>NC_079163.1:130538488-131163488 GCF_947563725.1 Argiope bruennichi
AGCATTGTGTGAGCGAGAGTCGTTCGTACTAATGAGCAAATTACTATCTTCCTTCAGATTTAGAAACACAACAGTGCTTCATCTCATCTTTACCAATATAAAGATGAGATGAAGTGTGTGTGTGTGGGGGGGGGGGGTGATAGATGCATATAGGGAAGTTGAATCATGTTGCCAGTTCTTACTATACAATAAGTAGAAAAATGACACATGTTTGTAATTAAAACAGAATAGTACGACTCAATTACAGGCTGAAAATAATCACATAAAATCAATACCTAAAAGAAAAATGCGCCAAAGAAAGATTTTCGGAAAGTGTTCCACTGATTTATTGTGTATCAACAATTAACGAGCTGTTAACAAATAAAAATTTGTCATGTTTCGGAAAATAGTATCTCTTGCGAATGGTCTAACTCCCTCGACTCAAAGGCTATTTCGAAGCAATAATTAAAAGATTTTTCTTTAAAGCTGACTCTATGAGATTTATTAAAAAGAATCTCAGCAGTTAATGTGTTGGTTTAAAAAGGTTTGCATGAAAAAAAATCTACTTTTTGTATGTTCATTTTATTTCATATAAGTTTTCATAATATATGCGATATTTTTTTTCTCAACATAAATAATTTTAATGATTTTATTTCTGTTCAGTTTGATATTCACACCTTTGACTGTTAATTTTAAGACTGATTTAATTAATTGATTATTAATGTAAGAAAATTCAGGCACTTTTGGAAAATAGGAAAAAATACTATATATATATATATATATATATATATATATATATATATATATATATATATATATATATATATATATATATATATAAAGAAATATCAATGTCTTAAGCACATAATTCATAATTCGGATAAAACTGTTTTGCAAATACACACTATTTTTATTAAATCTAAATGAAAATTAAAATATATTCAGAATAAGAATTATATTAATATAAAGATTTCTAAATTATAAACTCTAAAATCTAATTCGTCCATGAATTATGAAATGAAAAACGTCAAACACACACGTAGATTATCGCACAATACTAAAAATTATACATACAGTTGTTTGAATTTGAAAATTTTCTCTTAAATTATAATTATTTAAAAAAATTTACATAAATAATTATCAATAATTTACAAATGATATTCAGAATTATTAAATGATGGTTCATTGGCCTGATTTATTTTTCTATTTTGTACATAAAATGAAATCAATTTGAAAACGTAAACTCGTTTGTTATCTAATTTGAAACTGCCTGTTGTCTTTCACTGAGTTGCTATTCCAAGATTTTTTCCTTTTATAAGATGCACAAATTTAAATTGATAAAGCCCATTTGAAATATGTTTCATGAGATGATATTTTCATGTTCCCGTTAGACAAATGAAAAAATCTTCCTGCCGTCTGGATCACCAATATTTTTTCATCAGGAAAGTGTTCATAGGATGTTGCAACATAAAACACATAAATATATCGAAAATGTTTCCAGACTTGGCAAAAATAACATAAATTTTATGAATGAAAATCTATATAGAAACAAAAAGTAGACCAAGGCTCTAATTCTACTTTGTCTTTGTCTACGGTGTATGTTCATGAGTCAGGTATCATGGTTTAAATGACAGCGGCCTTAACTACAGGGTTACTAGCAGGAATTCTCAAAACTCAATACTTTTAGATAGTTTTTTTCTTTCATTTGCTCAGTGGCTAAAACTTATTTGCACCATTTTCTTTCTTCGACACCGTTTTCAGCGCAATAGACTAAGGTGAACTAATAAAATTTCAATCTTGTTGATTGACGTCAGAGTCTACAGGATGATTTTCGGAAATTGGGGAGAAATTTTCAGTTAAATGCTTCGGTGAAGACACTTTAATTAAACGTAAAAATTTTATTTACAATTTCATCTTTAAGTCAGCAACAACAAATTCTATATTTATTCTAAAGAGAAAGACGACAAATTGCCAAGAGCAAAAATGATATGACAGAAATAAAGATTTCAAATTATATTCTGAGCAATAATCACTAAAATAGTAGCAAATATCGCAACCGAAGCAAGTGAGTGAACGTGTGAGTTTACAGAACTGTCTCTATGTTTACATTACAATTGGCGTACTTTTGGCCTCATTTATCAAAACCCAACTACCGGATTGTGTACACTAGTAATTTTAATCTCACTTGGTCTAACCTTTTTCTAATGAGGAATCATGATAAAGGGAAATTAAACATCTATTGGTGAAAGTTGTCTTCATGTATCATTGTGTCTATGCATATCACCTAAAACATAAGTCTACATTTTTTTAAATGGGGGTGGGTGAGGAAGGAATTAAATTCCTGGGGAATTTTCATGGGGAGAGCACCCAAATTTGTGTTTCGATAGGATAAAAATGGGGGGGGGGGAGGGAATTAAAAGAAAACCAGTTTATCCGCTTTTTTGTTATTCGTTTTTGAATAATAATGCTAAGAACGTAGTCAGAGGATATATCTATAATTCTATCATTTCGATTTTAATTCCTCAGCCGTACTACGCCTTTACTCGGTATGCCATTGGTTGGCCATAAAAAGGAATAGTTAATTTCGTAAAAATCTAAAGAATTCTGCTAATTTTTTAAAGTTTATCCAAAATTTACCATTCTGAAGTAAAAAAAGAAACTAATTCAAAACAGAGCTTTCTTTGTGAAATGAGTAGTTTCTTAATTATTTAGAATAAAACGAATGCTAAAACTATAATGTATTAGTATTTAATATTTTTCAAATATTTATTTAGTTCCATAAGAATTTTTTTTCGATTATTTTCTAAATGATATTCCTTTAACAATTCGGAATCGATGGAAAGTTGAGAACATTTGTAATTTTTTCTTCTAACCATTCCGAATCAACAAACAGTAGAAGAAAACTCGTCTTCAATTCTGCCCTACTTCAAAACTCAGAATTAAGAAGTGCGTCGTGTCAAATACTATTTTACACTCACTCACTGGAAAAGATCTTTGACAATTCCTTTCTATTTTGTTTTCTCTGCCTTATTATTGAACAGCTGTTCAAATAAATAAGAAAAACTGCATAACGTTGTTCTTTTAGAAATTTCGCAGATGCGATAAAAAATAATGAATACAATTTAGATAAAAGAATAGCATAAACGGTGGATTTCTGTAAAGCAAGTATTTCAACTGTTATCTAATGAAATGCCAATTTTGAGTCTGCGTTTATAAATAATATTGCCGGATTTAAAACAGATATGTTTATTCAGAGTATATTTTAGCAAAAAAAAAAAAAATGTGAATTCATGTATAGAAATCTACCGGGATAGAGAATGAATAACAGGTATTACATATCTGGAGTAGAGTGAATCGAAGAATTTTCCGCTCTCAAAAATATAGCAGAAAAAGTTTCAGAAAGCAACATTTTTGCTCAAATGAGGTTTTCTAGCGCAAATGAAAATCAAAAGTAATTTTTATATTTAATTCATATTTTATTTTTGCAAGCCTTTTTCTAATGCAATCATATAATCTCAAGTTATATTTATCTCAATTAATTAACTAACGTGCTTATTGAAGCTTTTATTTTTAATAGAGTTTTAGTATGTAGTCAAAATTATAGGTTATAATGCTTTCAAGACTTATTACGGAAGATGTATTTCATTTGCTCTATTTTCGATAAAAGATCGTACGGCTAATACATCTCGTCAATCGAAATACTGTGCTCACACGAAAGATCCCTTTGAATGTGGCGGCTAATTTTATATCTTCAGTGTTTTCGCAGCCTTCGGATGAGTCTTGACTGCTCTATGATTTGGCGGTATTCAAATCGACTTCTCCCATGAATTGAAAATGCTAATTCTGTCGATTCTAATCTTTTCTGAGATAAGATTTGAATACTTTTTTGATGTCTCATTTCAGGTGGATGAAATGGCATTTCAAGAATGGACTAAGAGATTTCAAAACAGTTGCAATTCAAAAATTTAAATGGCAGTTTATTTGGATTCAAAATCCCTTTGATACTACGGCTCCATTTGAATTTATGGCTGCAGATGATAATCTGACTAATTTGTCTTGTAGAAATTAAAAAAAAAAAAAACAAAAAAAACAGATGAAATTAACTGATTATCCACTCTAGAAGTTGAATATATACTATAATAAGTAAAAGTTGAATATGTACTCCAAAGGGCTAAATTGCAGATGATTTTAATCTATTTGCGACTTTTTATTTGCAAAGCCTACATTTTGGAAGTTATTGTCATAAAGGATAATTGTGTCAAGTTTAATTCCACGATTTGGGACTATTGAACAGGCTTATCCATCCCACTGATTGTTATATTTATTAAAATTTGTCAATACAGTTTTTACGAGGTTTGTAAATAAAATTATGGCAGCATACCTGGAAATTTTTTTTAATGCGTGGCAAGTAAAATTACATTCTTTCAATTTAATCACCATCAAAGCCTTGTACCTTTTACCTGATGTGAGGAAGTCATAGGATATCGGTGGCAAGGTAGTGTTTGGTGATGTCAGCGAAAAAGCGTCTTACTTCTAGGCTCACAGCCGGTACTTCTAGGCTCACAGCCGGTATTTGAATTAAATGGTAGAATTCTCAGGCTTGTATAACCCAAGGTTAAAAAAACCAAATTCATTTAGAACTGTAGAGCAAATATGCTAGTACGTTGTGGAAAAATTGTTCTACTAAAAAGCGAATTAATTGTATTGTATGTCATCGTATTGAATTTTGTGTTAAATGCTGCCAATGAAAAAGTTATGTTAATGCTAGTAATGAAAAAGTATTTTATTTATGTTTATTTAGAAACATAAAACGCATATTTGTAGATATTTAAAAGAATAAACATTAATAAAATGTAACGAATGAAGAAGCTAGCTTTATATCAATTATTCTATTACATATATCCACAATTAATAGCCTGGATTTTCTCCTTTTCACTAATTCCTCATATTGCTGATTCTATTTTCCTTGGATTTGAGATAGTCGAGCATCTCTAGAAATCAGGTAATGCCCTTTGAGAAAATACTTTTAAAAAAGGTAGTCTTTTTAACAAAACTAAATTGTATTGCCAAATAAAATCTGAAAATAAACAATATATACGAGTAACAACACAAAATAAAAATCGTTTTAAAAATGGGAACGTATGAAGATTTGGTAAGCTTTGAAACCATAACAATAATAAAAAAAAACATTTAACTATCTAACAAATATTTACTCTTACATGAAATCGGGTTATATGAAAGTTTATTTTAAACAAATGAAGGAGATAAGAGAACGATAATTTTGAAAGAAAGTTTATCAAACATTGGGATTTCCATTATCAGTTTAAACGTTTAGAAACTATTTTTTACAGAATTCTGTATCTAGGGCTCTGTCATCTTTACAAAAAATGTTCCTTACCTTTGTATGGTTGGAAGAAAGATAGTAATTATTTAATCGGCTCATAAGCAAAAAAATTAATATTTTAAATGAATGGCAATTTTTAATTTTTCTCCAGCTCTGTCACAGAATTGTTTATTTTAAATATTCGAACAGGACTCTTTGTTTTTGAAATGACTGCATACTTTTGGAATTGCATTATTGTCTTTATATGTGTATCCACAGCCATTTTCATTTCCTTATATTTTTAGAGATAGACCTGCTATAGTGTGACGGAATGTTTCAACCTTGTTTTTCTCTCTAGGTGCATTAACAAATCTTGTTTCCTTCCTAATTTTTTTATTGTTTAGTATTTTATTTTCCCGCTAGATCGTTTGTTTATTTTGTTATTTCGTTATGTAACACGGAAGCTACAGTTTGGAGGATATAATTTTGGGATGTTAAGCTGATTTTCTTACATAAATGTTTTTAAGTCAATAAAGTGTTTTAACTTCTTTTTTTTAAGCAATGTTGCCACTAGTTTTGAAGAGCACGATTTCCTTCAAAATGCATTCTAAAAAGAAACTCAATGGCAATCCCATCAATATTTTCAGTACAATATGAAAATAAGCTGAATGACAAATACGTATGACATAAAACTTGGATCCATTTGTGTCGCTATGTAAAAATCGTTCGTTATCATTCTTAAGACTGTTTTCATCGGCAAGACGATTGATGATAAGCTTTATTTTGAGAGCGCGGTCTGGATTTAGCAACGCGAAGAGAAGTGCCGAAGTACATTTGAACTAACAAATTCCTTTTGAATTCGCCTAAATAATCACTATATTTTAATTTCCAGCTATCAGTTAAGTTACTGTTATTATAGTTTCCAGTTATCAGTTAAGTTATAAGTTAATTCTCCAAAATTAAAATAACATCTTTAATAAAATATTTCAATTATTGATTAAGTTATTATTTAAATATCAAATCATCATAAACTGCGCAATAAAGCATTCCTAAAACTAATTATAAAATTTATTTTGCCGATTAAATTAAAATATTTATTAAACTAGATTAACTCGAGGAGATTAACCTTACGCTAATCAGTTAAGACATTAAATAAATTTTCAATGAATGATTTCGGCTTGATGAATGGTATAGGCCTACAAAGTGCAATTCTTTGTCTGGTATTTGCATAAATTTATGTAAATTATATGATATTCGTTATATCGATTTGAAAAATAATATCAAATTTTCTTTATCACTTACGAATTTTTTGCATTTGTGAAGCTAACAATTTTCAGTTTGATATAATTTATAAGCATGCGTTTACACAATTTACATTTCATTCATTATTTAAAAATTAATTTGCAAAGAAAGCGCTTTAGTATCAAAAAATAATAGTTATATATATATAGCATTTATTTTACTTATTCTTCAAAGA
Source organism: Argiope bruennichi (assembly GCF_947563725.1). Taxonomy (NCBI): domain Eukaryota; kingdom Metazoa; phylum Arthropoda; class Arachnida; order Araneae; family Araneidae; genus Argiope; species Argiope bruennichi. The sequence continues at coordinate 130,545,268 of NC_079163.1, forward strand.
GAGGCTTGTGTTCTCGAGATTTTAAAACTGGCTCACTGTCTCGCTTTAACCCCAACAGTTATCTGCCATCATATTTATACTCCAATGTCCTTGAGACTTTTTTGCGTCTTCGTGAAATCATTCACTCAATGAGTTCTTCATTCAACGAACATGACATTTCAGGAAAGAACTCAAGAGGAGAATGCAAAAAGTGTGTTTTTAAGCACATGCTGCAACTCGGTTCTTTCTTTCAATGCATGCAGTTAGAATTCTTTTTAATCTCTTAAACTTTTCTCAGTAATACCTTTGAAATTGACCCATGCTTTTTTTTTTTACTGGATTCCATATTTCCCCTCAAATTTTTTATCCTCACCAACTTTCTTTTATCTGGGCCAGTAACTCCACTGTTTTTTTACTTTTACCTTCCAATATGGTGGAAAAACTTTCATTCAGCAGCTAAAGTAATACAGGTTTTTACACTTTCTTTCTTAAGCTTATGGCTTTTTCTTCAAATTTAAGGTTCTTTCTTCAAACATAAGACTGTTTCATCAACCTTAAATTTATGAGAAAGTATAATCAAAAGACTTATTTTGGATCCATAAATTTCTGATATTGATTTTTCTAAAATCAATTTTTTGATCCTCTATGTAAATATTTCATGAGTAGATTTCACTGGATTTCATTTCACTTACAATATTGTTTTATAGATCTGCAATTCCTCTAGTATTGGCAACAGGGCATTTTTACATAGTCACCTTACTGATGTAATAACATAATTAAAGTTTGAAAATCGCCACAAGTATGACCTTTACCCTGCTTGATGTTTCATTTTAATGGGAAGAAAATCAACATTTTTTAGAATTCTTCCAAAGTAATCGAATGAGCTTCGAGAATCTATGTCATAACCATAAAATGTTAATAATATTGTTACCATTACATTTTAAACTTCTCGTATCCTCGACTGAGATCAATTGTGGATGTGGAAGATAATGAGATAAGTCCAGGTAGTAAAGAATGATATAATGTAAAGAAATGATTCTTCTTGTGTAAAATATTTGCTAAATTCTTTTTATCAATTTTTCTGCTAAAAGAATGTTGTTTCTGTTGACGGTAAATTTTTGATATCAAGTATCTGTCCTAAAACCTGATCACTTTGTTTTGAAGGAATTAAATCACGTACTAAATAATTTAAATAGTTATTTACTTTATTATTTTAGTTCTCTTAGTGTAGTATTGTATTTTACATTTATTACTGCTATTATAAATTTTAATAACAATGCATATTTTATTCGATTATATTTCATGTTCATTTTACTAAACGAAACCATCTTTTTTTAATATGTGAATTTATTTATAGACGAGGAGATAAATACACAAACAAAATGTCATTTTTGTGAACAGCGTGTTTGATTTACTAAAATACATCTGGTATTGTGCAAACCCAACATTTGTGCTTATCTTTGGTTTCATTTTAATGAATCCTAGCTTAAGGTGTGACCTATCAATAATTATTTACAATTACTTCTTTTATCTCCAGTAGTTAAAAAAGGCTATGCTTGAAAATCACGATAAAAAAAAGACTTTAATACTAAATGAGCTTAGCTTGTAAAGATAGTGAAAGTCCAACGAGTGATAATAAGGCAATTTTTGCTATCATTTGGTAAACAATGGAATTTCCAGCTAAGGGGAGTTAAAAGATAGTTTATAACAGGCCTGATATTTTTATTATATAAGCCACGATTTACAAGGCAGAATTTTTTCATTGAAAACTCCATGCAATTTCGAATTATGCAATTTAGGTGCAAATATCACTATGAATAGAACAAACCATTAACAAATTAATTATAAATTGCTTCAAATACTTTCCTCTATTTTTAAATTATTTTAATTCTTTTGGCTGAGTGTAGCAACGAGATTTTATGAAAATAGTAAAGTGAGCAATCCTCCCGGATGAGCCGAGGCAGTCCTAGCTTTTAGATTTTTCCCCCAGTTTTTTTGTTATGAATAAATGATTATCATCAAAATAAATTGATTAACTAGATTCAATTTCTTCAAAAAGCGTTAACTCATGAAGAATTTTCTTCCTCGATTTTTATCTTGAATAGATCTAACATCCTATTATGGTCGATGAGTATGATTTTTATTTCAAGAAAACATAGAAAAAGTAATAGCAAAATATATTCTATCTATTTCTTTAAATTCTCTTAACTTTTTATAAATTTTTTAAAACGAACATTTTCACTTTGTAAATTTTATTCTTTTAAATCTTTTACTTCATGCATTAATCCGTATTCTCTCCTTAATAGCCACCCCATCAAGTTGCACCCATCATGTTTCGAGTTCTAAATGGTCTCGGATTAAAGATCTGAAAATATGGCCACCCTATTAGAGACATTTTAATTCAATCAAAAATGTCAATGTAGTATAGCTTATAAAAATATTTTGTTTCAAACTGAAATGATTGCATGTCATCTTCATCCACTTCTAATATTATCGTTCATTTCAATTCTTATTCAGAAGTTAAACCCCTGATACAATGTTTTCTAATGATTTGGCGTCCATACAAAAAAAGTTAAAAATTTGTGACAGCTTTCCTGCAATAGAGCATAAATTAGGACAATTTTCTATATAACGTAGGCTAAAAATAGCAAGGTGTCACCAACATGTCTCAGCGTGTCCTAGAGTATTTTGAATTCTTTCAACAATAGCAAAGTCTTACGAGCTATTTATCATGATGCGACAGCTCTCAACAGCTTTTCTACAACACGACTTTACTATTACAACAAGGTACTCTAGGGAGATGGGGAAATACGATGCAGAAATAGCAAAAGTCAGGATATAGCATGACATTCCACCTTCAGCATCTTTTGAATATGCTATTGGAACAAATCAAAATCTTATCAAAAAGCAGAACTGACACCTACTGCAACGAACTGAATTTATATCAAATTGCTTTTTCTACCTTATTCTTTTTCTAGCATTTTTATACTTAAAGAGCCCATCCCACAAAGCAAAAAAAAACAAAACATCACAGATTGAATGCGGCTTAATGAGCGTATTGGGAACTGAAATAACCAACATAAACAGAAAGATCTAGAAACTTTAAAGAAAAGTGGTTAAACCAGATGGAGATAAAATGGTCAAGACACTGTGTTGGGTGAAGTCAAGGTCTTTCCAGAAGGTATCTAATGGTTTTGGATCAATGCATAAATATTTGAATTCAAAACAATCATAATCATCTGATTACTGATGCAAAAACCACACATGACATTAAAATTCTGATCACATTGCAAATGATTGTATATAATTGAATATAATTTTTTTATCGTTTTGCAATAGTGGTATTTTCAGTTTATTGAAATTTTTGGTATAAAAATTGCTTAAAATGACGTATCATTTACAACAAATATCTGCGGAATCTTTTTTTTTTTCTTTTTCAAATTGATGATGTAATTTTTTTTTTTTTTTTTTTTTTGCCAAATATAAATGTAAAAACTGTTTCAGGAATTCATTATCAAGTTTTCAGTTTTTACACATGTTTTCCAGGAAAATGGTAATCATGAATATAATTTCTAAATTTGCGAATCATTATTTTAACTGAACTTTATCTGATGATTGTTATTTTTCGTCATATATCAATGAGTGAAATGATAAATTTCATTTCAATCCAACATTTTTTCGTAATTTTGGAAAAAAAAATACAGTTTTAATTCTTCAATTCAAATTCAAATTGTGCAAAAATAATGTAGCCTTGATTTGAATCATGAAACAAAATTTACGAATGAATGTACATCTAAAAGTTTGGTTCAAATAAATGATGCATGAAAAATAATATGTCTTGAGTGAATGACATTAAAAGAAAACGATTCATCAGGTCAATGACGGTATGTTTGTTGGAAAATGTCAAAACATGCAAGTTTTGCTTAAAGCATTTCATAAATCTCTAACTTAGTAAGCACACAACCAAATCCCTCAAACGAGTTAATTGTTTGCTCTTAAAATAACTTAAGATTTCATAAAATTATGAAATAGATAATTTTTACAAATTAGATAGCATAGTGATGTTATCATTAATGAAATCATTAGTTATGTCATTGAGCCATAATCGTTAAAAATATTAATTATGACTTGAAAAGAAATAATTTGGATTTTTGGAGTCTTTGTTAAGGCAAATTTTGCAATTATTCGCGAATTTTTCAGAAGTTTGGCTTATAATATAAATTTTGTAACAAATTTTCATGCAAAGTATAATAGTAATTTATATTCCTTTACGATTTCAAAACAGAAATTGACTCACCTTGTGATCCAATGACACAAGTTTTTACTGAAAGTGATGAGCTCATGGTCCTTCGAAAAATGGCACGGTTATAAAAACTGACTCAACTAAAACTTCAGAAGCAAGGTCACGGATTCAAAGAATAAAAAAAAGTTGCACAACACAGTTCAAAATAACGAATATTATTTTCTTCTGATCACCTGGGTATTTCGACGGCTATGTTCCCCTTCGAATTCTCAGATGTCATTCAGAACAATATTTTCTCAAATTTCAACACGTTCGGCAAGGGCAGAAGAGTGTTTCATGTACGGAAGAAATTCTTGAAGATATTTTCGTTTACTTCATAAAACAAAGCAATAAAAGGAACAAAACGATTCGAAGGCCTAACATGTAGTGACGATTCTCAAATAACACTTCCCTACTTAACAAAACTTGGTTTACTGAATCAATGACCAAACACACGCTGAATACAGTAGGAGATAATCAAATAATTAGAGCATAGATAAAAGTAAAAGAGAAAAACAGCACAGAAAAAAACAGCGGATAATGCCTAATTATACATCAAACAGTCGAAGATCAAACATTAGGCAAACACCGAAAACAGCAGGGAAAAGATAAAGAATGTAGCATGGAATGTTATCATTCCAAACGGTGTATCAAACACTGTCGCTTTTTTTTCTGTTGTAATCCTGTATATGAATAAAGTGATGAGAAAAACAGCTTATCAATTATATTTAGTCATCAGGTGATAAATAGCTCTAAAAAGACCGATGTTGAATTGATAACCGTCGGGAATTATCGATTACGGAAAATCCTAGCTGATAAAACAGCTCCATGTGATGAAAGCCATGATTCGCGTTATTAATACAGAATATTCTTTAAAGGCACATAACCTTCTTATGACGAGAAATAAGATATGAAAATATATAGAATTTTGATATAAAAAATTTGGTCATTTAGGGGAAATTAAAAGTTTTTCTATTCCAATTTATATCTGAGAATAAATATTAGGAAAACAAAAAGTGACTATGTTGCGTGAAAAAAAAATTACTAAAATATTAAAATTCCAAACTTATATTGTGTCATTTATGATTCAAATTAAAAGAAATTAGAATTTAAAGAACTTTAAATTCCTGTTTTTTAGCGGTTATTCAAGAAAGAGGCTGAGGAATTTTATGTTAGATAACATTTTTAAATGCAAAGCTTATTCAAAATTATTTAGAATTAAAATCAGATATAAAAAAGTATACATTTTGAATGCAGTTTAAATGAGTTTAGTTTATGTTTGAAAAAATAATAAAAAGGTAAAAAAATTGGTAAAGCAGTAACTGCTTTTGACGCTGACGAAATCAGAATGAAGAAAAAACGTTTTTTGTACAGAAAATAAAAAATAAAAAAATTAATCAATAAGAAAAATTTAAAACATCAGGAACAGGCGATATTTGCAACAGCAAAACAAGCAAAAATAAGCAACCTGGATCAAAGATAAAAGAATCCACAAGGCGATTTTTTTTGTTTAGATTACTTTATTGCAATGTTACAAAAAGGCTTTGATAACAAATAGAAAAAGATGAGTGTTTATGCCAAATTTATTAAATCAACATGAAAAATAAATATATGGAGAGTTATTTAATATTCTCTTAATAATTTCATATTTTTATACCAAATATCAATAGTTTGTTTCATAAAACAAGCAACCCCTCCAAACCCCTCACATTGCTGCTATAGGTTATGCTAATACTAGTAATAAAATCTGCATATAATTTGGAAGTATATAAGTGCATAAGTTGGAAATATTTAATCAGTATATATACATCCCTTAAAATTTTCATCGCCAGCGCAATGCTGACATAATAACATTGAATTGATTCTCCACATGTGTAAACTACTGGAAGTGATAGTTAGAAAAAGAGATCTGAGCTCGAGGAATTTTATAAAAGGGCTGGTTTTAACAAATCTTGATAGATCAAATTTTTGAAATACATCAACATCAACCGCGACGATTTAGAAAATTAATATATTAATGTAGGAAAGTTATTTAAGCAAAATTTCTACTATCAATCGTATTACAGTTTTCATTTTAAAATCATTTTTTGTTAAATACCATCGAGATGGAAAAAACAAAACTACTGACAGTAGATTTTTTATAAAAATAAAAGTGATTAGTATTTATTAATAACTAGCCGCCTTTGGCGACCAGCCGGTTCGCCAATCTTAATGTTCGTTAAAATTTTAATAATTAAATATTTTATGCAATTTCTACTTTAATAGCTTCTTCATCAAAATATTTTAAAACTTCAAATTTTGATTATCATATAATTCATTCATAATATTATAGAGACCTTCAGTCATAACGTAACATGTATCTCTCTCATTTTCTGTTAGCACCCGTAGAATTTATGCTTTAAATTAAAGTGGAAAAAATTAATCTTCAATAAATATAATAATATTTTTTTACTGAAACAAAGCATTTTTTTATAATCTGATTACTGAAAATAGAGTCACTCAGCGTTTAAACTTTATGGGCACTAAAGAATATCTTTTTCAATTTACGTATTATCTCAAGAATTTGTCAACAAAATTTTCTTAGATTCATCATGAGCAGATCGATTAATTAACAATGTTTAATTTTAAATGCATCAAACACTAAGAAAATGAAACGAATCGTTTAAAATAGACGGTTTAAAACAGGTTTTAAAAAAACTACTTAAAAAACGATGCACTTAAAACTATAAGCATATACAAAAAATATATAACTAACATAAATACATTTTAATTACAAAAACATGCAACGAACCTAAAAAAAATTTAAATCCAGTCCGCATCCGTTGATAGTAATTCGTCAACACAATGCGGAATTCAGAACACAAAGCGCATGCGTGAATTTTCAACGCCAGTTACGTAACGCAAATACGTAATTTTTTTTCTACGCCAGTTGGGGTAACGCTATGCGGATTAGAAATTTTTAATTTCCTTTATTCTGTTTTATTTTAATTCAAAAGTACTTCAGAATGAATCTGAAAGATCGATTCATTAACAATGTTTAATTTTAAATGCATCAAACATTAAGAAAATAAACAGAACCGATTGAAATAATCCGCCGAAAAATTTTAACCCTAGCCTCATTACTGTTGGGAGAAAAAAAAACTGAAGCCTTTCTCGTTTGGCGATGGGGAAAATGGAAGATTTTTTTGGCGGAAAAGTTGGCGGTGGGGAAAATGGAAAATTTTTTTGGCGGGAAAGTTAGTTTTTAATTAATAATTAAAATTCTAATTAAAAATTCGAAGAAAGAAACCCCAGGTGCACATTCCCAACCTCCAAGGTATACATGTACCAAATTTGGTAGCTGTATGTCAAACGGTCTGGCCTGTAGAGCGCCAACACACACACACACACACACACATTGAGCTTTATTATAAGTATAGATAGATAAGTGATTTATTCCAAAGAACTTCTATGAATATAATACAAGGGGAACAATCATATTTCCTTGAAAAAAGGCTATAATATATTCATCGTTAACATATGGATCATAACATGGAAAGACATTTTTATGCAAGGCTAATACAAACCAATATCCATATTTATTCACTCCCAATTTCATATCTAATAAAAGATATGAATTATTAAAAATATTTAATATCTATCAAAAGATATGAATTATTAAAAATATTTAATATCTATCAAAAGATATGAATTATTAAAAATATTTAATATCTATCAAAAGATATGAATTATAAAATATTCCATATTGTTTGTTTTATGAATCAGAAGCGTAGATGCTTTAATATTGCAAATAATCTTGAGTGAAAGTCGAACACGTTTGTGCTTTGTTATTCGTTTTTTCTACTATAATTTTTATAAGTTATCCCTTTAAAAATGTTGTAATACATTGGTTATTGCTCGTGAAATTTTCTCTTTATAATTCAAGGTTATATATTTATTCTGAAAAAAAGTCAAAAAAATGGAGGACATTTTATGACGCACATGAAACGCCAGTGAGGTTGTTTCATAATGACGCTGTGGATTTCATAACTATCAATCTATTAGTGCCATTTAGAAAGCCTCCCTGCTTTATCGACGTGGATATTGAATGATTTCTTAACGTTTATGTAACGAAGGTCGATTTGCTAATGCTGAGCAGATTTAATAGTATATTTCACCAATAATATTCAAAAAGGCGCGATTTTAATAAAAAAGCTTGAATTTGAGTTGTTCTGTATTTACATTTCGGTTGAATTCTGTCAATATGCAATTATTGAAAAAGTTTATACATTTCAAATGCGCAATTTCAATTTCCTGTTTCGCTTTACTCAACATGAGTAAGGGAATTGAATCACTTATTTGATAAATTGAGCTGTTCTGAAGGGTAACTTTTCGAACTTAACTTGGGTGTAACTTCGAAGGGTAACTTGTGAAATGATTCCTTAGAAATTAAGCTCTTGATGAATATTAGAATGACGCATTTTCAAGAAAAATATTATTTTTTACTATGATTCTAACAAATAATCAATTTTCCGTTATTTTTTTTGAAGATGAAAATATGTTCGGAAAAATTCTTTTCAAAAATTACTCAATGCATTCGTTTTCTTTCTTTCCCTTTTAACTGAAAAAAAAAATATATTTATTTGTTTTGGTTTACTTTTTCATCCTAGATTTTTCTACGCTTTTCATTTTTGGAAGAAGTTGTATGAAATTATTGCTTCCATGCATTTCTTGTTACTTTTTGAAGGATAAATATATTTTAAAGAACAATGCATGCTGCAATTAATTTTTAAAAAATGTTTCAATTAATTATTTTTGTTCCTTTTTCTCAAACGAAACTATTGATCGTATGATATTTCATTGCTACCACCAACAAAAAGTTCATGAATTTCATATAATTCATTAATTTGCCACCTCCTCAACAACAAGAAAGCAACAGCGTCTCTCTCTCTCTCTCTCTCTCTCTCTCCCCCTCCCCCCCCCCACTCTCTCTCTCTCTCTCTCTCTCCCTCCCCCCCCCCCCCTCTCTCTCTCTCTCTCTCTCTCTCTCTATATATATATATATATATATATATATATATATATATATATATATATATATATATATATATAAACATAATTTTGAAGGCATTAGACAGTGGCCCAGGACAGTGAAGAGATTTTCAATTTTTAACTTCGTTTTATTCTCTCCCAGGAGGCATGATTTATTTACAAGAGGAGTGGACAAGGCATGCCCACGCCTCTTGATTAGAGTAAAAGAGGGAGAAATTAATTATCCCTGGTCATATATACCATGATATTTTGATAGGGATTTCTCTACACGCGTCGAATTAGGTAGGATAATAGGGATCTTTTAGAAGAATCTGTTTATATTAGCGATTTTTATCCCTTCACTTGGAGTGTGGGAACTTGTCGGCAATTTTAAACCTCGTGTTGAATTAATTAAATAGAAAAAGTGGAATGGGGTCAGGAAGTAAGAGAATATTTTAGAATGAAGTTGATATGGGCTAAATTAAACTAAAAGTTAGGAAATTAATTAAGTTTAAATTAGATTTTAATATATATATATATGCAGTTTCGTGGCCGTAAAGAAGAAGAGACTTTTGAAAATTTTAAACACCGATTTATTTCACCATAGGAGTCATAATTTACGTACAAAGAATAAGCGATCATAAAAGGTGCGTAAGTCCACATCGGGACAAAAGTGCAAAGCATACCGACATTTTACCCTTCAGTGATTTTACTATGAGATTTTGATAAGGATTTCTTTTACATGTGTCGACTTAGTAAAGGGAATCTTAGATATCTGCTATACATTCTGCTGCTTATCTGCTATGAATCTTAGATAAAACAATGCATTAGGGATTTTTATCCCTTTACTTGGAGTGTGAAAAAATACTGAAATCATCAGTTTTATGGATAGAAATATAGAATTTATAGAATTAATTAAATAAGGAAAGTGGATTTGGATCAGGAAATAAGCGACCATTTTAGAATGAAGTAAACGCCGGCTAATTTTAGATAAAAGGTTGGAAATTAATTAATATTTAAATTAGATTTTAAAATATCCTTATATATAGGGAGAAAGTAAAAGCAAGCGCTGAAATTCTTCTTTATATAATTTGCCCCAAAAATGTATCGGTGCAGCTTGCCTGTAAATCTCATTGTATGCAATTAAAAGAAAACTATTATTATCTGATAAAGCACACGATTCTTGCCTTTCTATCTTTGTAAGCCGGCAATAGAAACAAGGGCAGCTAATACATTTTATACATTTGTATAAATTTTTTTCTCGAAAAATTATGACCGAATTTAGAATGAACTAATCTTTTCTCAGAACTGAATATGTGTCTGAAAATAAGAAAAAATTCCGCAATAAGAGATTGTAAAGCATAATTTTAAAAAAAAGCGAAACATAACATAAGTTCTATAGTGCAATAAAAGATATAACTGTGTTTAATGAACTCTGTTTTTAAGTAGATGCTTATAATAGCGTCGCGAATGGAAGCCTTACATCGTACATATTCTACAGTTTCTTACTCGGTACATATTCCAAAAATTTCAGATGTCTTCTACAGTTGAGCATCACATCATATTTTGCCTGCAGACAATAAGAGTCTCGTGTTGCATAATGCTTTTCATGTCAATATTCTTTGAATGAATTCCCTTTCCATGCAGGCCTGTCAAAATTTAAAATTATTCATTTCTTGCACAGTGGACAGTTTTTTTTGAAGTGACTCATGTCCATTGTTTCCTGGTTTCGTGAAAATGAAAGGTTAGCATATTAGTCAATTCAAAAATATATATTAATTATGTCATGTTTGGTAACGTTTCTACTGATTAATCAAAAAATAATTTGAATATATAAATTTTTAGATGAATTTAACTAAAATGATATGTACTTTTGAGCTGTCAATGGACTTACATAATGAGTCGAGTATAAAAATCATTTAATTAAATTATAATAAAATCAATATCACATAATATATTTTTTTAATGCAATTTTTGTTTATAAGTAATAACAGGAAAGGAAATAGGAGCAGTATTTTTTTTATTATAAGCGTTCATTATATTTATATATTGTTAAACTTAACACAAACAATTGTTATTATTTTGAGTTACTCTATAAAATAATATTGATTTATCATCTCTTCTTATACTTATACTCTCTGATGTTAATATGAAATTTTACATTTTTGGAAAAAGTAAGATGAATATTGTTATCTTCGACAAATAAAATAAAGCAAATATATACGATCCTGCCCCTTATGTCTATGAAAAATGGACTTGAACCACTTTCATAATCAATCGTTCTACATTTTTTTTTATTGGGCAATATAAACTGAACAAATCATTGCCATTTTTTAAGATATTAAACATGAACTAGTTTAAAAATACTTGTTTTGAACTATTAGCTTTGTATGGCATATGTTGAAACTAACTTCCTATTCATCTATTTGTTTAATAAATCTGCAAAGAAGGATAATATATTTATAATCAACTGAATGATGAAGTTTAATGATTCATTCCAGGGAAAGGTTAATTAAATGAAATGACGGTTTTTGATGAAACTATGCAAAATATTTTTATTTAGTCTCAAGAATTGAGTTGAGTAAACTTGTGGTTTACTTATTGTTATCTCAAGGTCACACACGCGTGGTAGAGACGAACACAATGATTTCTTTCATTTATACTATCTGCTTAACCATAAACTGAAAATTCTATAGATTAGATGATTTATGCCCCAAAGTGATTTTTATTCCTGGAGTATTCATAAAATGAAGTTTCAAATTTTGAAGCCTAAATCCTTCTCTCCTCATTGTAATGTTTCGTGGATGTGCTCTCGATCCTTCTCACTGCACTCTTGCTCATTAGAGAAAGTGAATCTTCGGAGACGGGTATGTTCGCACGCTTAGAGAATGATGATTAGGTCAATTATAAATGTAGAAAGGGAAGTCTACCCATCTTAGACTTTCTGTATATTTTGGTTCTTTGAAAGAATTTTTTCAACTGGGGAGATGCATCAAAATGCTATATCAGTTACAGATTTACATTTTTAAAGAGCCTTGGAATGGATTTTTTTATTCACTTTACCACTAGTCACAATATCTAATAATATACACAACGCTTCATTGCCAAACTAGAATCTTTTTTCCAAGAATATGTTGACATATATGATAGTGTATAAAATTTTATTTGCAATCCTATAAAAAGAAAAGGTAATATTTCTCAAGCGAAACTTTTGTTCAAGATAGTTTAGAGAGCCTTTTAATGGTTGGAGAGCATGGTGGAGAAGTCAAACTGAAATCTTGTGTCTAGCCAATTATTACTACGAACGGAGAGTTAGAAGACTTAAAAAAAACTGAAAAAGCTCCTTCTTAAGTTTTAGTTTTAAGGAATTCATTATTGATTAATTAATTAAATAAATTAATTAGTGAAGTGTAAAATATGAAAAAATTGAAACGTTCTAGCGACTCAAAGTGCAAAAATTTATTAACTTGACAAAGAATACTTTACTAGATAAAACGAATAAAATGCTTTGAAGCTATTGAACGAAATATAATCAGCAAAGCATATTATAACGAAGTCTGTTAATATTCGGTATTTTGCGCAGGACTTCTTAAAAGACCCCTATTGAAATTAAAGGCTTCCTTTTTATCAATATTAGAGTCATTTCCATCAGAATAAGATGATTTACAAGTTATTCGTTTGAAGGAGAGAAAGGTATTTATATATAAATTGTAATGATATCTCTTAATCTAATTTAAATCTAATTAGTTCCCTAAATTTTATCTTAATTTAGCTCTTATTAACTTCATTCTAATACGTTCTCTTATTTCCTAATACATTTCTCACTATTTTTATTTAATTTATTCTACACGCGCTCTATAAGACTACTGAATGCAGCATATCCTCACACTCTATGAGAAGAGATAAAAATGCTTACAACATTCTTTTAAAGATATCCAAGATTCTCTTTCCTAAATCGGCACGTGGCAAATAAATCGTAATCAAAATCTCAAATTAAATTAGCTGAAGAGAAAAATTTCTGGTTCTTTTGAACCTGTATCGCGATGTAAATGGAAGTCATCGCTTCTTCCTTGTTCATAACATACCTCCCATGATGAAATAAATCGAAGTTTAAAATTCCGAAAGTCTCTTCTTGGTCAAGGATCAGCTAAAATAAATTACACACACACACACACACACACACACACACACACACACACACACACACACACACACACACACACACACACACACACATATATATATAATGAAAAATTGTTTTTAGGTTTTAAATAGATTATAAATTTTAACTTAATTATATAATATATATAACTTGTATATTCTTACTGACAGTTGAACCTTTTTATCATGTTTAAGAGTTAAATTTGTGTGTGTAAGGGTTTTTCAATGTTCCACTTATCTCACTGGAAACCCAAATGTTAAAAAAATTAGTAACCAATAATATTTTCGAATATCGTATTAGCTTAAGAAAATGACTATATTTGAAATGAGCTGGATATTCTACTCTTACAATGAATTTTAAAAACTATGATTTTTATGTGACTACAAAATGAAAATTATGTGTTTACAAAATGAGAACACAAAAATGTAACTAATCAGTTCATGAGATTTTGAATATTTACAATCTTATTTTATGAAATGGATACAAACTTGACACCATACATTTTTATTTTTAAACTATAGCCTCTTTTTTCAGTTTTTCAAATAAAGCAAGTTGTGAAACATTCCGCATTAAAAAATGCTTAATTTTAAACTAAACACATCAAAAAAATAATCGGCCAATAGAATTTCTTACGATACAAGCTTTTAGAAATCCATGAAATTGACCTTGGAAAAGCATGTAAAGGAATTCTTTTATTCAGCCGGTAGCTAAAAGTTTTACAACTTCATGCTCATCATAAAATGTATTGAAGTAAATATAATATTCTCAAATCATTAAATAATATCTCCAAATAAGCTATTATTTGCGATGGATTTTAGAGGTATTTTACGACGATAAATGATCAGTGAGCAAACCATAATCGTGTCTTATTGTTTGGAAACAGATTAAGAGAAAAAAACTAATGTTTCTTTTTCAAAGATGTATAAACAAGTTTCGCAAGCCCAATTCTATCTAGGGAGAGTTTGAATTCAGGAGATAAACAGTTTTCAAAACAACTTAGTTAAAAAAGGGGAAAGGGAGTGTGGCTCATGCAACATATTGTTGTTATGTAATTAGAGATAAATTTTAATTTGTTGTTAACGTTTTCCAATCTTGTTTTCTTCCAAAATGTAAATTTCGTTATCAGATGTTATGGATAATTAATTCTATAGTCAGGCAGCATATTTGAAAATGTTTGTTTTATTCACTAGGCAAAGGGTTACTTAGATTATAAGATTAGATTATAGAATTGATCAGAAAATAATATCATTTCATTTTGCAACAATTCTCATCATCGATAATTTTACTTGCAATACTCGATTATATAAACTGTTTGATTAAAAGAGAAACAAAATCATTTCCTTCAACTATCTTCTATTCCTTAGAAAATAAATCATGGGAAATGTCTTCCTTTCCGAGAGCTTGTGGCTAATGATTGGGGCCGCAGAGGCCTTTTGGCAAGGTGTTGACTTTGGGATCGGAGGGCTTCAGGTTAGAAATGTGATTTCACCGAAAAAATGTCATGTAAGCGGGGCTGCTGCGCGCTAAATCCGTCCGGGCCTCCGCTGATGTGGTGCGGAAGTTTTTGAGAAATGGGACGCCAACCCAGGTGTCTTCCTCGTCGTCTAACCGCGGCTCAGAATTCCGATTTCCGTCTTGAAATAGCCCTAGTGTTGCTTTAAAGCGTTAATGTAAATGAACTGTACCTGATGAATAAAACTTTTTCTTAGAAAATTAAATGAATTGTTTATTGAAGAGTTTAAATTCCGTACTTTCGCATGTCAGAAATGCCCATTATATTGTTTTAAAGGGGGAGAAAAGACGTTAATAATGTATTTGTTTTGAAATTTACCTTTGAATGTGCTAGAATAATAAGTTTGTATATTTTGAATTTGGAATTAGAATTAGATGACGAAGAAGAGAAATGAAGAACTGGACGAATGTATTAATTATAAATGAAAAAATTCTTGTGAAGGATTCCATTTTGTTTTCAAAAATATTTCTGCCTTTGGAGAAATTGTCACTCACAAAATTAATGCAATTGGATCGAAAATGAAAAAAAAAAATCTTTGGTGAGAAACACAAAAAATACAAAATATGTACATACTTTTGAATCGACATGCAGAAAAAATAACTGACTCAGTTTATGACCCGAAGACTCTGGTGTGCGATAACTTTTATACTTGATGTATTTTCTATCGCTAAAAATATGTTTTGATTTTGCCTTCTGGAATGTTACATGAAGTGTAAATAAAATAGGTTGTTTAATAAAATTTCCTTTTACTTCTTTATACTATATTTCGGTACTGAATGGTAGTATTCCCTCATACCCAACATAAAAATGAGTGTTTTTACATGTTTAAACTGACTTGCTGTCTCCGTTGATGGAGATAATCCAAATTTTCACTTTTTATTCTATTTGAAGAAATGTTCGAATATGCTCCAATTTTTAATAAAATATCACATATTGCCCTTTTTGTAATATGAATAGTTCGTATACAAATTTTAGAAAAAGATTTGCTAGATTTAATTTTAACGAGCAATAATGGTCTCCCGAAATTTACTTGTATACTCCCACTCCCTAACAGATAGGCTTATAATTGGCTGCATAACATTGACGAACAATCCTCTTAATGTGCGATCTTAGGCTATTAATCTCTGTAATGCGGTTAATACACAAGCACCCGATAAACAAATGAGCATTTTCTACCCCCTTTTTTTTTGGACGGATTAAAGCCACAATCTGACGCAGGTAAACAATTACAGTCACAAAATCACATAACAAGTTTCGTGCATTTAGGTCATTGCAATTTTGAGTTGTCGTTCTTATATGTTTGTGAAATTATGAACCCACAAAGTGGCAACACCCAGACGTTTCCACTAAGCGTTTTTTCATAAGTGCATATTAACCACATGCTTTTACAGAGTTGAAGTACCTTTTAACTTGTTATCTTTGGAGATGTAATTAATACACAATCACAAAAGCACCATCAATTGTCAAATTTCTTATATTTCAATCTTTGCATTTTGAGTGAAATCAAAAGTACCTCTATCATATGCAAAGGGATCACACACTCTTCATTAGTAATTATTGTCCGAGCTTATTTTTCGAAAAATATATATTGCCTCAGAAGGTAGCTCAAAAAATTGGGCTCACTAGATATTATTTTTCTGAATTCTGAATGTGTTAAAAGACATATTATAAATAACTGAAATTCTATTTTCTAATAATGAATGTACAATTAACTCACTTAAAAGTTAATTCTTTATTAATTAATCTTTAAATTAATTAATTTTTTATTTATGATTAATAAATTTTTTAAATAAATTAAAATAGCTATTTAATAATGCTTAAGAATTCTTTATTAATTCATTAAATGGTTTTTAACTATGGAAATCTTTAATTATTACATTATGACACTGAATATAATACTCTATTCGGGCGAATACATTATTGGAATTTCATAATACATTTCTTTATTCATCTTCAAATGCATAAAAACATTTTCGTACAACTCAACGAAAATCTTCCTTCTTTCACTAGTTTCATTTTTTTTCTTCGAAATGTGACTAAGCCCAAATTACACGATATTCGTAACTTCAACCTGGGAAGGTCAAATACTAGCAGAAGAGGTGTCAAACTAAAATAGAAAAATGAGAACAGGAATTGTTCGAAATTCAGTCTCTCTAGAAATGACATTTTTAAGAGCACGAGTTAACAAGAGAAATTTAAAATCATTTTAAAGAACCACAATACGAAACTGAAATGACTCCACAGGCTATATTCTATGAACATTAAAAACTGAAAGCTCATTAAGTTTTTTTTTTAATAAAAATGAACTATTTTGTTAGAGAGCTTATTTTACTAAGAATGATATAGCGTTATCAAGAACTGTTTATTTATAAATGAAAACGATTCGGAACACTTATATTCTAATTCGTAATAAATTTAGGATATATTTTTCAATTCGGAATCAAGAGTTTAAAATTAGGACTCCCGTGCCAGTGTGATCCCTTTATTCAAAATTCAAACAAGGAACAGTAAATATTATGAAAATATCACGACGTGAAATTGGTTGCAAATTGTGAAATTAACATTTGGTTATTTTTTTGATGGAATTAACATCTGAGAGTAATGTGGGCGTTCATCGTTTGAAGGTTGAGGCTGAATGAGTAGCCACCTTTTATACGTCATATTTGGTTGATTCATTTTTTCATGAACTACTCTGACGTACTAGGGGACGCGAGGAATGCAAGGTCATCAAGGTGAAATGATATGAAAAACAGAGGATATGAGTGTTATCACGCAGTCTTGAAGTTTTGACCTTTGTTATGCTCTAAGGTAAACTGATTGGTGTTTGTAGGTAAGCCGCACCTTACTTCACATTTCAGGAAGTTCATTTCCAGCGCATGTTTATAAAATATGACATACACTCCACGTGTTCTAACGCGTGGTCACTACCGGGGTAAATACATTTTATCTCCATTAACGCTATTGTTGTTTCTTATTCCAATATTATTTCTATCCATGACTTAATGAAACTTTCAATTCTTGTGTGTCCGGAATGCCTAATTCAATCAAAGTGTCGTAAAATCTGAAGTCTTTAAATGTCTTTCGCAAACATCATTTATTGCTAATTCTACCCACTCTTGGTATACACAGACATTAATTTGAAACGCAGTGCTTACAATGAACACAAGACAAAATGAAGGCACTATTCTATGCTTTGCAATAGTTAGCTGCTTTCAACCCTTTTTTTATGTCACAAACTATATTTTGATTTTCAACCTTGCTATTTTTCTGATTTGTATTTTTGCTGTGTTGAAAACAGAATCGAATTCAAAAGAATATGCGCAGTTATTTTGACGTGACTTCTTTTTCTATTTTTGTGCTCATTTCTGCATGTTGGCGGCCTGGTGGATTGTGGTTATTAAACTGGAATATTATTCATTTCCACTGTGTTCCGATTCCTGGTATGCACTCAATCTGCTCAGTCGTCTTCGTCAAATATGGCGATGTTGTGCGATAAAAGGGGCTGTAAACATTTTTCAAAATAAGAAAATTACTGTTAAAATATTCAAATAATTCCTTTTTTTTTTCTTTTCAATATTACAATTTTTATTTAGATTTTCAAGTCCTCCATCTTCTCCTCACCTATTTTGAATTAGTATCTAATTGTAATGTACGCAATGACATAAACGATAAGAATGTTTTCAATTATAGAAAAATAACTCATTCTAAGGATTTTTTTTTCTTCTGTTGCTGTGGAGCGTAATGGTTATATATATATATATATATATATATAAAATATATATATATATATTTATTTATTTATTTCAAACAAATAATTTCATTTTGTTTTGTTTAATATATACTATGAAACATATCTACGAAAAGTTTTTCCCTAAATTTCATTGTAGTTATTTTGGTATTATTGCCATGAATCTATTTTTATGTTGCTGTTTTGTATCCTTGCTGCTAATCTAACATTGGTATTATTGCTATTATATTCTCTGGATTGTCTTAAAAATAAACAAACTTTGATTGCTTGGCAATCAAAGTTCCTATTTTGAGGAAAATAGCAAAGGAATTTTGTAAACATATCATAATTTCTTTGTTATTTTCCACTTTTATTCGAAGATACTCAGTTAAATTTTCAAGCAACATAAGCTGATTTTTCTATATTAAGTTTTAGAAAGTTTCCATTGTTTCATATCATATATTCAACAATTGAGTTTTTTTAATTATTTTTTTTATAATTGGATATTGGCATTTCTTCGTGCCACGCTAATGTACAACACGAGTCTTATAGAAATTAAATATACCAAACAATTCAATTCGTGAATAAAACAATTTCTATGCAGAATTAAGTTAAAACGGTAATATTAAAAGCAAATTTATTAAAGAAGCGACTAAAGCTGATCAAAAACAAACCTAAATACACATACACACATAGACTACACACACACACACACAAAACACTGCACACACCCACACACACACACAAAACACTGCACACACACACACACACACACACACACACACACAAAACACTGCACACACCCACACACACACACACACATACACTACACACACACACATACACTACACGCATACACACTACACACAAAACACTGCGCACACTCACAGACATACACTACACACGCACACATACACTACACACACACGCTACACACACATACACTACACACACACACACTACACACACATACACTACACACACACACACACACTACACACACACACACACATACACTACACACACATACACTACACACACACACACACTACACACACACGCGCACGCGTGACTGGGCAGCCAGGCTTAGAAGCGGCCGAAAAAATATTTTATTTCCCCAGCTGTCAATATTTCTTTTTGGAAATTTCTCCTCAAAATTTCATACATTTCTAAAAAACACAAATTCACTGAATTGTCAGACAGTAGGATAATGCTAAAATTTTAGGAAACATATTTTTTGAGTTTCAGTAAATTTCATTACATTCACTTGCTTACTATAGTACTTTTAGATGTCGAACGTCTTCTTCAATGATATTTTGTACAAATGTGGATGCAGTGCTGTCTCAAGTCATAGTAAATAAATGAAAACAAATATATTTTCACGGAAGTAATAAAATAAAAAATTTACCCAAAATAAATTATAGTCATGTTAGTTAATTTTTTAAAAAATTATTAGAATCTCAAACTTATTCGTACGACTTATTAAAAGAGTGATCTCGAAATGTACCCGGTCTTGAACCACATAAATCTGCTTCTGAATATACATATATGTGCTATTCGTTTCAGAAATCTGAAATTGTCATTTTTGGAAGATTTTACACCATGGAGGAGTGATACTCGGAGAATAAGATGAGAATTTCCAGAATTTTTTATAATATCTGGATCTTCGTAGAGTTGTGCATTTTTTCTTTTTGCTCTTTTTTTCGCATGTTATTTTGAACAGAACTATTATATTTTGGTTCGAAATTTGTAAATTTATTGTTCATATATCCACGGGTGCTATGTTCCCTAATTCCGTTGATGATAAATATTTATTCCATTGCTAAATCAAACATTAGCCTCTCCTCCTCCACCCATCGTCTTACCCTTTTTTTGGTGAAATCCACGCAACTTGGTCAAAATTTCAATTTGAGAATAAACATTTGACAGAATTAAACATGGTTATAAGGTCAAAATATTCCTATAAGGGAATGGAATAACAAATACGCTTATGAATTGATGGAGTAAAAAAATGAAGAAAGAATAAAAAAGATGAAGATATGTGAAAAATAAATAAAATGAAGAAAAGTGGAAGGAAGCAAACATAACAAAACAAAAGTAATAAGAATAATGAGAAAAAACTATTTTACATTATCTACATAAGTATTGTAAGCTATAGTGTAAAATTCCTAATATTTATATTCACAAGTGTGTGCAAATTCTGCTAAAGATA
Organism: Argiope bruennichi; assembly: GCF_947563725.1. Classification (NCBI taxonomy): domain Eukaryota; kingdom Metazoa; phylum Arthropoda; class Arachnida; order Araneae; family Araneidae; genus Argiope; species Argiope bruennichi. The sequence continues at coordinate 130,566,153 of NC_079163.1, forward strand.
AAAAAATAGTATTTTGTAATAATAAATGAATTTAGAGCGACGAGCCAGCATTCATGTCCTTGCTTGCATAATCATCCCTTTGCTAAAGAGTTTTCCAACAATTCCGCAGTTGCAGGTGTCGAAAATAATATGCTCTAAGCCCTGAATTTCATTTAAAGAAGAGACGTATGTGTTACTGGTCTGCGGTTGTAACTTTTTGAAACACTTGCGAAAATTGCGTGACCAATCACATTATTAAAGGTGGTTTTCTAGTATCTCTAATTTATTATATTTAATGAATGAAATCCTTGAAGGTTATCTGATTTTTCTTTCTCATATTCAAAGTATATGGGGAAAGATTATTGCAATCTTCAAAAAAAAAAAATCGACACTGAGGTTTTGATTTCTGCATTTCAAACCTTCCCCAACCTTAAGGGTGCTTTAGTGGCTGATGAAACCCTCTCGACTTCATGGTATGTAAATTCAAGTTTAGAAACCTGATTCCACGGAACATCCACCATGTACGTTAGTCTGGTAAGTTTGATGGTGTGGATCAAACATGCTCCCGTTGCTGTGGTGCGGAAGTTTGAATAGAGGAGGGGGGGGCAATATCTCTTGTAATTCTCACCGTGATTCAAAATTACGAAGTCCTTCAAAAGAGGATGTTAATAAAATTGAATTGAAACCAGATTTGCAAAAAACAATGTTTGGAGTTAGTTCTGTCTGCTAACATGATTAAATCGAAAGTGCAACAAGCCAAAGGGATGATTTATATTTTCCCTAAAGTTGAAACACATCAGTCAAATTTCAGACCAAGTTCGTTTACGAGAAATCTATCTGTCTCTTTGCATATGGGCTAGATATCAACCTAAATGCAATCAGCCAGATGAATAAAACTTAATATATGATCTTATAATCCAAACTGCAGACAAGTGACAAATTTTGGCACAATCAGTCTAAGTGAAAATACATAATTAATTTTTTCGAGGATCGCCAAGACAACCCCCAGAGAAAAAACACGCACCACTCAAGCTCAACACTTTCCAAATATAATTGTAGCAGCATTTTCCTTGTTCCGGGGATTTCTCCTCCTCTGTTCTCGCACTCTCAAGAAGCTTTTCTTCATTATTCCAGAAAGCCCAAAATTAGCCTTATTCTGAGAAAAAGTCGAGGGAAGAACACTTCTGCTAGTTTTTATTATAATAGCACCTCGTTGGATCATTTTCATCATATCAAATCATTTTAAAAATGCACGCAAAATATACATCATTTGCGAAATGTGTTCAATAATACGCAAAAAAGATCATGTGCATTCAGAAAAATGTTTCTATATCTATTACATACTCGATCAATAAATCATACATTGTCTTACAAGATAATTTATTCAATCCTTGACTTTTTATAATCATGTTTTACTTTATCTTCAGTTGAACAAATAAAATTTTGAAATTTGATATGGTCTGCTCAAATTTCTTCGAACAGTTAACAAATTTTTTTAAAAAGTAGAATCTGCTCGTTTACTTATTCGTACATTTCATGTGAAAAATAATGATTTTAATGTTAAATTAGGAATATTTTTTTCATTTACATTCATTTACTCTCTTATTAATAAGGAATTTTCCAAATTTCAATAAATAATTGAAAAATATATTCGATAGACCAGCATAACCATTCAAATTAGACGCTGAAACTTATGTTTTAGTAATTTCATGATTCCACGTAAAAAAGAAGGAACTGGTGTCCATATTTCGTCGGATTTTTTTTTTGAGTGCCTTATTGCGCATTGCATCTTTTTTTCTGAATTTGACATATTTTTTTATCACTGCAATAATGGCTGTGTATTATATCTTGGGCTAATACACCAAAAAACTGTATGCTTGTTGATCTGTCTATATGTTTATTTATGAATGCGATAACACAAAAATCTAAAAAACAAGATAAATAGAATTTGATCTGAAATCCGGACAACACAATTATTTGCTGGTATCAAATTTTGGTCTCAATCGACCAAAGATAAAAGTTCAAATGGATGCTCCATTATCTTCTGTATGCTACGAAGCAGAAAACGGGCCATAGGCTAGTATGTATAACAGAGAAAACATTTTCGCTGATTCATATTAGTAACATTTCCATCATTTTTTTTTCCATGTCGGTGTATCATCATTTACAAATAATATAAATAGTCTAAGAATAAATGAAATATTTCAGTAGATTCTGCTTATGCTCATTATGCTTTTACAATGTGTGCCTGATCTCTTAGAAGATATACGCGCATGAGTAAACTTCAATATTCTCTAGCTTTTTAGAAATCCTCTCTGTATGTGACCATAGTATAATTGGATTTATTCAAACTATATCATTTAAATAATTAAAGCCTTGAACTATTCTGACATAGGGTATTCTATATTTCGAAACCGTTTTTCTCCTTTCTTATTTGTTACTGAGATTAAATGTTTATAAAAATAAGTGTTTCGTATATTCTCTTTAACATACATAATGAAACATATAAAGGTTATTCTAGTCTATAAAATCCAGCATTAAGTAAGCAAAAAATAGGAAGACATTCTAGATTGTAAAATCCATTATGAATTAAGAAAAAAGTACCGAGACATTCTAGTTAATAAAATTCATTGAGGAGTAAGTAGTTATTCCAGTCAACAAAATCCATCAAAAAGTAAAGAAGAAGTAAAAAAAAAAAAACCCATTCTAGTGAATAAAATTTACTTTGAAGGAATAAATAATTGCTGAAGTGTCGAATCTAATCATATATGATCTAGTATATCTAGCCAAAGACATACAGTAAAGGAAAGGTGTGTCACCTTTCGTTGGTTAAAGTAACCCAGAACAATCGAAACAACACTTGAAGAAGAAGTCTGAACGAATTTCAATAGTCTTTAAGAGGAATATGTTGCATTTTCCTAGCAGTTTCAAGAGGAATTGATCCACATTCTTGTTTTGCAGGAAACCTTTCCGCAATCAATCAAACCGTGTTAAGGGTTTCACTACTAAAGAGGACATCGGTCTGCTTAGTTTTGTATATTGCTGACTGAAACCATGCTTGAGGATAGAATTCATTACTTTTTACTGTGACACCTCTACAATCATTGGATGCCTCTGTTCACTGAGCTAATTGTGGACAGTAAACAAGAACGAATGTCAGAAATATGGAGGGTAGAGATAAAAACCGATTATATCAATGATTTTACTTTATTGATGAATTAATTCATAGGTAAATTGGAATTATTTTTGATTTCACAGGAAAAAGTACAAAACAATGAAAATGTTTCGAAAAGCATGATTTTATTAGTGTAGTAAAAGTAATATGCAATTTTTTTTTTTTTTTTTGCCAAGAATAAGAATATCAGAATAAAATCATAAACGCGTGTAGCTGTCTTAGAAATATTCTAAGTTAATGGGAATTTATTCATCCTTGAAATATATTTTAGATTTAATAAATGCTAGGGAAACTTTTTACTTGTATTAATAAAAATGTAGTTTTCATAATAAGGTAGTTTGGAGAGCTGATTGGTTTTACGAATTTGTTTTGTCGAATACATTTTTGATCAAATATACAAGAAGGCCATAAAATAATTTTCCCCATTTGATGGTATCTCCAGCTCAAACTCATCAAATGAAATGCAAAATTCCATATATGGACTGTTGAAAGCAATTCTCTAAAAATAATTAAAATAATCAAATAAAAATTTCAGAAAGTTGAGCAAAACATCACAGATGTAATATATTGCAGTCAGCTAAGGATAATACATTGACCAAGGGTCTCTAATACTGACCAATAAAAATTTTTCTGTTGATTTATATTGAATGTGCATTATTTACTGATGAAATATTAATGAAATTATGTTTCTTCTAATTATTCCTTCTAATCACCTTGCACATTCTGTACATGAAATTTGATGACATGTTTTTCCTTGGATTCCTCTAAAAGTAAAATTCTAACAAGTTTTATGACCAACCTGTATTTTTCCTCTTTCCAGAGTACTGAGAAAAGCACTTTTTATTTCTTTCAAGTTTTTCGCCTTTATTATATTTCATATTTCCTGATTATAATTGTTATAGGATCTTAAATGTTTTCTCAAGCAGATGGCGCCACTCGTAAAATTAAAATTTTAGTGAAACAAATCGATTAACTGATTATTAAGTTTTGAAAATATGAAAATTTCCTTCAGGAATACGGAACTACATAAAATTTCAGAGCACAAATATATCAAGGAGTGAAATACCATTTTTATTCACATGAAATTCATGGAATAAAGTTAATAAACAGTGTAAAAATGACATTTTTGATTTATGTAAATAAATCTTCTGATTTATATAATAATATTCTTAGAGAGGTTTCGATGAAAGATATCTGAATGCAAACAAATAGAGAGGTCAATAACAAATAACAGTTGATTGTCATATCAAATCCGAAATATGTATGAACAACAAGTTTACTGATAAGGGAATCAGGAAATATTCAAACAAACAAGGCTGTTGAGAGTGTTGGAGATAGTATTTCTTTTTATTTATAAATGTAAACATGTATATAGGACTGGAATATGGAATGTATGCCATTCAAAAAACATCTTCCAGTGGAGGAATGTATTTGATTGTCCTGAGGATTCCTTGTCCTTTCATTTAGGACGGAAAGACTTTTTTTAACATCATAAAACGACATTGAAAGTATTGCAATGTAAGGAATCTATTACTCTGAAAAGGAAGTATTTTTTCAATTGGTAATTGACAATCTGGCCTCATTTTAAAGACTACAAAATATTTCGTTAGACCTCTGGAAAATGAAAACGTCAAACAATATTTTGGTCTGCTGAAAAAATAAAACAGAATTTGCAAGCAGCTGTCATATTTCTTATGTGAAATGACTATTTTCCGCAATTAATCTTATTCCACTATCAAAATACAAAATAAGAATAAGAATAAGAATTTCATTAAATATCATTCTTTGCACCTTAATGATAAAATGTAGATGAATTATTGGTTCCTAATTATCATTCATTGTCTCTGCAGAATAGTATCTTGAGTATGAGAATGAGTAATAATAATGTAAATAAGTCGGTTCTTGGTTATTCATGGCTGAGTAAAGCCAGTCATTCACGATCACTTCATGCCATACTGAAAGATGATGCTATGTCAATGGAGCCCGTCATTCACGAACATTGCATGCAAGCTTTACTTCAATAATGCCTCCAGTGAATGCTCATAGCAGCGCATTCCCTTACATACACCACATGCCTTTTAACCCTTCTCGATCACCGATTTTCAATGACATGATAGAAATGGGCGGTGTCAATTGGGTCGAAATGGATATCCCCACGACAAGTCCTCCCAGGGCGACGATCCATTTTCGAATCTCATCATTCTTTTGGTATAGAATAAGATGCGATAGTCTTGAAAGTTCGATTTCAGTGATGTCAGATTATTTGCTGATTTCTCTATGCGTTAAAGACCTGGACTCTTTTGAGGGGAAGGTTTGCTTACCCTGTTAGGAGACCAGACATCGATGTCGGCGTAAAAGATTTCTATAGTGTTAGAATTCCATTAGTGGTTATTATTCTTTGAAGAGAGTGTACTGCTGTGCAATTGGTTAATATTTCTTCGCAATTTGAATGAATAAAGGTATGAAATGAGACAAATTAATCCATAGAGAATAACCTCCCTTGATACTATAACACTTCCTTTTGCAGTGGAAAAATTGAATAGAGATTTTGAGTAGCTTCCTTTCAAACGACTGAAAAAAATCCAGAAATTGATTCCCCATTGTTAGAGATGAGACCACCTGTCGAATTTCAAATGATAAGATCGCTGCTTATTATATACTTACAAATATTCAGATAGATAGAGATCACCCTTTTTGTCCCGAACCTGTTTTCGAAAGAGAACCCTACAAGCTTAGTTTCATTCATCTAACTATTTACGTTATCAAGTGCACGTGGAAATGGACAGGTAAACATATTTCTGATTCTAGTATTTTTGGAAAATCTGACAGCAATCTGCAAATTTAGAGAAAAAGAAATCCCATCCAAAATTTCCTATCTTACTTCATTGCATTTTTGAGACGTTGTGTTCACAGTCCGACAAATAAATATTAAAGCCAAAACGCCTTTTTCGAACTCATGAGATTCACCAACGTGGAGATTCCTCAAAATCTCATGGTCGAATCTTTTGATGATTCTCATTGTAAACTAAAGGTATTTTAATGTATTTAAAAATAAAAATAAAGAGAACTGAATGTATTCTGCATAAAACCTAAGAAATCAACTTATTTTGAACAAAAATCAATGCGATTAGTTTAATTACTATTCTAAGAATGATCTGTTTAGCTGGAACTAAATAATATTAACAGAGGAAAGGCTTAAAATCAAACACAACAAAAAGGAAGTTCTCAAATGCAGATTTCACAACTGAAAATTAAAGGAGAATATGAATTATATTTGTTCATTTATATCTGTTTGTAATTATTTTCAATTTCAAAAGCAATTATCAGAGGCTATTTTAGACATAGCATAAATTATTCCTTATTTTATTATTTTAGATAGAAAATATTAGCTCAAAAATTTATTCATTTGTATTAAATGAAGAAAACATTAAAAAAATTTTAACATTAAAAAAAGATGAGTGTTTATTTCAAATAGCTAGATCTGAAATCCATTCATTTGACTCTGAAAACTATTTGTTTGTTGCATTTGTTGGTAAAAATATTATTTCTCGAATATGAAGAACGGAAATTTTTTAACAAGTTTATGAAACCTTTTTAACGTCGTAAATATAACGTTATATATAAAGTAATGAATTTAGAATTTTTATTTTTATTTCAATAACTCTTTTTAAATCTCAATTCAAGTGTGTATTAAAAAATTATACATTACGAAATATATAATTTCGAACCACTTTACTTTTGTCCTCATTAAAATTCATTAAAATTCTTTCTTTCGAATATGAGTGAAATGATAAATCTCTTTTTATGTGAAAATGTATTTAGATTTCGCATTTATTAATGTTATTTTTATATTTCAAATTGTGAGTGTTGAATAAGATCGCGAAATATGCAGTTTCCATTCACTTTATCATTGCAGATACCAAAGCCCATTCATTAATTTATATCAAAGACCGCTCAAACATTCGCTTGGCAGATTATACCTAAACGCTTATCAAGTATTAAGCTTGGAAAATGTGATATATATATATATATATACAGGGTGTCCCATAAATATTGGGACAAATTTTAAGGGGAGGTAGGGGACATCACAAGGATTCAGATTTGCATAGAAACTCATGGTCCGAAACGCCTTCATTCGGCACTAGGCGGTGTTGTGCACAGTAGCAAATAAGGAAGCAGACCTGCAATCCCTCACCAACCTCATTCAAGACCTTTTCCCCACTTCTGCATAGACTATCATTCGCAATGCTCCAAGTCTTAGTCGATCGGAGATGGCACTCCTAATTGATTTCCTTGTGTCCTTGTGAATCCCTCAGTCATTTGAGCTGCGATCGTCCGCAGAGGAGTATAGAACGTTTTACGAACACGGAGCTGGCAAATGTGCAACTGATTTATGGATTGGCAGAAGGAATTGCAAGAGCGGCTGAAATGTTGTATCGGGAAAGGTACCCACAGAGACATGCACCGGACCGCCGGATGTTCAGTAATTTGCATCACAATTTGTGTGAATATGCGTCGTTACGAAGTAATAGAAATAGTGAGGGCAGGTCACAAGTGACTTTAACTCCCAGGATGGAAGAACATGTGTTGGATACCGTTAGAAGGAATCCGAGTGCCAGCGTACCAGCCGTCACTACTGCCGTTGGAGGATCCCGGAATAGTGTTCATCGTGTTTTGCAACGTGAAGGCTTACACCCATACCGATATACCATCAAATATCACTATAAAGAATTTTAATTTGGACAAACTACATCTCCTGGTTTCAGACTATAAAAAAAACCCCTTAAAACATAGCAATTTTTCATAACTTGTCTCAAATAATGTAGCGAATTTTATATTTGTAACCTTTTTACTTTCTTGTATAAAAACATAGAGAGAAGGTATTATAATAGCCACAAATTTCAACTCGAGATTTTGACGTATCCTCATGTTTCAAATCTAAAATGTTCAAAAAACACATTTTGGGAATTATCTGTCTCTCCACTTTTTTGTGAATACACTTACTCAAAAACGCTTTCAGCTTATAAAATTTGGTATTTTACACCAAATATTTTAATTTCTATAAAATTTTACATGGAATCTATCCCGAGGAAGTCTATCTATGCGGCTGTCCGTGAAAATTATAACTAGAAATGTAAAGAGTAAGGTAGATAAAATTTGGTTCATCTGAAATCGAGTCGGATGGATTGAGTTTGTGTCATCCATATCGATTTTGCAGCACAACCGTATTCTTGTAAAAAATACAGATGTGTTAATTCAAAAACATAATAATTTAGGCAAATAAAATTTGGTTTTACAGTTTGAGCATCTAAAGTCGTAATTGTTAAATTTTGGATTAAATCCGGCAAAGTGTAAACTGTTTATCTATCGGTATGTTTATAAAAACTGTAACTCAGAAAATGACTTAATTAAAGGAATTTTGGTTGTTATCTATGAATACGTAATTCTTTATCAAATTTTAATTTTTACCAGTCGGAAAAAGGGCGTCTACAATACATATTCTATTTTGGATTGACCGCATACATATTATTTTGGATTAACAGCATGCCAGCAATTAATCACCAAAAAAAAATCGACAAAGATCGCACTCTAAATTCACACCAAAGATCAGTATTCCGCAATTGTTGCTCGTCAGTACAATGGAGTGAATACATTTGCACCGGTTTTCCTTACGATACTATGTAGCGTTCAAATCTCATGTTTGAAAAAAAATATGAGCCCCAGTTTTGTGGAGACCATTCTTACTGGTTCATTTTACGTTTTTTCGATCCCCACAAAATATTGAAATGAAAGAAACAGTGATATGAGTGAATGTCACAGTGGAAAATCAAGGTTTGAAAGTTCTGAGGATTACAGGTGCGAGATCACTGAATTTAGTTATCCTATTTTAGAGTTGCATGAACGCTAGTTTCAGGCAGAACTCGTCAGAATAAAAGAGCGATATTTGAGCTGGTAATTGAATTCCAAAATTCCCTTGTAATGCTAACTTGAGGATATCGACCATCTCAAACCTATTTAACATGATCACGTAACATGCACTAGGGCATTCATTTCATTGGAATCAGGTTCTGAGTAAGCATTCCAAGACTTAATCCACTGCGGAGCACCATATCCAGTATTAAATAAGAGCCTTTGTCATGGCTCAGATGCTGTCCTTATAAGGATATAAAATTACTTCCCCAAACAACCTTCAAAACCGAATGCTAATAGAACTAAACTAAACTAACCACTGCAAATCGTTTTCTTTTTCATTCTTGCACCATGCACTATTAGCACGAAATTATCTACAATATTGTAATTTTATCAAAGTGATCGATCAATTATTGGAAATACCGAATAACACCTTCTCCTAATAGTCTCGTTATTATGGCGAGGCAGTTTTGAGGAATTTATGCCTTCACATTTATTATCCTTTCGTGATTTAAAACTACTTTTAAGTCCAAAAATTATTCTTCTATAATTACGAAAATGGGCATTATCATGATCGCTGTAAGGTAATAGATTTGAGAGTAATCGATTTGAAAATATTCAGCGAACTCATGGAAAACTGACATGCGTGAAAGCTTCTTCTCGACTTTCTTGTTCCAAATCCTCGCCAGGTTATTTGTCTCTTCGATGTTTGTTTGGGCGATTTTCACAGAATAAACGCCCCTATGTTTGATGATAATTTTTCGTCTCCTTAATGTCTACTATCACTTCTCGAAATTTACCTTTCGAATTTGGCAAACCCTCTGTAAACATCGATACCGATGTTGCAGCGATGTTTCCTAGCAAACATTTTAGTTTTTCTTGAATATCGTAACACCTCCTCAGTTTTTCCACTACAGACTTATATCAAATGAAAGAGTATAAAATACCTTATATTTTCAAGCTTTTTTCTTAAAGTTTTAATATTTTTACAGTTAAGGGTTCTAAACTACTTTTTCGTTTTCAATAATTTACGACCCCCTAGCTCGTGAAATCGGCATGTTACTTAGATGAAAAAGTAGCCTTTAAGAATGTTCTTTCACTTAAAAAAAATCATAGTTGAAACACAATTTATTATTTTTTTTAAAGTTTCCAACAGTTCTCCGACTTCCTATATTTTTTGCAATTTTTACCCCCTAAACGTTTGGGACCCCATGCTATATGGCGATTCTTTATCCTCTTGATGCCTACTACCACCTCTCTGAATTTGGCAACACTCTGTATATATATATATATATATATATATATATATATATATATATATATATATATATATATATATATATATATATATATATATATATATATATATATATATATATATATATATATATATATATATATTCATTTCAACAGAAAAAATCTGTGGACAAATATTTAGTGAACTGCAAAGAATTTAACTAACGAAACAGATGAATAAGATGATGCATTCACGCATTAAAATAGGATAAAAAATATCCAGAAAATGATTATTGATACAAATTATCGAAATTATAGATTTATTTCCTCGAAATACTTCAATCGGTGATCTATTTAAAATATTTATCTAAAATATTAATTTTATTAATATTAAATAATATTAATAATTATTAATATTAATTTATTATCTAAAATATAATAATAAATTATGATCTATTTAAAATATTAATTTTAAATTAAAAAATTCTATTTAGCGGAGTCATCCGTATTATATTAATTCTATTTATACTGATACGCCTCAAGTGCGCAAAACAGTTTAATTTTGAAATCTATTGCGCATTTTGGACATGACGTCACACAGATGCCGTATGAACTGTTTGGATTGTGCTGGATTGTTCCTGAAGGATAGAGAAAGATGAAAATCTAAAAGCTTATTCAATCAATAAAAAAACGGAGAAGATAGCTGATTTATAAGGCATAGTGTGAAAACGACGATAAATCAAAAGGGAAAAAAAAACCCGCATATTCTTTCAAGTATACATATTAGAGCTTTGAGATCATTTGAGAGCAACTGGTCATATCCATTTGACAGATCACAATTTTAAAAAATCAAAAGGACAATCAAAAACTCTTCTAGGGCGAAAACGACTATATTTCATTCAGTTTTAGTCGATACAATTGTATTTTTATTTCATTTGACCTGTAATAAAGAGGAGTTTTGCAATTGATTTTCACTCGCTATCTAATGTGCTGGAATAATCTGTATTCCCGATAAAAGTAGTGTTGCAATATCTTTAATCAATTAATAAAATGAATTAAATAAAGAGAGAAAAATCAGTTCTCTTTTAGTAGCACACTAAAGTCCAGAAGATATTCAAAAATTTGGGCAAAAGCATTGAGGCGATTGTGAATTTCTTAAGAAAAAAATGTTTGATTAGCGTAGCATGAAACATATGTCATATATTTTAAAGTCTTGGTGCAGAAAAATCTCTGGTATAAGGCTTCCATTTTCTGGTCCTGTCATGAACACATTTCAAACAAAAATCTCTGAAACAAGATAAATATTCTGTGATCTCAAAAATGGAATAATATCTAATGTTAGGAGACGATCTATTGATGAACTATACTAAAATTGAATATCTTGAAATTTAAAATACGTGTACTGATCGAGTAGTCAGTCTCCTAACAAATTGTAATAGTTATTGAAATTAAAATTGCTTTTATTTATAGACAACTAAACTCGACCAAAAATATCTGAAGACTTTAGTTTAGCTTGTTTAATATTCGACTTTGAAGCTACACGAGGAAAATATTGAGGCCTCTTAGCTGGTCCAAGCAAGGCCCGATTCCTATACCTCGTCATTACTTCGCTACACTAGCGAGAGGAAGGTCGACTTCGAACCGATTTCTCTCGCATCATTTATACTTGGCTATCTTTTTGCAGAAGAAGTCTTGAACCAGTGACACTTCGGTCTTAGGGTCGAGACTCTACAATGGAGCCGCTGCAGACTTCGGACAACGAAAGGAAATTCATTTAAAACAAAAAATGTGTATGTTTTTGTCTATAAAAAGTCATCTAATGGGAACCTTTCGCATACGAAATGGGTCATTTTTTAAATTTATCCTGTCATTATGTTTGAGCATTCATTTGAATTTTTTTAGGTACCCTGCCAAATCTGCATCCCATAACGGAGAAATCTTCAACCTATAAATTACATCGTCTTCTCTACTGTCTAATTACGGCGTCTATTTTAAGAAGGTCTTGTTTTAGTTAAAATAGAAGTTTCAGTTAGCATGTTTTTGTGAACAGCTAGTAACTGCACGAAGCTTGAAATGGCACATCACTTGTTTTTATTCATATACACCCGAGTATGATGCATTTACTTTCCGAACACTGCTTGTAATAATTTTCCACGAAGATTTAAAATGAAAAAAATAATACAGCAGTTTCTATCATTCATGTTGTACGAAGAACTCCGTAAGTCACAGGGGAATGACAGTTTGTGACATCAGACGAGTTGCATTTGTTGATCGTTTGGTTGATCGTTCCATTTGTTGACCGTTCAATCCCCAGTTCCGCTGGGTGCGTGGGGATTGAAAGGCACCGCTTGGTAGACATGTAGCGATTCATGTGCCAGAGGCAACAAATACTAACATTCTGTTCCATAGAATGTGATTTCGGATTTCGAATCCCACCCCGGAGGGCCCTTTTTTGTTTTAAAAAACATTGATTCAATGTCATGACGATATATGCATGCGAAAATTTTATTGACATAAATATATCTTTATAAATGCATGACGATCCTATGTGTTCTTGTTACAGTCCACTCCGAATATTTGCAATAATGAATGTGTAAGAAAAACATTATCCAATAAAATTTATTAAAGTGCCTCTTAACGTAAGAGGCCATTGTAATGAATACTCTCATAAACATTAGAAGCAATTATTAAAATGTCCGTGGTTGTAATAATTGCTTGGTTCAATCTTTTATTTCATATGTACTAGTCCGAAAATCATGAAAACCCTTGTATGCTGTTGACTTTTTTAATGCCTTTTATTGTTTTCACACACACAAAGAAATAACTCCAATGTCTGATACCGGCTCTATCCGGCTAAAGCCTGTTACCGGATCGTACACATGTATTTCGGCTCGACTTTATCTTCGATATTTTTTGAGTAGATATTTGGCAAATAGAAAGAAGATTAAAAAATTTTCATATCAGATTCCAAAGTTTATTTTGTGTAAGATTTCTACTCATATCTCAATGTTTGTCAAATCTGAATGATTTGTGCACAACTTGAACTTCTTCAACCCCGAGACAATTGATGATGACAACATTTTGACCCGAGATTTCTTTAAAATCAATTTGACAATCGACACGCTAACCTGTCCATTCGTCAGTCACCGCATATCTATTGAAAGCCGTTAAAATCAGCGAAGCGTTCCTTTGGTTTGAAGTCGCATTTGTCGAAATGATATTCAGAATATTACGCAATAGTGTCAGGCGCATTCCGGCGAGAACACGTGAAGATATGAGGATCTAAATGCGCTATAACCTGTTACAACCTTTTGTTCCATTTACATTACCCATCAAATGAGAACAAAAGAAGAAAAAAACATCGAAAAAAGAATCCGACTGCGTGCGTTGCTCACGATGTGGGCATTTGTTTCGGATTTTATTTACGTTTCGGTGTCATTTTGGTCAAGATCAAGATCACCCTAAATCAAGGTGAATATTGTTTCACAAAAAGTGTGACACTCGATTTCCAAATGAGAGCCGTAGATGGAATTTTTTGTAAGAATGCTTTGGAAAAGAACAGAAATGGGTGTCATTTATTATATCTCATTGCGACAACCATTGAAACTTTTTCCCCGCTGAAATATGGCTATTTGTGTCGAAATGAAGTGCAGATGCTTTTTATTTATGTAAGAGAATACTATTCAAACCAGTCGTGATCGCAGTTCCTTTTATCTTTAACATTTCAAGCGCTTTCCAAGTCTCTATTTTTAGCGAACATGACTGAATGACGTATATCATTTGAAAAAAGAATGGCTGTTTACTTTCGTTTTGGAACACCTTTTGCCTGTTCAAATAGTTCGTATTTCTCTTCATATAATAGTTCTTATATTCTTTATTTAAAGTTGGCACAGTTTGAAAACAATTATTTGAAGTTTTTACAATTTGAAAATAATGAAATATTTTTGAAAATCTCTCATATAAAGGGAAACTGACATAAGTTCTTTTTAAACATTATTCCACTTCTCCCCCAACCCTCAGTCTTACTTATTTTTCGTTGAAATTTCTGTAAAACAAGTCAATGCTCCTGCAACACATGACGCCTCTGCTTACTTGCATTGAGGCGTTTTATCTCGTATTTGAGGAAAATAAACTGCAGTACAAGTAAGGAGGTTCTCTGGCAGCACAATAATTGTGGTATGACAGCCTAATATATAATGTCACTACTTGTCAGAGCTGTTCGAAAATAAGAAGTGGTAATACGAGAAAGCTGACTCTAGGCTTCCTAGGTCGTACAACAATGAAATTCCAAATCATTATTACATTATTGAATTTCCGATAGAGGGAAGACATCTCTTGTTTGAGAATAGAAAATTTGAATGGAATTAAGTAGATTTAAGGCTTCTGTCGCAGCACACTAATCGTATCGAAGCTGTTATCATATTACGCTTCTACCTCTTGCAGAATAATATCTCATGTTAAGTAAGAAAGCTTTAAACTCTTCTGGTTTTACAATAAATGCACTGTTGAGGATTATTTGGCTCATTCTCGATCAGAGGTAATACCTTATTGTGAAAACTTCATGCTCGAAATTATTGCAATGTGATCTGTTGCACATCGTTCTCATTACACTCGATGCTTTTCATGTTGACCTGCTCAATTAGTTTACTCAACTTGTCTCATGGCTAATAGCGTATAACTTGACAAACTGGATAAAATTGTGTTCTTGACTGGTGGCTGTCTTTGTGGGCCTCCAACCCAAAATGCTTTCTTTCTGAGATTAATCCTTATTGTAATTACAAGATGTATCATTTAACTAACTTTTTTCACAATAGTATTAATCAGTTTAAAGCAGAAACGTAAAAGACAAAACAGTCTGGTAATATTCAATTACAAGCGAAATTCGGATCTAAAATATTTCATATTTGATTCTGGTTAACACTAAAATATTAAACTACTGATTCAGCAAGCACTGTACTTCAGAATTGTTGTATTTAGCACACTAGATCCTCAAAAAAATCATATTTGAATAATAGTTAAAAATCTGACATAAGTTTTAAAATACATTCTGATAACCTTAACATGAATTTTTCGCTGATAATATCTTCATTAATATGTATCTTCTGTTAAGCCTCTAGCTAATCTTAGCAAAAATCGGAGATATTTTGTTATTTAATTGAGTTTAGCTTTATTAATACTCCGTCTACTTAGGTTTCAAATTTTTGCTTAAACCAAATTAAGAAAGGGCAAAATTCGACCATTATATGAAATGACTTAAGCGAGACATGGTCACTCCACGCTACTTCAATGGAGTGGTGGCACTCCAAAGTTTATCATTTCGTGAAAAATTTTCAGAATTCGTATGATGCGGAATAGAGGGCTGGATATCCAACCTGATCTGATTTCCATCGTGCCATTTTGAAAGGACGCTCAATGAAGGCGGGAGTGAGGGGAGTACATGTTGAAAAAGGGAATTTCGATTTAATGCAACAAGGTGTTCATCAAGAAGGATGGAATGCAGCTGGTGTAGAGTGTTTGTGAATGACCAACCTAGTAAATAGATGGAAGAAAAAATGGAATGATGCCGAGCACCACCACTTTATTGGCGCTGCATGGAGTAATAATGCATGACTGTCTTTAGAACACATACTATGTATAATATTTTATTTCATGTAAAAATATTCTTAGTAAATTATCATCATTTCTTGACTAATTAATAACCGAGTGAACTTTCTGTCACCAAACTAAAATTAAATGAATTTTTTTGTCAGCAAAGATAGTCGAATTTGAGATTAGTTTGAAAATTTTACTATTAAAAACAAGGTTTCACAATATTGTTGAATATCTTGAAACAGCCTTTTTTTCACATATTTTCTTTTCTAATGAATGCCCATGCTTACTTTTTGTGATGAAAAAGAATTTAAACGATTTTGGAGGGAGAATAAAAATCAGGCAAATAGGTAAGGAGTTAACTGAATATTAGTAAATTTAACACAGTCTTATTGAAATTCAGTCAGTTATGTAACTTACTTTGATCTGAAAATATCTCTTAGGATTATTATAATTTTATTTTAGGATTCGGTAACAGTTTGGGAAAAAAGAAACTGAAGAACATGAAAAATTAATATTCGTACTAAACTAAAAGCTTTTCTTTTTGCTCTTGCCTTACAGTTTGAAATTGAATGGTAGAACATATGTCTAGCTCTTCTGCCTAGCTTTCTGTTATTCCTTTGATTGACGTTAGAGAATAGGTACCTTCACAAAAGAATGACATGTTAGAATTAGTCTAACTAAAAATATAAAAGCCCGCCTAACTTCAGTAAAAAGAAACGCAAACAGGGATTGTGAAAATGTTTAAGTGCATGATTAAGTTGTTACAAATACAAATAACATATTTCGTTGAAGTAAAATATGTTATTTGTATATTCGGGAAAATTTTAAGCAGGATTTATAAGCGATTTCATCAATTCCTTTATGTAATATTTAACTGTCAAGAAATAAAATAGTTAAAGTAAAAGAGTTTAATTTTGAAATTAACAAGAACCCACTCATTTCAGTAAGAGAGAAATAAAATTCATTTGTTCAAATCCATGTTCACAGTCACGTTTGGCAAAATTAATAATTAAAAGTTAATACTAATGAATATTACATTGTATTTAAGAGGCCTTAGGGTGTTACTTTTCAATTAGTTTGGATTAATTACATTGACATCCCGTTTTGAAGCAATGCGAGGGCTATTCTGGGACGGACCACATAATATTTTAACATTTTGAGATAAGGATTTTACCAAAACCAATTTTTCCTTCTCCAAACTTCCACACACAACAGCAGAAGAAGGTCTGAGGGCTTTGGTACTTCAAATCCACTTTCTAACGGTTCTTCAACGGAATCGACTTTCAATTCTGGAATTCACTGATATTTACGTCGAAACCTAGCCAGCGCAGCCTCGCAGCTGTTTTACAAAATACTTCATGAATCCTGCTTAGCTAGGATGACTTTAAAAACAGTGCTATTATAAGTAATATTTTAATCTTTTCATTTGACATTTAAGCAAAAATTCAATATGTAATATGAAAAATTTTTTGGGATTAAATATTTGAGAAATCTTTTGCACATTTCAAATAATCTCGATCCCCAAAAAATATCAAGAATAGTATATCTTTAAGTCAACATACACATTTTAGTATTTTTTAAATAATGAAATAAAGATTTTGCAATATCTCGATTTTTTTTTTTGGAAATTCGACTTTTCATTAAATTTAAAAAGCTGCATAAAATAACAATTATAAAGGTTTTTGGGTTTATTCCGTACATAATATTATAAATATAATATATGCCAAATTTGAGGCAGACAATTTGAAAAAAAAATTACAACATAGCAAGAAACTGACATCTAGAAAAATAATACATTTAAAATTTGTTTTTAGTTAACAATGAGGATTAGAAAGGATATTTTTTTAAGACTTTCTAATTTTGTGATGTAGCTCTGGTTATTCTAAAGCCGAGCTCAGTTTTTAGTTTTCAATTGCTGCATTTTTTTCCTGTTTTCTTAACGTTAATAAAATGATTTTATTATCTGTCATTCAGTCAGCAACCATTTAATCTAGCGAATCTGAAAGTATTTTTTAGTGAACGATATAAAATATAGGCATATTTATATAGTTTCGTGCATTTACTAACAAAAATTACAAAATTTAATTTATAGTTTACACAACATTAATATATGGTTTGTAATTCCATTTCCATTTTGAGTAATTCTTCTATAAAACAATTCTTTTATTATTCTTTTGATTAACACAGACTTAAAGTAGCAACAGTTTTTAGAACTGATAAAAAGAGGTTTCCCAATTAGATGCTTAAAACTGTTTAATTTTCATTTCAAATCATCGAACATTGTCGGATTAAACACGAGTTGCAGAATAAGAATTTTTTTCAAACTATCTACACATTTCTTTAGAAAAGTATTTACTTAAATATATTTCAGCAGAATTTCCTTATTCATGTACTCTTTTGGAAATCTTTTTTATCGAATTTTTTAAATATAGATTTAATTTTAATTTTTTTCTCAAGGTAATCTTATGATTTTTTACAAGACAAATTTCATATCATAAAGATAGATTTAGATTCTGCTCGACAGATGGCAGAACAACAATTAACCATTTTATATTTTTGAATGCGCACTGCGAATGAATTAAGTTTTTAAAAATTATGAGGTTATCTTTTGATAGTAGTTATAATCCTAATTTTTCTTATGAAGTTCATGATTCAAGGGCTCATAATAATGGGAAATATAGCGATTTTCGAAGGTCAAAATTATCTTCAAGGACTTAGCTAATAAATAATGGTTATTTTATAGTTAGAAGAGAGTAAACACTGACATTGGGCATACAGTATTGTATTAAAACAGTAAAAAGGGAAAAAAAGTTTTTGACTAATCAATATGTCGGAAATCTTAAAAACATTCATTATTTAATCCATAACCAAAAACCTTTAAAGATGACAATTTTAAATCTATTTCATTTTTTAACTTTCTAACAGTTGCAAGACAATTGGCCCATATTCTTTAAACGTATATATTTAATCTTTCTAAACGTGCAACCGAACAGCTTTTCCAGCTTGCCACCTAGCGACCGCTCGATAAAACTTCAGTCTGTGCTCTGGAGTCATAGATGGAAGCATGTTGTTTAATCTCGAGATTTGTACTTTCCCTTAAATGTTTATATTAATTGTTTGTCCTATTATTTTTTCGTGTATTATGTCCTTTAATGTTTTATTAAAAAGATTTAAATCATTTAAGCTTCTTTCATTAAGAGTTTTGTTTTTTTCCCAGCAGGAATAGTTTTGGCGCCCAACGTGGAGCCCGAATGATTTTCCCCACTGAAAACATCCATGTTTAGACTCCAGAGCAGGGGCTCGTTTTCCTTTTCAAGTTATTATTGCAAATTCATCCTGCAATTCAATCCTGAATTTTATGCAATTTCCGTCCTGTAGTTGATGCATATAAGCCTTCATCCCGAAGCTGTTTTGTTTGATAATGAATCTTCAACCGAAGAACGAATGTAACTTTTCATTTTATTAATATCATATTTTGTAGCGTATTGCCGTCAATCCTGAAGTGCATAAAATTGTGAATATTTGTTGTTGAAGAATTAGTATAAATATTATTGATGCTTTGTTTAATTTTGTATTCATAAGCATTAAAAAAAAACATTGTTTTCATTCAAGTAACTTTTCATTTTATTATTATAAAATGCTGTACCGAATCGATATCAATCCTGACGTATATAAAACTATGAATATTTGTTGTTGAAGAATTGGTATAAATAGTATTGATGCTTATGTAATTTTGTATTTATAAGCATTTATAAAATTAGAAACAACCAGTGTTTTCATTAAATGTTTCCGAACGGAAGTAGCAGGAGAAATTATTTCTGTTTCATGTCTACTTCTTTTTTTTTTTCTTTCTCGAGCAAATGAATTTTTTTATACAGAATAAAACTCAGAAAGTGTTCACCGGAAATAAAAAGGATTCTTTTCATTTGAGAATTGAGTATATCAGTCATATTAGATTGAAACTAATTATTTGTATTTAGGAAGTGCTGCGGAGTTTTTATTTTTTAGAAGAAAAAGTACGAATGCATATTCAGTTATTGTGAAATTTTATTTTTGCTTGTATATGTGTTTTTTCAGATGGATTTCTAACGTTTTGAAACGAAGAATTTTATTTCTTTGTAATTAAAAAATATTCTACTGTTGTAATTTATTGTATAAATATAGTGTTTTAAATATTTATATTTCTGCGTGGTATTATTATCACATTTATAATTTTAGTGCAAAGAATTATGAAATTTAATTGAAATCTTATTTAAATAAAGGGAAATTTCATTACTTTCTAATAATAAAACTTGAGATTACATTATTATTTTATTGCAGTAAAGTAGAAGTTATAACGATTTTATTGATACTAAGTGAAAGCTTGTATTTAAATTTTATCTTTTCAACTAGTGAATGCATATATACATATTCCTTGATTCTCTAAAGTGTTTGGCATCATTTCCTTCTTGCAATTGATTCTCAATATGAAATGAAAATGTTTTTAAGTGTAAATACATTTTTATAGGAGTAAATATAGAGTAAGTATATACATTTTTGCTTATCAATTATAACTTTGCAATTTACTGCCCTGTAAAAGAGCTCTTATAATAATTTAAAGACATTTGGTGCCTCAAGATAAACAACTCATTTATACTCCCTCTCTGGTTCCACTTTGATTCATTTAGACCATGGCCTTCCTGGCTCAAAGCACAATTGATGATCTAAAGGCTCTAGCTATGGATCTCGGAATTGAAGTGACAAATGATATGACGTTTTTTAACATCAAAGACCTCATCACTAAAAGTGCATCATATGACGTTAACTTCTGTAAAACTCGTCTTGCTTTTATACAAAATAAAGTAGAGGAAGTAAAAGCTGCCGAAGTTAAACGTGTCGAAAAAGAACGTGTTTTTGAGTTAGAAAAATTGAAGATCCAGCTTGAAATGTAGAAACTTTCTCAAAAGGAGACAGTTTAGGAAACTAACCAACCTAGAATGGATATTACAAAAGTTGTGCCAAGATTTTACCCAAAAGAAGATGAATTAGTACTCTATTTGACAATATTTGAACGTCAACTAATATTCCCTCTCAACTAATATTAAGCATTCCAAAATCAAAATGGATTCCTTATTTGATAAGCTCATTGTCTACTGAGAGAGCACAACTTATTGCGAGAGAAGATGAGGAAGATTCGCAAGATTACCGTAAAGTTAAAGAAATGCTTCTTAAGCGATACAGATTAACTGCGGATCGTTTCAGACAGTTATTTTCGCAACACAAGAAAAGCCCACATACAACTTGGAGAGATTTCTACTTTGAAATAGCATCATATTTCGAGGGTTGGATCACAGAGCTTAACATTAAAGATTTTGAACTGCTTAAAAGTCTAATTATTAGCGACCAAATTAAGAAAAAAAAAACACCTGATCTTTAAGGAACATTTTATTCATTCATGGACAGAATGGAATCGGCCTTTAGAATTAGCAGATAAATTGGATTCCTATGAAAATAACTATCAAGGTTCTAAAAGGCACTCAACTCCAAATAACAAAGAAAATTTTAGAAGTGATTTCGCAGCAACAAAGTCCACTGCAACATCAAGAGAAGATAAACAAGAAAAGACAACCAGAAATGTTTTCTCCCAGAAGACAAACTTTACCCCTGAAAGAAGAACCATCCAATGTTATGGATGTGGAACAGTAGTATCAGTATCTAAATGAGAAGTTAAAGCATCTGTAAACAGCATCAATTTATTTACATTTGAATCTCTGACATTTCCTAAGAGTTTAATTGTTCTTAAAATTTGTGGAGTGGGATCTGCTGCATGTGCTGATACCGGTGCATCTCACTCTATTGCTGGAGAAAAGTTATTCCATATATTACAAAGCAAAAAAGTAAAATTTGAATCCAAGACTATTTCTGTGACACTGGCTGATGGAACACAGAGTAACGTAGCTGCCTTGACTACGATTGTAAATCTTGAGGTCGAAAGTAAAGAACTAGTTGTTTTACCGGAAGCAAAGGGAAACAGAACTCTTTTAGGTACAGATTTTCTCCAGTCTGTTGAAATTGTTCTCGATGTTCCCGATGGTAAATGGCATTTCTGTGACAAACTTCGGATTCAGTATTCTTTCTACAAGGTACCTTCCAATAATGAAAATTGTTTAGTTGCTGACTCAAAAGAAAAGATTGCCGAAACGTCTAGTTCTATTCAAGTTCCTAAAACGTCATCTACCATAAATCTTCGAAGTGACGAGGGTAAGCATCTAACTAAAGAAAAACTAATCAATTAAATAGCTTACTACAAGAGTTCAAGAGTTGCTTCGAACCAGGGGGAGAACCAACATCCTTTAGTGAACACCGTATTAATACTGGAAATAGTTCACCGGTTGCAGAACCACCCTATCGAATGAATCCTGCAAAAAAGGATTTGCTAAAAAAAGAATTGGACACTCTCTTGACTGATGGCATAATTGAAGAATGTGAATCCCCGTATGCCAGCCATCTTGTATTGGTGCTGTGTTGAATAGCATATAAGCCAGTTAACAACTCTTCGATTGGAACGATCGTTTTGGTATAATGGTTTAGTTACTGGACTGCGAACCACAAGGTCCCAGGTTCTATCCTCACTGATCACATACCGCTTCAGTGCCAAAACCTAATGGTAGCATGAGACTTTGTGTTGACTTTCGCAAACTTAACGCTACTACTGTTGCAGTCACATATGTGATTTACAAGCTGTTTTCGAATGACTTTCTTTGTTAAAACTCCATGCTAACAGAGAAAAATGCCATTTTGCTTGTGACCGTGTAAAATATTTAGGTCACTGGACAACTTCAAATGGAATAAAAGTTGATCAGGAGAAAGTATCCGATATTGAAAAAATTCCTGTGCCAACTAAGGCCTCTTAATAACATTACTAAAAAGAATATATAATGGATTTGGGGTCCTGAACAACAAGAAGCATTTAAAACCTTGAATAAAAGATTAATAACTCAGAGTTAAAACAACCAAATAGATCAAAGCCATTTCGTATCCGAACAAATGCAAGCAGTTGTGCTCTTGGAGCCGTCCTTACCCAAGGAGAAGATCCAGAGGAGCATGTTATTGAATATGCCAGTCGTCTGCTTATCCCAGCGGAACAGAATTTCTCAACTACAGAAAGAGAGGCACTAGCAGTAGTTTGGGCTCTTGAGAAATTTCGAGGTTATGTCGAAAACCAAGAAATTATAATAGAATCTGACCACAAACCTTTGAAATGGCTTATGAGCATCAAGTCGCCATCAGGTCGTTTGGCAAGATGGGCTCTTCAGATCCAATCGAGTATACGCCTGGTCCAATGTCCTTGCAGACATATTGTCTAGGCCTACCAATTTAAATGAAGATGTCCCTTGTGACGTATTTGCTTTATCAGCTGGTTTTCCAGTGAGAAGGCCTAAAGACATTCGAGAAGAACAGTTGAAGGACGAAGAAGTAAAAAAGATAATTGACTGTTTTGAAAACAGTTCAAAAGATGATAATTTTACAAAGTGGACAAGCTGAGGTTATGTAAGGAATCAAGCTATTCTGTGTCGTTACTCACCCGAAGTAGAAACAGAAGAAGCACAGTTCGTAGTTCCTGTCCAGAAAAGAGAGAGAGTATTGCAAGAGTACCATGATGTTCCAACAGCTGGACACTATGGGGCTGAAGGGAATTACAATAAAGTCTCCTGCAGGTACTATTTTCCAGGAATGTGGAAATATATTGTGGAATATGTCAAACATTGCCAGGACTGTAATCGTTATAAACCGAGTAATCAAAAGTCAACAGGTCTTCTGAGAACTCCAGTCTATGCACAGCGATTAGAAACTCTCGCCATTGATTTGTTTGGACCTCTTCCAGAGACCTCATCTAATAAGAAGTGGAATTTTCTTGTAGAAGATACTAGTACAAAATGGGTGGAGTTATTTGCCCTTGAAGAAGCAACATCTGTAAATTGCGCCAAAACTTTAGTCGAAGAAGTCTTCGTAAGATATGGACTCCCACGTAGACTCATCAGTGATAATGGTTCACAATTTGTCAGTGCTGTAATGCAACAAACTTGCAATTTTCTTGGCATTAAGCAAGACCTTATTCCTGTGTATCATCCCCAATATAACCCATCCGAACGTAAAAATAGAGATAAAAAAAAAACCCGACTCGCCACACGAGTCAGAGGTGAACACGGCACTTGGGATGAAAAACTACCAATGATTCGCTTCGCACTAAACACTGCCAAGTGTGAAACCGCAAATCACACAGCAGCTTATTTACAATTTGGTAGAGAGTTAAGAACAACAGATGATGTCACACGCGACTTAAGAGCACTGATTGACAATGATAACTTCATAGCTAAGATAACCCCATATCTCAAGCAGTCTGCTCGTTTGACTGCAGAGATTAAAGACCACGTTGAACAAAAGCAAGACAAACGTAAAGCTTATTATGATCGTCGACGACGACAAGTTTTCTACAAGCCAGGTGATCTAGTATGGGTGACATTACATCCTGTTAGCAAGTCACAAAATAAGAAAAGTCGTAAATTTATGTCCAAGAGGGAAGGCCTTATTTAGTGGTTACTAATCGTTCACCCACTACGTGTGAAATTGCTGACCCAGCAAAGCCAGATGAAGTCCTTGGGACTTACCACAGCTCAGCCTTAAGAGCATATGAACTCCCAGTTGCTACAAACAGTGGAATTGTAGCACCCCTCCTGAGGCGTGGCAGGTCAAAGAAATTCCGTGCGGACTCTTTGCCGAGACGTCGTGCGAGCCAGAGGGGGAGTCTGTAACCGGACAGCTTTTCCAGCTTGCCACCTAGCGGCCACTCGATAAAACTCCAGTCTGTGCTCTGGAATCATAGATTGAAGCATGATGTTTAATCTCCAGAATTGTACTTTCCCTTAAATGTTTGTATTAATTGTTTGTCCTATTATTGTTTTTCGTGTGTTATGTCTTTAATGTTTTATTAAAAAGATTTCAATCATTTAAGCTTCTTTCCTTAAGAGTTTTGTTTTTTTCCTAGTAGGAATAGTTTTGGCGCACAACGGTAACTAATTTTCTTTACGGTTGCAAACGTTACTTTTAGCAACAAAAAAAAAGTTATGAGAAATTATATATTATTTTATCCAAATTTAAATTTTTTTGCACATTTATTTAGTTTTTTCTAAGCTACATAAGAAAATAAGAAATCTGTTTGAAATTCAAATATGAATTTACATTTGAATCATAATAATTCAATATCATTAACTTTTGAGAGCTTTTCATTTTATCCAAGCACAATTGTTATTGTAACCTATAACACTCTAACGTATTAATTATCAAAAGCTAACATGTTCATTATTTTATCATTTCCATCTTTAATTGTCATATAATGTATATTTATATTTTTTGCGCTTAGTATTTTCTAGAAGGTAGCTATTTATCTTCTAGAATTATTTGTATTAAGTATCTATCAAAATCTAGAATATTAACAATTAAATCTTCACAAATTGTGATTGAAACACAGCATTTTTTAATTCTTTATTTTATATTTACATACTAATCATTAACATATACAAAAATAATGGGAAAGGCTGGCCAAAAAATAATGGAATGTAATGGGAATCTCTTACTGACAATAAAAGTTAAATGGGTAGAATTAGCGATGCTTATTAAAAACTATAAAAGAAAGGCCATATATATATATATATATATATATATATATATATATATATATATATATATATATATATAGGATAAGAAGAATTACGCAGTAACTTTTGTACGCGCAAATGTATGGAAGAAAGAAAAAGGATATAAATTATTTATCAACCATCAAAAAAAAACAAAGAATTCCCCATAAGTTATAGCTGAACAATCTTAGCATTCATGTGAACCTTCTAAAATAATTTTTAAAATAAAGATTTACTATATAATTTTTTTTTTAATATATGCGTATGTGAATATTCAATTCTACACTTATTTTTCTTTTCAGGAGAATTTAAAATTCATCTGCATCATATCATGATGATATTGTCGAGAGATGGCAGCACTATACGTATAATCTTATTGTGCTGCCATCTCTTGGAAACCTGTATTTATTACTTCAACAGCTGACAGTCAAGTATTTATCTTTCGTGATCAAATAATTATTGCTTTGTAAAATGCATAACCAAACATATTAAGTTTCAGTTATTAATATAAATTTCATTCGGGTATTGATATAAATTACTTTATAACTTCCATTCAATACTTAAAAGCACGTCATTATATAAATTTATTTTTAAACATTTAAGCATTGATTGTTTAACTTTTAACTGTATATCATAAATCAATATTTAATTTTATTAAAAAACGTAACTGCATTCTTCAAAAATAAAAGATTTACTTTTACTTCTTTTTCTCTTTCAGAAGGAAGAAACGGATTAACTTACTTATATAATGCTGAAATTTTCCTTCTAATCCAGTAAAATATTTTTCAGTATTTATTGAAAATGTTCCGAATGAAACGCGAAGCAATCAATTGATATTTATTTTATACATTCACGAAAATTTAAATGGAGATTTAATATTAAATTTTTAATTCTGCATTTCTCATTTGCTGTTTGAGCAACTATTTTTTTTTTTTTTGAACAAATACTCTACAAAAATAAAAACTTTATCTTTCGTATTTCCCTTTATTACGGAAGAACAAGGAAAAGAAACTGAGGGAACAATTAATATGCATAATGTTGAAATTTAGTTTTCATTTCCGTAAATTGTTTCTCAGTATCTCATTATGACAAAACTATTTCTGAATTGTAAAGGCAGCAATTCCATGCAAATAAGGCAATTTTGAATAATAACGACTTCTCATTTGTTCTTTGGAGAATAATATATTTTGAAAAGTTTCTAAAATGAATTGATTCATAAACTAACTCTGAAACAGTTGCAAAGGTTTTTAATTACAAACGAACCTTGCTATTCCGAATAGCATTCAAACCCCCATGTGCTTGACTTTGTTACAAACAAAAGAAACATTCTGTTTAATATTATTAAAGTTTTAGATAATTTGAAATTTTAGAAGAATTTGGAAGAGTAGATAAAATTTAAATCACCAGGAAATTGAGCCTAATGTTTCTTATAGTTTATAAATTTAGTAAAACATTTAAAAACTGGAAATTGTCATAAAATAACTCTGTATAACTCTGTCACTCTGAAGAGAGACATAACTAAATTTACTACAACATACGAGTTTTTTTGATTTTTTTCTGGAGAGAAGATTGAATCCTGGAATTCATAAAAACGAACAAAATATCTTACTACTGAAGGGGAAATAGTGATCATATATTTCACTGATAACATATCTAATTAATGGGATAAGTGAAAAGTGATCGAACTTTCTCAACTCCATTCTGGTACGTGGCAAAATCTGGATGCGCAATCTAGGATGCTATTTAACCAGTTTAGAGTATGGAAGTGTTGAAAAAAAAAAAAAAACTTCACCTCCTCTCCCTCTCCAAAAAAATTACTTTAAGAAAAAAATTTCAGAAACTTTGGAGAATCTCCTTATTATGAATTTCGGAAAATAAAATAGGAAAACGAAACAAAGAAATTTGAATAATATGTTTTATTATTAATTTATATTTACATAGATTCTTCCCCATTGGTAATACGTCCATGATGGCTTGGTTTTAATTTCTCCGCTAAGGGAGCGGAGAAATCCTGGTTTGAGTCCGAATTCCACAGAAAAACTGCTGTGTGATTGAGTTTTGTATAAGTTTAATCGGTCGGGACCAATTTCCTACCATTGGTGTGGTAAGGAAATTTAGAAATGATGATCTCAGCTCAAGTGTTGACTTGGATATCTAATAACAGTTCAAAGTTGTCCCAAAATATATGTAGTGTTGCTTTAAAGCAGGACATTAATATGATTACATTAAACTGAAAAACTCTTTGGTAATATTAGGATGATCCTATTCTAACGTTGTGGACTATCATTTTTAACACTACTTTGTTAAACAGTGGAGAAAAAGAGAAATTCAATGAATCATTTTCATTTTTAATCATTTGCCGATGTGAAAGTCTCGAAGTACACTGACCCAATCGACTGTTCCCGAATGATGGCCGCGACCCTGAGTGCTGAGCAGAGGAAGCAGATGATCAACGTAAAGCACAGGATAAACACCGGAAACCACCCTGCGATCAGCCAACGACCTTATCGGGTATCGCCAGTGGAGCGACGCATAATCAACGACGAAGTCGATAAGATGCTGATGCGAGATATTATTCAACCATCGGAGAGTCCATGGTCGTCTCCAGTGGTGATAGTTCGTAAGAAAGACGGCAGCTGGCGTTTCTGCGCGGACTATCGTCGTCTGAACCGAGTTAGTAAAAAAGACGTCTATTCCTTACCCAGAATCGACGACATTTTGGATTGCTTGAAAGGAGCTCAACACTTCTCATCGATGGACCTGCACTTGGGGTATTCGCAAATCGAAGTGGACGAGGCAGATAGGGAGAAAACGGCCTTCATCACTAGTGAAGGGCTGTATGAATTCAAGGTAATGCCGTTCGGGTTGTGTAATGCACCCGCAACGTTTGAAAGAACTATGGACAATTTATTACGTCACTTAAAGTGGAAGATGTGCCTCTGCTACTTGGACGATATAATTGTATTTTCGAAGACCTTCTCCGAACATTTGCATAGGCTGCCGTACTTTCTTGCATGCAGGAAGACTTACCTTAAACCCCAAAAAGTGCCATTTCGGAGCCAAGGAGATCAAAATTCTTGGACATCTTGTTTCCGGAAAAGGCGTGAAACCTGATCCCGATAAAGTGTCCGCTGTCAACCACTTTCCTACACCGAAGACTGTGCACGATGTAAGAAGTTTCATGGGACTGTGCTCTTATTACAGACGATTCATCCAAAACTTCTGTTTTCGGGCTAAGCGACTCCAAGAGCTTTTAAAAGGAGATGCTAAATTCTGCTGGAATAAAGCTCAAAAAGACTGGTTCAGAGACCTTAAATCAGCATTGACCTCGCAACCTGTGTTGGCACTCTTCGACGAAGACGTTTCCACCGAACTGCATACCGACGCCAGTGGGTACGGTATTGGAACTGTGTTAGTCCAGCAGCAAGACGGAAAGGAAAGAGTCATTGCATATGCTTCAAGGACCCTATACAAAGCAGAGAAAAACTATTCGACCACTGAACGCGAATGCCTTACAGTCATATGGGCGATAGCAAAATTCCGTCCATATCTCTTTGGGAAGTCCTTTAAAATAATTACGGATCATCACTCGCTATGCTGGTTAGCTAATTTACGAGATCCTTCTGGTCGATTAGCAAGATGGCTTTGAGGCTTCAGGAATATGACGTCTGTATTGTTCACAAAAGTGGAAAGAAGCATGCCGACGCTGATAGTCTGTCCCGAAATCCTGTGCCTGACGACAACGTGCTGAAAACAGAGACCCTGGCGGCAATGATTGATTTGGTGTCGGAACAACATCACGATCCATCACTGGCCCAGCATATCGAGGCCTGCGAGGAGTCACCAGATTTATCAAGTGCGGGGTTCTCTATAGTGAATGACATACTCTGCAAGAAAAATTTTGACCCATCCAGAAAACAGTGGCTTCCAGTCATTCCTAAGAAAATTCGGTTAGAAATCCTTCGTCATTTTCACGACGAGCCTACAGCTGGGCATCTTGGGTTTTCAAGGACGTACGATCGTCTTCGGAAGAGGGTTTTCTGATCCCGACTTTTTCGAAGCGTGTGCCATTACGTAAGGCATTGCAGGGAGTGCCAGAGACGAAAGACGGTTCCTCAGAAGCCCCCCGGATACTGGGTTTCAATACCTCCAGCCGAAGTCTCCTTCGAGCCTATAGGGATGAACCTGCTTGGTTGATTTCCGAAGTCGCAAGAGGGAAATAGGTGGATAATCGTGTGTACGGATTATCTTACACGATACGCCGTCACAAAAGCCATTCCCACTTCAGAAGCATCAGAAGTAGCAAAGTTCTTCGTGGAAGAGATTCTTCTAACTCACGGAGCCCCTAGAACCATTATCACGGACCGAGGTCAAGTTTTCCAGTCAAAGCTTGTAACCGAAATTAACAACCAATGCAACGTGGTGCATAGGATGACTACCGCCTATCACGTGCAGACGGATGGACTAGCGGAACACTTCAACAAGACGTTAGCGGATATGCTGTCGATGTACGTCGATATCGAACATAAAACATGGGACCTAATTCTGCCGTTCGTCACTTTTGCTTATAATACGGCTAAACAGAGCACCACTGGGTATACTTCATTCTTCCTGCCATTTGGGCGGGAAGCCGAAACTACACTTGACACTATGTTCCATCACCCAATCGAGGATGCAGGACAAGACTATGCCACGCGGCTAGTAACCCGCGCAGAAGAATCGCGTCAGTTGGCTCGAATCCACACCTTTGATGCCCAAGGGAAAGACCGACGTCATTATAATTCAAAACATCGCACAGTGCTGTATCGTCCTGATGACTTAGTGTGGATCTTTATTCCTATACGGAAGTTGGGCCGCTCCAAAAAGCTTCTCAAGAATTATTTCGGTCCGTATGGAGTTCTGCGTCAACTTTCGGAGGTCACTTACGAGGTCCAGGACTTTGATCCAAATTCTAGGAGACGTAAGTCAAAGGACATTGTTCATGTGCTGAGGATGAAGCCCTACTACGCTCCAGAAGCCCAAGAGGATATATTTTCAGATTCCACGACAGTGGGACAGGACATACTGAATCCTGATCTAGACGAAGTGTATTTTCACAAGACGACCATGACATGACCGGACCCATGACTAGATCACGCTCTAAGGACCTTCGTCTATGACAGCGAGACGCAGTTCTCTTAAGGAGGGAGCAATGCAACAAAGCTAGCCACATGTCTCTGTGGCTAGTTGATATGACATTGGACTGTGGGCAAAGGGATTGCTGGTTCAATCCTCACCAAATAAATTTGTTATTTATTTATTTCTTTTCCTTTCAGCTCTTCCAGAAGTTTCTGAAATATTCCATTATTATAATTTCCTCAGAATCTTTGTACGTCATTTCCTCTTCAGTTAGTTCTAGAATATTCTATATCTGTATATAACAGTTTGCTTTATAGTAACCGAGGTCTTTGGTTTACTTTGAATAAACTAATATTGTTCTACGAGTGTGCTCTTCCTTAAGCCTATAAACGTGACAATATAACACAACTTTCAAGATTTGACAGAGTCAAAAACCGACGTTCATTCGGGTTATCATAGACCTTTGGTCACTTTTCTTAATATTGGACCATTTCCACAATTAAAGAATGCGAAATATCTCCATTTTACTGTAACAAAGCTATTACCACATTATTATAGATATCCCATAAATATGTTAAGTAAGCAATAAACTTTAGAAAACGTTTCTTCAATCTTTGCATTATGTATGAATTAATGAAAACTAATTGTCAAGGCTATTAAGAAATGATAAATCTAGCATCATGTATTTGTAATTTTTTATTAAATTTTTTTGTAGTTTTTTAATAAATATGATGTATATAATTTTTATAAGACGTTGTTTTTTATACATAGGACGGTAAAATCATTTTGCAGTTAAAAAAAATATTGTTCATAATACTACAGATATAAATATCTATATGAAAATTAGAACAAATTAAATGCAGACTTATAAACTACCTCTTGACAATTGAACTGTTTGTAAAAATACATAAAAGTTTATTTGAAAAGTAGCTTAGGATAAAAAATATATCGTTAATGAGTTTTTCTAAATTAATGAAAAATTTCGAGTTTAAGAATTCATTCATTTTTTTTGTTAAAAGGGACGAATTACTTTCAGATGATTTATCGATAATCTACAACTGTCAGACAATAGAAAGCTGTTGAGTTAGTTTATAAGATCTTGAGAATTATTTATATATTGAAAAAGAGCATTCTTTATATATAAACTTTTAATATTAAAACAAAATATTTTTTTCCTGAGCTGAAACTTCTAACGTAGAATAAGTTATGATGTATAATAATGAGTGAAGGTTAGAATCTGTCTTTCCTATTTATAATCACCACAGCTAACACTGACAATTTCTTAATAGTTTTTTAATTATCTTCACAACAACAGCAACAATGGCGCATCAGCTGTCTAATGCATAGTTTTGATGATTGCTTGAAAACATTTATAGTTCTATATCAATTAAAAAAATCGTATCATCGATAAAAACATATATATATATATATATATATATATATATATATATATATATATATATATATATATATATATATATATATATATATATATATATATATATATATATATATATATATATATATATATATATATATATATATATACCTGAGAATAAAAGTGACATTTTGAATGCACTTCTCAAGCATTAAAATATAATAATAGCCCCGAGATTTTCTTATAAATAGCAATGTATATATTCTGGTAGTATATGTCAGCTTTATTCATGTTCTGTTAATTCTTGGATTTCTGCCAATGCCTGTAATGCCTAAAAAGCGAACAATTACAGCAAAAGTGACCGTAGAGCTCAATACCCATCGGGATTCTTCAGTGTCAGTGATTACAGTTAAAAGGCACCTTCATAAACAGAACATTTATGGCAGAACATCCATTCCCAAGCCACTTGTCTCAGATGTTAATGGTAAACGTCGTCTACAGTGGTGTCACACTCACAAAACCTGGTCAATTGATAAGTGGAAGAAAGTAATATCGTCTGACGAATAGTGTTTCGCACTTTTCCCTACAACACGGCAGGTACACGTTTGGAGGACACCTGCACAAGCGTATGATTGTGATTGTCTCCTTCTAACTGTCAAGCATGGAGGGGGATCTGTCATGATATGGGCAGTCATATCGTGATTTTCTGCTGGACGAGTCGTAATCCTGAAAGGAAGGAACACTGAGGTGAAGTATAGAGAAATCTTAGTTGACCAGGTTCAACTAAGGTTCCTATGTTCCAAACTTTGTTTCCTGCAAGAGATGAAAATTTCCAGGATGATAATGCACCTATCCATGCAGAGAGACTTCTCCAATTATGGTTTGATGAACACGAGGCTGAAGTAAAACATCTGACTTGG
Organism: Argiope bruennichi; assembly: GCF_947563725.1. Lineage (NCBI taxonomy): Eukaryota > Metazoa > Arthropoda > Arachnida > Araneae > Araneidae > Argiope > Argiope bruennichi. The sequence continues at coordinate 130,599,135 of NC_079163.1, forward strand.
CACTCTCAGTCACCCGACCTCAATATAATTGAACCCTTATGGAGAAAATCGGGTAACACTATTTGCTTAAGATATAAGAAGCTCTGCTCTTTACAAAGATAATTAATGTCAAAAGTGTTACATAAAATTGCCATGTTTCATTTATTGTCTACATCATTCTATAAACATCTTATTTATCATTGACATTTTTTTACGCAGATTGTATGAAGTTTTAATAAATATTTTGAAGATATTGTTGTTTTCAACGTTTTTTTTTTTTTTTTTTTTTCAAATCTGAAATCAACTTATAATTGATTTGTGTATTCTTTTATTTTATGCTTTTACTATTCTGTGAGATACAAATACTGCTTGTATTTTTATTTTGTGCAAATTTAATTTTTTTTCTTGCATTTTGTGTATTCTTCTTCTTCTTCTTCTTTTTTTTTTTTTTTTTTTTTTTTTTTTTGTCATGTAGAAGTGTAACACGATTTTTTCTGTATTGTGCATTCTGAAACATACTGATAAACCCAATAAACAAACAAACAAACAAAAAATGAAATAAATATTTTTCATCTCTAACAATAATAATGATTTTTATGCTTATTTGCAGAGAAATATTTTGGCAAATACTAAAATATCTGTGTAAACAAAAGGTAAAGAATGTTCTTTTTTCCTTAGGTACGTTTTGTTTGTTTTTTGCCTTGAACATGTGGACAGTTCTCTTTTTTTCTCTCTCTGTAACTGAATTTAGAATATATTAAATTTATGTTAGAATAAGGCTAAATTGACCTTGAATTTGGGCAATATTACTAAGTCTTAACGAAATTTAACAAAGTAATTACATCCATTTTAATGTTAAGATTTTAATTTTTATAAAAATATTTTGAAACAGAATAAAGCATTCTGAGTTTGAAATAAAAAAAAAAATTACCAATTACTCTCAGAAAAAGTTAACAAGGGCAAGTTTTTTTTAAAAGCGATTTTTTTTTAAATACGAATTTTTATGATACGAATTTAATTACAATATTTGAATTAGAGAACCTGAAGTTAAAACCAGGCTTCATTTTTGAGTGCTGTAATCATAAACTTTTTATATAATGGAACATTAAATGATTTATCTTCTTTTGGAAACTGCATGTAATTTAAAAGGCTCAATCATTGCAACTTAACGGTACTTTGAGAACTTCCCGTAAATCTCAGGGATCCCGTAAATCTCACGTTCATCCCGTAAATCTCAGAGTGAAAAATTATTTCCTGTTTCGTAGGGACTTTTTAAACCTAGTGCTTTACGCTAAAAACCAGTTAACCTGGCAATTTGAAAATAACCAATAAAACAGACAATAACATTAAAACGCTTAATAATGCTTAATACAGAGTGAATTCATATTCAAATAATGCATAGCTACAATGCACCAATTAAATTACGGAATCCATTTAAAAAGTAGAGGAAGAGAAAGAGCAGCACAGTATAAGACAATATTCAAGTAAGATTAAAAGCTCACTTACGATTCCCATGTAACAATCACGTCACTTGAATCGGTTCAATTCCATTTCTCAGGGGTAGGATAATAACGATCAACAATTTGAGCGCGTTCTACAATTGTCATTATTTTATTTTAAATTAAATTCAGTTTTCAGCTTTGATATAATAGTTCATTATTGATGCAATAGTTGTATAAAACATATATGGTTACTGCGAATATTATGTGAGTTAATGGTTGAATTTTCAGGAAGGAAGCTACAATAAAAAGAGATTACAGTTCCCCTTTCTTTGCCAATCTTTGTTAGTTCCATCTTTTTTATTTTAAACCTTGCAATTTTGATTTGCAAACCTTGAACCTGTCCAAAGAGACTACCATGTCCTTGATGCTTAATGATGTGCACGTTTTTATTCCAAATATCAGTGGCAGAACATAACAATGTCAGTGAAGGTAAATTGTTACCTTGGTGGAATCGTTATCCTTGAAAACTCTATGGATGATGATGTAAGCTTAGAAATAGGATGAAAGTGAAAGCTTTTTATAAATAATAGTTAAAAAAAAAACTGTTTCATTTAACGATCCGTTTGGTTTGATTATTTTTATAGGTGACGCATTTTGTGTAGAGATTGTGATTTAAAATTCGTTTACTTTCTCGTAGTGAAGAAGGAATTGCAGTCGTTAAAAATGTCTACCTAAATTTTGAAAATCTTCGCATTTTAGACCTTCTTCTTGGAATTATGTTTTTTTTTTTTTTTGTGAATCCAGTAACTGAAAAATGGCAACGGACTAAAAAAGTGAAATGTTATGATTTTCTTCATATTAAAGTTGCAGCAGTTTGACAAATTTTGGAAGAGGAGGGAATCTTTCTTTCTGCATGTAGTAATCCCAATTATTCAAAAACTCAAGAACCAAATAAATGAAGTTCAGAATATGGCCATCTCACCGTAATCATAGATATATATCAAATTTTTGATCAAGTCCTCATTGGTTGATTGGATCATTCGTATACAAGCTGACATAAAAACTCAAAAGCACCATAGCAAGATACGCCAAAATTAAGTCTCTAATAAGCTGATATAATTCCCTTTGTTCATTAGTACTAAATACAAAAACTAGTTAAAAGACAGCACACATGTATTAAGATTCAAAATGCATCCACAGAAAATTATATTAATTTGTTTATATTTTTAAAATGGTAAAGGGATTAAAGAATTTTGATAAAGAAAAAGAATGTTTTACATGAATTTATTTGAAATACCATTATGTTTTAATATGGTTACTCACATGTGATCTAAAATGTAAAAAAAAAAAAAATAGCTTGTTAATAATTACAAAATAGCGAAACTATAAATCAAATAATTTTTCATTTATATGCAATACATTTTAATAAAGAAATAAAATATTTGGACATACATATAAAGGGCAATTTTGGTTTTCTTTTAAATGTTATAATAATCCATTGATTTATCGCCAAATTTACAAAATACAGCCAAATTTTTGAGAAAATTTATTTATTAATGATTATTCTCAAAATTACTAAACTTTCTGAATATAAAAAATAACTTTTATAAAATGCTTTCACTTGGTTTTTAAATAATTAATTATTTTTTATTTAATAAGTAAATAATTAAATTTTAATTAAATAATTGAATTTTAATTTTATAATATTTTAAAAATATAATTTTTGAGGGGAGCATGTGGATTCTCATACTGTGTAGAGTGAAACAAAACATTATTTCTTATTTACATATTGAAGATGGAACATAAGAAAATTATATAAATAATGTTTCTATCTTTCTGCATGAATTTAATTTCTATTTTTAACTCCAAGAAATTCCCTTGTGAATTGCTTGAAGTCTTAATCTTGAAAAAATATGTCAATTTTATAATGAAATTAAAATATAGAATTAGCATTAAAAAAAAAAAAGATTTTTAGCTACTCATGTTGGAGAGTTTTATTTAGACAATAGATGGCAGCACGAGTAATCGTAAGTGATTGGATGCACCTGCAATCCAAAAATCTCAACTACACGGATTAAGAGCAAAAGGGATACATCTTCATGATTTATTTATGCTCATAAAAATGATCCGAAATTGTATTAAACGACAGGAAATTTTAAGACAGAATAAATTGAAACACAGATGCAGAAAGTGTCGGGTTCATATAAAAGCAAGAGGTGATAACTAATTTTAAATTAACATCTTCCGAAAATTGCTTTTGGCGGTAAATAGAGATCGTATGAAAGGAATTCCATAAAAAATATTCCGACATTTCTTAAATAGTTATAAGAAAAATTTTTTTGCAACATACTAAAGAAAAAAAAATATGTGGTGAAGGGGTGCCGCATAAAAAAATTTCGCTTAGAAAATCTGTCGATGATTTACAAAGAAATGAGAATAAAATGAATAGATCAATTACACGTGGAAGCAATTTTTTAAAATTTAATTTTTCATTTTAAACATGGAGAAATTTTCAAAATGTACATAATTCAATACTACTCGTCTCAATCCAAAACACTCATTTTCCTCTGATGAAACTGGTTCAAAATCACTTTCATCACTTGAAGATATTAGAGTTGATTTATTTTTGGAGTATATTTATTTTATTTTTCAATTCTGGAATTAGTTAATGTGATATGTACATACATTGTATACCAGAGTACATATGTACACTGATAGAAAAAAAATTTCAACGTTGTTATAATGCCAACACTGTTCGAATTCATACACTGCATTAAAAAAGACCGCACAAAAATAGGTTTGACTGTACTACGGATGTCACGGAGAAATCAATTCCTTAAACAGTTTCGCAACATAGATAGAAGATATTTTGATAGATAGATATAGAATTATTATAGCGATTGCATCGAAATTGGAATATTCAAAATAGCATTAATATTCGAATAATAAAAATATGCTTAAACGGAATTGAATGATATGCAATTTGAGAATCATACAAATGAATACTTCGCCAATCAACATTTGGTTCTCTTGCCCATTTTCAGTGGGTTGACCTTTCCTGCATACAGTTATTACTTCGGCGATTTTTGGTGCTATATTTTTTCAGCGAAATTTATCTCCCATCCATTTATATATGAGATTTGATTTCATTCCATTCAATAGTTTTATCTCCAACAAGGAACGCTATTTTATGTTACGATGCACTTATTCAGGTTACTTATGCACATATACAAAGTAAATATAATTAAATTACAGCTATTTAGGATTTACAGAATTTATTAGAAACCACATGAAATTTTTTTCAAAGTTGAGTTTTTATTGTTTTCACATATATATATATATATATATATATATATATATATTGATTAAAAAATAACCAGTTTCCTTAGGGGTCCCGATATTTTCAATATTGATGACTTCTGAGTTTTTGCAGTCAGTAGTTCCACTATGATAAAACTACTTGCCAAAGAGCAATACCTTGTTTGTATTTTTTCATAAATAATAGATTTACAAAATAGTGGATAGCTCAAATTTTCACCACCAAGGGTAGATTTAGCGTTGCATACCGAAAATTTGGGTAATAAAATCAACGCAAAAATTAAATAAATATTTTAGGGGTTTGACAAAACTTTAATGGATATTGTAAGGCAGAAATAAATTTTGAGCAGTCGCATTTCATTTTTAACATTTAACTTTGAGAATTTAACGTTTACGTACATTAGTTCACACATGTGTGAGAAAATGTTGTCTTCACACGCATTGTTCTTTTTACAATTCGGATATTATTTTTGATAACTCTATCTCTTTTATTTCATAATTCAGTTTACAATCTCTGCTCATCATGTTTTCTTCGAGAATGTGCATTCCAATCCATTTTTCAACATTTTCTTTATGAATGGTATAAGTGATTCATTTTACTATGTACAGACTGGTACAGATATTTATTAACTATTAGGAATTTAGTCCCAATGGAAATTATTTACCTATCATCTACTCTCAGTTAATAGATTTAACTCCACTGATTTGATATATCATGTCTGGGGACAAAACAGCAGATAATGTTCATTAGGTTATCAAGAAGTAAGGGAACTCAAATGTTTCTGTTAATTTTAAAAAGGCAAGTATATCATGGCATCTTTTCAAGATTCTGATGATACTATATCCATACTTCTGCAATACAGTTATATTTCTCATAACCAGTTCCTAATTAGCTGGAAATGTTCAGAAACTGCATTTATGAGAATATAAATTCAGGGCTCTGTAATAAATAAGCATTGACTTAGTGAAGAAGAACTGTCGAGTTGGGTGAATGCAAAGATTTGGTTCTGGCGACGTTTTCTCTTGATTGGCAACTGAATCCAACCTGTGCTGGGAAAGAAGAATGATGATAACGAGGAAAAAGGTGAAGACGACAGACCAAGAATGTTTAGCATCTTGTTCTTCATCCACAATCCATTTGCTTATTGGTGCTGACATAGCAGGAAAATTGATGACTGGAAAAATCCTCAATTTAACTTGTGGATTAACTGCCACTGAGACTTTGCTTGGTTGGACACTTATGGGAAGAGCACCAAGCAGTTTAGACTCTATAAGCATGAAAGTGACAAACTTACTTATAAAAGATTGTAATATAAGTGACTTATGGAAGTAAGAAGCCATTGGAATTACTGATCCTGCTGAATCTAAAAAGAAGACTGAAATGCATCAAAGTACTTTAGATTATTTTCGAAATACTCTGAAGATTAATGAGGATGGGAGGTACGAAATCGCCTTACCTTGGGTGTTAGAATCATCCCGGCTCCCTGACAACAGACAAATGGCCGAGAAACGACTTTCTTCTGTTTATAAAAAACTTGTAGAATCCGAGAAGGTTGGAATATATGCAGATGTCTTTAAAAAATGGATTTCTGACGGTGTCATTGAAGAAATTGAAGATAAAAAAGAGTTAAATGTATACTATCTCCCGCACAGGCCTGTATTTAAAGAGAACAGCATTATTAAGAATGTGAGGCCAGTTTTCGATGCATCCGCACATATAAAGGGTATGCCCTCATTGAATGCCTGCTTAGAAAGCGGTCCTAATTTAATTGAACTTGTTCCTCCCCTACTGAATCGTTTCCGGAAATTTCCTGTTGGAGTAGCATCAGAAATTGAGAAGGCATTTCTTCAGATCGGAATTAGAGAGAAGTTCAAGGATTATCTGCGATTTTTATGGAAAACCAAAGACAAGGGAATGAAAATCTACAGGCATCGTAGAGTTGTGTTTGGTTTCACTTGCAGTCCATTCCTTTTAGCGGCAACTTTGAATTACCATCTGGAAAAAGCCCCTGAAGAGCTCTTGAATACTGCGGAAATCTTGAAGAATTCATTTTATGTGGATAATTGTTTCTGCAGTTTAAAGAATACAGATGAAGCAAATAAATTTGTAGTTGAATCGCAAGAATTGATGTCTTTAGGAAAATTCAATCTACGAGGCTGGCAATCAAATGCTTCGCTTGAAATTATCGATCAGCCCGACAAATACCAAACTGTATCCTTATTGGGCCTAAACTGGGACCTAAAACAAGATACTCTGTCTTGCATCATAAACTGTCCGAAAGATGAAAATCTGGTTCTTACTAAAAGAGGTCTGCTTTCTTTGGCTCAGAGTATATTTGACCCTTTGGGTATATCTTCTCCCGTAACCATCATTCCAAAGTTTATGCTTCAAAAATCCTGGAATCTTGGACTTAAATGGGATGATGCCCTGCCAGAAGGTCTATCCAAACGATTTTGGAAATGACTGAAGGGTATAAAGAATCTTTCAGAAGTCAAAATACCTCGATGGATGAAACTGAGTCAACTTGAAGAAGAAACCGTCAGTCTTCATGTCTTTTGTGATGCAAGTGCTAAAGCGTATGCCACGTATTTTCCTAAGAGTAGAGGTTCGTGATGAAGTGTTTGTTAGCTTTGTTCAGTCTCGAGCTAGAGTTTCGCCTTTAAAGAACTTAACGATTTTACATCTGGAACTGCTGGCGTGTTGTATTGGTGCTAGACTGAGTGCAAGAATTATCGAAGACCTAAAAATGCCTAATCTGAAGACATTTTATTGGAGCGATTCATCGACAGCACTCACCTGGATAAAAAGAAATGCGCCTTGGGGAACATTTGTGTTTAACCGAGTCCAAGAAATACGCACCTTTACAAATGTTGAAAGTTGGAGACATATTCTCGGCACACAAAATCCGGCCAACCTTCCCAGCAGAGGATGTTCAGCGGAGCAATTTCTTAATTTTAAATGGTGGGAGGGACCTATGTGGCTTTATGAAAATGAAGAAAATTGGCCGAGTAGCATGGAAGAAGCAGACGAAGAATTAATAAATGCTGAGAAACGGAAGACCATATTGACATTTCATAATCATACCGAAAAACCAAATGATTGGTATTACAAATCATTCTCTTCTCATTTGAAGACTGTTCGAATGCTTGCATGGATTCGCAGATTCTGCAATAATGCCAGAAAAAGAGATGTTTCGAATTCCCCAACTCTTACTTGTTTTGAGGTAGAAGAAGCCGAACATCTATTTATGCTGTTGATACAGAGAGAAGTTTTTAATGGATTTTAGATCCAAGGTTGCACTCATTAAATGTCATAGCAGACAGGAATGGCTTACTGCGAGTTAAGACCCGCGCTATTTACCGTCAAGATACAGAAGACTTCAAGTATCCGGCGATCCTGCCAGGGGAACATCCAGCTGTAGGGAATTTGATCATGTATAAACATCGAACTCTGATGCATTGTGGAATTCAAATTTTGATTACCCTTCTCCGAGAGAAATACTGGATTCTGAAAGGAAGGAAGTCTATTCGAAAAATTTGAAACAGCTGTGTCCGCTGTAAGCGTTTCAACGCTAAACTTGTGAAAACAAATTTACTTCCCTTACCAGAAGACCGTGTGAAAAATGCAGGTGTATTTGAGGTTACTGGAGTGGATCTGGCTGGCCCATTGTTTCTGAAAGATAGTACCAAAACATGGCTAGCGCTCTTCACATGCGCTGTATATCGAGGGATCCACCTTGAACTTCTTTCCTCGCTGTCAACGGAAAATTTCATACTAGCGCTGAGGCGTTTTATTGTACGACGTGGACGACCTTCAGTAATATACTCAGATAATGGAACAAATTTTGTTGTAACTATTTAATTGTATTAACTGGCAACAAGTAGTAAGAAAAGGGAAAAAGAAGGAAATAATTTTTAAATTTATACCACCATCAGCTCCATGGTGGGGAGGATGGTGGGAGCACCTTATTGCCCGAGGAAAAGACCTCCTGAAGAAAGTTCTAGGCCGAGCATGCCTGAATTACGAAAAATTGAATACAATTCTATTCGATTACGAAGACATCGTAAATTCAAGACCCATTACCTACGTTTCAGAACACGGTGATTTGGAACCTGTAACACCATCTTCATTCCTCAGAAAACGTAGAGAAAATAGAATTCCAGATCTTGACCACTTGGAACTGTCTCCTGAGTATTTTCGCAAGCGGCGGCTATATAGGTGAAAACTGCAAGAAGATCTCAGAAATCGATTCTGACTGGAATACTTGGGGCATCTGAGGCAACATGCCAAGAAAATGATAAAAACCCACGATTTCAAGGAGGGAGAAGTGGTTATTGTCGAAGTAACCAATCAAAAACGTCTTTATTGGCCTCTTGGGAAAATAACAGAAAGATGGTAAGAATGATTCAGTTCGTCTTGTAAAAGTAAAAGCGAAGAACGGCGAATTTCTGAGACCTGTACAGCGTCTCTACCCCCTTGAGGTTCAAACACCTTCAGTAGAGAATCTACTAGAGAAGAGAGCATCTGAAATTGAAGATGAGAAAGAAGAGACAGTACAACAGCAATATGTTGAACATCCTGAGAAGCTACCAGAATCGGGCAAAACGTGTCTACCAAATCTAAATACCATGAAAACCCGTTTCGGCCGTAAGATTCATGCTCCCAAACGACTGGACCTGTGAACTGTTTGGTCTAAAGAACATTTTGAGTTTTCGTGAACAGAAAGCCCCAAAAGGTGGGAGTTTCGCATGAATCCGCGATCTTCGACGAAGCGAGTAACAACTCAACTCCATATTGAAACAACTACAACTTGGAATCAAAAACTTGAAAAACGGAACAGCGTTCTGATCAGCAGCTAAAAGATTCTGAACTATTTTCTTTCGGAAATGCAGTCATTTAAACTTAATATGTATATAGAATAGCTTGTCTTGTCGTAGAAATAAATGTTATAGTTAATTTTTTCAAGGAGAGTAGTTTTTTTCAATCACAGTAAAAGAACCCGTGTACCATAGGCGAGTACACGACACTATCAATACCTCTCACTTATTCTTTCCTTCTTAAATATAAATCTTAATCCTTCTTAAAGATAAAGACTGAATTATTGAGAAATGTTTAAACAATTACAATGACAACCAAGCAATAATTTAAAACATTGTTTGAACAATAAGGATGTGTGTATTTATGCCATTTGATATAAAAAGAATATGTGGACGACGTAAGATCGGCCCAGATGAAAAACGTGTATTCGAATTCACGGAACATTCAAATCTAAAAATGTTTACAAATAACTCATTGTAGATTTAAATCTTTCTCAGAACTTGTAATCATACTTTACCCTCAAGACATAAATAACGATATTATTGTCTTTGCTTTGAAATGTTTAAGCTTTTGAAGAAATGTGTTTGTGATTTTTATGTTCCATGAACTGTTGTAAGCGAATTAGACAAAACAATATACATTTCATTCCTATTTATTTTTATTCCTGTCATATCATTCATATTCAGTGCACAGTTAAAAGTAATAGGCTTTTTATTGTTATGAAGCCTGAAAGGCATAACATGATAGTCATAACTACAATTCTCTTATTTTGAATATACAAAATCAGTTCGAGAATCTTAAAAGATTCTGTAAAACTTTTTCTTGTAGAATTATATGTTAGTAACAGCTTATATTTATTGAAAATAACATAAATCTTAAAATTTATGTTAACGATGGCGATAAAATTCTGCAAATATTTTTTATTTACTTGTTTTGTCCGTTTTAGATTTCTGGGTCATTTTATTTCCCTTCCTTTCTTGCTAGCGTTTACAAAAAGACGGAAAATTTTTAACTTAGAGTAGCACATCACATACTTGATTTTTTTTAAAGTATAACCGAAAATATTTTGAAAACATTGTAACTTAATATTAAAAAAATAGCACCTAGAACAAAATGAAATAATTTTAATCGTTCACTTTAATTGAAATTAAATTTTTCTTCGAAAATAAACTTTAAAAAGTCTAAACTCTTCAATCTGAATATAAATTTTTTGAAAAAAATCAACCTTTTAAAAATATTTAATACTTTTTCGAACATGAATATTTCTTTCTTCCAATTATATTTGTTGAATTACTAAAATATTAAAAGAAATTTTGCTTGTATTAGAAAAAACATTCAATATTAAAAATTTAACATTTTTACCGTTTTTAGAGTGAAAAAGAAGAAAATTCCTCATTTTATATCTTCTGTATAAAGCTTAGCATTCATTGCATGCAATTTTATCATATATGTAATGATAAACAAATACAAATAAATTGAAATCTCTTTCTTAAAGTGCAAAAAAATCTTAGTATTTTTAAAAGAAGATGATGATAAAAACCCTAACATGGAGAAAATAAGTATAATGAGTAAAAGTATAAATAATCTCTGAAAAATATTCAAGATACTACTTTGATATTTTGGCACAATGACTATAAAGGTTAGAAAATTGAAATAATCAAATAAAATGTAAGTAGACATTTTGAACAATTTGAATAATGTGTCCTCTTAATTGACACGTCTTTATGCAGCACTAGATCTTTGTAATCCACCTTCTTATTTCGAATTTTCTGTTCTTCCATGACTTTCGCTAATGAATCACATATTCAGAGCATATTTTACTTACACTTTATAAATTTGCACTGTTTAACGTACCGTCTTCGAAAATTTTATTTAATTAAATGAATATATTTAAACGTAGACTTTAAATTCATTCTTGAATTTGCATAGTCTATTTTTCTTCCCATTATTTAATTGAATTGAATATTTTATTTATTTTTTTAAGAAGCAGAAATGTCTTGATATATTCTTAATTCCAGTTGGAGAGGGGAGATAGGGAGATCAGTGGAGAAGGAATGAGTATATAAAGAATCTAGGTGCCGACAGAGTGCCGGATTTGTGAGGAAAAGTGGAAACACATTGTTGTTTGCACAGCAGTCTTTGAGTAAATCGACAGACGTCTGCAGGAAAAATAAAATATCGGATTAATGAATTCAATAAAAAACTCTTTTTAACAGCAAAACCTACTCTTATTGCAAATGATACCAAAGTACTCAGAATATTATGCCATTTACTCATGCCTATAAATTTAGGGTAATTCAGAGTCACGTCGAAATCGAACACTAAAATACATATATCACCCGTAAAATGACTACACACATCTTCAAAAATCATATGCAAATTGCAGGAGTCACCAGATGACACCGATAGTACGTCACAATGACAAGAGTGTAAGAGAATGATGTATAAGGAATACAGGCAAAGAAGTAAAATTGTTCGGTAGTGCTTTATAAGCCTTTCAGTGCAATAACCGCATAGTTATGACACAAATGACGAATTTGGATGATTTTTTACGTGGTAGAATTATCGGCCGTCTGGAATGTGGGCGTACTCAGCTGGAAGTATCCGAGAAACTTGGAATCGCCTAGAGTGTCATCTCCAGGCTTTGGTAGCGATTTCAAGATGATGGTAATGTGAATAGACGTTGCAGCACAGGTCGCCCCCGAGTTACAACGGCGACTGAGAACTGGTATTTGGAAGTTACTTCCAAAAAAACAAAACAAAAAAAAAAACAGATAGAGCACAGCATGAGACCTGTCTCGTCAGCTCTCGTCAGCCACTGGTACGACAGTTTCAAGACAGACCGTGTACAGACGCTTAGGGCAGATTGGTCTATATATTCGTAGGACTGTCAGATGTGTTCCACTTATTGCAACTCATTGTCGCTTACGGTTAGCCTGGAGTAGAGAGCATGCATTGTGGACACCGCAACAGTGTGCTTGAGTGATGTTTTCCGACGAGTCCAGATATAGCTTGCAGTCTGATTCTCGCCGAGCTTTCCTATGGAGAGCGCCAGGTACCCGTTACCACCAAGAGAACATCACTAACGACACCGTTACGGTGGTGCAGGATTGCTCGTTTGGGAAGGAATTATTCTGGATTCCAGAACTGACCTGCATGCTCAAATTGGAACCATGACAGGTCAAATCTATCGGGACGTCATTCTGGAACAACATGTACATTTGTTTCGGGGCGCCATGGGTCCAGAACTCATGTTTATGGATGACAACACCCGTCCTCACCGTGCAAACATCGTAAACGAATGCCTTCGATCGGAGGATATCTCTCGTATGGACTGGCCAGCATTCTCATCGGACTTGAATCCAGTTTAGCATGTGCGGGACATGCTTGGCCGACGAGTTGCAGCCCGTCAACCATCTCCTACATGTCTACCGGAACTTCGGAGAGCATTGCTTGATGAGTGCTGTAATATTCCCCAAGCATGCCTAGGCGTTGTACGGACTGTATAGCAACGTCTTGGAGACATACTATGTATTAACGATCATACCAACCATGTAATATTGGTTTTTGTAAATAGGGTTTTTTTGTAATTTTCTCCAGGGAGCAAAAAATCGTAATTTTTATTAATGATATCAAACATATGGCATCTTTTATGCTCTTTACCTTTTGTTTAATAAATAGGCTTTATAAATAAGTCACATTTGTTTTGCTTCTGACTCTTTCTTTTCCTGAACTTGCATTATCCTTAATTTATGGACATGAGTGTATAATAAATATAACAAAATATAATCTTAAATAAGACCAGATGTTTCAATGATCCCCAGAGACTGACGTCAACATGCAGTGTCTGGTTTTGCTTTTAAGCTTTTCACTCACCGTTTTGGACAACTGGATCAGCTGGATTGTCAGAGTATCGGATTATAGAGAGGTCACTCATTGTTTATTTCAATCCAGAGGGGAAGAGAATGCCATGCTTGTCGTCATTTACTCAATACAGAAGGTGTAGATGGATGGTAGGTTTGAATTTTTGGTTGGATCTCAATTTTTAGAACAAGAAAAAAGGTTTAAAGCAACAAAACAAACATCTTTTAAATATCATGACTTATTTTACTTCCTTTCTCACTTCCAATTAAAATTCAATTAATTTATTTTCAAAATTTGTGCTTATTTTATCTTTATTTGTATCTTCTTTTTCATACGAATGCAATTTTAACTCCTGAATCTCATAAAGATTAGAAAATTTATATTTCTGCTTCTTTATTTCTTCATTTGCATTTCACTCGTTCTCTATTTTATTGGAGTCAGTTGCAAAACATTTCTGGTAGACGTAAACAAAGTTTTAACCATGCATTTTGTTAAAATTTTTATTTAATTTTTAACTGATTTCTTTTGTTTTTCATCGAAGATATATACAAAAAAATTGAGCATTTTTTTATCAGTTTTAAATTTTGAAAGTAAATTTATTAAGTAAAAGAACTGAATAAAAATGGGACAAAATAAGATTGTTCAATACTTATACAGAAAATATGATCGACCAATCGTGAAACTAAATTTAAAGGACTGAAATTAGTTATGCAGATAATCAAAATAATTAACAAAAGCTTCCATTTACCTAAAAAAAGTAGATGAAAAATATCAAATTTGTCATTTAACAAAGTCATTTAACTAAACCAAATAGATTTTGTTTCTGTTCATGCATAATTGAGTATGACCAATTGTTTGCTGTTTGGACAGGAAATGTTTTGTTCAGTTAGATTGGAGTATATTTCTAGTGGCACCAGCTGTTTTCCAAGAAATTTCTCCTTGAAAGAGTTATCCAAGCATGTTATCCTGATCATAAGTTCGGAATTCGAGAAAACGCATAAGATTTACAAAGAGATTCATGATGATAAGATGCATAATTGAGATATGTTTTTTTTAATTGAGACGTTTGTTCATGAATACATAAAATCTGCAAACCTTTTTTTAAGATTTATCTCAGTTTTTCACATTGTTATTACTCTAATTTAACAATGATAGTTTTTAAATTAATTTATAATGATTTAGTTTTTTTTATTTAATTAAGGTCTGATTTCGTCCAAGATTTGACACAAATCAATAGATTTGATGTTATTATTACATATTAAATTCCATAGTTACGGCTCATTTTTTTAATTTTTATTATTAATTTTATTTAGTTATTGTGTTCATACAGGGTGATCAAGAAATAACATGAGGTGTTCGGAGCCTTTATTATGTCATTTGCTTATACGGGTACTTTGTGACACATGACATAGAAGATAAAAGGAAGAGTTGCGGGAATTTATGTCATTCTGCAAGAATTCGCCCGTCGATTGCGTTGTCACTACGTGAACGCGCCTTATTTGTCGAGCTGTTTTATTAGCGGGATGAAATGCCTTCGTGAATACCGCCGGTTAAAACAGTTACGTAGAGGACCGATTACAATAACTAACTTTAGAAGAATGGTTGAGAGATTTGAAACAACAGGAATTCTTGGTGTGCAAACAGGCCGAGGACATACAGTTATCCATTAGGAACAAGTTGAAGAAATTGCAACTGCCGTTATGGATCAGGCGATAACTAATAAG
Organism: Argiope bruennichi; assembly: GCF_947563725.1. Lineage (NCBI taxonomy): Eukaryota > Metazoa > Arthropoda > Arachnida > Araneae > Araneidae > Argiope > Argiope bruennichi. Next base: position 130,614,281 of record NC_079163.1, read on the forward strand.
CATGATAACAGCAGTCAATGCAAACAATATCAAAGCAAACAGATACCCCGTTCTCGACGATGCAGAAGGTATTGAGTAAGATCCTGAAATTTTATCCGTATAAGATAACACCTACTAACTGATGACACTGATCTGAATCTTGGCAATTTCTGGTTGTGAGGCTGTTCTGGTTCACTTGAAAGGCGTTGTGTATAAAGGACATGTTTCTGACATTCCTACTTTAAAATATCAAATAACGTTACATGTCAGACGAAAAAATGCCGATATGCTGTGAGCCACCGTTCGAAAACCTCGTGTACCTCATGCAATTATTGGAGCATCAAATTGGTGGTCACTTTGAGCCAAATTTGTAAGTTGCTACAAAAAACGTTTTTCATTGGTATTTGGTGTGTTGCTATTTACTGTTTCTATTGGCAGTTATGTATTCTTTTTCTACACATTATACGCTTGAAGTGCCAGGATTTACTCTATCGGCGTTTTTTGGTACCGATTTTCTTTTTAATAAATCAAAACCGCATGCTTTAATGTGTATGGTGACCAAATTTTGTTATATTTCGTCCAGTACATAACAGGCTACAGGGCTCCGAACACCTCCTGTTATTTCTTGATCACCCTGTAGTTTCACAAATGAGTTTTTCTGACTCAGGACAGTTTAAAACATGGAGATGCAACAAAATCTTGAGGCAACTTTTTAAAATAATATAACTGATTTAATGCTATAAATACCATCTTTCGAATGTTTCTAAACTTGACTTTCTATTATTAATAAAATTCACGTACATCCACACTAACAAATTCTCTTTTCTTATCTTTGAATTTAATTTCATTTGCAAATGATTAGGTGTCAAAGAGTTCATTACATTTTTTTTGTAATTACAAACAAATATTGCTATGATAATAATCAACGGATTGTATACATAAGAATATAAAAACTATAAATATACTATAAACAATATTAGTTAGACAGTAAATTTCTATCTCAACCAGTTCAAGAAAAATATAAAAAAATAGGTATCACCAGACCAACTCAAACATTTTCAATTTAATTTCCTTTATCAAAAAACGCAATGAGTAATATAATGAACACTTAAAAATATTTAATATCGTTTCAATTATAAAATATAAACAAATTTCAGATTTTCTGAAATGTGAACAGATTTTTTTTATTTTTTCATGTACAAAGTATAGAGATAGTATTATAATTGTCAAAAAATTCGAACTCTTCAGACCCTAAGCTCAAGAAACATATTTTATCCACCATGTGAATACGATAACACTTAAACGGCTTGAGCGAGAAGGATGAAATTGGTTTATGAATTTTAGGTGAATTTTGTAGATTCGTATTAAATTATACACTATTTGTCCTATGGAAATACGATAAATACAAAAGATCAATAGCATCTATGATAAATTTGGTATATAGATTGAAAATCTAAAGTGTCAAAGAATTGGCTATGTACTTTCACATGCATTTGAAACTCCCGAACGCAGTAACTGAAATCTATGAAATTCGGTACGTGATTTTGTGACTAGAACAGTAATTTCGTGTCAAATCTGGTTTCATTCGGTTGGATAAAAGGCCTCATATTCGAGCTATAGATTCATGCCAATGATTTACATTTTGTAATTATTGTTCGTTAATGAACGACATTATCCGAGATCTGCAGGCTGAGGGGTATAAAGCCTTTATTGGAGAATATACGAGAAATATTCGGGAAGACAACTCTCACTAGTTATTTAGAATTCAGTCAGAAGAGCAAAATGAATTTGTCTTATAAAGGAATTGATCATTAACAAAGCTTCAGTTATTGCGCTTAGTAAGAAATTACTGCGTGCATGTATTTATTTCATCATTGCGCGCAAATAATAACGCCCCATTTGAAACTATATGAGGATTATTTTGAGTAGGCCATGTAATTATGAAGAGAGCTGTATCATAGCGACCATGAGTCTCTCTTCAACTACAGAAACCTTACCAATCTCCAGCCTACCACGACGCAGCCTAAAACATTTAATTTCACATTAAATAATTAAAGGACATTCAAATATGCAGTTATCGATTTTAGATTATAGAAATAAAAGTATGTAGCGCATCACTATATTAAGAAAGGGCACATTTAATAAAAATTATTCATTGAAATTAAAATAAGAAAAGACACGTTCTTTTAAAATAAGCAAAAGTAAAATGTGAGCCTTGCAAGTTGTTAAAAAAAGTTATGCAATATGGAGAATTCTTTGGAAGGCTACAGAATTTAACAAAATTCATCAAAAGTCGTCATGTTAAAAGACAGATATATAAAAATGAAATATTGAGTAAAAAAGAAAAAGTGTCTTTTTAATCTCAAAATCAAATTGCAACTTTACAAACTGATAGAAAAAAACTATGTAATATGAATCGTTCGAAACTTCTTTGGAAAGAGGCAAGGTCCATTGAAAATGAGCGCAATTCATGAAACCTCATTGTTAGAAAGGCATGTACAGAAACAATAGGAAAAGTTGGTGTAAAAGGTGAAAACTTCTCATATAATACTTCACTCAGAAACACTTTGAAAGATATTATTTAGAAACGATTTATATAATTCTTACTAAATTTCTTATAAATAACGAGGATAAAATTTATTTTATTTAAAGAAATGAAAAATCTTTCAAAAACTGAAGAGCCTTTAAGGCATTATATTAAACAATTCTCAGTTTTGGATTTGTAGCCTGAAATTTAGAAAAAAACAATTTTAGAACTAAATTTAAAAATAAATGACCCTCTTCAGTTATTTATTTATTACTATCAAAGTCAATAAATTGCTGAAAACAAAAATTCCATTCATAATGTTGAGACTAAACTCTTCTTTTTATTCAGTGTCTTTTGAAGGACACTTCGCCTTGGCTGCAGACTTTGCATTGATGTTCAACCAAAATTAAAGTGAAAGTTATTAACATACTTAAATATAAGAAAGATGTCAAATGAAGTGTGTATTTCAAACCAGTAAAAACGAACATCTAGTAAATGTTTGCAGCTCTCTAAAATTTTTATTGCATAGCCTGTGGAACAAGAATCGCAGATTGTAGTTTAAACAGAATACTTTGAAGAGATTCGTAAATATATTTCAATCATTGCTCTGATAGTAAAAGTAAAATCATTTGTCAAAATTTATAAAGAGTATTATAAAAAAGCATAGTAATGGCTTTTTAAGTAAACATTTTTGTTCACAGAAAGCATCTATCTTTTTCCTTCTTACTAATCATTTCATTTATATAGCGGATGTGTGAAACAATTACATTGTTTTAGTTTTATTATTTATAGTAGAGTTTCTATTCAAAGAACTACGAATTTTCTACTGAATATTGGTTTGAACGATTTTCAAAAGATAATTACTTTATAACGAATTTATACTCTATTTTTATCAGCAAGTTTACAACTCACTTTTTTTCATCTGCGACATCTCATTATAGACTATCCAATAAAATAAACTGCATTGATTATCGTAAAAATCATAACATCTATAAGACATAACAGTTGGTGAATTAGGTAAAAGCTGTTTAATTTTCATCAGGTTGATAAAAGCATCGTGATTACTGAATATCCTACTGATTATGCCATATTGCTAATTACTATGAAAGATAATGAAGACACTACAGTGCGCGATGAAGATTTTAATGTAAATAATATTGAAAAATCTTCACAAAAAGCAATACTAATAATGTTTCATACAATACGAAAAGAATTAGAATTTCAAAAAAATATTACAGATTATTCATTTTGATTAGTTAAGTAGAATATATAGTTAGTATTTAGTTAAGTAGAAATTCAAATGGTTTATAAAGGCTTCACTTAAAAGAACCAAAGCAGAATTAGCCGATTTTCAGTGTGAGACATTTTAAAAATGACAGTGAACTTCAAATATATTTATGAGTTTGAAGTTACAGAGATGTCAATTTAAAAGGACCGATATTTTGGAAGAAGTCTAAGATTCAAATATGCAGTTCAATAATGTCCACACTTTTAAACACCAGAAGAAAATTCCGATTCAAAATATTGGCATTGGATTTTTTTAAAAGTTAGCTTTGGAAAAATATATATGAAATTTATTTATCTATTTTCAAAAGGAAAAGTTTTAGGTCATCGGTAAAGCTCCCATTAACCTTCAACGCCAACATATTGCACCATCAAGCTAATACAATGCATACTTATTGATATTCCAGCATATCATGCTGGTACTATAGGTGCACTAAAACACAAATGGCAATGAGATGATACTGACATTTCAAAATTCCCATGCCATCTTGGGGGCATTTATCTCATTATCACACCAATGAAGTCACGAAAAAGAATAGATCCTCAATAGGACTAAGATTCAAACCCACCATGAAAGGGATTTTCAAACCACCTCCTTTATTAAACTCCGCCGTTTATGTAAGAACATTTAGATATACCAATAGGAGCCACTAATACAAAATGAAGAAAAATTAGATTATAACTACGAATATATTGGTTTCCAATGTTAGTTTGATCAATCACTTGCCTTCCTCTGCCATCTGATTTGAATAGTGATCAGGTTCACTTGCTGGTACTAATTTTATTAAAAAATTAATGAAAATCCCTTTATAATCTGCACAAATATTTTGAAAAAAAAGAGAATCATATATATATATATATATATATATATATATATATATATATATATATATATATATATATATATATATATATATATATATATATATATATATATATATATATATATATATATAAACAGGAAAATAAAAATGCAATTGCATCAAATTTTTTCAACTCCCTGCCACTGAATTGTTTCCAAAAGAGCCTTTGTGAATGTTCATTGTAGGTTTCCATTGTCTCTAGCATTCAATGGAGGGTTAAACTGAAGTAATAATTTAACCTGTTTTGAATAGAAACATAGAGCTGTTGAATTATGAATGTCATGATGTTAGTAACACTTCACGGTATTATTTTTTGTTCTTTATATTTCGAACTGAAGGTAAATGGTTCAAGTACGAAAACGCAAAATGTTAACATTGTGCTTCTATAAGCTGAAGGGTTTCAGCAATATCGCAAATGCTTTCCAAAGTAGAAAAGATCGAAATGAAAAAATCAATAGTCATAAAATGTATCGCGAAATTATATATCCCTCTTACAGCACTGATTCCAAGTTTCAAAATTTTAAAAACACATTAGTATTTTAAGTACAGTACTTTAAACTATGCGCAAAAGTCATACGTAACAACGTTCTGTCATTTTTGACCTCGACATCGCATTAGCTGAACATACTGATTCATTTAAGGTGCAAAAAGTAAGGAATTTTATAACAGAAAATTGCTAGGACAAGTGACTGAACTGTTAGTTAACTGTGTGATTTCATTCGTTAATAAAATGAATAATAAGAATAAATGTGTTCATTTTGAAGTAAAACTAAGTAGATGAGTAGGTGCCAATTGTGTGAGCACACATTTGAACCTACTATATCGAATGCTACAATAAAGCCGAATTTGATCATTTGTGTAGTATTCGACTTCTTTTTTTTTATCAGGAGCCTTTTAACGAAATGATATGGAAATAAATTCGCATGATAATATATATTTCTAAAGAAACGTTTCATTCCAATTGGAATAATAATAATTTCAGGACAAGAAAGTGTGATGCCAAAGAGGAGCCTTTCCTAGATTCCTTTGTTTTACAGAAAACACGTTATTTTTTAGGTCATTTTGTTTCCTTCAGCAATTTCTTGAGCTCTTTTTTAGGCTCAACAAAAAGAATGGGAGTGAGTCTACAAAAGCATTTATTTTCGAAATTATGTAATGATCTAGTCACACAGAATAAAATGAAGAAGAATGTCGCTCATTTCGTAATCATGATTTTCTAACAAGTTTCGAAATTTCATTACAGCTCGATAAGACCCTATGTTGCTCGATATCTGTATAAATTAATATAGAGTCTTGCATATATAAGCGAGGTATTTATAATATGAACAAGTTTATTCGCATTGAATGCATTGTTTTTCAAATAATCTAATAATCTTATTAACACAATGACACTTAACATTCATTGATAACAGAAATGCACAGTTATAAAAGAATGGAAAGCAGAAATGAAAGCTAATCCAAAGAAGCTCACAGAAAGAGAAAATGACGTCAATTTTACCTGCAAGCAAATAACAAAATGTTTCCTAATCATATCCGAAATGCAATCATGACTTCAAAATTTGTTTTTAAAGAATATCAAGCATTGATATTTCTTGTGTGAGATCCAGTTTCATTAAAAGTCTCCAATGATTCTTTTCAGTTCTTTTTTTATTATACACAAAAGCTCATACTTCAAAATAATTAGACTGCAATGTTTTAACTATTCAATGCATAATCAAGGGAAAGTCACACCTGCTGAGTGGCAGCTGTTTTTCATTCTGTTAAACTGTATTTCACATTAAGAATTTTATTTTTAAAATGGCATAAACTTCTAAGGATTTTTTTAATGTTTATAATTTCAAAACGATTGCTTTAGCTTTTCTAGAATTTATGTGTATGAAAAAAAAAAAAAAATTGAAATTAATTCTACGAAATTTATCAGCCTACGAAATTTATCATGAAAATACATTTGAAACGTAATTAGCTTGGCTTTTGAAAATTGAACTTAAAGGAAATTCTCACTGCCGGGCAGCAAGAATATAATGACATGCTGTGATAAAATAAACAAAAATGTCATTTTTATGGGTGAAGCTGAAAATATTTGCACACATATTTTGCAAATTGAACATTGAAATCGATGGAAGTACACTTTGTAGCATATAGAAAAAAAATGTAATAATATTTATTAGTAATGTAATATTTTTAATTAATAAGATGTTTTAAATTCTACATTTTAATATATGATGTAAAATTATCAAAAAATGTAGCCTTCAATGAAACTGTACAAAAATAATTAGGACAATTATTTCAAGAAAATAATTTTATAATTTTCGATTGAGAATAATTATTTTTAAAGAAAATATTTAAAACTTTTAAATCAAAACTGTCTAAAATAAAAAAAAAGGTAGGGTTAATGAGTTCACTGATTTCCACATTTATAATTATTATTGAGAAACACAGCAAGTTCACAGAAAAGAAAAATTCAAATTATTGGCACCAACCTGACAGCAAATTTTTTAATCACGGAAAAAACAATGTAAAAATATTTACTTACATATTCGTAGAAAAGATTATTTTCTTCCAAAAAATTAATTGATTCTAGTCCAAGCTTTAACTAAAATAATCAAAATTTTATAGAATTAATTTGAATTTCCTTTCAAATTTTCAAAAAAAGAATTTCCTTTCAGCTAAATTTCCTTTGTTTGACTCGTTCTACGAAGGTTCGGCTACCTTATCTGACACATCGTCTGATAACAATCCCATTTTAAAAGTCGTTGACACAAAACTTGTGACTCAGTCTTGGCCTAGAAACTAAACAACTCGTATAACTGTTTCTATAGGCCATAACTCAAGTACAAAACAATGAAAGAACTCATCATGATGACAATAAACCCAGAAATGAGATGTTCTTGTATCTATCTCTGAAAACGAAAGGAATACATAGGTTACTTTCTCCTTTTATGTAAAAAAAAGGTGATATGGTGAATGCGCGCGACACCTGTATTTTACATACTCGGTGAATGCAAAATACCAGCTGCCACAGTGCGGCTAAACGAAAACCTCTGTTTAGGGATTTTTATTTTGTATAGCGATAATCAACAATAGATGAACTCGAGCTTCTCTACAAGGATAAAAAAATGTTGAAGAAGTCTTAGTGCACAATTCGAAATGAATGAAAAACTCTAGCCTGTTGTAGTTTCTGCGCATTCATTTTGGTGACATTCATTTCTGTCTGTTAACAGTAGATGTGGTATGCGATCCTTGGTTGTTTTTGTAATTTAAAATCTAAGGGGATGCTCCAACATAAAAAATGGTGAAAACTAAAAAGTTCTTATTCTAAGTTTGGTATAAGTATGTTCCTTCCATGTTGTTATTATGAGTCAGAGGGAAAAAAAAGGACAATGGATGTTTTTCTCTATATAAAAAAATAAAAACAACAACGACGGAATGAAATTTAATTCTCTTTTTTTCTGTTGTGCTGCATAACCGATCTTGGAGTTAATGAAAGGGAATTTTTAGAATTGAATTTCAGGTCTTGTTTTGGCTCGGGAAATTATTTTATTTTAAAGTTACCTATTACTTACCTTTAGATTTATCCATTTGATAAGGACCATTGTTTAAAAGTAGAAGCAAACTGTACAGTAGTTCATTATTTCTGATTAAAAACCGTAAGAACAGCCTTTCTAAAATTGAGAATTGTCTAATATAAATTCAACTGAATTATAGATTATGTAACAATATCATTACAATATTATAACCAAAAACTGTAAACCAAGAAAAGGCTTTAAACTATGCAGTGATGATTATGTAATAATTCAAGCAAAAACATTTTTATTAGTGAAATCAAAAATAGATTTTGTAAAAATGTATTTATTTTTAGTCGTGAATTGGTAATGAATTATTACATATATCACGAATCAATTTTCCTTCAATTCCTTACGAAGTAGTGCAACTCTCATTTGTTATAATTCATTTTATTGATGAACAGATCATTTGCAATATTCATTGAAACAGGTAATGGGATCGAGATTACAAAAGTGTGCAAAATTTGAAAAACCTAACACATTAGAAACTTGGAGAAAAATCGGCTTGATATTAATTTTCTTATACCACATTTATTTATTTTTGAAGTTCAGAGAGTAGCACAGTCTATGTTAATTATAATATAACGTGACGTGTATCCAAAATCATGGGTTCGTGGTATTATATCAGTCCTGTAACATTATAATTACTTTCACTATTTTCTTAAAGAAGCATTTTCTTCGCGAATTCAGGTAGTTTAAGAGTCATTCATTAAGTTGCATTGAAATTTTTAAAAAAAAACCGAACAGAAATATTTTTATCTATTCAAATATTTTGGACTTCATTATTAAATAAAGCCTGAAAATGATTCGAAATATCCTTTAAATCATGCGCATGAACGTCGTCTGCTTCTTATGAATTTTTTATTCGATGCAAAAGAGTAACAACTGCTTATTGGTGTTATTGATTATTTATAATAGTATTTTAAATTACTCGTTTTCAAAAATATATCTTATTCCGAACGAAAGTGATAAACATTAATTGAACACAATCGTGTTTGGAAATCGCATGCATAATTAAGATTTAAGATCTGCTGTTTGTTAATCCCCCCCCCTTTAAAATGAATTGTGCATGTAAAGAGCGCCAAACAATGCATTTAAAAAAAAATCAACGAACATAATTTCGAATGAAATACAGAACACTCTTTGAAATTGAAAATTTAGATTATTTTTTATTTTTTCCACTTGAAATACAATCGCTGTTTTAATGATTTTGGGGTGAAAAGCTGCATGATATTTACGTCCTGGTATTAATTTCAACTGCAGATTTGATGGCAGAAAACAAGCGTTTATCAGCACATTACTTTAACATTAAAAATTTTATCACAGACATAACAGATTATATGTGTCACTTTCGGCAACATCAAAAGCATTTCCTTTTGTATAAATTTTTTTGTTATCCATTTTGACGAAATGAATATATTGTCAGGCGGAGAATATAGTTTTTATCGGTGAAACTTTCGTATCCGTGTACCTTGTAATGAAACGAATGTTAGAAATAACAAATAAAATTTCATAAAAATTATTAAGGTTTCATTAATACGATTTAATGAAAGCAATTCTATCATTTTAACTAACCTTCTTCATTCTTTCTTCTGCCATTCATTCTTTCTCTGTTTAATATTCATTTATTTTCCAACAACTGTACATTTCCTTTGTGTTTTATATGGATATTAAGTGAACTCTATATCCTTGCTTTGTATTCAATATTGATATTTAATTTAAAATTTTAATAATTAATACCAATAATGTATGCGATTTTTTAATGAATGTAATTCGGCATTTTTAAATTTCCTTCTTTCATTTGCAGTTTTATATTCATTTATTTTCAATAACTGTACATTTTCTTTGTGTTTCATAATGATTTTGAGTAAATTTCGAATCCTTGCTTCATATACAAACTATTGCTTTAAAATTATAATTATAAACACCGATTCTTGTATGAAAGCTCTACACAGGATGATCATGTAGAGGTTTGATACAAGAATCGGCTTTAAAATAGAATTTGAGGAGTTGAAAGTTAAGCTTTGAAAACTCTGTCCACCCAAATTTACTCAAATGTGGTCTATATCATAATAGAACAAAATATTCATTAATATTTCTATAATATCTTCATAACATTGTGTAGAAATGATAATATTGAATAACATCATATATTTATACTTTATACTAATACGGCATGCATACTGAGCATAAAAATTCGACGCAGATTTAAAAACGATAGTTGGAATTTTTGTCACTAACTGCAATATGACTCTGTAATTGCAGTTGGCACCATAATTAATCACGATATTTTATGGCCATTCTGTGTATAAAAATCAACGAATCCGAGAGTGTTTTTCTTGCAGCATCGCTTTACAATATCAAATCATTTTCGTAATTAAATTCCTAATTAGTATATTATAAATTTTATTAGTGCAGTAGTTAATTAATAGTTAGCAAGTATAAATCAACGGTTCCACATGATAACCACAGACATTGGGTGGGATCAGGTCTGGATCCCACAATCATAAGTCTGGAATTTCGAGATTCAATCAACAGCAGTAAATGGGCCTCATTTGCATGGCCATAAATAAAATTTGCCTAGATTATCAGCAATAAAACCTAATATAGTATTCAAATTTCTTCCTTATTGTTTTAACGTGCCATTCTTTTAAATTCTCTTTCAGTATTATATTAATTTTATCTAGTTTAGAAAGATCTAGAATATTTTTTCAAATATGCAAGTAAAATGCTTGATTTGCATGATTTTATTATCTTCTTTGATAACAGAAGTTTGTAATAGTTGCATGATGTTTATTTATGTGGAAAATATCTCCCCTTCCGCATAGCCGTGTTTAAACAAAACACCAACTTATTATATTAAGTAGAAGTGTACTGCTTCGAACATACTATCTTCGAAACTATATCTACGGATGCGTGATTTTGCCCTAGCCAAAAAATTCCGATGGTCATTGAATTGTTCTCCTTTTGAAACGATGCTGACATTACATACTAATGAAAGTAAATAGAAGGCAGTCAATACTGTAATAAAATCAATCTCATTTGTTAGGTTTTATGTTGTGTTGTGGCTTAATCACCAATTATTTACATTAAGTAGCAGTCTGGAATAATTTCGATTCTGAAAAATACGGAAGGATGCGTGATTCTCCCATTCGTAAGAGACTTTGAATGGTCACTGAATTGTTCTCCACTTTAAAAGAAACTCCGATGTTGTCTTAATGCACTTCAATAGAACGCAATCAATGCTATATTACATGCGATCCTACTTGCAAGGTTTCATGCTGCATTGTAGTTTTGTTAATAACTATTCGATTAGGAAATAAATATGTCCCTCAGTATTATATATGAATGAAATGAGTCCAGAGAATATTGTGCTTGCTCTCAACTATATTTCAATTTATTTAAAAGACAGAGATTTTCAAGAATTCGATTTTCGGATTCATGTTTACTTGTATTGTAATAGCTCAATGAAATTGATTAGATGTTTTAGATTCTCAGCGTCTGCTTCTTGTTTCCGGTTTCAAATATAATCTGCACTATAAGATATTTTTTTCTTATTATTAAAAGCTTATATTAAATAATTAAAAAAAATTATGACAAACTTTTTTTAATCTGATTCTGAGGAATTAAATTTTCTAACGCTACTATGTACAGATTATAGTCACCATATATTAATGAATAATTTTAACAAGGTATGTGAATTCCTTTGAATATCAAAAAATTTATGTTCTCGACCTTGGATCATTAAGTGACTAGTGAGATAACCACCCATTCTGGATTATACAGGAAAATTCCAATATGTGATATTTTGTCCCAGATTAATGTTCTCTAGAATTTAAGTTTAAAAATTTTAGACTTTTTATTTAAAACGTAATATATTGCTATCAGAAAAAGTGACGAAACTGTTACGTTCTTAATTCTACTTTTCCATTAAATATTTTAATAGTGAAAATCTTTTAAAGGAAATATTAATTATATTTCCAGTGAATTATTTATCCAGTGAAACTAATTCACTGGAGTTAATTTTTCGCATTCAGTACTAGTAATTTTGTTACACATTTTGCTGAGAAAAAAGCTGGTTATTAAATTAATTTTAAAACTGGTTAAGAATTTTTAATTATTTTGTTTAGATCACTTTTAAAATAACCTTTTAGGATGAAAATAGAATCATAAATATATTAATACCATAATCGTTCATTAAATAAAAGTAATATTTTTACTTGATACAGGGGAGGAATTCTATAAATTGAATTTCAGTACAGTTCAAGTCTGAAAAGTAAAGATTAAATTGCCGTTTACCATTTATTTTTTTTCGGTTTTGATAAATATTAGATTACTTAATTCTGAAAAAGTGAACGCCAAAGTTGAATACAAGCAAATATTCTAATAAATGAGAATTGCTCTCCTTAACACCAGAAGTATGTGCACATATATTAAGAAGTCAAAATTGAAATTGTGCATATTTTGTCAAATGTTCGAGAATGAAATTTTCATAAACAAATGTTTCTGAATGAACGTGCCAGTAAATTATTATCTCATTTAACGCACAGATTTTTAATGAATGCCCAGTTTTGAATACCCTGAAAGTTTACTGGTAGAACTCGAAGGAGTCGTGAGAAATGAGACTTTGAAGATTTCTTTTAAAATACTTTCAGTTAAAGAAGTGTATAAAATGAATTACTTTACTAAGTCTCTATGTCATCCAATACTTTTTTAACTGCGAGGAATGAAAGAAAACCCAGTCAGCTAATAAATGAATCTAAATGCGATAAAGTATTAAAATACCCCGTTAAAAGTAAATAAATAAGCAGAGTTTCTAATGAATTAATTTCCATTGAGCGAAATTTTCTATTTAAAGACCTTTACATTATATTTAGTATATGTATTAAGAAAGATAATTTCTATAAAAGGAATTCTTTTTGACAATTTTTTTTCGTTTTCTTTTTTACAACGTTGGACGATTTTTGTTTGTCGAAATTCTCGACGAAATTATAGTAAAAATGATAGTTAGTCGAAATAATAATGAAATACGGCTGGATCTAAGACATGAAAGAAATTGAAAAAGTGAATAGAAATGCCTAGTTTTTACATGTTGCTAAAGGCGTGCATTGTTGAATATTCTATGAGGCATGATATTTTGCAAAGTATTACGAATTGCAATGAAAAGACATAAGTGAGTGATGTAGTTGATTATTAGGAAGAATGGGTTTAAAACTTATTCGTAAGAAGAAATGTTTTCAGATTTTGATAAAATAGCAAAAAGACTACAAATTTAAGAAAATATTACAAATGATGGTTTCAATTTCTACAAAAGTGTGAACATTTTTAAAAAAAATTGCGCTTTTTATAATCTTGTGCAAAGCAGGATTATGAGCTTTTTACTGCAAAAAAAATTATGTTCAAGTCAATAAAACGAATAAATAAAGTTTTATTTATATATATTTTTTAAGTTTTTATAATTTCATTCACAAATTTTGGTTTAACAAATCCTTTTATAATGAAATTTCAAGTGAAATAATGTGACTTTTTTTAAATTGACTCTACTAGAATACGTAGAATTTTTTTCAACCCTTTTGTGGTTACCACATAAAATTATGAATAATGGACAAGACTATGAGTGACACAAGTGTTCAGATTTTTATTTTCCGAATCCCTCTCATGAGAGTTTTGTGCTTCGTAGTATAGAGAAGAAAGCGTAATATGCATTTCGAAAGCCTTTTTTTTTTTTTTTTTTTTTTTTTTTGACTGATTGAAACCGAAATTTGGCATAAACTACTGTACCAAATTCCATGCATTTACGTTGTTGCATTTTAGAATAATGCCGTATAGATGTATACGGATGTGCAAACCGACATATGACGAATATTATTTAAAATATGATATGGGTCTGTTTTTTATATGCTAAAACTGTGTACCACATTTTACTGATCTATCTTTTTATATTTTTGAAGTTATCAGGCTTCAAAACAAAACAAAACAAAAAAATCACAAATTTTCTACGAATGAATTTCGTTGAAGTTTCGATTTTTTAAAAAAAGGCATAAAAACTATATACCAAATTTTATCTGCCTGATTAAAAAGGTTTATAGGATCGCAGTCCTCGTCATCTAATCGTAGCTCAAATTTAAGAGATCCGTTCCGAAATAGTGCTGATATTGCTGTTAAACGGGATGTTAATATAACTAAACTAATCTAAAATTACTTAGAATAATTGTTTTACCTTTAATGGAGTCTAATTCCAAAAAAATGTAGCCTATTTAACTTATAATTTGTTTTTAAGATAAAGTTTAATTATATGAAGGGAGTTTTTTTTCTTTTCTATATTATTAATGCCTAAAAACTCCAAATGTTAAGAGGATTTTTTTAAAAATCTGATTAAAAAATTTTAATATTCCAAGCGTTATAATTTCAAACATTTTATAATTTAATATTTCATTTTTTGTCGTTTAATAATAAATTTGGGACAAATATAGATATTATTTTGTTACGTCGTTTAAAAGTTAATTTTCAGGACATAATTTTATGCATGCGTAGAGAATTTTCATTTTCATTTTTTTTTCATTTCATTTCATTTTGTTTCTATTCTGCCTGCCCTTATTCTATTATTTTTTTTAACTAAAATTTACCTTTAAACTTTCTAGATGCAAACCATCCCATCTGAACTCCTTCAAGATAGACGAGTTGATTTAATTTAGAATATAAAAAGAATCGTTTTCATTATTTATATGCAAAATTCTCAAAAGTTAAGACTCATGGAAAAGTTAAAATTGTAAATTTGATGAAAACATCCATTTCATAAATAGATAAATAGTTATTGAATACTTTTTACTTTCCTGGATCCATTAGTTTTACTTTTCAATTAAGGTATGTGACTATGGTAAAAAGTCGATTTCATTTGTAAAATTATAATTTTTTTTAAATTTAATTTTCTTAATGTTTTAACAGGTTTCTTTATAAAAACCTTATAATTTTGTTTTTAAATCTATTTTTCGGAAAGTTACATTGATTTTTTCTTTGCATTTACATATGGTTTAATGTTATTTGACATCTTTAGATGCTATTTTGTGAAATTCTAATCTTTGATAAAAATTTTTTTTACTAGAAACCTTATAAATTAAAATCTAATATGCATTTTTTGTTCAAATTTGGTTTAATAATTTTTCAATATGTTCTGCAGTTCCTGAACTAGATAATAAGTAATATATGCATTTAGTTTATAGTTGTTTGAGTGCTTCACAATGTGAAAAAATTGAAACTTTCGTGCTATTCATCTATAGAACCTCAATAATTAAAGAATGGGTTCACATACTATTTATTTTACCATTTATTTATTGCCATTTATTTTTTAGTTCAAGAACTAGACAATATATTACTTAAAATAGCGTTAAAATTTTAAACAAATAATTTGGTAAATCTCTAAACTCGAAGATTTTTGCTTTATACCTCTTTTTATCCTGAAACCTTTTCCAGTTTTTTTAAAAAAAACTTTTGCCTTTTAACAGATATTTTTTCAATCATTTTTATGCCAATATTCAAAAATATAATTATTTTTGAACGTTTTCAAAAAATTCATCTCGAGTCTAGTCACATGCCTCAACAACGCTTCATTCATCACCTTTATGTATATATTTCGGAGGTGAAACGTGACAATGGAAACTCCATTTCTAAGCAATTTTCTTGTTTGTTTTAATTTCCTTTCGAGATATTATGACTAATTTAGAAATTAACTCAAGAATACAACATCAACGGAAACTAAAATAAAAAAAAATACCTTCCTAAACATAATTTAGAATAAAAGCTTATAATAAAGAAAGCATTACATTGAATTCAATTAAACAGTATAAAATAAGCGGGTAATTTCTGACATTTACTTCTAATTGCTTTATTTAAAATAAAATGTATGTATTAAAAGCAATTAAATTAAACAGTACATAAATTAATACGCTGTACGAAATAAGACAAAGAGGATAAAAATTGCTATCATCGTATAACTTATTTAATACAAAAAAGTACATAATAACAAAAAATACTGTACATGTATTACAATTTCATTAAAAGAAGAGGAACGCTTCCTGGTAAAAAAAGAATACGTTTCATCTAGGAAAACTAACACCATATGACAAAAACGGTATCTGAGATATTATTGACTACATATTTTGCAATTCTACATTTCGCAAGGTTGAAGCATTTTGTAGTCCTAATTAATTCAGAACGAAATGTTGTCACGGTTCAAAATTTTTGTTTCTGTTCTTTCTAAATATGTGGGTATTTTACTGATAGGTCTTTCAGAAGATTCACATATTTACTTTTTTTCAGACTATATTCCCTTTATATTAATCATAAATTAGAAACATTTGGAAACTCAATGCACCCAACTTCATCAATACGATGATTCTAGATAATGAGTGAAGGAAATCTCATCTCAAAGTCTAGATTCTACCACCGTGCCACTAGAGTTCCCAAACGAACAAAAATGAATTAATTTTATGTAAATAAACTTCAGATTGAAAAAAAAAAAGCCGATGATGAATCATTTTGATTGGTTGTCAAATATTAAAGATATTATAAAATACACTAATTGTAGGCTTTTTGCACCTTTGGTAGTGTTTTTGAGTGAAATGCTTTCTTGCAAATTAGGTTTATGGAAATTGTGTGGCTTGACGGATAAGCTGCCTACTCGTTTAGTATTAATAAGTAGTTTTTGAATTCATTGTTTGTGAAAGTTAAAGCATTTGTTTTTAGTCAGATGTATGGTGAATCTTGAATGCTAACCATTGTCCATGGAAATTGTTAAAAGACAACATGAATTGAAATATCTGAATTTAGGTGAGAAGGGCATTATTTTTGAATAATATTTTAATGAGGACTTCACATTTTTAATGTAAAGGCATAGAAATCTATTGCTTTAGTATAGAAACTAAAAGGTAAAAATTTCTTAAATGTGTAACCTATGAGCAAATTTGCCTGCTGTAGTCTTGTGTTCTGTTATTGAGAATTAACTGTCGCTATGGTAAGTTTTGGAGTTTACATTGGGAAAATTCGTTATGAACATTTTAGAAAAATTTCTCATGAATCGAAACCTCAATACTCGGAATTTTCTATAGTATCCAGTAGGGCAATTTCGGATTTTTCACTTTAAGTACCATTTTTAGCGCATTTACCCAACTAGAATTTCTTAAACTGCTATTTAGATGCAACATTTTCAAACCGAATCTTGGAAGCCATAATGAATCGCAATTTATACTTGGAGTTATAACGGTAATACAAAAGCATATATTCACGTAAATCCCCAATACATAGCTGACAGGTCAACCTTTAGTCTCGGTCCGTTTTAACTTTCGAAATTGAAAATCAAATTGTGCTACATTTCGCAATTTTTTTTCTTTGTAGATCTGAAAGCCATGGGATGCAGTTAAATGTAAAAAGCAACTGTTTTCACTCACCGGGGAAACTGGAACTTGCATTATTGTTGAAATGGTATTGCTTGGGAATCCTAATTTAAATGATACAAGTGGCATTATCGCTTGAATTCTTAACAATTCCTTATACTACAAATACAATTATTTGAATATTTAAATCTTCTCCTTTCTCGGAAAATAACTCGATTTGCTGGATATATTGAGCTAAAGAGCGAGTCAAATTTTGATATCTAACCCTTTCACCTCGAAAGGTGACTCGCTTGCCACATGATTTAATGCCCCGCAACTCTCGCTCGCCACTTTGTTTGGTGCGGAAATTCGATGCTCGGTGATAATTCTTTTAAAAACTCGGTATGCATTTGAAATATCACGTGTCGGTTTAAAGATTAATAAAGTGTGTGAATATAAGTTATACGCTAAATTGTGTCTCCTTTTAAGTTAAAATTTAGAAATTCATAGCGTTACAAAACGTCTAGAGTTGCTGGTGAAAACGGCCTCAAGGGCAAAGGGTTAATTTATCCTTGCTTTGCGGATTTGATTATATGGCGTAGGTTGTAGTTTTAATTAGTAGTGTGTGTGTGTGGTTATTCCCACGTAGTTCCTTTACTATCTTCCTAGAATATAATTAACGAATATAAAGTGGTGCTAAAAATTCCTATATCTATCAGTTTAAAGTGCTTTTGATGTCAATGCATGGAACGGCATTGTGCTTATTTTATCTCTGCAATTCTTTCCGTTAAGAGTTAAGCTGAAATAATGAAATGCATTATACAAATATACAAAGAATCGTTTTTGTTCTAATTGAAACTGAGAACTTTCTTTACTCTTTATTCCAAGTTAAAATCATGCACGAAACAACTGCGATACGGTTTAGACGTTAGTTCTGGCATTGTCAAAGCCACCGGTTCAAGAACAAGTCATAATCGCCATTCGCAATCTACCAGATTTAACTATTTTATCTGACTCGGTCATTCCTATAGATATCCGAAATGACCATTTCAGCTATGATTAAATATACCAGTTAGGTTTTGTCTTGAGTGTAAAGATTCTGAATGAACTAAAGAATAAAGCACCACAGTAAATTTTATCTGCTAAATTTCATTACAAAAGGGAAGTTTTCTGTAGGTCAATGAATATTAACATAGCCACTTAAATTCGCTATCCCGCACCACTGGAGGACATCAAAGCAGATTAAATACGTTGCGATGGTTTACCATCCAGCGAAATTCTAATTTGGTATAAAATCTACGTTTAATTTAAATGCGCAACTGTTACTAGTTGCCTTACGACTACTCTCTAAACGCAGAACCGAGTTATGAATGTCTGAATTACCTGCTTTGAATACTTTTTAAAAACCAATAAAATAAACCGCAGAATATCTTAATTTTAAATTTGCGCTTCATTATACCAATACTACGTACAATCTCAAATTTAATCCGCTAGGCGATAACTCTTAAGAGTAAACCCAATTCATTCTAATTCGATGCCCCGATCATAAAATTGCTGTTGCCGAAATGTTATTAAGAATGTTCTCAAATCTAATTCGATAGTGCCTCCTAAAGATTAACTACGAAAATGAAGTTAAAATTCTCTCGCTAGCCTCAACTCCATATACACTAAGCATAGGATTTGGAACAGAAATTATAGTAATGTTACCGCAATCTTGTGAAAAATCTTGGATAGTAAGATATCGACAAATGCAGATACTAATGTTGGAAAGTACTAATGACACTTAACCGTTCTTGAGAATGGATTTGGTTGATCAGAGGGGGTTTCAAAGAGGTAGGTTAGGAGAGGTAGATGTTAATACGTAAAGTAAATCCCTGTTGACTTTCCCTTTAGGTTATTCGGGACCGACGGCCTAAAAGGAAAGTTCCGGTTCTCAGGGAAACATTGCTTGAGTGCTAACATGGATTGGATACAATTGTTGGGAATTCAACACATCGCTAACGGTTTTGGAAGGCTGAGTGGGATTGTAGTATTTTTAAATTTTGTATAATAGATATTACGGAGGTGCAGACGTAAGAGTAACAATGTAATTTGTACTTCAAGCATTGGTAATGGCTATTCCAGAAATAGACATTCAGGTTCAACTTTGAGGTATACATAAACGACGGTTTAAATATTGCTTAACTATTAACAGTAGTGAAACGATAGCAACTGACGCTACAGAGAAGCCAATTCATAAAATTTAGAATTGCGTTTTAGGCTTGTGACCTTAAAAGAAAAGTAACTTCTGGATCTATCGCATTAATATTGCTGGACAATCTATAGTCAATAAGGCGGTTATTGGTAAAGCTGAATTTTGAACATAAACACGAACTACTTGAAAATTGCTCGTACGCGAGAACCATCTTAGTGCATTAAATTTAACTTTTAGTTCTGGTGGTACGAAGGGGGAAATTCGAGAACTCGGATGCTTTATTCAGGTTTCATTTTCAGCTTCTCTAATAGTTTTAGATCTTAACAGTTTAGTGACATAGTTTGAAGTTGTAACAATCTCAATTAAAACCAGTGCTCAATCCAAGCGCCAACTTCCTCGCCAATCAAAAGTACGAGCCTATAGCCGCAAGACTGTAAGCATGTGAAACTTTCCGACGGCGTGATTTATGTTAAGCTTGTAAATTTAAATATTGATTAAATGTGTGTAATTTTAAGTGTAGTATTTTAAGTAAGTGGTCGTGTAATAAATTGTTAGAGCCTGTCTTATTTCATTACTCTTGCAAAGCTAGATTCCGATGCGAAATTCTCCCTCTCTAGAGTTCCTGCTCTAGTAGAGGTAGTTAAGTTTCTTAACTTTACGCGTGACCATGTTTTTCGTAACTCGTTTGTCTCTACTTCTCCCAAAAGCTAACGAGAAGGCAATTGAATCATTGGTATTCAATAGGTCTTACCAATTTTAGAGGCTCTTAAAATCGATTAACTACATAAATAACATACCCGTTGGTTTGAATTTTGGAAGCCTTCAATATCTTTGCTTTCGTGAATAGATTAAATTTTTAATGTTTCGCCTGTTTCATATTGGTCTATTTAAACTACTGAAAATTTCTAAATGTCGGTTTAAGTAACTGAATGCTGTAACTTGAAACTCAAACAAATATGCATATTGCTTACTTGCACGTTTCCTAATTAAATGAAGTATTTTAATCGGGAATTTCTTTTGGCAAATTTGCATCCATTTTCACTGGGTGACTGTCTTGGAAGTAGATGCAATTTGTTTTAGATTTTCTATACTTTCAGTTGGGAAGAACCCGATTCCAAACTTGTTTTAAGCCTTCATTGAATTCGGTGCTCTTAACATTTCTAATACTTCATTAATCTTTCTCACTAATTTTTCGATGTGAATTGTAAATCCGGTATCAATGGTCTTTGTATCGTGATGCTGATGTCCATGCGGTTGAACTGAAATGAACAAAGCTACTTTTTAAATGATACTGTGGAAGTGTCTTAGCGGAAAAAGTAGTAACTTTTGCACTTGAAATTCGGAATACTACTTAAAATGAGTCAATCCGTTTATTAAAGGCTGGAAGGTGTATATTTGACGCGATATATTTAGCTTTGTCTAAACTCAAATAATTTAGCATGTTAACATCAATGCTATAATCATAAATTTCAAATTCTTAAATATGTCCAGAGGAAAGGTTCAGGGTTTGACATTTAAATCTGGGTTATTCTCCTCGCGAGTTCGCAAGTGTTTTAGGTTAAATTGAACTTGCTGAATAGATGCTACCGTAGTTAACTTACAAAATCGTTTCTTTTCAGTATTCTACAAATGTTTCCCATACTAACTAGATTTTCAGTGTTGAGGAAAAAATCAAATCAATAAATCTCGAATTTTTAAATTCTACCACGAGAAAAGGGACCTCTAAAACTCAAAGTTTGCGTAAAATAATTATAAATTTACTAATGCCATATTAGGCTTTCGATCTCATTTCCCTAAAATCTGACCTGACACTGGATTAGATGACCATTTTTGAAATATTTTTCATAAGCATTTGACAAATATTCCTTAACATGTGTATCCATTTAATGAACCAGACTAGTTAACCCTTCCTCAAAATTAAAAATCGAGCTATTAGAGTCAATTCGTGAACTGGTGGTGTCTTAATTCAAGTTTTAAAGTAATCTGAAATTTCATTAAGACTAATATTAAACGAGGTGAATCTATAGAATCTTAATATTAGCTTCCTTTCTAGCCGAAGGCGTTAACTAAGAGTCGCCGGTAAGCTAAGGGGTCGCCTTCCGCTTTTCTAATAATCGAAGCGTTTTGGTCGTGGTACCTGGCCAGCATTCCGAACAAAATGTTTCAAAGAAAATGCATAGACGTGTTCATGTTCGCGATATTTTCAACTTTAGAAAAGTGGAATCATGCTTATCTTTAAAACTGTCATGTTCACTTTAAATCTTTATCACGTAGCTTATCTTTAAAACTTGGGAAAATCGTAAATAAAATTGGTTAATAAAAACACAAGAACATTTTAAACTTCTACGATAAAATTAACGATTCTTGTATGATAAATTAAAACAGGATTGAAAATAACAATTACAAACTCGATTTGATACAAAACCGAACGTGTAAAAATGAACTTGCTTTTACTTTACGTGCACTTTCAGAAAGCGTGATTAAGTACTAGCAATGAAGGAGCTTGTTTGCGAGTTAATCTTAAAATTTATGAAATTCCAACATAATAAACGAATCGGCCAAGGCAGTACTGGATCTAATTCTGAAGAGCGAGAACTTCTTCCATAGTCCTCAACGAGTTTCCCTTTTATCTCAACACATGAAATTCTAGCAACTTCGGACGACGATTTCGTGTGCTTCAGAATTCAATTACCGTCTCGACTCTTCAATTGATGTTTAGTATTAATGGATGGAGAACAGTTGCCACCATTGTGAACGAGTTTTAAAAATGTTTGGAAGATAGCAGTTTAACTTGGCGCATTCAGTTTAAGTTTCGAAGTTTTAAACTTTAGTTCCGGGAGAAACTAAATATTCAAATCTTGAATGAATTAAACTCGGGGCAAAAGTAGTTGTTTGCCAACTAATTTCTGAAGCTAAAAAAAAGGTAACGAACTCTGTTTAAAAGTCGGATTGCTTGTAATTCAAGATGACTCAGATCTAAGATCTATATACAATTAATAGCCAAACATCTTTAAAACTAGTAGATTCGGTAGGCTTTCCGAAGTGGAAAGAAAGCCTCTAAAAATGTCAAATGTAATTATTACCGTAATTGTAAGAAATTGAACATTCAGCTTCGCAAATAGTGCGACTTTTAAATAAGGTAATTTGCAAATTTTCTTTTGAGCTACTCGGCTTCATTCTTTCACGAGTTAAGTCGGATTTTGAGTGACAAAAGCTACAAGATTCCGTATTCGGCAAAATGAATGGAATTCCAATTCTGTCCATACTTCCAGGACCAATATTAACAGTAGGTCCGCGAATCTAAATTCTTGCATCGCTTACATGTAAATGGGAACAAAATTCAACGGTATTCTGGTATATCTCCATGAATTGAATCAAAATTCTGTTTTGGCCGACTTGCTTTCAAAACTTTAATTTGCGTACTTAGGAGCTTAAGCTGGAGGAGAATCGGTGACTTTGCTAGCCAGTCATCTGACAACTTTCTAAATTCCCTAAAGCATTTTGGAGCTCGATGTCTGATCACCAATAGAATTAAAAATGCCTTGGAATTTGAAATTCGCCACTGTAAAGCCGAAGTATTAACAGTTTAGAGTATAATGGATAGCGATTTCCAAAATTCAATAACTTGAATTCGAAAGGAGAGTACTGTTTTCTATTCAATTGCGGTGAGAATATAGTACTTTAACTCGCACCTCAAATTTTTGGAATTCTATTTGTTTTCCTGGAGTCTCGAGATCGAAAGTATTTTAAATGGGAAGCTTTATACTCAACTAGTGTAAGTCTTTATATAAAAATTTAAATCTGCTGTCAAAAAGGCAGAGTAGTCTGATTCGCTTAAAGAAATGATTTTTTTTTTTAAATCGGAAGAAAGGAACTAACTTAACGTACAATAAAATGCATAGACGGAGGCAACTTTTAAGCCGAAATACGCCTACACTTCCAAACTATCGCACTTTTCTTCAAAACATCTTCAGTATGCTAGTATTTAAAGTTGAAATTGTGAAAATTGCTCAATCTTATCAATCTTGCACTCAATTCACCTTTCTGTCTAGCTTTATAATCGTTTACTGTATTCATTAGCATTTGCCACTGAATATCGTTAGAGTTCGATGAATATAATTTAAAAACTTTGCAAGTATTTCTGAAAAATGTTTAGTAGCTTTCTTGAAGAGCTTTTACATCATTTTCAATCAACGCGCCAGTACTATTTGAAGGTAAATTGCAGTATCTCACTTCATATTGAAGTAATCGAGCTTACATAGAATAAACTAATTTCGAATAAATTCTAAAACTCGCTTCTTGCTTAGTTGATCTCGATCCTCGTCTTTCATATAAAGTTACTGCTATAGACTTTAAATCCTGTTCCCTCTCAGACATTAATCTAAATTTGTTTTGAATATTTTCGGAGATGGAAAATTTGCAAAAACTCGCGTAAAAATTAGAGCAATTTTTATTTTGAAATGCATCATACAGCCCTACCCAACCAGTTTAAAAAGCCTCAAGTTTATCGAGTTTTTAAGTTTTTGATTTGCATAACTTAACTGTTTATTTGAAATGCTCAATTGAAATTAAAGGTTAATTAATGTCTTGTATAAACTTTCGTATTTATCTCGCAATAAGGGCCAAGTGTCAAGTTATGACTTTATGAAAGCTTTATATTTAAAGCTAATGAATTTGCAATTGCTTAAGTTACTTTGACTGTTGTATAACTTGAATTGGTTATCTCTTCCACTTTATAAGCTTGTATCTGTTCTATCAATGTATTTAACTCAATAGTTGGAATTGAGGATATTCTTGTAAGCAGTGTAACTTTACACTGTCAATGTCACCATTGTATACTTGTGTGGAAAATGTCGTCCAATTACAATTTCATACACCCAGTGTTGTAGATTGTATCTTAATGTCATCTTGAATCGAGGCAAATTTTTTGCGAAATAAACTTTGAGAACTCCAAGTTACAGAAGAAATAATTTTTTAACAATTTTTCTGTAGTCTTGATACGAAGATATTTTCGTCTTATTCTGAGTTCTGCAAGTATAATGGCAGTCTCCATATGCATCTTCAGAAAATATCTTAAGAAATTTACTTCTCGTTAGATTAAGAATTTTCTTGAATGTTAGATCTTGACATTTAAAACTTGTCAAGAGGAAATTTGCAGGTACGATATGAAACTTGAAGCTTAAAAATAAGTTTCAATGATGCTTTTAAACGGTTTAAATACAGTTGTTGAACTGCCGTTATAATATAAAGCTAAAGTGTTAATTCAGTTCAGTTCTCTTGGAGTAGAAATACCTCGTTTAGAAAGAATGTTTCTGAAAGATTAAAACTTGTGAATTTTCTAGTTGAAGAATCTCTCCCTTCTGCCGACTGCATTTCTCTAATGACTTGAACCACCTACCTAGATGGGTATTAATTACCTAGAGGCCCATTTTGTAATTAGACTGGAAACTTGTATATAAATAATGATGGCATATTGTATATAATAATGATTTTAAGCAGTCGTACTCTGATTCATTAAGGAGTGGAAAAGCATACGGCGATATATTTACATCATGCCCATGAATTCTGTAAAAGAAAATTTTTCCGAAAAGTCCGATTTTTCAAATTTGAATATTGTGATTTAAATCTTTAAA
Source organism: Argiope bruennichi (assembly GCF_947563725.1). Lineage (NCBI taxonomy): Eukaryota > Metazoa > Arthropoda > Arachnida > Araneae > Araneidae > Argiope > Argiope bruennichi. The sequence goes on from NC_079163.1 coordinate 130,639,692, forward strand.
ATTTTCTATAAAGTCAACGTCCCTGGTAAACTTTGTTTTTGAATATAGAATGGGTTAAAAATATTTTACCATTTTGTTTAGAATTACGTTTAAATTAACTTTTTTGGTACTCGAAATGCTAAAGCTCTAATTACTTGTTACCTTCTAATGTATATTTCAATTTGTCACGGTATTTATTATAAACTCCCAATATAAAATTAAAATCAATTAAAATATTATTTTGGAATGAGAAAAGAGTCCAAAAATATACTATGTTTGAAGACCTTTTTTCTGAAAATGCGTAAAAGTAATTAAACATCCTTCCAAAATAGAAATAATCTTGTGGGGCATCCTAAGGTAGCCCTTACATACTGATTATTTTCCCGAAAGTTAAATTTTTGCCCTAAGACCTTCTAGTCTTGTTCTAATCCAAACAAAGAGGCTATACAGAAATTCATTTGAACCGGTCAACTTCGAGGTGATACCTAAACTCCTTGAAGTTGGGGAATCCTTAAATTTACAAACATAATGTGAACGAACGAACGAACATTAAACTTTTTTTCTCAAGAGAAGATTTGGTAGCTGTTTATTTTTACGGTCTTCACCAACGATGTGTAAAAACAAATTGTTTTTTATTTTCATCTTTTGCGAGTGTTATTGTATTCCTGAATTAGTTCAACTTTCCGCTCTGCAATATTCTTCACATCTGTCTTACCAAGTTTTTTATTTCCACTTGTGTAACCAGAATCATCCTTCCATGTTGAAGGGTTTTTGTGAGGAAGTCGGTGGTAATAGAAAATTTCGTAGCCGGTGTGTAGCGACCCAATCTTAAAATTTCAATTAACTTTCTCACCTACAGCATTACTTTATATCATCTCTTATTTCCCCTATGTTCCTCCTCTTGTTCTTGGAGAAATTTAAAAGAAAGTTGAGCATAAAGAGTTCACTTTGTATTTTAAACCTTTCCATCCTTTTCAAACATTAATAAAGAATAGCCTTCACTTGCAGATCTTTAAATATAGTTCTTATTTCACCTTATTGAAATCGAAACTTTACCAACATGGAAGTCTTCTTCAAAACTTGTTTTTTAAACTCTATCGATCATTTCTCTTTGGTTTGATTTTGAACTTCTAAGTGAGTCTCGCTTTACGCATTCATTGTTCATGGCTTTTGCAACTAAAGTACTGAAGTTACAGTACTGTTTTTTAATCTATTTTTTATGTATATGTATGCGTTTTAAATGTTTTTCCCCTCATTTTCTCTTTATTTCTTTTATTTCTTGCATCTTAATTCCTTTAGCTTTTATTTTAATTCTTCTTAATTATTTTCTGATTTTTAAAAACCAAAACCATTTTTGTCCTTGTTAAGTCTTTTTAACAAGTTTCTGAGTATTTCCCCTTCATTTCATTTGATACGAATTATTTACTGATCAGGAAAGTTAAATCCTGAGCCAAATCGCTGTTGACAATAATTTAGAGGAAACTGGATGCCCTGTACGCTAAAAATTGACGATCTAATTGCATAATTATGTAAATGGCTTCTCTTTTTGTCGAATGCCTACCCTTATTGTCCACGTTTTATCATATGTCGTAATATAATTTTGTGGATATTTTTGTCATGCATCACGTAATTTTGTCTTCAGAGTTCTTGTTAGCAACATGCTTCTGTCAAATTTTTCTGCAATGCACCAGAGAAGTTGAATCTAATGGACTCGTTACTCATCATTCTTGTGTAAGCTTCTTAAGTTGAATTCTAGCATTGGTAGACTAGAGAGGATCAAGAGGGGTCCTTTTCCTCAGAAGGTATAATTTATCTTGCACATCAGTTTGCCAACACTGCTTAAATAACCCGAAGGTTATACTGCAGAGGCATGGGGTGATGTTACGTACGTTCTTCCTCACTTGAATAGTCAATGAAATACCAAGATGAATAGGTTTATTTAACTACTTTCTCCTAAACGGAATAGATTGATATCTGAATTTAACAAGCCATTGGTAAAGTTATCAATGGCATTTGCCCTGCTTCTTCCGCACGTGTTGGCTAGATGAGAACGATAGTTAGAACGAATGATTGGCGCATTCAATTCAGTCTTATTTAAAACAAAATTAAAGTACGAATATTGATCAAAGAAATGAGCGAACTCTAAATTTTTATTAATTGAAGGCTGAAACTTGGACGAACAGTTGGCGTTTTCTTTGATGGGCAAACGACAGAAACACTTCACGATAAAGCTCACCATCAGATAGATGCACATCTTTCTATCTTTAACCCTATAATCTATACTAATAGAGTATTTCGAGATTCTTCGACAGAAAGAACTTCGCATGCAATTTTTAAGAGAATATAGTTTTGAGATTCGCATAGTATTTAGGCAATTTTTCTAGATTTTCCGTTTTGTCTCAGTATCACCGATAAAACCGAAATTATAAAAATGTTCATACATCTCGGATTTCATGGTGTGTATAGCTGGAATTTCAGATTTTTTAAGTTTAAATGTAATATATAATATTTCACTATGTATCTTTATGGATATCCCATGTTCCCATATCTTGGTTGTTGGAGTGATATTATTTCTATATTTTCACAAATACTTTTATTCCGGATTTGAAAATGATCAATTTGGTTCACAATCACTTCTGGAGTAGTAAAGAATTTAATTTAGGGTATCTTTAGCATGAGTTCCATAACTATGTTAATGATAACAGCAAATGCTATTTCACTAACACCTGCTTTTGAATTAAATTGATTTCAAAAATGGATGCTTGGCGAGTAGAACCACAATTTAGACTTTCATTTGCTGCCTTCATCCAGTCATGTAGTTACAAAAAAGGTGTTCTGCCAAAACTATATCCCTCATCTTTTTCCTTTCGAAATATAACCCACATCTTATAAAAGCTTGCTTCACATGTTTCATGCAAAGATGAAAGAGTTGTAATCAATTTTTTTTCTCTTCCACGTGTATAAGTATTCTGAAATGTTGCAGAGTTATTGGTCTTTCCCGCTGAGAATGGCACAATTTAATAATTTCAGAGCTTTTAATTATTATTTATCATATTTAATTTAGCTAAAGCAAATTTGACAGAGAGACTTGGATATTAATTTGAGAAATGCCAATTTACATTCCAAAATGCTGGTAACCTTTAATTATGAAATAAATGAAAGACTAAAAAGTAGAAAGAAAATTAATGATCGTATTACTTTTCCGTTTGGTTGAAATTAAAATATTTTTAGCTTATTGTTCCAAAATTCAGAAGAAGCAGATATGCGATCAATAAGAATATGGAAACAATAACATTTTGTCTTTAGACATAATGGAAGAAAGCAAGTGAAACAACTCTGTACAGTTAAGGGACCATTTTTTGGAATCAATTAACATCTCTTCTTTCCCTATCATATCTTCCTCTCATCATATTTTCCTCCCTATAAATACATACTTAACTTCCTCTTCCACATAAGTTTATATTTCTAGGATATTTTGAAAAAGCTAGCTTTTGTTTATTTCCAAGGGGTAAAAGGTAATGAATCATTTTCGATTGTTCAATACTTGGTTGAAATCAATTTCTGAAAATTTTGAGAATAACAGCTGAAGAAAACCCTTTTAATTAAGATTAATCCATCTCTTAATTTTTCTCACCTTGACAACTGCTGCCAAGGTAAATGTCCGTTGTGCACTTCCATAGTTACGCCACTATCTGTATACCGCGATGGTAAATCTTGAATTTCTAGTTCAGAAAAAAATGTTATGTTTGTGGTTTTAGAATTTAAAAAAATGAATTGAAAAATGAAATGAATAATGTTTCAAGTTTATCAAGTAATTAGAAAGGGGAAATGAAAAGGAGTGTTTTAAGATATCTTGAAGCAGAAAACAATTTTAACTTATCGGTTATTCTGTCAGGTTAATATGCAACAAAACAACAAAGTCCTTCGAAAATATCCGAAGGCAAGTATACATCACAAGAAAGAAGTTTAGCGTGACAGGTTTTTAGCATTTGGACTGAATATTAATCTGTGTATTATATACAGACTGAAAATAACAAAGTGATTTTTAATCGTGGATCAAGCTTAAGACTGTTCTCAAAACTAGTAACTTGTTTGATGCTAGGATTCTTAAAATTTTAATAGTTGTTGATAATTATACATTAATATGTACATTTTTAGTTTCTATGCCACGGATGTTGACTTATATGGAATTTTTTAAAGTTCATACATTGACAAAAATTTTTTTATTTCATTCGTTTGTTTGTTTTTACGGGCTATTAAAATATAAACTGGTTTTCTTTCGTTAGGTATTCAAGAATTTACTTTCTCCAGAGAAGAAAGAACATTTTGTTTGTGATTCAAAATTAGAAATTTGAATTTTAAAATTAATTTCTAGAATCCTAAAACGCCTTTTTTTCGACAACATATTTGAAGTCATCTCATAAATGTCATTTCAGAAAATATTTTCCCTTTGGAAAAGTTTGATGTATGTAGATTCAAAAGAAGAATTCTTAGTTTTCATGGCTTTTAATGATGAAAGTATCTATGTGATTTTCAAATTTTATTCAATTGGAAAGTTCACGAAAACAAAAACGTAATTTTTAGGGATGTTAAGAGCATTACCCTATCAGATGTAGCATTCAAATTTATATACATATACGAAATCTACATAGTTATAATCTATAACTATTATGATATTTATATTCATATAAATGCATGATTATATACTGATTATTCTGCATGCGAAATGTTAGCACAAATTCTAGTATAACAAATTGAGAAAATTATAGATTGAAATCAAAAGTTTCAGTTATTTTCATGAATCTGGATGATTTTTACAAAATTAAAGGTATTTTTAAATTTCTGTACAAATCGATGTGAATTTTTTGCCTGTTTTTAACATACAGTAATCGCTGACTGTTTAAAAAAAGTAAAAGGTTTTAAAATGTAATATATTACTGTGTTGAATTTGACAGAAACGACTGCTTTTATTCTTTTAGAAAAACATAAATCGGTTCTAAGTGTATATTTATTGGCATTTGTATTCCTTTTAAACTTAACCCTCTCAGGGCCTAACCTTCTTTAGGTGAGTCACAACTCAGAGGTACCTACCGTTCTTTCCTTTTCCCAAGGGGTTTACTGCTTTTGGTGGACACGGGTGTCGCGTCCCCGGGTTTCCTTAGCGATCCTTCTCTTATTCATATTTCCCTAATTTCCATTTTTCAAATAATTTCAATTGATATTTCATTTCTTATTTAGTTGAATAGGTTTGCGATTTTAATTTGATGCTAAACCCATGTGTTGGCTATGCATGGTGACCCGTTAGGGGCAAAATGGGATTCTGGGGTCTCTTTGCGTTACCTTTGGCCCACGCTGCTCCGTAAATCGGGCTACAGGAGTGAGCCCGCTTCTGTCAATCGGCTGGTGGTGCCTTTCTTCGGGAACAAAGGAGCGCTGCTGGAGGAATGGGTCTGCAATATATGTAGGTCTATATCCCGGTGCCACTCCTAAGCTAAGTGCCGAGGCTGGAGAGCCCCAGAGCCGGTGGCTGCCTTCCCTAGTTGGGCTCCATGGTGGATGGGGGCATACCGGGATGAACAAATTCTGCTCGTTATGGGTTCCCAAACTTTAGGTCCCGACGGAGACGAGTGTCCGTCAACTTCTGCTTTGGAGCCCTATACGAATTTTGAAAGATTTTTTATTATTAAAAAGATTGATGGTAATTTTAGAACTGTTTCCCAAATTTTAATCCATAAAACTATCCTTGGAATAGTTGAAGTTCAATTTATCAAAAAAACTAAAGTTGGAGATACTCTCATAGAAGTAAAATCTTCAAATCAAGCTAGTTTATTACAGACCCTTAAATCAAGAGGCATGCATGAAGTTACTGTTCCTGCTCATAAATCATTAAATCGGTCTCGCGGAGTTGTCCCTGAATCTGAATTCAAATCTGACTCCGAAGAAGAAATTCTTGAATGTTTAAACACTCGAAATGTCTCATCTGTTAAAAGAATTTATATCAAACGTGAAGGCCAAATGTTAGCAACTAAACATCTAATACTTGCATTTAACACTCCTACACCACCAAAATCAGTTCAAAAAGCATACATTAATTGCCCAGTCAAACCTTATGTACTAAATCCGTTACCATACTTTAAGTGCCAAAGATTCGGGCATGCTATGTCAGCCTGCCGCGGCAAAGAAACGTGTGGCCGTTGTTCGGAAATTGGGCACAAGAGCAAATCCTGCTCCTCTATCCCGGAATGTATTAATTGCAAAGGTGACCATCCATCTTATTCCCGGAAATGCCCTAGATGGATCGAAGAAAAGGAAATTCAAACAATAAGTCTCTAAAAATATTTCTTTTGCCGAAGCACGAAAAATTGTAGTTTCCAGGCCACCGACTGTTGGAGTGTCATATTCTTTTGCTGTCAAAACCTGCCCGCATTGTTCAAATAAAACAGCACCACAAACAGAAATATCATCTGATAATAATCCAACGCCTTCATCTAGACAATATTCAGCTAATCGCAATAGATCCAATAATCCTGAAAAAGAAATAATACAAAACAAAACTGGACCTCCAAATATATCTAAAGTAAATGACCAAAAAAACCAAAAGGAAACTAACTTAGGAAATATAAATGACAATAATGCCTTAAAAATACCACCCACTATTCAATTAAACAGTGGTAACATTATTCATAACAAAACATCTCGTATACCTACAACCAATAATAAAAAAGCAGAAACACCTAAGACAACGTTAAAACTTTTCAAAGAAGCAAAAGCTATAAGAAAGTCTCAAATACAGACAATGAAAAATAACTTGGACGGAAAAAATAAGAGATTCCATTAAAAAACGTACACTTACTAAACAAGATTTTTTTTAACAATCAAGAATTGACGAAGATGATGATACTGATGATTTTAAAATTCACCCATCTGATGACGACGTGATGTTCACTGATGGGGTTGAAGAGACTTTAAATACACCAAAGAAAAAATAAAGTTTTATGACACTTAAACTTATTTCGTGGAATTGCCGTGGTTTAAAGTCCCACTTTGATGATATTAAATCGCTTTTAAATAAATACTAGCCCGTTTGCTTCGGCTTACAGGAGACTTGTCTTTCTCTTGACGATGTTATTAAAATTAAATACTATAACATAATAAGGAAAGATTACACTCAAGGCGCAAGAGCTTCAGCCGGTATAGCAATTCTAATCTGAAAAGATTTTCCCTTTATACAGGTACCATTAAATGGCGAGATAAAAGAATTGGCAGTTCAGCTGCAGATTGATGTCCTTGTTACTGTTTGTTTTATTTACCTCCCACTTAATTATATTTGCACTTAACAGGAATTAGATGAATTAATCGATCAATTACCTGAACCGTTCTTTCTTCTTGGGGATCTCAACGGTCATAACCCAATATGGGGCAGTCCAGATATTAATATAAGAGGGAAACAAATGGAAACCATAATTGATGACCACTGTATCTGTTTATTAAATAATAATAACCAAACATATTTTCATCAACCAACTAGGACGTTCCACATACTTGATTTGGCTCTTTTCTCCCCTTCTTTAGTCATCAAATGGAATTTCAATACAGAAGACGACCTGTATAACAGTGATCATTTCCCGATCATATTAAATTGAATTGATGATAACATTAGGTATCCTGAAAGACCGAAGAAATTCATATTTCAGAAAGCAAACTGGACACTATTTTTACAACTTGCTACAATAACTTTGGAAATGGTACAAGACTATAACATAGAAGACGCAGTTGACAAAGTTACAAATTTAATTATTCAAGCAGCAGATATAACTATTCCTAAAACATGAGGGAAAACACCAAAAATATGGAAACCCTAATGGAAGGAAGAATGCCGAATTACTATGAAAGAACTAAGGAAAGCTTGGGGTAAATTCCGAAGCTATCCGACCACATCTAACCTAATTGCTTTTAAATTGGCTGGTGCAAATTTTAGAAAAGTCAAGTAAAAGGAAATCTTGGCAAAATTTCATTAACTCCATAAATAATCAAATATCAAAAAAAGCTGTGGGACAAGATAAGAAAACTTTCTGGTAGATATAATGATAGCCCAGCAGTATCCTTTTTGAATTACAATGGACAAGTCATAACAGATGTTAAAGAGATTGCGAACACATTAGGAGAAATTCTCGCTGCTGTTTCTAGTACGAATTCATATTCGCCAAATTTTATTTTATTCAAGACAAATGAAGAGACAAGATATAAATTTTAATACCGTTACAGACGAAGAATATAATTGTGATTTTTATCTTAATGAACTCAAACGCGCTTTGAGTAGATCGCATGCTACTTCCGCTGGTCCTGATAAGATCCATCTCCTCATGCTCACTCATCTAACAGAGACGTCCATGCATAACCTTTTAATTTTACTTAACAGAATATGGAAAGAACATAAGTCCCCCAATTACTGGAGAAGAGCCACGGTAATCCTTGTTTTAAAACCTGGGAAAGACGCTAAACATCTTAGCAGTTATCGACCTATAGCTCTCACTAGCTGTCTCTGCAAGGTATTGGTTAGGATGGTAAATTCTAGACTTATATATGTTCTGGGAAAAAAAATGGTTTTCGCCTTTTCAAAGCGGTTTCCGAGTCGGTGGAGGAACACTGGATAGCATCTTACAACTAGACATTTCAATAGGAGGGGTCTTCGTTAGCAAAAAACACCTTGTTTCAATTTTGTTTGACATGGAGAAGGCATAAGATAAAACATGGCCAAACGGAATTTTAAAGGACATCTATGAAATTGGTTTTAAAGGCAATCTCCCAGTTTTTATCAAGAACTTTTAAAGACAAAAACCTTTCAAGTCCGAATAGGAAATATTTTATCTCGCAACTTTTATCAAGAGGAGGGTGTTCCTCAGGGTAGCGTTCTTAGTGTTATCTTATTCATTATTAAAATAAATGGAGTCATGAAGCAATTACCGACATGTGTGAAAGGCTCTCTTTTTGTAGATAATCTTGCAATTCACTGCTCCGGCACAGATATGGTCTATATTGAAAAGAAATTGTAAAAGGCGGTGAATAATATCAGTCAATGGGGCAGAGAAAATGGATTCCAGATTTCAACTCAAAAGACAAATGGCGTACATTTTTGCAGAAGGCGTGGACTCCATTTGGATCCAAAAATTTTACTCAATGATTGCACAATTCCTATCGTAAAGGAAGCAAAATATTTAGGACTGATACTTGCCTCTAAGCTGACTTTCAAATCTCATATAAATTATTTAAAAAGAAAGTGCATTCAATCCCTAAATCTTATCAAAATGCTTTCGGGAACATCATAGGGAGCCAAAAGCACTGCTATTCTGAGAGTTTATGAAGCTCTTATCCGTTCAAAACTCGATTATGGATGCGTTATTTATGACTCGGTTGCAAAATCTACTCTTTTGATACCATACATCATCAGGGCCCCCGGCTGTGTCTGGGAGCATTTAGAACATCCCCGATTCAAAGTATTTATGAAATGAGCAATGAACCTTCATTAGAGTTGAGACGGGAGAGGCTTACTCTCAATGCTTTTTTTAAAATTAAAAGCCATTCATCTCACCCGATGCATTATAAAGTCCTTAATCCTATATATGGGTCGTTATTTGCGCTAAGACGTTCGTTCATCCCTTCATTCGGTTTTAGAGTTGGAGACACTTTGAGGAATTTTAACGTGACTGATTTTCCAATCTTGGAGAAAAATGATGAACTTCCACCTTGGGAGGAATTGGATACAAATTTTTTTTAATGCGTTTGAACAATTGCCGAAATCAACAACACCTAATTTCATGTACAAAAATTTATTTTACGATCACAGAGATCGTTTTTCTAACTATGAGCCTGTATTTACTGACGATTCTAAAAACGAAGATCATGTTGGAGCAGCAGTTGTGATAGAAGATATTATTATATCAGAAAGATTACATCAGTTCTGCTCAGTATTTACCTCAGAGATATATGGTATGTATTTAGCTTTACTTAAAATGAATAATTTGGGAGGGAAATTTATTTTATATACCGATTCAAAAAGTGCAATCGATGCTCTGAAGAATGTCAATCCTCTTAGTCATCCTCTAGTTCTTAAATGTGCAGAAATGTACAAATACTTAACCAATAAAGGTCTGTACATTTCATTTTGTTGGATTCCTGGCTATGCAGGTATTGTGGGTAATGAGGTAGCTGACCAGGCATCTAAAACGGCTACGCTGACGGTGGAAAACTTTGCTCCACTGAAAGATGCTTTACAAGCTGTTAGAAATTTGATCAGTAAAAAATTGCAAAGTAATTGCGACGAGCAGCACACAAATAAATTACACGCGTTTTGCCCTTTTATCGGTCGCTTTAACACATCTAATTTATGCAGAAAACAAGATATCATATTGACTCGCCTTAGAATCGGTCATATAAGACTTACACACAAACATCTGCTTTGCTCAGAGCCTGCACCTATTTGCTTCCATTGCCAATGCATTCTTTCAGTACGATATATTTTAATAGAGTGTCAAAATTTTAATACATATAGACTTTACCAATTTGGAACAAATAACGTTACCTTAAGCCAACTGATTGGAGAAAATCCCCATCCAAACGTTCCTTAGAGACGTAAATATTTCCAAACTCATTGAAGTTCTTTTCTTTAAAATTTCCTTTTACTGAACTGGTTATTATCACATAAAATATGAAGAATGTATCTATCTAGTGTTTGGCGCAATTGAGTCAAGTATGGCTCTTAAAGAAAATATGGAATTTTTAGAAAAAAAAGTTTATCTGCTATTCCATAACTTTCTACAAATTTCCCCATAAATGTTCGGTCAAATATTTTAATAATTTCAGAAGTTGGGTTAAAGTAAATAAGAAAGATACAAAATGCAGAGAGCAAGATACCTCTTAAAGAAACATTTATTTTAAAATGATTACCGTTGTGGGAACGTAATTTTATTGCCCATTAACAGTTTATATTATTTACAGAATGAAATATTTTAATCAAATTGACTTTTCATTTCAAACCCAACTGTTTTGAATTTGTTCCGAATCAGTGTAATGGAGTATGGATCAAAAGCATTACTTTTGAACCTTAAAAGTTTGAAATAGTTTCATTAATATAAATCCATTTTTACTTTCGTATGCAAAGAGAAAATATTGTAAGGGTAAAAAAAAAAAAAAAAATTCCCACACTAGATTTTGACGAATCTTCGCGTTTCAGGATTTTCAGTCGGAGAAACACATTTTTGAAATTATGTCAGTATGTGTTTTAAGACGATAACTCAAAACTGCTTTAAGCTAGATGGATGAAAAATAGTCTATAGGCTTAACAAAACGTTTGTAGATTTCTATTAAATTGTGAACGAAATCCATCAAGAGAAAATATCTGTCCAGCTGTTCGAGTACAAGTGAACACGATTATTGCAAAGCCTGAAAAGCAGCACACTATATAACTAGAATATGGTACACAGGTTTAGCATTTAAAATGTAAATTCTTATCAAATTTTGAAAAATATCCATTGAAGGGCTGACCGTCTGTCGGTAGCATTTATGCAAACTCGAAAATGAAGTGACGAAAATAAATAAAATTAAGTATGTGATGTTAAGTGTGTGTATTCCGATGATGATTAGGTGCGTTACACCAGTGAAAAGCTCATAATGAAAATAGAACTTGAATTGCTATCAAAGGAAAAGAACTTTCATATGCATGTGTAATAATGGAAAAGAAGCTGAAGGCAGTGCCAAAAAATAAAGAAGTGGGCATAAAAAGAAAAAGTGAATAAGGTCTAAATGGTTAAAGCAGAAGAGCCTACATAATATTCCACAGTAAAAGTATCATTGAAACATAATTAGTACACAATAATAAAATTTATCAAAAATAGGCAGTTTGACTTTTAAAAACTAAAACTAACTTTTAAGTAAAAAAAATAATAAACATGAAAAATAAAAAATATATATACAGTGTAAGGTAGAGTCCATGATCAGGAACAAAAGGCAATATAAAGAGTTCTTTTTGCATTTTTTTCTTATACTCACAAGATATTTTAATGGCTTGAATTTTTCTGTGCATACTCTGAAGGTCTCAGGCATTGGCCAAGTCTCGTTTAAAGTTTGTAACTGATAAAAAGGCGTTAACACTTGAGGTACTAAGAGGAATGCAAAATTGCTTTATCACAAGGTATAACCGACAGAAAGTCCTTTTTCTTTTGTAGTGGATCCAACATAAGAAATATAGGAGACAAACTAGGATAAATTATTATTCTATTTGGAAAATCCTGCTTTCGTTGCGATGTAGAAAATCCAAGATAGTTTGAGTTTCTAAAGACAATAACTTATTTGATAGAATTTGGGAAATATTTTGTTGAGGTTTAGTAAATTTTCTCAAATGATGAAGAATATGGCAACGGAAAATGTAGTGTGAAATGTCATCATAATCATTACCACATCTACAATTACAGTTTTGCAAGCAGAATCTTTTCAGGTAATGCGGGCCAATTAATTCCTTAAGGGTGTGTATCACATTTTGGTTACAATCGGTCGCAAAAAGACTTTTGAAATTCTTATTCGATTTCCTTTGTATAAGCCGCTTGTCAGTTATAATCGCAGAAGATAGTACATTAGAAAAAATCCCACGCTTTAACACTTCAAAGATCGCAACTATTGCCATGCAATACTTTCGTGGCCTTATCCAGTTTTCTGCCGAGGGAAGGCGATCAAACTCTTATTATAGAGGACGTTTTTTTGGGAGACCACCCCTCGGTTATCTTTTTCTTTTTAAAGAGAGTTTTACACCATTCATTAGCTGTCTAGAAATTGCTGTCAAGTTGTAGTTTCGGAAAGCATGATGTTATTCGAAATTCAATGAGTTGTGTCGATTTTGAAAAGAACGTTTTGTTTGAAACGACTTTAAAGGTAGGTCTGATTTTAAAGAAAATGCTGGATTTTGCTTTATATTTTTCAATTAAATAATGTTGTTGAATTGAAGTAACTCATCTAATATTTTATTTTTGTCAGAACTCTTAAAACAATATAATATATGCATGAAGCATTTACCCTGCCTCTATACATTTTATACTTAATTTTTAAATTGATTTTATTTTCTTGTAATAAAGACAAATAACGATATATCTATGGTATTTTTTATAACAAGTTATAAAGCTTTTATTGTTTTATTTAAATAAAACCCTTTTTGTTACAATCAGTTATTCTATTCATTGATTGAGTGAGGGTCAAAAATTCTTCTAAGGCATCTGTATTAAATTTAAATCTTAATTTTTTCACAAGGCAGGTTTTAAGATTTGTAAAATGGTCTTGTACCTCATTATTTCCTATATTAATGCCACCTGCTATTTGATAGCAGTTGAAATGTTATCTTAAGGAAATACATTAGAGATTTGGGAAATGTCTGCTAAGTTCGCATTCGATGCTTTTACGATCGATTGAAATTCTTCCCAATGACATTATCTATTTCTTCTTAACATACGAAAGTTTTATTTTTTGGAAGAAAATTTAATTTTTGGAGACACTTTATAATTTTCATGCATTATCTAGAATGTTTTAGTTAAATTTTATTCATTAAATTCAAATTTCATTAGAATTCGTATTAATGACCTCCAAATTCACTGCAATAAAGAAAGTAGAATAGCAACTTAATCATCTAATATTTGAATATGTAAGAAAGGTTGATACATGTCAATCTGTTTATTCATTGTACATGCATTAAAAGATAATCGCCTCCAACAACCTCACTTCTCGACCAATAAAATTTTTGTTCGAACCATAGCATCAACTTTGTTTGTCCAATTTAGTTTGATTTTTCGTCAAATTACTTTCTCACTGAAACATGTGATTATTAATGGCAACATTCCATGGCGTGGTGTAGCTGGGACGATAGTTTTGGAAGGCGGCAAAATTTCAAAATAAATAATATTTTCTAATATATGCTAAAAATTTGAACTATTTCTTTTTATACATTTTCAGCACCTACCATTCGGATCGATTAAAAAGAATACGTATCTTTTTAACATTTAATCTGTGACGGAACCGAGGAATTTCCTTTTTTTTTTTTTTTTTTTTTAAAGGAGTGTAATCATCGAACTCGCTCTAGCGACTGGCAACTTCCTGCACTAATAAGAAATTCTTATCAGAATGTCTGATATTATAAGATTCCTTCCGAAATAAAATTTTACCTTATGTGGGCACTGAAGAAAACGTTACCAACGCCAATAGAGGCAATTTTTTAGAATGAATGCATTTAATCGTAGAATATGATCCTGTGCTTCGCGAACATTTGGTATGATCAAATTAGCTATAGAAATTTCAGTGGCTTGATTGCCATCGAAAATTCAATATGAATTTATTGCAATTTTGGGGGTAAAGTTCACCAATATGTCATGAGACAAATGAAAAAGGCCAAACATTATTCGATTACATTCGACAGCACTCTGGATGTTTCTCATAAAGACCAAACAAATCAAATATTAAAATGTGTAATGAAGTAATGGAATCGTTTATAGATTTCATTGAAAGAAAAAATAAATCTTCTGAAAGAAATATCAAACATGATTTTGAAGAAGCTTAATGTTGATGGTTTCGGTACGATGAACTATCGAGGCCAAGCATATAATGATGCTGCTGTTATGGCGAGAAAGCATTCAGTTTAGCAAAGAATAAATTAAATAAATCTCAAAATTGAATTCGTACCTTTCTCAAACCCTTCGTTAAACTTGATTTGTTATTTTTTCCTCTCTTGAAATGAGTTCAATAATGTTTCTCTATATATTAGAAGGTTTTTATCATTGTTTCCCATATCCATATGTCTTTGAGAATTTCTGATAGCAGCTGCTGGCAAGAGTTAAAAAAAGAATTCAACATACGCGTTAGAGAACAAGAAGCGATGTCATGAATGTGACACATTCTGGAAAATTTGAGAGAGGCAAATGATAGCTTATATTCAAGAACAGGTACAAAAACCTCATTGGTTATGAGTCAGTGAATTGTCTTTTTTTCTTTAAGTTTCTGGCGATCTGTGCTACATGATGTGAACGATGCACAAAAATATATACACACATACTTGACATAAAATTAGATGCTCAGAAAGTGCGTTGTAGGCGGTATCGATAGAGAAACGAGAGGAACTGATAGATGGTGCTATAAATTGCGCAAAAATATATGTGAAGACTTGGCCTTTTCCTGGAGCCTCAGACGTACAAAACGAGATAGCATATTTTTTAAAACGCAAATAATGAACTGTCGAAAAGGAAGAAGCCTTGAAGCTTGAAGAAGTTCAACTATGAGATTTCACAGCTGCCTAAGGAAAAGGAAAATAAATAAATTAATGTGGGTCCATTTGGATAATTAAAATTAATTATGAAATCCAAGCTGGAAGATATTCTGCCCGATGCTATTAAAATGTTATGAATATTACTCGCAACTGAAATGAGCAATGCCATCAGTGAGAATCTTCTCAAAATTAAAGTTGGACAAAAATTATTCAAGAACAACAATAAATACTTCAAGACTAACTAGGCTGTCTTATCTATTGAGTACAAAGTCAATAATCCTATAGACAATAATAGTGCAATAAAAAGATTTTTCTCTTAGAAAAAATAGACTAATGCTGTTTTACTTAAAGACTGAAGCTTTATTTTTAATTCTATTAATTTTTCAATAACAAAACACTGATGTTCATAAATTAAAGGTAATTCAGAATCACGCGGAAATCGAACTCTAAAATACATATATCACACGTAAAATGACTACACAACATCTTCAAAATCATATGCAATTGTAGGAAGCCACCAGATGACACCGATAGTACGTCACAAGGACAAGAGTGTAAGTGATGTATAAGGAATACAGGCAAAGAAGTAAAATTGTTCGCAAGCGTTTTATAAGCCTTTCAGTGCAATAACCGCATATTTATGACACAAAGGACGCATTTGGATTATTTTTACGTGGTAGAATTATCGGCCGTTTGGAATGTGGGCGTATGCAGCTGGAAGTATCCGAGGAACTTGGAATCGCCCAGAGTGTCATCTCCAGGCTTTGGCAACGATTCCAAGATGACGGTAATGTGAGTAGACGTTACAGAACAGGTAGCCCCCGAGTTACAATGCCGACTGAGGACTGATATTTGGCAGTTACTGCCAAAAGATACAGACGGAGCACAGCATGAGACGTGTCTCGTCAGCTTTCTTCATCCACTGGTACGACAGTTTCAAGGCAGATCGTGTACAGATGTCTAGGGCAGATTGGTCTATTTGTTCGTAGGCCTGTCTGAAGTGTTAAACATAATACAACTCACTGTCACCTACGGTAAGCCTGGAATCTATAGCATGCATTGTGGAAACCGAAAAGTGGGCTTGAGTGATGTTTTCCGATGAGTCCAGGTTAGCTTGCAGTCTGATTCTTGCCGCACTTTCATATGGAGAGCTCCAGGTACCAGTTACCACCAAGAGAACATCAGTGAATGACACCGTTACGATGGTGCTCGTAATGGGAGGAATTATTCTGGGTTCCAAAACTGACCTGCATATTCAAATTGGAACTAAGACAGACCAAATCTATCGGGACGTCATTCTGGAATAACATGTACGTTTGTTTCGGGACACCATGGGCGAAGAATTCGTGTTTATGGGGGACAACGCCCGTTCTCACCGTGCAAATATCGTAAACGAATGCCTTCGATTGGAGGATATCTCCTGTGTGGATTGGCCGCATTCTCAACGGACTTGAATTCAGTAAAGCATGTATGGGACATGCTTGGCGGATGATTTGCGGCCCGTCAACCACCTCCTATATGTCTACCGGAACTTCGGAGAGCATTGCTTGATGAGTGGTGTAATATTCCCAAAGATCAGATCGATAATTTGATACTTGGCATGCCTTCTTCTTGCGTACAGCCGACCACCCCGCCACCACTGAACGTAGCAGTATCGACAGGATACTTGGCATGCCTAGGCGTTGTACGGACTGTATTGCATCGTCTGGGAGACATACTATGTATTTACCATCATACCAACCATGTAATATTGGTTTTTGAAAATAGGGTTTTTTTTTTTTTTTTTTGTAATTTGCTCCAGGGAGCAGAAAATCGCAATTTTTTTAATGATATCAAATAAATAGTATATTTTTTATCTTTGCTTTTTTTTAATAAATAGGCTTTTCAAATAACTCGCATTTGTTTTGCTTCTGACTTTTTCTTTTCCTAAACTTGCATTATCCTTAATTTATGGAGATGAGTGTAATATCAATTTTAGTACTAATAGGAAGTAGACATGTGTTTCTATATTGTTTTACTCTTTATATGTTCCGAATTTTAACTTAATCCGTCGACGCAATTTATAAATCTTATGATATCAATAAGTGACATACGTTTAAGAACTTTTGTAATAAATGCGTTTTATAATATTATAAGCACACATATTTGACTTTATATTTACTCTGCATAATACACAACAACAAATTTACTTTTGCTGAATTATTCTTTAGCATGTCTGTAAATTTTGGCTTTTTGGATTTACTTGCTTACATGAGGGGTCGGCGAAATTAGTCTTACACTCCAGTTCGCCGAAAGTGAAGCTGCGCCACTAGTAACACGAGTTTTCTCCAAATTGCTGTTGATTATATCCAGATTAGTAATACGACTTTTTCTCTTACATACGCCATTTTTTCTGAATTTGCTTATGTTACAATGAGTCATTATTCAATTTTGAAAGGTATATAATAGTATACTGATCCTGAATTGTTAGTTAGCTGTCAAAATATTTAATTATTAAAATGCATGCTCCTGAACTATATTCCCCTTCCTTTACTAACAAACAACTCTCCATAAGTTTTAAATATTTTTCTTAATTTATTTTATCACTCATAAATATCTATTCCAATTCGAAAGAAATGGCGATAAAGAAATATTTGATAATTTATATTTTCTAAAGCTCTTTAATAAAAATATTGCTTTTTTTTCGAGAATAAGAACAATGCCTTAAAAAGTTGTTATAATACAACTATGGATAATAATTGCCAATAATCACTTGTTTTGAGAGCACGATACCACATTTTTTTCTAAGATGCTGATGAATGGACAAAATTTTTAATTAATATGAACCTATTTCTTCCAGGAACATGCAATTCGAAGCTAATGAATACATTTACTAAATGTTATCATTAAACTTCCAAATCAATGCATTTCGTATCTCTGTTGCCACCTCATTGTTTATTATTCCAACCAATGTTAAATGATTATGGGCATGATTTTATGGTAGTGTGATATCTTTCGTCACACATACCCTTTCTAGAGCTTGACCTTGAACTTAAGAAATTGCCATTATCACCAAATATTTTTTTCATCGGAAGACCAGAACAAGCACGATCCATCTCAACTTGAAACTAAAAGTACATAATGACTATGCAACAAACAATTAAGAGTGTATAAATATAATTAAATGAAATAATACAAATCAGCCAATGTGCATAGAATGGACACTATAGGGGAGGTTAAAAAAACTCCAAGCGGAAACAATAGATAAAAATTATGTATATTATTTTTGCGTGATCACAACTCAGGATCTACAACATGGAATCATTCTAGACAGTGCCAATTACATGCAAGACGATCAATTGGTATTTTTTTTTCCTTTCTCATTTCAACAAATGCTTCTTCAGCAATTACTTGGAATCTACATTCAAAGAATGCCATTATCTTATTGCCTTAAGGAGTGTCTCACTGTGTCAGTGGAAGTCGCAGCTCCTAAAAATTGCACCATTTTTGGTATAATCCTAGTACCATACAAATGAATTATTGATAAATATTGTTAGTTTTTTAATCATTGTACTTAAATATTTTTATGGAATTTATGTTCTTTTATTGAAAAAGACATGCCATTTCCTAGAGGTATCTGAAATGTTGCTGCGTGATTGTTTTATCTTATGATGATGAAATGTTATTTATGGTAATTAACTGGAAATCGATTGAAAAAATTATTTAACTTTTTTCGGTTGTGTTTGTTCGGTTGTATCACTGATGTATTAAGGAAGTATTACTTGGGAAATAACTGAGTTCTATTTTATGGAAATAATTATCTTATTCTTCTAAATCGAGGTATTTCTCACTCAACGAGATGAATTCGAGAACATTTTCTAATTTCGTTTGCATGTGTCAAAACATCAGCCACGAATGAACAGTCATTTCACTTGTAATATTACTGCTAATTTCCTATTTGGCTTGAACGAAATTATTACTGAGGATGGTGGATGTATCAAAAATATTTTCTTGTAACATCTAACAATTTTCTAATGATTGATAGCTTGGGGCCAATTCAAATTCGAACACTATCTCTCAAAGGCATTTGAGACCAATGCTTAGAAATATACGAATATTTATTGCCTTCACTTTCCTGCAGAAAAAACTGAAATAATTATGAAGCTCTTCTGTTTTGAAAACTTTCCTTCTGCTTTTTATAAAGAAATATGTTGAGGAGCAAAAGATTATTTGCATCCAGTAAAATTTTGAAAAGGAAAAGATTAAAGATTTGATATTTTAACTTAACCTTATGTAATGATTCATATTTTTGACGCATCAGTTTTGCTTTTATTCAATTAATGCTAAACAATTTAATAAAATAATTTATTTTTAACCCTAAAATGTAGATTTTTGCAAAAAAAAATTTAATTAAGCAAATGTAATTTTTTTATACATAGTTTTAAAAATTAATTTTAAAAAGTAAATTTCTGTATATATTGTTCCTTTATTCCTTACTTTCATTGATTGTAGGAGGAAAGTGAGTGAGTTTAAACTGTGGAAATCATTAAACTGTTCAATTAAGGAATTAGACATTAACGTCATTCTGCTTCCGTCGTTCTACTTAGATAAATATATATCGGCAGGAAGAAAAAACAATATCAAGATTCTCTTAATTTTTATGGTGATCATATTGATTCCATTCTTTATGTATGTATCTTTCAGTCACTAAGGTGTATCAACAGATATAGCAAGTGACAATATTTGTGTTTAACTTTCAACAAACAAATGGTTGTGATTTATCTTGGCAATAATGATTGCTATTTTCTAAATCGAAATAAAGTGCAAATATGTTGAATAAGATTCTATAGAAATTAGAAGCAATTCATTTCTTGTATTGCCGGAGTAATGTCCGATTAATTCAATAAACTAAGTATGTTCTTTTGTTTATATTACAACTAACTTGACAAAAATGTGCAAATTGTGATTCTGTAATTAAGAAGCTTGTTTTTTAAAACTGACAATAGCATACCAATCTTTCTAATGTTTTTTTAATTGATTAGAATATTTAAATCATATTTCATTAAATAAATTTTAAAAAAATAATTTTTCTCATTTCTTTATCAAAACTAATGCGAGAAGTTGATTTTGATTCTTTGAGGTTGTACCTACAGAGAGTAACTTGTGAATACAATTCAAGATTTGATGAAATGCCACACTCATGGTATTAAAACATTTATATCAATTTATAATAAAATTGAAACATGGAATATCATAGTAGTCCAAGTATCTAAGAAAAAAAAAAGAAGAAACACAGCCATGAAAGAATAAAAGAATTATGGGGCAAGGTATAGCAGAATACTAAGCCAGTGTTGAAATATTATTATAAAATCCTATATTAAAAAAAAAAAAAACTAAAAAAAATAATACGAAGAGTTTTTAAAAAGCAACTCGTCCAAATCCGGATGAGACATGCGAAAAAATATTATATTGTGGATACTCAACAAGAATGTGTAAAACAGTTGGAAATTGAGCAAAATGGTGCGGATTCCTCGGGGGAGGTGTGGATCGGATGTGGTCAATCCTCAGTCTTTTTAAAATAGTGTCCACTTTTCGTCTAGAAGGGCCAGAGATCTTTTGCAGGCTTAATTGCATAAAGCTTATTACGAATTGCAGATGTATGACTTGCATATATACTGTAATCTGAAAAAGTAATCTGCGTTGGCACCAAAGTAGTAGCTAATCTACTCCTTTTCATTTTGTGAAACTGACACATGTGCAGGATTTAGCACAAAATAATATAAAGCCCTTAAAGATACGTTTGTCGTAGAAGGCTAAAATATTGAAAAGCAAAGAATTGTTGAGGGCATGTAAAAATGAAACGCTGGCCAGGACATTCAATGAATCAATATATTTTATAAGGTTATCTGCAGAACGATCTGAAATAAACGATAAAACTTTTAAACTAGTAGTTACTTTTTAAAATGGAACAAAATGAATAAATTCTACGCTTCTGTAGAATTTAAAACAATGCAAGCATAATAAGTATGATCAAAACTTCTAGAACCATCCGTAAAAATTGTTTTAAAGTGATGTTATTTTTGATGAAGATTACCAGATATTTGATAAATGATATCTGCAAGGTTTTGTTTTTCAAAATGTAGAAAAGGATTTATGTAGTAAATACCGTTAAATTTCCAGGGCAGTAAAAGAAGTTATTGCTGATTACAGAATAATAAAAGAAATCACTTCCTCTGGATGTAGTTGAGAGTACTTTACATATTCTCTCAAAGAATTAGTATATTAGTGATGTCTAGCAGTAAATCCGGCTTTGAATAAAATCATAAAATAGATGGTAAAGGTTTGAAATAATTTTATAACAATAATGAAGAAACAAAAATGGTCGCCTAATGTGTTAAAACGGTTCATTACATCTGTATGCAAACATTGTACAGGTGATATTCGAAATGCCCATGAACGCAATCTAAGAACTATGTGATGGATAGTATCTAGTTTATGGAGAGTAATACGTCATGCAGAACCATAAATAATTCATCCATAATCAAATTTCGATTAAGTTACTGCTCTGCAGATGCGATAAACGATTAGATCTCCTAAAGGTGTTACAACGACCCAATAGGGTATTTAAAGATCTCTCGCATTTCTTTTTTTAAAAGTAAGTTAAGTAAGTAAAAATTATGAGCCCATCTTAACTAGGAATTCTTAAAAGTTTTGGATGAAGATCGGCAAGTGATCTATTAAATTACAATCGTCAAGATCTTTCAAAATGCGAAAGCGCCCAGCTGTGTCATAGGCTATTGTAATATCGAAGAAAATTTCCACTAACAGTTTTCTACGAAGAGAAATATTCCGCACATCAGTTTCTAGAGTCAAAAGATTGCCCATAGTAAATCGTAGCTGTAAACCAGTTTGAAAAATGTTTAAAATTTTATTGTGTTCCAAAAAGTATATAAATCTGCGATTAGCATTTTCCCCCAACAGCTAGCATAAACAGCTGGTTTAGGCAACTGAACGGTAGTTAGAAAGTCAGAAAGATTTGGACCTAGTTTTTAGAATGCTTCTAGCAGTTACTTCTTCGGATAAAGTGGGAAAAATTCTATTAGACAGGAAGAGTAAGTTTTTAAGAGAGGCACCAGAAAAATATTTAAGCATGTCATAAATTATATTATCATGTCCAGGTGATGATTTGTGTGCACTATTTAGTCTAGACAAGTTTTGAGTTTATAGAATGTTAATGGTCTGTCATATCTATTGGCATTCAAGTTTTTGTTTTTCCATTAAAATTTCATAATTTCGAAATGGATTTGTGAAACAATTACTGCTTCTTGATTGAACGAGTCGAAGCTATCTAGTTTGCCATATTTCGTAAAGAACTTACAAAAATGTTATTCTTTAGTGAAATCGGAATTCTATGACTCGTGAATGCTGAAAACACTTTATTTCAAAGCTGATTGCTGCATAGTGACATGCTAATTGAGCTCACATATCGACCCACGAATCTCATTCACTACGTCTGTGAATCCGTTTAGAATTGCCTTTTATTCCCCGAATGAAATTCTCAGTAGTGAGGTTCCTGCGGAATGTATTCCAGGCTTTCCGTAGGTATCAAGAAGCTAAAAGAAGCAAGAAACGTCACTGTCCAAATGATATTTATTAGATTACAACTCTTATTGTGACACTTGAAACATTTAAAAGGAAATGAACTATTCAGTAACTAAATGTGTCATAAGACTGGTGGAGTTCAAGATGGCGGACGGTGTGCTTGATGTGTTGTACGCGTCTCTTGAAAATCACTTTGAAACTACTGATATGGAGCTCGTTTCGAAGTGCAACATGAACCATGAGTTGAGGGAACAAGCCAAGAATGCCTTGGGTGAGTTAAAAATTGCAATTACTAAAAATTTTGAACGATTACAATCCGTTAATTATCGTAAGGCTTGCGAATAAAGTCTGGCTGCTTTGGTTGCAAGGCCATCTTAAGCTGAGGTGGTATCGCCATCTAGGGGCGACTTTGTAAACAATTCTCAAAATAGTTGTCCTCTTATTGTCAGAGCTACTGAAAGCTTTGAAAATGCCTCTTCCAATGATGTGCAAAAAATGCTAAAAGAAGTTATAAATCCAAGAGAGAAGAAAATAGGAATTAAAAATGTTAGAGCAATAGCTAATAATAAAGTTATTGTTCAATGTTGCTCCTCGACTGACCGGGACAAATTAAAAAATGAATTGAAAACTAATCATTTACTTCAATCGGCTGAACCAAAGGGGAAAAATCAGGCCCTTCTTGTTTAAAATGTGCCAAATGAAATAGACAATAATGAAATTGCTAACATAATATTTGATCAAAATCCTGATATCTTTGCGGATGGTGAAAGTAGCAAAGACATTAACTTAAAATTCACCTTGAAGAAATTTCCAAATAACATACATGTTGTGTGTGAACTTCCACCTAATCTCCATCAAAAGTGTTTATCTTCTGGTTATTTACACTTTGAATGGTCTATTTGCAGGGTCGAAAATTTTGTAATAATAAATAGGTGTTTTAAGTGCCTTGGTTATAATCACAAAGCAGTGGATTGTAGGAATTCAGTTGCTTGTTTTAAATGTGCTGAAGAACATAAAAGTGAACATTGCGAGAATACAGCAAGCCAAGTTTGCGTTAATTGCATTCGCTACAGTAAAAAGATAAAGGATGCCAGTAAGACAGTTGATGTTAAACATAGACTTTTTGCGGATAAGTGTCCCACGCATATTTTTATGAAGAGCAGAAATATTTAAAGAATTTGTCATGTTTAATTCGTCCAGATCAAGTCTTAGAGTTATTCAGCTTAACCTTCACCGCTCAAAGATTGCTGCTCAGCAGCTCATTCTTAACATGGACACTTCGGACATAGATGTTGCTCTTGTTCAGGAGCCTTACGCTTATAATGGTTCTCTTCCTTTCTTTCCATCTTCGTATCGCACGTACTTCAACGCAGGTTGTGATACTATCAAGGCGGCGATCATTGTTCGTAACCAAGAACTTTCAACTTTTTTTTATTTAAAAAATGTCGATTACAATATGGTTTTTATTCACATCACGTTCAATGCTTTCAAATTTATTCTTCTGTCCTACTATTTTGAACCCAACAGAAATGATTTGGATTTACATAAAATCAGTGAAGTGTTTGCCGTAATAGATTGCCGTAGGCTAATCTGGGGTATGGACGCTAACAGTAAGTCCGAACTCTGGTAAAGTCCAATTTCCGACTATCGCGGTATTAAGCTCTGTGACTTTTTAAGTATGAATAACTTATTTGTAATTAATGAAGATTGCGGTCCTACCTTCAGTGGCTCTTAGGGCTCCAGCTATATTGATATAACTGTTGTGGGAACAGATGTGCTAGATGACGTTTCATATTGGTGCCTTCCAGAATATGAATCCCTTTCCGATCATAATACAATTGAATTTGAAGTTACTGCGACAATTAATCCTTCTACCTCTAACAGATTCAATAATTTTCTATATTTCAATGTTAAGAAGGCAAACTGGGATCGCTTTGACTCTTTTTGCAAGCAACCTTTTGTTGATCTTTCTAATCGTATCGATTCTTGTGCTGCTGTGGACACCTTAATATCTGTCATAGAAAACTTTCAAGATGTAGTCCTTCCTGCCTCTAAAGCCTCAATGCCTCTTAAAAAGACAAGAATACACTGGGTTCCTTGGTGGAGCATAGAGATTGAGTGTATGAGGAAAAGGCTCAATGCTGCTAGGCGCAGATATCAAAGAACTCGAAATTCTATTCTTAGAAATCTTTATAGACAGAAGTATTTACAAATAAAAGAAAATTACAGTTCAATGCTTGAAGAAGCTAAAGTCCAATCTTGGAAGGACTTTCTTGAGGATATTAACGAACTTAATGTTTGGAAGAAAATCTATACCTACGGTATAAAACAAAACTTCATGAAAAAAATGGAAGTATCTGAGATTCGTCTTCCAAATGGTTCCGCCACCACTTCTGTTGAAGAAACTATAAATGAGATTTATAAAAAATGCTTTCCTATCGATATTATTAATACGGATACTCCTTTCCACGGATTGCAACGAACTAAAGCCTTGGAAAATTATTCTTCGAGTCTTGATCCTTTATTTACTACTGCAGAAATAGATGGAGTGATTAACTCCTTTAAGCTTAATAAATCTCCTGGTCCTGATTGCATACAAAATGAAACTTTGAAACGCATTCACTTGATGTTCCCCTGTTTCTTTTCTAAACTTTTTAATGCTTGCTTACAGCTTAGTACCTTTCCGTGCTCCTGGAAGAGAGCAAACATCTTTTTAATTCCGAAAAATAATGACTTTCGTGGTCCACATCTGGACAATTTGAGATGTATCAGCCTCCTACGAACTATTGGAAAATGTCTTGAAAAGCTGATTGTAAACAGGATTTCCTGGTTTTTGCACAGTAAAAAACTCTTAAACGAGACCCAGTTCGGTTTCACTCCGCAAAAGTGTTGTGAAGATGCTCTCCTTTAACTGAAAGACGTAGTTGATAAAGGCAAGAAGAAAAATATACTTACAATTTTGATTTTTCTTGATATCAAAGGAGCTTTTGATCATGCTTGGTGGCCGGCTATTCTCGTTTTGCTCAAAAATTTCGCTATTCCAAGTAACATATTTAATCTGGTCAGAGATTTATTGAATGATAGATCTGCCTCTCTTACACTCGGTCGTGTTTCAGTTTCCCGTTCCTTGCAAAGGGGCTGTCCCCAAGGCTCCGTCTCTGGTTCACTTCTGTGGAACTTAATAATGAACAGCCTTCTTGCTAGACTTTCGAAGATCACAGGATGTGAAACCATAGCCTTCGCGGACGATCTGCTCATCTGCTTTCAGGGAAAATGTCTTGATGATATTTTTGAACTTGCTCAAAGCACATTGGATGATATTTTAAACTGGGCAAGAGATTTCAAAATGGAATTCAACCCGAATAAATCGAAAGTTATGGCTATTAAGAAAAAGAACGTGGACTTTTCTAGCAAACAACTATTTTTCGACAACATACGAATTGAAATGGTAAATGAAATCAAATACCTAGGGGTAATGCTTGATGACAAATTCTGTTGGAAAAATCATATTTTATATCTTTCCAAAAAATGTGAAAACATTCTGAAAGGACTTAATCGTGTCTCTTGCAACACCCTTGGATTGAAATCCAACGTTATTGGCATGATCTACAAACAGGGAATTGTACCTTTTGTCTGCTATGCCTCTAGGGTTTGGGGTAATGCTTTGAAAAAAAAGATTAACTGTCGAAATCTTCGTAGAATTCAAAGAAGAATTTTACTTAGAGTTATACGTGGCTACAGAACTGTAAGCTACGAAGCCTGCTTTGTCATTGCGGGGTTTCCCCCAATTGACCTTTTCGTCCTTCAAAATAAAGATTTCAAAGATAACGTTATAAAAATTACCCAAGATTCCAAAGTGTCTTTTTCCAATCTTCCACATCCTGCTGAACGTGTTACTATCGAAATTATCGATTATAAGGACAATGTTCTTAGCAATTTTCCTGTAGTGTGTTTTACTGATGGCAGTAAACTCAACCACCGTGTTGGACTTGCTTTTGTTGTGTTTCAAGACGCAGTTGAAATGGAACACTTTATGTTTAGAATTCCCGATGAGTGTAGTGTGTTCCAAGCAGAATTGCTCTTATGGAACGAGCTGTACCAAAATTCGTCAACTGCCTCTTTAACCAAATTATTTTTCCCCAAAATTTCTCAAAGGTTGAATAACAAGCATTTTTTCAGTGATTTTCACTTAACAAAATTTCTTACTGGACACGGTAATTTCAATTACTATCTCAAGAAATTTGGATTATCGAACACTGATCTGTGCTCTTGCAGCGTGGGTGGGATTGAAAATGTCGAACACTTGCTTTTTCACTGCTCCAAACTTACTGAAGGGAGAAGAGATTTTATTGTGGATCTAGATGCCTGTAATATTAAGTTTCCACCTCCGCTTCATGTTTTGGTCGACCACAAAATGGCTTTTTTCTCATTCTGTAAATTTATTGCCTTTGCTGCTTCAATTTTTAATTAGTTTTGTTGTTTATTTTTCCTGTTGTTTTTATCCTTATTTTTATATGTACATATTTTTTTTTCTATGTATGTAGTTGTTTCAACTTACCTCTGTAAGCCTTGTGCTGTACTTTGTGGTGCACAAGGATTGACTTATTATTAATTTTAAAAAAATGTGTCATAAATTGTACGCTAATAATAAATAATTTCATTCTTAAAAATTAATAGTATGGCTATCTTATAATAATTTAGAAATAACTATTGATTTCACACTGTAGTTATTCTTAAAAAGCTCAGATGTTATTGTATATTTATATGAATTTCAATATTTCACAATGAAACGATTAGACATTGACGATTCTTTTATGATCTATTGTATTTCATAAACTAGTTTTATCGCGTTTCATTCGGCAATTGATAAAATGTTTGTGAGCTGTACTTTATTACTGAGGCAACAACAAATTATTAACATCGTTAAACTGGAATTCATTTATATTATTTTCCATTAGAAACTATTCGAACTTTAAATATATTATTTTGTTATCTGAGCATTTTTTTTTTCAATTCGTTTGTTTAAAAATACATCTTTGACAAGTATGATAGATATCATTTATAAATGATGGAAATGTTCGCCCATCATTATTCATCATTCAACTTTGCTCTTGTACCTTGATCAGATTATAAAGTTCTTAAGTAAATACTATAATTAATGAAACTCTGGACGTTTCGAGTTAACGAGAAACTTACACTTCTCTTTATATAAAGACGTACTGATTATATTTTAATCCGTTATTTTGTATATATCCTTTTTGTTGAATTCTTCAGCTTAGAATAAAACTCTATTAATTACGGGCTCAGTAAGTGAATAATTTTCATTTGAATGAAAAAAGAAGTATTACCGCTGTTTTATTTCTTTAAATAAATGATCCATTTGAAGGTTCCACAAGGATTATTTTGGAATGACCTCCATAATTTTGAGCTGAGATCAAGACTGACACCCGAGGCACTCCATGCCATTGTGAGGCACTGATGAAGGCGCCTTTTTTAATGGGGTCGAACTCCAGATTCTGAAACCATGACTATTAAGCTCCAGTATTATGGAGGAAAACACTTTCTTGGATAATTTATATAATATAGCTAAGTATGAGAACTTACTTTGAGTATCTACTTTTTATTTTCTCACATACACAAAGAGAAAGGACTTTAATCGTGAAAAAAGTCGATCGCTAAGTTTTGATGAAACTCAGTCCAAAGTTTTAAGCCTTTCCTAGTTGGAAAAATACATGTTTGGAATAATACCTGTCTGTCTGTTAACAAGAGAACTCTAAAACGCTTGAGATAAAAGAGAGAAATTTTCTGTAATTTCTACATGTGTGCGATCCTTACGCCAAACTTGTAGATTTCTATCATATTTGGACGAAATTCATCTACAAACAGTTTGTCCGCATGTATATTCGTGTACAAGTGAACACGATGATTACAATGTACACAAAATTGTATAGATCACATTCATTGCTCGGTTTTGGCATCTGAAACGTAGTTCTTATAAAAGTTTGATCAAAATCCGTTAAAAAGTTGTCAATTTATTCCTTCTCTTTCTTGTAAACGCTATAATTCTAATACATAAAGTAAATGAAATGAAATTCAGTGTATGATAAATGTGAAGTTCGGTATCAAATTTTAGTTTCCATCGATTAAAAAAAACAGTCCAAAATTCATACTATGAAGCACAAAACGCTCATGAGCTGGATTAAGTTCCCCTATATGAGTATCGGAAGGGGGAGGGACTTTCTGCATGTATTTTCACTCATCCGCTTGCCCGATTTCCGATTCCTTGATTTCAAATTTAAAAAAAGCAAAAAAAAAAAAAAACTCTGAGCATATTAGGCATTCTGGGCCTTGTCCAAGGTCTATAATTCACAAGTATAGCATCTTAATTAAAAGATATGGGAATGAGTTTTGTCAAGGCCTGCTTGGAGATCAGTTTAGTAATATTTATCCTTTGTAGCCCTCAAAACAATTATTTGTGCATCCTCATTTTTGCCCGATTATATGCAAATAATTTTTTGGAGAATAATCATATAGTCAATCATCAATAAAATACTAAATATGTGTATAGCTTGTTATTTAAACCGGGAAAAGTTTCTGCTAAGATGTTTAAGAAATTATTTACAAAAATATCCAATCCAATTTTTTTTCAAAAAATCAAACGATTCTACATAAAGATTTTGTTTATTTGATGTGCCTTACGTATTTCAAAAAAAATGTTGATAAACAATTAAGGGAGGTAATTGAACATCAAAATATTTATCAACTAAACAAGATCATTGCACTCTGTAATACAAATGAAAATATAACCGGAATAACCCTTAATAGACATATCTCTACTTTCAGACACCGATGCACTTATGCAGTTTGATTATATGATTCTAAAAAAATCTGTTGAATAAAAATTAATAAGGCAACGTTGTATAAATTTAATATGACAATATTAAAATTGGATACAATTTATAAAGCCTTTTGCTTTCTCCCATTTTTGATTACGTATATAATGGTAAACCGACGCCTTAGGGTTAAATAACAACAATTTTTTCTCTCACTAAAATGTCACTTTATTACCCCATTTAATTGTTTTGCAGGCGAAGGAGATCCTCGAAATATAGAAGAGCTACACGTTTCCTCTTAATTTAGTCGGTCTACTTGAAATCTTTTGACTTCTTTAATAATTGGAATCGGGTACTTTTGATTTTCTAGCGAAGGACATGAAGATTTCAATCAAATTACTTACTTACAAAAGTCTATTGACAATTTATGTTTTTTGTAAAATACGGGCAATGAAATGCAGCTGAATTGTTTCTATTCTATATTAATAAGTAGATTTAATCATTCTAAATTATGAAGTTTCTACTATTTAGTATTAAGATATTTAAGAATTTCCAGTTATACGTTTTTTTTATTACGATTTAGATATTTTTGCTTTTATTTATTCTGGAAATGATTTCCAATAAATTCTTTTTATTGAATTTTATTAATCACGTACTTTTTTCCAGCTACAGTGTGAAGTTCAAGTCTGAATCTCACGTCATACAAATAATTGAGATAATTTTGTCATTACTTAATATTAAATTTAATTTATTAAGCCTTCATGCGCATACGATCTCATAATGAATGGAAAAATAATTAGTTATCTGAATCGTCATTTTCTTTAAATATTCTTGTGGCTGCTTTTAACTGAATCTACCGCGCAGACTTTTCTTGCTGAGGTCGTGGACCTCCATGCATCTCACATCTTACAGTGAATTCATTTTATTTCAGAGATTTTATAAATAGCGCATAAATAAGTGAAGTACGTAAATGTATCATAAATCATAACTTTTGATTTTTGTGACACGTTTCGATTCGATTCGATTCGATGGGGTAGAAATCCGTCACATTTCCTTGATTTCTTTCATACCTTGAGAAAGAAAAGAAAAATCATTTCCAATTTGTTGATACTACAATAATCCAAAGGGATCATTAATCATACTGGAGGAGAGAAAAAAAACGGTTCTTTTTAGATTTTTTTTTTTTTTTTTACTTTCTTTTCTCGAATTCTTCACTTTAAAATACTGGAGGCAATTTTTTTTTTTAATTTTTCCTAATTGTTTTTGCAAAATTTTAAATCGCTGAATGGTCTCGAAATACCATAGATAATGAAATATATTTTAAGAATATTTTATTTCATATTTTGGTGTTATAGTAAATTATAGTTGTATATATATATAGTTGACAGATACGTCGCTGAAATCGGCTAGACTACTATGTAGGCGATTTTAGCATACATTATGTCCATTGGGATCCAACATCTTTTTGAACATGTGGTGAAGAAGTTTGGTAAGGATATGCCATTTTCGTTATCAAATTAGCATTTAAAATCGGGAAATTCATTCCAAAATATCTCCTATATATCTTCAAAATGGAAGGCTAATGCGACTAATGAACTAAAATAATTTGATTTATGTCATTCTCATAGTAAAACCTATGTTGCTTCACGAAATTTTTGTGAAGAACTACACATAGGGATGTCCATAGTTTTCAGTTACAGATTTGATATTTGAATGTCGGTAAGATTTGATGAGATTAAAAAATATTGTAAATTTGATAGTATAATTAAATGTTTTTCCAATTGTTTCTGCAATTTTTAAAACTAATAAAAGTTTTTAAAATGCTGAAATGAATGTAATAATGCATATCTTCTGACCCATAGAATGGGGTATTCTTGCAGACTTCTCCCCCTTTGACTTGAATCGAATGGGTAGAAGGCAAGAAGTCGGCTATAGAAGCTCCTTTGGTGTATATTAAACTCAGATCCATCATCTTCCGGAGAATGAAGTATGGAAGAT
This sequence comes from Argiope bruennichi, assembly GCF_947563725.1. Lineage (NCBI taxonomy): Eukaryota > Metazoa > Arthropoda > Arachnida > Araneae > Araneidae > Argiope > Argiope bruennichi. The sequence goes on from NC_079163.1 coordinate 130,671,375, forward strand.
TGGTAAGGAGCAGGCATCTAGTCACACTTCAACATGATGACCCAAAATAACTCTGTGGTATCAGATCACTCTACACAGTATTCGACAGTGCTCTGTACGAAATTATTGAGGCATTCTCCACCCCTGACTTATATTGTGTATTGGTACATATACTGAACTCTCATTATCGTCAAAGTACACAAGTAATTTTTATGTAATGTTTATAAAAAAATGCAGTAGAAGAGAAAGATAATATGGGGATAAAAATGATAGATGATACACTATGGTTTCAAGTCACAATGTAAAAGAAATGGAATAGCTCTCTCGTACTCAGTTCTCATGTTTTCGTTTAACTTTCCATTCGCTTTCCTTTCTATTGTATTCCAACCGGCAACTATATAACGTGTGCGACTTTTCAAAGTTATAATTAGAAACTTCCCTGTATCACAGGTTGCACACCCTTAGAGTTCAAAATGGAACATTAATGCAACCAATAAGTTAAAATTGTCTGACACATTCTGCTGCACTTAAATTTTGTGGTAATCAAAGGGGAGTATTTAATTTTCAGTAACAGATCTGATATTTGAATGCCATTAAAATTTACTTAGGTTTAAAAATTCGCAGTATAATTACTAATCGAGAACCTTAAGCTTTCTTATATTTGGCATTTTTATAATTAACTCCATTTGTTATTTCAATCCATATAAGAACACAAAAAATATCTGAGATATTAAAGCAAATACAAGAGATTTTATTGTTTCAAACTGATTGCCAGTTTTACATATGTATGCCATTGTATGCTTACTATGCCACTTTATTGCTTATGCATTTTATTGTATACCAAAAGGATAATTTTGTTATTGACAAATATGCTGCCGAAGTCTTAAACATAATCTTGGTTTATTTTATTCATTTTAAAAAACAAGGAAAAAAAAACACTCACAGTATATCAATCTTGTAGATTATCCAAAAAGACCGAAATTCGTATAAGAAAGAAATGACATATTATTCCATTGTAGTTTAACCTTCAGATCCCTCACCTCAGAATACTAGAGATGATTTTTGAAAGCACTATAAAATAACTTTATCAGTGTTTAATTGTTATTTTCGGTTTGAATCATGTGAACTGTTCGAAGCACGAAAATAATTTTCATTTTCGTTGTGAATTTATTATATATCTAGTGAATCCGAAGTGCTTTTTTAAATATATTCTGGTCTTATACCTTGTGAAATGATTGATAAACAAAACATTTCGTTTAAATATCTTCTTAAAGTTTATTAAATTAATCCAATCTATATTGATTCTGTCCCCTGTGAAATAATAGAAATACAAACCGCCATTTCCCAAGGTAACGCCATTTCCCAAGTTTATTCCCCTTTGACGAGACAAAGATCTTATTTTCTTTCTTTCATTTTGGGAATTTCAAAGTCATTAGTATTAAAGATTCACTTTGTTTTGACTCTACACGAGAACTAGTCATTAGTGAATTCGAGTATTTACGTATATATAACCATTCGGGAATAACAAAAACATTTCAAATACGCTTCTTACAATTGTATGCTCCAGTTTTAGAACAACAAATTTAACCGATCTTTCACGGTTATGGTTTCGATCAAAACACATTTTTCTCAGTAGGCTGACTCTTTTTAATTCGTAAAAATTTATAAAAGATATAAAAAAGGAGTTCAAATATTTTCTAAGTTAATTGTCAACTTCGAAAAAATGCTTTTTGAATTCCGCTATTTTGTTCAATTTTTGGCATTCAAGGCATATAGTCATACTACTTTTCAATATGTTTTTGTAAAAATGCACTATAATCGGCGAGAATACTCATCACATTTAAGCGTACCTGTTTTAAGTAAATTCTCAAAATTTTCCGCAGAAACCATAGTTTTTCAAAAGTTATGATTGCTAACTGAAGAATATGAAATCATTTTCCCTTAGAGAAATGAGGATTTCTTAATGTGTTTTTATTTTAAATTATTTCTGCAGAAAAATCTCAAAGACTCATCTTCAAATACTTAACCAAACAAAATTAATCTCAATAAAAAATGCCCAATAAACGTCAATTTACACAAGACAGAGATAGACACAAACAGTTGCTCTAAATATTCAGTAATTTATTCAGTAATTACGGTTAATGGAAAACTTAAAATTGAAATTTTGGGTCATCAGACCGAGCAGACAAAACAACAATATTTTCGCAGCTGAATTATCTTCCGCAGATTTTCTCTCATTTTCGCCAGTGACTTAGAAATACAACTCAAGCATAAATGACATATAATAGAAAAAAAAATAAAAACTTTTTTAATAAAAGATAGAATAGGTAACATTTTCAGCATAATCTTTCCACTAATCACATGCATGATGGAATGTCTGTAACTTTCCGATAGTTGTTAAATAATAGTATCTACTTGTAGTTTAGAAGGTCAAAGGCATGGAATATCGGTCAAGAAGTTTCCCTTCAGAAAAAAAAAAAAAAACTCATTGAAGTGCACAGAACATTTGGTTTACGAGCTTAATTAGTTACTGGTTTAGTTTAGTTACATTAATGCACGTTTTGAAAGCAACGCTAAGGCTGTTTGGGAATGGACCTTGTGGTCGATCAAATGAGGAAGATATTTGTTCATTATTGAAGGTGCTTGGTTAATATAAAATAGTTTCCTCTATAGAAATTAAAGAGAAAATGCTTTAAACATTTCCTGGATCCCTGATGATTGCTTGTTCAAACTTTTACGGTAAAATGATAAATAACTAAATATAGCATTGTAAATAACGAGGGTTATTTAATATTTAGGAGTCAGCTAATGTATCTATGACAAAAAGGATAAACATTATGCGAAGCGAGTTAAACGTGGGTGAAAAGTTCATTTAGCTTTATCGTGTATGTGTGAAGAGAAGATGAAGGCATAAATGGTCAGTTATTCCATTCTGAGGAAATGCAAGTCTATTTTAAGTCGGAGTATTGAAATGTGATCCTACGATAACTGAGCTAGTACTTCCTCTTCAAAATTCTGCACCAGACGAGCAAGAGAACGTTTGACCTTCGATGCCAAATTTAAGAGAATCAGGAAAACATTTCAAGCAGATTTTCAATGGAGTTTGATTTCAAGCAAACACCCTTCATGGTATTGAAGCCTTGACTTGCGCCCTCACCGAAGCATTTTATTTTGAGGCTCACTCTCACAAGAATTAGGAAAGGAAAAGTTTGAAGAAGATCTGACTTAAAGGATAGGTTGTTAGCTATTAATATAGTAGGTGTTTTGCAACAAAATTTTTGAAGAATTAAAAAAATAATTACTTTTTAATAATTTAGTCAATCTCTTCGTGATGCTTGGAAACATGGTTTAATCAGGACACCAGCTATAAGGGCAATGCAAATAGTAATGACAATTCAGGTGCTAAAAATTACACTAATTGACTCAGAATCGAATTTCATATGTAGATTTATCATCTTTTTTGATTTTTTTGTTCTTGTTTTCAGCTGCATCACCAAAAATCATGCATTCAAAAGAAAAACGATTATCCCTAATTTTCAGATAATAATGTTTACAGGATGGTAAAGTATATATAAATGGCTTAATGCTACATTTATGGTTAAACTTCTTAGGAGGACAGATTCTAGAACCAATAACTCCTAAAAGCAGAAAATAATAAAATTTTGTAGTTAGAGCTCACCAATAAAGGTTTTCAAAATTTTGAATAGAATTTTCTTCAAAAATTTATCAGTATTTTAACATTTTTCACGAGTTTATTATTTCACTAGCAAAAAAGTTGACGCAGATTTGAAAATCAAAAATAAGCTTTTAGTGATGCTAATTTTTTCTCCATATAGTCTTCCATCCAATTTTAATAAATTTTTAAAAATAAGTCTATTTTACAGTATTTTACATCATTTCATCCCCTGTAGTTATGTTTACATACGATGCCATGATATCATGTATGTTGCCGCAATTACACAGTGAAGAGTAAATTCTGCAAAATAAAGTAAAATAGCTGAATCAAGCCTAAAATATTATCATATTACGATGTTTTTAATTAAAGATTCGAATCTGTTTTAATTTTTTAATTCTAAGCTCGCCCACAAACAATAGACTACAAATTCAATAATTAGATCTTTCGAAAGTTGGTTAAAACAATAGAAAACGGGGGATTATTAAAAAGAAAAAGTAGACCTTCTTATTCAAAATTATACTGAAAAAACAGCAATAGTTACATTTTTAATTATTGCTGTTAATTCAGTGACACGTATAAAAAAATTAATTTCAGTGACATCTATAAACAAATGACTTGATTGAAAAAACAAAACTGTTCAAAGTTAAGAGAAAGCTATAATTTTTTAACAAGAGGAGGGAAAAAAGTGTTTCTTTCATCAAAATCAAAGCGAATATTATTAAATTTGATTCAACAACCAAATATTTATAAATTCAAAATATTAATCTTTATAAAGTTTTATAAATCTTATGAACTCGCAAATCCGAATTTTGTTTTTCAAACCTTTGCTTCCTTATACGAAGTGCACACTTATCGATCCTTTGGATCCAGATAATTGCATAAAAAATAAGTATTATTTCGACCTCGGCCAAGATCATTAAAAAGTCATTTGGAACTAAAAAGGCTTTATCTGTTTGAAGCTTTGTTAATAACCTGGCGAATCTCTTTATAGACCCATAGGAACTTAATATTCAATATCATAACACTTGAATGCATCTAGGATGAAAGAAAGCAGCCGTCACTTTCTGTTCTTTATCTTGAAGCGCCATTAGAACTGCATTTAAATTTTGCGGGGGATTGACTAGTTCATGAGACTTTGCCTTTCTCTTTCAAGATGAAAGTGGAAAGGTCAGATGTCAGATAGTGTGTGTGTCAAAAAGACGAGTTAATTAAAATTAATAATTCTCATAATAGTAGAATTTTTGATTATTTGTTTTCCCATGAAAGCAATGTGTTCGATCGAGCAACGAAAGAACTTCCCTATCAGTTAAATAAATAAAGATATTTTCGAGCTTTATTTTTTCGATTTTTTAATTATTTTTGTGTTTTCAATATTTTTTACATGTATTATTATCTATACTTCCAATAAAGCTCAATGTGTGTGTATGTGTATGTGTTGGCGCTCTACAGACCAAACCGTTTGACCTACAGCTACCAAATTTGGTACATCTATACCTTGGAGGTCGGGAATGTGCACCTGGGGTCCCTTTTTATGAATTTTTAATTAGAATTTTAATTATTAATTAAAAACTTCCCAGCATTTTTTTTTCATTTTCTTCACCGCCAAATCAGTAAAGCTTCAGTTTTTTTTTCTCACGCTAATGAGGCTAGGTTTAACATTTTTCAGCTGGTCATTTCAAACGATTCTATTTAATTTCTTAATATCTGAATCATTTAAAATTAAACATTGTTAATTAATCTATCTTTCAGATTCATTCTGAAGTACTTTTGAATTAAAATAAAACAGTAAAAAGGAAATAAAAAAATTGTAATCTGCGTAGCGTTACCCCAACTGGCGTAGAAAAATTCACACATTTGCGTTACCATAACTGGCGTTGAAAATTCACGCATGCCCATTGTGTTCTGACTGTTGACAACTATTATTAACGGATGCGGACTTGATTTAAATTATTCTTAGATTAGTTGTATGCTTTTGTAATTAAATTGTATTTATGTTAGTTATATATTTTTTGTATATGCTTATAGTTTTAAGTAAATCGTTTTTTAAGTAGTTTTTTTAACGTGTTTTCGACCGAAAATTTTAAACTATTCTGTTTATTTTCTTAGTGTTTGATGCATTTAAAATTAACATTGTTGATCAATCGATCTGCTCATGATGAACCTGAGAAAATTTTGTTGACAAATTCTTGAGATATTACATAAATTATGAAAGATATTCTTTAGCGGCCATAAAGTTTAAACGCTCAGTGACTCTGTTTTCAGTAATCATATTATAAAAAAAAATGGTTTGTTTCAGTAAAAAGATATTATTATATTAATTGCAGATTAATCCTTTCCACTTTAATTTAAAGCATAAATTCTACGGGAGCTTACAGAAAATTAGAGAGATACATATTACGTTATGACTGAAGGCCATTATAATATTATGAGTAAATTATATGACTATCAAAATTTGAAGTTTTAAAATATTTTGATGAAGAAGTTATTAAAGTAGGAATTGCATAAAATATTTAATTATTAAAATTTTAACGACCATTAAGACTGGCGAACCGGCTGCTCGCCAAAGGCGTTTAGTTAATAAATAAAGTAGAAATACGTATTAAGTAACTATACCTAAATAATATTATAAATTTTAGTCAGAAGTCTTAGAGGGAATTCTTTTATTTCCAGGTAGAAGAGAGTATTCGAAGTTATACCCTGTATTTAAAAAGAAATATAATGAGACCCGAATGCCATATTCAAGGACTTCCTAGACAAATCTCCCTGAAATGTGTCCTTGTGATTGCCACACTTGTTAACTGAAAAAGAATACCTCCTTCTTTCAGGTTCTGATTTTGGAAAAAAAAAAAAAAAACATCTAATACTTAGGTCAAAGTAGCTGCTATTGCGACATATGAATCAAAAATGGCTATAATCTCTAGTCCTCAAGAATTTTCTGAAACATATCTTCGGACGAATTTGGAGAATGTTAAAGGTAGGATCAATTATTTAATATTTTTGTGGCATATTTTGCTATTCTGCGCCAAACATATGATGAAGGCGTGAATTGAATATTAATAATACAAATGAAAAGGATTTACTGATCACTATTTTTATAACAATAAACTAACATAGCAAATTGAAGTGAATTCAACCGTAAAATAACAATTGCTATTTGTTGAAAAGTTTAAAAAAAGATCTTTTTAATATTTTTTGGTAAGTGACTTTAATAAGGTCGACTGTTTTGCTGTTGTAATAATATTCATTTGAATCGATGAGTGACTTTTATAACAATTACTAAGGGTAATCTATGCAGTATTACAAATATTTCTTTTAAAAGGAAGTGTCATAATATTTTTGTAAGGTATTTGTTAAATAAAATCAAAACCTTCAGTTGTGAGATAAGAGACTTAAAAGTGATTTTCTTCAACATTAAAATGCATCATTAGGTTGGAAGATTTCATCTTTTTGCTGCATCTAAAACTGTTCATTTCACATAGTTTCATATAAATAACCAATTCGTAAAATAAAGATATATTTACGAAACGGAAATATCCCGGCTGACCCGTCGTAATGATTCACAATCACGACGAAGTAAACATTATTTAATATGTCATGTATTTGTTAAAAAAAAATTTTTACTGAGAATATATTTCTAAATTATTAATAAACAATAATATGTCTTTCCAATATTTGGAACACAATGACATTATTTTTTTACTCATTTATTGTCTCACATAGCAAGGAATGAGACAGATGTTTTTTAGGAGCTAATGACTGTATTATCAAAGAATTGCCCACAGTCTCATTTGCATGGATATGCAGATAAGCATAAAAAATATTAGACGAATGAGTGGTAGAATTTTTAATTAATATAAAAACTACTGAAAGTCATTTCAGAAATCGTTTTTTGGATGCTTCTATAATATAGTAAGTATGACTGTGTCATTAAGATAATTGAATATGGCATCTTCACGTTGATCGATAAGGCCTAAATTTTCTCACGGATCTACCACTTTTTGACTACACATCATAACATTTCTTTCATGTGAACGTTTATACTTCCTCGTATATGAAATATAGAAAAAGTAATACAATCGTCAAAAAATTCGAGTTCGAAGAATCTTCAGCTTCAGACCTTCGAAAATGACATTTTTGGAAAGATGTCTGTCTGTGACAAAGATAGCACAAGATAAAATGCTTCTAAGGAAGACGGGTGAAATTTGGTCTTTACACAAAATTTTATATTTCTATCAAATTTTGAGCATTAAGAGAAAAACAGATTTGATTATTCGAATCTAACTCAGTGTGGCAACTGCAAAATGAAGAGTGGTAGATATTTTAAGTTTGGTACCCATATTTACCATTTATAGTGTAGATACCTATCAAATTTTATGCCAAATCCTGCAAGGAGTCTATTGGTCTGTACTTTCAGAAAAAGTGAGAAATCAAAAACACAATGACGGAAATATATTAAATTGGGTATGTGATTTTTTGACTGCAAGTGTCATTCTGTGTCAGATTTGAGTTTCAACCGGGTGGGAGTTTTACAAATCTATTCAATTTCCGGATACTATTAATCCCATGCTTGGGATGAATGACCAAAAATCTCGCCAAGGATCCCACTATGGATGCCGCAAAAATGTTCAATTCCTGCTAAAGATGAAGATGTCTTTCATCTTGCACTCCAATCCCATACAAGGTGTTTTCTGGGCTAAAATATTTATTCGAGACTATGAGAGAAAATTTTGGCGCTCTCATTGGTTGAATTATTTTATTTACGTCTCCACAAATAAATAGATTGATAGACATTGGGTCCAAAATAGGATTCAGATCTACAACTCTATCAATAAAACCATACGAGTTCATTCGCTTATGCACACACAAAGGCAAACAAATAAATTTCCACTTAGCTGATTTCGTTCCAAATTCTTCAGATTTCCATATGGAGACCACACATTCAATTTCATTCCTCTCTCTCCTTTGCGTTTTTGATTTATCGTATTCTGAAACAGACAGACAGATGGATTTAATTCAAAAATGGCTTTATTCAAATTCAGGGAGGTCTAAACCATGCTGCTTCTTCAAACTGTCGAGGTCGAAATTTCTAACAACCTCCTCTTTCTACTCTGGCTTAAAAGACAGCAATAAGAGCGATTTTGGGAACTAGGAAGTGGAACCTGATGAGATATAGAGAAGAATCTGAGACTCTATAATTGTACATTTTGCAGGAGGAACTACTTTTACTCTCTGCTTATCCTTGTAGATTATATCTGAACCCGCATGTTTACCTTGATGCTGTTATACTTGGTTGGATAACACAAAATTCTTTGGTTTTCTTTTCCAAAAGCATACAAAAACTTTTCAATTTTTTGAATTAAAATTTTTTTTGAACTTAACTTTTTCTTTAAAAGATGATCATTGTACATGGAAATATAGTTATTATGTCATCAAAAAAGGAAAGGAGAAAAAAGCAAAAGTTTATAGTTTTTCATATTTTGATCTATTTTATACTTATTTGATTTTCTTATAATATAGTTAGTAAATATGGTGAATGAAGCCATCATGATTTCGAAGCAGAATTGACAAAATTGGATCAAAACACATGAAAATCCTTTTTTTTTCCTTCTTTTATATTTCTAGGAAAATTTTCTTTGCTTCTTATTTACAGGTTTCTAAAGAATGTATGTAAATATTTCAAAAAAAAAAAAAAAAAAAAAAACTAAATTTTGAAATTCTTGAAAACTTTATTAATTATTAATTTTTGAAAATTAATAATTAAAGTTTATCCGAGGCTGATTAAAATACAAACAATACTTCTAATGAAGCTAATGAATGATGACCTCAACTAAAATTAAGTGACTTTGTCAACAAGAATTATAACTGCCATTTTTTTAAATGTCCGACAGGGTAAGTTATATATATGTGAAAAATGTTATGTAACAGCGTAATCGTATTTAAATTATGTTTTGTTTATAAAATATTTGATATTTTTTGATATTTTTGAAAAAGGATATCGCTTTAAAATGATCAATAAAATCATTTTAACAAAAACCAAAAGTCTAAATTAGCGATTGTTACTATAACTTACTTATTTACGCACGGTATTTCATTAAAATACAAAAACCAACCAAAACATAATGCTTCAAACATGACAATTCTGCTCCACCCAAAATTGTTTTTTTTTAATGAAACGAAGCACAGAATACACACAATATTGACTGATAAATTCATTTTTGGTGAACGTGAAATCCCCAAATGCTGTTAATGGGCGCAATGATTACGAATCATGCAACGTGCAAATATTTTAATAGCGTTTTCAAAAAAAAAAAAATGCAATTCTATCGTACTTTCAATCTCTTCTGTACATAAGTATACTTCTTAAGAAAATTTTAAAGAATGAATAAGTCTGATCCTATATCAAGTACAGCTAAAGATGTGTCATTTACTTTCAGAAATTATTTAGAATCAAATGTGTATGGCTTTTCTTTTTCAGATAGATAGCATGGATGTCCCATATCGCTAAAATACAAAATCTTTTCCGATCTCAAGTTCTATTTATTTATGATATTAAAGTAATGACACATTGTAATTTAATTAAAAAATTTCGAATTTTCTCCTCTTAGTGTAAATGCTAGAAACGGTTGGACGTTAAAAAAAAATGTAAACATAATTCTACTTTTTAGAGCGTAAAGTGTGACCACCTGTAGATGTGACAGGAACAAAAAAACGAGTTCAACTGATTCTAATCTCTGTTTTCGACTATTAACATTTTTCGCGTCACTCTCTTTTTGGGTGTTTTTCGGATTACTTTAAACTCTTAACGCTAAATCGAGTGCACAATTTCATGGTTATTTCTACTTACGTAAGCTTCAAGTTATTAGCGAATAAGAACCATGCATAGAATAGACCACAGAAATAGAATGCATAACTTACAATGACTGCATGCTGTTTTGAAACACTGAAAACCTTTAAAGTAATCCAAAAGTAATTTGAAATGCAAAGTGGTAGTTTCCAGCGCAGTGGGAGGGGGAGAGAATGATTGAAGATTCGACTTAAATATGCTACGATTCTCCAACGCATTTTACGCTAGAGTATGTAGATGCAATCTGCTAAACATAAAACGAAGCATAAAATTATATTTAAAATAAAGATAATACAACAGCTAAAAGATAATAGTATCACACATTCTTTTTCATAAATGTCATATAAACTAAAAAAAAATGTCATACTGCCTTCAGAGCACATTTTTTCCTCAGTATCCTAAATATATGATTGAGCATGATGAATTGAGCTAAATGAATGCTATTTTTTACATTGGATGTTGTGACAAACATTGGATGTTGTTTTGAAACATTGAAAAACTTTTAAAGTAAATCGAAATTAAATTAAAATGCAAAGTAATAGTAACTTCCTGTGCAATGGGGGTAGGAAAGATTGATTGAAGATTCGATTTGAAGAATGTACTTCAATTCTCCGATGCATTTTGCGCAGGAAATGTAAATGAATCAGCTAAACACAGAACGATGTTTACCTTATCGATGCTTACCTTTTATTTTTGCAATTTTTTTCGCTTCTTTTTTCTTAATATAATTAAATTAACTTTAAAGTTTCTGAAGATAGTCGCAGCAAAATATCCTTACGGATCTCAAATTTTAATAATTATACATAGAGGAAATACTAAGCAAATAATTTAACTCATCTATGTTCTAGTCAACGTATCGGTTTAATTTCACATTGTGCTATTGTACACGAACAAGTTACGTCGAAGCTAAATCAATTATTGGCCTATTTTTTTAATGGAATTAATTCCTATTAGTGTGATTTTCGCTCAAAAGTACTTTAACAATAAAATTTGAGAATTCATTGAACATTTTGAAGGAAAATATATGGGCATAATGTCACTATACGATATTTTGGAACTAAAATTACTTGCGTTGTTAAGTTGTTCACAGAGTAGTGACATCCCGTGAATTAGCTCTATTCTGCTCATTAAATTTTTCATGTTCAATACTTCAGATAAATCAATTTTTCTTTTTTTTTTTTTTTAAATTATTATTTGTGCAAAGTTTCATCCTAATATAATATAAGTTATATTATTTTTATTTTAAAGAATAACTATAGAATTTTTTAAAACAGTTTTCCATTGCTTTAAATGTAAAGCATTATATACCAGTTTTAATTTTTAATGGATTTTTCATGATATGGATCATGATTGTCTAGCAACACGAAAGCTACCTTCATATAACCAATCAGCAAAGCAAAATTTCGTAAAATAAAATATCTACCAATCAACTGATAAATCATCTCTTATAAGAATAAACAAAAACTGACGCGAATGCAAGATTAGATATCCATCTTATAGTGTGTTATATGGAGGCTCAAAAGTTGCTCCAAGGCTTTTACTATCACCAGATGTTGTAAAAGCTTAATGGTACAGCATCGACTAAGTACAGGCTTTCTGCCACTTAATAATATCTTAGAAGAGAGGAGTTTTTTTCCCTTTCAAATTTTCTCTGCTCTACATCAACATAAAACGGTAAAATAAATTCTTTTTACTTATACTGATGTCATCGGTATTTTCTTCATAGAAAAATCGATTTAGACTTAGAACAACTGATTGTATAAGAAAGCCTGCTTTAGGATGAGATTGATACAAAGGTAGACTTTTTAAAGGCAGAAAAGAGTAATTTTTGTTTAAATTACTTCATTAGGTTTTAATATTTATTTTATTAAGTATTAAAAATAAATAAAAAAAATGCATCAATTATAATATTTCAAAAGAATGATTTTTCTGAGAAGATTCGTGCTAAAACATGATTGTAGTAATTTAATCAATTCAAGTGACGTCATAAACACATAGCAAATGTGATTGACATATCCGTTTCCATTTGATTTCCCCTTGTGCTATAGTATAATGTACTTTCTCTTCCTTTAAAATACATCAAAGATTCCGCAATAATGTATTTGATAGATATACTAGCATAAATAGACTGTATTTTAGAAACAGATTGAGTATATCGAAATAAATTAGGGGAAGTAGAAGAGATATCTGTACGTTTGATTCCCCCCCCGGGGGCACCTCGAAATCAGAATGAGAGGCTTCTGGCATGGTGGTTGGATCTCGCCACCCTGGAGGGTGCACGAAAAGGTAGGGGTCTAGCTTATTCCGTCGATGACGGGACGTACTTCCTTAGAGAAGAGAGTTGTATCGTGGCCGGTGATAACCTTTAGGACTACAACCACAGTTCCCGCCAGTGTTGGTTGCGGTGGTCCGGTAATTCAGCATTATTTATCCGTGTGCCTTCGGGCGGGTCGGAGAGACAGTGATATGACTAAGCACATCTGATTTGTTAACAAATTTATTAAAAATGCATGGTATTTTGTAATAACACTGTTTTGTCATATTTCATTACTAAAAATTTGGTTTACATAAATTAACAAAGTGGAAGGATATTTATTTTCACAGCTGACCACTGGAAATGTACTGAATGGTACGCTTCATACAGCTAACAAGTGACAAGTCACCAATACTATATAGTTGGGGGGGGGGCATTTGTGACTTGCCATTCGTTGGAGATATGAAAAGTGACGGATGAGTGGATTTCATATTTAATTTTTGCACTGATAATGAAGATATGTAAGTAGCTTTCAAATAATAGACAAATGTCTCTAAAATTTAATATTTTGCTGGTAGGTGGAAGGACATAATCTGGGAAAATATAAACTTTAAAAGCGGAAGACAATAATTCAGATTGCGTCATAAATAATTAATAATTTTATTTACTAGCATTTATTTCAGAATACGGAAATCATGTACACCTGCAAATTCATTCTTGAAACAAGCAATTTTATTCTGCTGCAGATCCTAAAATATGCACTTCATTTTTTAAAAGTTGTATTTTATTTTTCTAATTTTCTATTACTTTATTGAAAAAAATTTCTCATTTTGACAGTTTGATTTTTTTTAGATAAACAGAAATGAGGTAGTACATTTTTTTAAACATGTGAAAATTAATTTTATTATTACCTGCTAAGTATAGAATGCAATACTATGTCAAATAAATAAAATAATCTAATCAACTGTAGGAAATAAAATTTTACATTGGTATCACTAATTAAATGATAATAATATCAAAACAAATGCAAGTCAAATAGCTTTAATGTTAGATATTAGTATTAATTATAACATTTCAGATCCACTGAAATCATCTCATTACTAAATAAATGAATCAATAAAAGTAAATAATGAAAAGAATATTTTGCACTTTGTATAAGCCAAGTTATCAAAAATAAAATGAAAAATCCAATAAAGAAAAAAGAAATCCATTTAGATTAGATAAAATATCAAATTTTTACAATAAAAATTATAAAAAAAACTTAATACTATATTTTTCTTGAAAAGGAAATTCATTTTTTTTATTTTCGAATTATATTAAATATTAAATGTTGATATTACAAAGCGGATATAATTGAAAATCCTATTCTTTGAATAATTTTGCACGTTCAGAATACAACTTCTAATAAATAATCTGTTTGTAGCTAGGTTCATTTTATGTCACTAACTCTTCATATTTTGCTTCATTCGAAAATGCAGAAATGATCTAAAAGGCATATTTTCTCGAAACGGAAACTATTTTGAAAGAGATCTGGACATCAGAGAACGAGAACGATGCTTTCTTTTCAAATAATCCCTTCGCATCGGCCAGCAGAGTGATATTTGACGCATTTGTGTTAAGTACCAGTTCCATAATGTAAGAAATTCATGGCAGGATTTCAGATCTCATGCAAATCATAAGTTCAATATTGGAAATTCAGCAGTTGGAAAGTAGCAGTTTATCTTTGATCCCGCGCAGGTCTACAAATCATGGTAGTTGAATATCGGAAATCCATTTGCTAGAAAGTAGCTGTTTATGTTTAAACCCGGAAGTGCAACAATTACTTTGAACCATCCTGTTATGAACATCATCTTTCGTGCTGTAGAATGTTACTTTTTTACGGCTAATTAAGGTGACAAGTAGATGAATGATAGGTAAAATTGAAATGCTTTGTTGACATTCCTAACAACAGTGCGTGAGACGAAAATTGCTTCTGAAGGATATTTCCGTTACTGTCAAATTTAAGATTACCGATTTTGTTTTCCCACAACAGAGTTTCTTATTGGTTTAGATCACAGAAAGGAAATACATTATGCAAAAATGAGATAGAAAGATCTGCATGGATTTTCAGATACGTCTAATATTCATCTTGGCCTTGTAAAAGCAAAGCTATATTTCCAGTTAAATCTTCAAGTTGAAAAGTATAAGCAAAATTTTGTGATTTCTAATTTTGTGAGCTAATGAAGTGGATCACAATGCATGATCTTTTCGATAGAATGTACATTGCAATTTTGACTTTTCGAACAATGACCTCTTTAAGTAATACTATCCTAAACTTTATAAAAAAATATTACAAAAAAGATTTCAAATTCTAATTTAAAATGGTGACATAAACTTTTGGTCATTATTAATTTAGAAATTCTTAATGAGATAAAAATATTTAATACTGGTTTAAATAATATAGAAGTATTTAAAAGTGTTTTCATTTTAAGATGTTAACCTTTGTAAGAATAAGGTAAATTGATAAAATCTGAAAAAATGTTGGAAAGAGAATGTTAATTCTTTGAGAATATAATTCACGCTTTCTATGCTGAAAACTTTTCATAGTTTATTATTATATTTAAACTAGAAAAACATCAACTTTAATAAGGGAAATATAAGCATCATTAATGAATACGCATGCATTATTTTTTTAAAGTTTAAAAATATCTACCAATTTATGAAATAAATTATATCTTTAATGAACTATATCATGATGTGATATTTTATGCTCATTAAATATCATGCATTTGTCTTAGTACAATTATTTTGATTATAACAAAAAAAGTTTTTAATTACTTATTGAAAATATTTTCATCAAAAGAATGAATCAAAATTTCTCTTGAAACTAGGAGTTTGAAACATCAGTTTTAAAATTTAATTTGTAACAATATTCCTTACAGTTTATATTTAAATATTTTTTCTCAATAAATTAAGAATAATCTTTTAAAGAAGTGATGTCAAATAAAGTATTGTTTGTTAAAAAATTGTTTAATCACAAACAACTAATGGTACGGCAACCTATTAAGCTCAAATTAATTGCTTGTTAAACTTAATATTTAGGGCATAATTATATCAGATGTTTATAACTGGATATAACGTTTTCCACAAAGTCTTTATCATTTCCTATAATTAATGTGATAAAATTGTGTATTTTACTCATTTTACAAAAGAAGTAAGTTTTCAGAGCTAAAAGTTATTCATTTTTTCAAGCTTTTTATAAACCCTTTCCAATGTTTATAAATCCTTTTTAATAATATAATTTAAAACTTTTTATTCTAATGACATATTTTTAATAAATTAATTCTATATGTGTAACATGATTTGACCATCAGAAAAATTTAAAATTATCGAAGTATATATCGAATTAGAATTTTAAAAAACTATCATTTTTTGCTATATTGTTAAAAAAATATTCTTTTCTGTTATCGCATTATTTGTCTCTTCATAATGTTTAGAAACCGGCAATTTTTGGCCCTCTTATGACAACTAATTTTTTTTCAGTGCAAAATAGTGGCATTTTCCTTCTCACCACTCTATAAAGAAATAAATATTTTTATTAATGATGACTTACGATAGTTTAAAGTTGCTTTTATTTACGATGACAAATTCAGATACATCGAAAAAGTATTTTTGTTAATGCTGATAAATGATCATGATTTAATCTGTGACAAGCGCAGCTGCTTACTCCTGTCGCAATACGATGCATAATCCCTATCTCTGACAAGAGCGATTTAATAAACCATTGTGCCTTTTTTTTATTCTTTGGGCATGTCACACTGTTCGTGACACTTAATAAATCGCAGTGTTTTAAATAAAGCTAAGGCCTCATAAATTCATTGTTGCATAGCTATCTTAATTGTGTGTCAGAAATTGTAAACAATTAAGTATAGACTAAACAAGAACGTCTGTCTTTTTCCCAATCTAAACTGTTCAAACTTCAGCAAAATTGAAATGAAACCAAACATTTAACTAAAGCATATAAACGCATTCTAGAAAGTAAAGAATATTATTAAAAAAACAATAGATTAAAGCAAAACATATTATGCATGTAAGAAAATGACTGTAACATCTCCGACATTTCTTAATAAATTTTCGATACACATTTAATAGACAAATTTTGTTTTTTAATGAAAGCAGAGAAAAAGGAAAGTCAAATGAAAGCATCAATTTGAAATAGAAATAACTTTAAAAATTGTCATAATAATATATTTTATTCCGATTTTAATTAATTTTTTTGCTTTCTTTTTAATCTAAATTTTTTTAAAAAAATTCTTAGTTTTCATTATTTTTTATTCTAATTTTATTTTGCATTTAAGCATTCGTAGTTTTTAAAAATAAATTTGAATTCCGTAAGGAAAATATGCGTTTGTATAATATTTAATTGGCCTTATATCTATATAAAACCCATTCCACAATGGATTTATTCCCTTAGTATAAGCTTGATATATATTTTTATTTTTTTAATTAAAGTAATTACTATATTATAAGAGACAAAATATAACTTTGGCCACATACAGGACGCATTTATGAAACGGATATACAATTTAATTAGTTAAATCGGAACTGATTGTTTTGAATGGTGGCCATTTGCCAAAAGCATGGGAACGTGATGAGCCGCATCACACTCTCCAAATTCACTGCTCTTATAATGTCCTGGACTTTTGCTCTTGATCGTGTTTTGGACTCTCAAATTTTCTATGTCATCGGGTCTTGAAACCTGCTACTGTGCCATCATGCCATCGCAGCCTTGAACTTTTCTTAGGAAAGATGATTTCAAATCAGCATAGAGGGATTGGCTATGAGAGCAATAAACTATATAAGCCTCCATATGACCAGCCCTACCGCAGTTCATCAGTATGGAAAAACCCACCATGGTCTATCATTTTTATCACTTTGCGAATACCTTGCTGGCCTGAAGGCATTTTAGACCCTGCTCCCTTCTCTTACAAGCTGATAGCAGCAGGTCATTCCTTCAACACTTATAACACCTTATCTTTATTTATTAAAATCCTTTTCATGCAAATTTCTTCTTCATTCATTTCCCAAAACTTTGCATTGTGATCATGGTAAATCTTTTAATCGTTCCTCTTAGTGATTTGAAAGCACGCTTATAATTTGAAGTTCAAATACAGAGAAAAGTTGTTGTCATTTAAATAATTACTCTATATACATCAAACTCGAAGATCGAAAAAAAAAATGTGAATGTCGGTATATTACCCATGTATTTTTTTTTTTTCGCTGATAAATCCTTTCTTTGAATACGATTAAAAACACTAGACAGCTTAACATCTCGACTGTATTCAACAGCTTAAATAAGTCGTTTCCTAAGTCTGTCTTGAATCTAAATAACTATACTATCTTCCTAGGAACACTGAAAACAAGATGATTTAGTACCGTGTCATACATCTGAGAAGGTATCCGACATCAGACGTTTGTATCATGAACTCATTAAGATTCAGCGATAAAGGAAGATATATTTTGAAGATTGCCTTTGGGTTAATTTTATAGTATTCCTTAGAATTTCAGATTAAGTTCAGTTTAAGAAACCCAAAAGAAATTATCTACATCGATGTGATTTTCCTTTCTTTTGCTGTTTTCTTAACAAGAGTTGCCTAGAGAGCTATTAAAACTGAATGCGAGAAGAATCCGAAACCTTCCTTTCAATAAATTTAAATGAATTCTTGAGTTTGTTTTAAAAAAATATCCAGATTAGTTACAGTAGAAATATTTCCTGAATTTGCGATAGCTTAAATGATACTTAAAAGTTATCTTCTTTATTTTTTTCATTCAAGTTATAATTAGTAATAAATTCTACTTAGAAAACAGAATGCGCAACCATAGAAAAGATTATTTTCCTTATTTGGCCATTTTGAAGAAGTATTAACCATACAAATATTTGAATTGGATATTATCTCTAAAAATTATATTCTATACGAAATAATTTGATTTCATTCCAAGCTTTTTAATTCCATGGAAACTGTTTTCTTTTCATGAATCAGTCACTATACATACTATATTTCATAGACTGCAGAAAAATATTTTAATATATTTTTTCTGCACCTTGTTGGATTCTCAAGCAAAATAAATAAACTGAACATCAAATCGAAAAAATAAGAGAGAGTAAAGAAGGAGTAAACATTCTTTCTAGTTTCAACATACTTCAATAACTCTAAATACAAAATGCGATAGTTTTTATTAAAAATAAAAAATTCATATACACAGATTCATATATCAGTTCACGAATCAACAGATAAACACGCTTGAAAATTAAAAATAAATCTGTTCCTTCTCCTTGTAGAGCGGATATTTTTAAATATTGCAACTGTCCCAACACTAAACATATTTTACCCTAAATCGAGAAGCTGAAATATCTTACTTAAATCTAGGAGAAAAGAAATACTGCCTATCATATAGGATTTGGCAATTAATAAGAATGTAAATTCCTTTGTTACTGTTGATATTTTTAGAATAATATAACTAAATTTGATTATTGCTCCATTCAGCTCAAACAGCCAAATATTTCATATTTTAAAGAAAGGTGTAAGACTTCTGCAGAGATTCTGGTCCTCAATTGAGTCTTAGATAAATAACGATTCCAAACCAAACGGACAACAGTGTAAGTTTCCTGAAACCCCACATTCTTTCTAATAAGTTTGCTTGATTTGTACATAGATCTGAGCAAAATCAAGGTGTTTCCTTTGTCTCTTCTTTCTTTTAAAATTCTATCTTGCCAAACGGCATATTTGAAATTTGTGAAACACTTCACTTAAATTTGAAATTCCACTTATTTATTAAAAAATGAAAGTTGAAATGCTTCATTTGAACAATGCTTTATATAAATTTCAATAATAATGATAATTATTATTCATTTCAGAAATTCCTGACATAAAAATGATTTTAGATTGCCCTAATAACGTCAGAAAATCACAATAAATCATTTCATTTTTCGAAATCGCAGATTAAAGCATTTCATCGGGTTTCAGTCTTCATTTTTTTCCTTTTAATTTTTTTATTGACAAAGCACTTTTATTAAAAATATTATACACAAATTGTTAATAATGAAAATAAAGTTATGTTGAAAATTATAAATGCTTGTATTATTTGGATTTTTGGTTAACTGCTTATAATCATTTCAAATACCTTATTACCCTTGTGGCTATACATAAGCATAAAAAATAATTACTAAAGAAGAATGTTCTTCGAGAAAAACATTTTAAACTTCATAGAAATGAAGCAATATGTGTCGAGTCCATTTTTGAAACTCATTAGTAAGCAATTTGTGAAACAATTGACACATTTTTCACTTTTATAGGTTTAGGAATTCAATTTGTTTGCATTATATTAACTTTCTTTTTTATTAGTTTTAACGATTTACTTATTTTAAATATAAACTTTCTTGTTTTTCAATGAGCTTATTAAACATACAAGATCATATTTAAAATGCTATCTTACATAAATTTCTAAATAAACATATGAATAAGATAAGAAATACTTCTAAAGGAGAAACAATTTAAAATTCTTTCAAATGGAAACAATGTTTATCGAAATTTTCATAAAGCAAAGATAAGAATTTTTCATTGTTCTAAAATCTGAAGTTATCCGAATGTCGGATTAGTAAAATAATTATTTGAAATTGAAAAATAGTAAGGAAATTAAACCACCTGAAAAGAAACAAATATTTTTTTAGAAATATGAGCAAATCAACTTTCACTAAGTATTATCGAGAAATGTTGCTTTTGCAAAATGCGGAAGAAATCGAGCTATTAGAGCATTTAAAGGCAATACACTATTTTCTCGCAATAGAAAGATAGCAATAAATTGCAAAGAAATAAGGATAAATAGATTCATAAAAGATCCACTATGCAAAACGATAAAGTCATATTTCCGTGTCCAGTGACACCTCACTACTTCTCAACAATGATACTGTATACATATCGATAATAATAATACCACGTGAAATAACATTTTGGTAAGAAGTGCATAAATATTAGCGACGACATGAAAGAAAAAACATTTTCTGCGATATGAAAGGCGATGAAAAATCGCGAAGAAAAATGAAAAAAAAAAAAAAATCAGACACATGCGTGAAATGGACACTATGCAGAAATGCAAGAATGAAATCAAATTTCCGGGTCCAGTTACACCTCAGTGCCGGCGGACAATCCCCCTTGAAAGCACTAGTTCAAACGAAAGTGAAGCATATCCTTAAAAAAAATCAATAATAAAAAATTGTAAAATGAAAATGTAATCGGTGTAGGAGAAGGAAGAAGAAGAAAATCGAAGTTACAAATTCGAAAGTGAAATTTGTTTGTTGATTATGAACAAAGGCAACATCATCCAGGCTTGAACAACATCTCAAGAGAATGGCACAGCCAGAGACTGCAGTATGCCAGCATGTTATCAAGATGATTTCATTTAATGAAGAAACAAGGAAGGAGCCAGCTGCTGTTTGATCTTGTAATGATTACGATCAAAAGGATGAACTCGAAGGCGAGGTGAAATTCAAAATAAAAAAGCATTGCCAGAAGTTATTGTTCGCTAAATGCCAGCGTTTGAAATTCTTATTTTTGTTTGTAGCCTGTTGTTTTCGTACTTTGGGAATCAACAAGTCATGAGGTTCCTAGGTTATTAACCCAATACAATATATTCGATCTTTTTTTCAGCATCGATTCACTTGTTTGGAATAAAATAAAAGCAATATTTGATATCTTGCATATTCATCGTATCAATTACATGAACAGTAACTGGAGCTTGGATAATAATTGGTTGTGATGTTCTAATTCCTATAAAGTTTTAAGTTTAGTTTTTAGATCTGAATAAGTTGTCGAAATAATGCTTTATTCAGATGATTTGAAATGATAAACACAAAGTTGATGCATTGGTCTTAAAATTATGAATGAGTCAGTCTGTAAAGTAAATACCGCAAAATTACGCGCATAATAATAATTTTTAAATTGTATGAAGAACAATTGTTTGAATTCATATTTAGAAATAAGATAAGATTAAGATAAGCATAAAAATATTCCTTAATAAAGAAGAACACACTCTTTTCGATGTTTACTCTGCTATACCTACGTGAACGTAATTCAGAGATATATGCTATTCATGCTTCTGTTTTGTTTTTAAAAAACACACATTTTCAAAATTTATATCAACTCAGCAATAAAAAATCTTATTGACAGTTTTATTTTAATTATTACATTATTATATAACATTATTGTAGCGAAGAAAATCTAATGTCAAATATAAAATCTAAATCTAATAACATAAACTAATGATAATGTCTAAAAATCATTATCTAATTAAAAAAAATTAAAACGCGCTTATAAATAAATCGATCAATTTATTTGTTGTTTAATTAGTTTTATTTTTTACTTTATAAAGGGAATAGATTTTAATTTTTGTGATTTTTTAACAGAATTTTCAAATCCATAAGGTTTGATCTCTCATGCCGCCAATGTTATTTCTTTCCCATTCTTTACAATCTTCTCATACATTAATAATTTTTTTCTCTTTCTGATTCATTCATTATTTTCCTTCTCATTTTTCCTCATCAATTGATTCTTCTTCTTAAATTGCAATGCATTTAAATACATTTCAGCAAACTGTACGACTTTTCATTAGGTCAAATTTCGTTTTGTACGAAGAATTTTTTTTTTTCATTTTCTTATCCAGAAGTTATTAGAAAATGGATACATTTGTTCTATGGCATACTTCACGTGGGCTGTGGTAGAGATACTGTAACACTAAGCGATTCGCTTTTCGCTTTTCATTTGTAACCAATCTCTGCCCCAAGCATAAAGTATTGTTCTTGTTCCTTCTCTATAGGTATAGTAGTAGTGAATTTTTTCATTTTTAATCTCCATATACGCTGATAACAATACTATAACACAACGCCTTTAGGAGTAAAGCTAATCTGTTTGTCCTCTAGTCATCCATCGATCATTTTATCCTCCAGTCCTATTTTGTTGCCCTTATTTGTGATGCAGGTAATATGATATCAAACTTTTATCCTTTCCATGTGGAGGATACAAATACCTCAAAATGAAGCCTTCAGAAATTCACCATATATCCCTCTCGAAACTTAACTATGTGTCCTTTAATCATATGTTTGTAGCTTTGTCCTTTTGTCCCTTTTTTATTATTTACATTGGAAGCAGAGATATTACACTAGAAGTTTTCCTTTCATTATCAGATGGTGTGAAAGGAATTTTTAGATTTAACCCCCGTTCATACAGAGCTCATCTTTTTATTTCCTAATCACCTTCTAAATTTTTTTCTTCTGCTATTCTAATTTATCCATGCTAGTAGTTTGAGGAACTAATGCTTACGTAATAATAGGGTTTATAGGAAGGTGAGGTGGCCTCCCCTGTTTCTCAACAATCCATGCAATCCAATCCAATTTCTATCCACCAGATACCTAATCGCTGTAAGATTTCTATCTGCTTTGCATTCTTAAAAATATATCTTGTCAACTACAAGATATGCGCAATTCTGGTTAAATTAAAATTTCACTTCTTCCATATTTCTCCTTCTTAAAGAAAATATTGAATATTTGTTTAGATTGCTTTCATGTAAATTGAGATGAAACGTTTCTATTTTTTGCCAACACATTGATAAAACACTAACCTGACTTTTAATCAAAATTTTTTTTCAAAAATGTTTCCTTGTGCTGACCTTTATTTTTTATGACCTTTTTCATATTTATACGCGAAAGAATGCATACGTTTATACGCAAATAACAGTTTCCAAAATAATATGTTCGAGAATTTTCTTCCATTAAACATATTTTTTCTTTATATACGTTCAGTGTCTTCTTCACAGGGGGTTTAGAGATGGAGAAGCTTTAACTGAAAACTGAAACGTTTTGATTTGAAAAATGAATGAGAGTGTTTTATGATAGAAAATACCTTACGCAAACAGAATTCCATGAAAAATTCGTCGGTTAATGAAATCTTTATATATATATATATATCAAACATCAAAGAAAATTCTTTTTCCTCAATTACAAGTAAAAAAGCTCAACAGACCAACTTAGAAAAAAATGTTTCTTACAAAAGCAAAAGAGTATCAGGGTTGAAGTAACAACAAAAAAAAGCAGCAATTTATTCGGAAATAAAAGCTGCTTTCAACACATTGTTTAGGCGTGCGTATCGGAGTTCTGATCTTCCGTGAGAATGAAAAAAACAACCGAAGATAAATTTTTATTTCTTAATTAAGAATTTTTTAACCAAATGCTAATTAAAAATAAATAATATAAACGAAAAAAAGGCCTGTTTTTTCATCAACTTTGCTCCATCTGGCGATCATTTTTAATATATGATTCAAAATCATTGTACTTATGTATTATGCAACCTTTAAATGGCATCCACAAACTTAAAGATTCTAGAAACTATGTTTTAGCAGATGATTGCCACTGTATCTGTAAATTTCTGAATTTCTATTCCTAGTTTCAGAAAATACTATAGATAGAAAAGCCAGTTTTTGCCGTCATAATTTAAGGATATATATATTCCTTCACTGATGTCAGGCATTCATTAACATGCTATTTTTATTTCTAATTTTGCCATATTTTTAACAATTCATTCTTTAATTGTGTCTAAGATAATACAAAGAAAAATTTCACTAAATATACGTCCATGAATAAACACAACAGTTGAAAATATTTTTACATTTTTGGTTAAATAGGAATGAAAGCGTACAAAAAAATTTACAAAGTCAGTAAAAGTGCATATACTGTTTTCTTTTAATGCGAGTGAGCTAAAATCCTCTTTATAAATATAGATTTTCTGTGTTGAATTTCTTTCGAATGAAAATATCGCTTATTTGTATTGAAGAAGTTCATCTTCTTGTTGATGTATTTGATTTAAAATCGGACACATGTTTGATTTTCAATTTAATCAATCAATCTATTTAAACAAACGGTCAATTTGATTTTCATTTCGATCAATCCATTTTAAACCAAATATCAAGACTGTTTGGTTTTTTAATTATCATGCTCACAAACGTAAGGATAGATAGATTCATTAATTTAGTCCAAAATTACACATAAATACAATTTTAATCTAATGGTTTCATACCAAATACATATTTATCCATCTAGCTCTTGCCTTTATCGAGTCATGATGTTTACATAAAAATAGAAAAAAACAGATAGAAAAAGAGAAACACAGACATAATTCTTATTCACGTGGTTCAAGTTAAATAGAATCCATTTTACCTCCTACACAGGATAGACGTAAAAAATATATAACATCAACGCAATACTTAGATAGATGCCAGAAGGCATTTGTATTTACGTTTGTCAAATGATTATGACATTAAATGTTTTAAGTTCATTCTAATTACTACAGAAATCTTCAGTAAGTAATATCAACTCGAATATATTTATGGCACTGCCTGTATAAAATTAAAACGTTTCGTATCTGCTGAAATACAAAAACCTATTTATTTTTAAATAAATAGTTTTTTATTTCATGTATTTGCTTAATATTCCAGATTTGGCTTAACAGTATCTAATAGAAAAATTACACATCCCCAAAATACATTATAGTTTGACTTTCTTTTGTTTTTCAAAACAATCACTGCTGGCATCTGTTTCTAATGATGAGTGTTCAATTCCAATTGGAGCTCCATACCAGTTACAAATAATCTCTTTGTTACAAAATCGTCCCCTAGAAAAGAGGAATTACTTAAAAAACTATTTAATAGCTTTTGATTCTTCTAAAGATACCGAAAGAGAAAAAATATAAATGATAAAATTCACCTTTACACTGCTTAGACAGAAGTCGATGGCCTCTTTTTCTGTTCGAAAGCATTTTTTTACGAAAATGACAAGTACGAAGCTAACAAACGAATTTACAATAAAAACTCTTCAAAGCATCATCGTTCACAAAACAGCAGGGTTCCTTTTCCTACGCTCGATCTTTTTTTTTTTTTTTTTTTTCATAACAGACTCAACGAGTATAAAATAAAAAAGAAAATACCGTGACCAATAAAGCCATTAAGGGATGCAGAGAGCTCTATTGTTTCTTATGAACTGATGAAATTGTAAGAATAACTAGTAGTTTCCTACAACTATGTAGTTCAGGATCATCTAAATATGTTTTTATTTCTTAGTGAATAAGAAACATACTGTTTAGTAACCTTTTCATTGCAGTTAAACTCTGCGGTATTTAGATTACTGTTTTCGTGAAGTTAAAATAACAGGTTTTTACACATTAAACTAGCCATGTCATTTTCAATTTCCCAGTAGATTAAAAAGGTGAGGAATTTAAAATTGGCTTCTATTATTTTTTAGTAACGTTAAATATGAAACCTTCCTTAAAAATTAGCATTCATACATAAAAATAATATGAATGAATATAAATTTCCGTAATCCTAATACATTCAATATAATACAAGAAATTCGATTTTTTCTTTTCGTATCTCATAATACGAGTGTCCATTGCTCTTGTAGTTAAAAAAAATAACGATTTCTGAATTAATTCCCTATAATTTCCGAATAAAATAAAATCTGAAATATATTTTAAGAATCCTTCATTTGGTTTCTTAAGATTTACATAAATTAATTCGAATCTATGCAATTTCTAAAGATTCAGTAAATTGAAAGATTATTCCGTCTTAAAAATCAGTATTTAATGTCCTAGCTATTTGAAATGGTGAAGAATTCTGAATTCGTTTCTCGATAAATTCTAATAGGAAACAGAATTTGCATTCATACTTTTTAAGGACTACTTAATAGAAGGTAATTAAAATCCATGTAATTCCTATATTTTCAACAAAAGGCCACAATATTCATCATTTCAAACTGTGAAAAATAGTATCTTTTTCTAAATATTGAATAGTTAATTATATATGTAGAATAAGAGAAAAGGTACATATTATTTTTTGTTTACTTTTATATATTGGCATCCATTTATCCTCATGAGATATACAACTAATACAGCTAATACGACGAGCCAATTAACTTTCAAATCTAGTACGCCTCTTAGAGGATGCATAGGGCGTGTCTATAGAAACTAGCCTAAGTACTGTATTGTTAACAACTAGATGACATAAACAATCATGTGACAGTGATGTCATATATACTACTATTATTACTTCGTAAATTTATTTTATAATTTGATTGCCTAGGTAATTAAAAAAACAATAAATTAAAACTTTGTAACATGCCGAAGGATTAATGAATTTGAAAGACGTTAATTGACAACTTTTTGCTAGACACCTCAACAGATTCTAAAATGAAACTGATATGATACTTTAGTTTCCAAAACTCTCTTGCCAAAGTAAAATGAAATCCGAAACAATTCATAGGAATTAGAAATCATTTATTTTATTCTTTAAAAATTGCATGAATTTTATAGAATACACATATTTATTTAAGATCCAACAAAATAAAAGAATATTCATTTTTTCTTTATTTCATTTTTATAAAAAGGAATATTTAACGCCTCTTTTGTAACTATAAATTGACACTCGTTTGAGAATATAGGAAAGAAAGTACCTCGAAATGAAATCAATGGGCTATTTTTATAACAATAATATAATTATATTTTTAGTATCATTTCACAATGTTTGAAGTCTTTTTCCAACACTATTTTTATATCAATTAATTAATAAAATTTAATTCAATGTTAAGAAAATGAAAAATAAAATCTCTGTTCAGACCATTACTAGTTAAATTCTGAGAATGGTTCATTTCTATTATTTTATCTATAATTTTGTATTCCATTATCCTCGTTACATAACTGAATTTCTTAAAATTGCGTGTCAGTTTTTGGTAACATAACAACTTGACTCAATTATGAAAGGCATCTTCATTTATATGATGTCCTAGGGCTGCGAAATGACCCATTAGAATCATAAAAGTAAAATTCATGTACTCCCTCACAGTCTAGTGACTCCAATGAATAACATTCAAGAGGGAGAGAAAAACAGAGATATTCAATGAAGTATGCTGAAAGACATAAAAATGGCATGAATAATTTATCAAAAGATTAAATGCGCTATATATATAGGATTATACAAGGATTTAACAGCTTCAAGTTCC
Organism: Argiope bruennichi; assembly: GCF_947563725.1. Taxonomy (NCBI): domain Eukaryota; kingdom Metazoa; phylum Arthropoda; class Arachnida; order Araneae; family Araneidae; genus Argiope; species Argiope bruennichi. Next base: position 130,699,201 of record NC_079163.1, read on the forward strand.
CACAACCAATGTTTAATATTGTACTGCGTAAACAGACATTCGGTTGAAAAACCCTGTCATCAGCAATACTACAGTTATGCGATAATATAGTAATCAGTTTCGTTTAACCTGTCGTTTATGGAGTTTATTTACGGAATTAAATTCAGTCACTGACCAGTAAAATGCGTCAAACACAGCAGAAGCAAATTCATTTAAAAATAAAAAAGAACTGAAACATAAGACGAAAAAGTAAAGCTTTTAGATTATGTAGTGTTCGGGAATATATGTAAACGACTTTTAGCCCGGGAATGGTAATTGAAAGGGGAAATTCATATGTTATTCATTTCATTTAGTCCCATTTTGAGAAGAATCTCTTCATTTTTCATATCGGTCAGAGACATCTGGATTGGCCCCACATCAGTGTCATGCATGTGTGAAGGAAGCTCTACAAGGTACGCACACATATTAGATCCTTAATGGAATCAGTTTCGAGCCCCGTATCAAGGTGGGCATGAAGACCCTAGTATATAGTCCATCATGATTTCCCTCTTTGTTAAGAAATTTTATTAGCAAATGCTACTCAGGATTCCTTTGGGATTTTGAAGAGACCCGATTCCTATTTTGGGACGGACCTTTTAATTTTGATAATGGTATGGTGACGAGAATGACACCTGAACCGGCATTCCAAACTACCATACCATACATATAGCAGGTTCTTTGTCCTTGACACATTTCGCAACTGGATCCAGGAGTATTTTGGGGTCACGAACCCGCTAAGCTTTTTGATGTTGTCATGGTTATTTCTTTTAAATCAATATACAGTCTCTAAGATACAACAGAATCGCACCGACCTAGCCTTTAGCCATATGTGGCATTTAAATATCCATTTGAGTTCTAAGGTCAGTTACGAAAGAGCCCTCATCAGCTCATGCATCTTTTATTCCCGCAGAAAATATAACCCCTTTTCGGAAGATGTCTATATTCTTTGGGCAAGCGAGAACCCATTTACTTATTCGGTGAAAATACTCACTCTCATGGTGTCTTGTCTTTCTTCCAAGAGGAATGTATGTATAGGCCATTCAAAGAACAATGTGTTCGTAATTTTACACTAATGCATAATGACATTGAAATTTTTATTAAATTGAAAAAGGTGATAAATAAATATTGAAGATTTTAGGGTATTGACTTTAATTTTAGATTTAAAAAAAACGTGTTTATTCGAGAAATAAGCTGAATATTATAGTCTTTAAATCTCAGTTTTATGCTAACTTCATTATTTAAAAAAAGATAGATCTCTAGATGCTTTAAAAAAATTTTTGCTTAAACTATGGCCAGGAACTCAGATAGTTTTCCGAAATTGAAATTTTACCAAATATAGCTGGGCACGTATTTGTTACATATAAATGCGTTTATTTTTATAAATACACGCAAACTGCTGCTGTGCTAAACTTAATTTTGGACATTAATTATTTAGGAGAATACAATTTGTTTCCTGTTACAGAATATCACATGAAATCTGAGTTATAGTTGACGTAATTCAACTTTAATTTTATGAAATTTTATTTTCTGATAATAATAATTTGATAAGTATCAGACATAACTACTGTAATAAATTCTGATTATCTTAGTTTACAAATTACTATTATCGTAACAAATTTTTCTCAAATATATTTCAAAACAATAATAAATTTACTTTCATTGCTTCGTTTAACAATATCGTATAAAATCAACCAAATGAAAAGATAAAGTGAAAAATTTTATATCGAAGTTGATTAATTTTATAAGAGAAAAAATAACAGTATATGTTGAATGATACTGATACATAAATAAGAGTTCATTGGGGGGAAAAATTCCTTTTATTTAAAAAAAAATCAGATAAACAAAGGAAGGCAAAGCATAATTCTGTATGCATATTTTGCTTTTTGTGTGGTATTTCATGTGACGTTGTGAGAAAATTATTAGCATGTGACCTTTGAATGGCACGATATAGGAACTTTCATCGTCACATCGCTTTGCGCCATGATTGACCTTCAGGAACATCCGGTATGAATAAATATTTCATGTTTAGCTAAAATGGATCAGGATTTCAAAAACCTCGAATTGTGTTTTGTGTAGCTTTTGTTTGTTCTCTGTTTCTAAGAGAGAAGTGAAAACAAGACAGAGTTTTACTTAAATAACTTTTCCCTATTCAAAAAAAAAAAAATCTAAAGTGTATGATTCATTATTTAGCTTTTCCTTCAGTAACAACTAGTTATTTTCAAAAAAGGAATGGACATTATTTATATGCTCTTACACTAAGTTTATTTTCTCCGATCCGAAATATTCAAAGAGAAAATACTGCAATTATCAAAAAATTCGCCCTCGAGATTTTCGCGGATTCCACATCTCCCTCCTGAGACATTCTTGGAATAATGAATATCAAAAACACTTTGAATAAAAGTTGATATGCACACAAAATTTTAAATTACAAAAATTATGAAAGAAATCTGGAAGTGAACGTAAATAGCAAGATGATGTATCAAATTTGGAATGTGCCTTACTGATGAAATTGTAGTTCTGCATCAAAAAGAAGGAGTTAAAAATGTAGATTTGATTTTCTTTACAAACTGTCGTGTGTGACTATGAAAATACAAATCACAGCCTTGCCCCAATTCCACAATTTTAGTAAAGAGAAAGCTCGAAACTTTCAGGGAGACTACTCTCTCTAATTCTCTTCAGTCTGAAATATTTTCCCTTCAGACCTTCCTTCCTAATATTTTTGAATACAGGGTGAGTTTTACATTAAATTTTGACATATTGAACGATTATCAAATACGAATTTTGAATCTTTTCTCGTTGATTGAACGGATTTAAAATTTGATACAGATTTTGATTTTGTTCTCAAGATCAAAACCAATTTCATTTATCAGGGTTATTGTGTCACGTCCATCTAAAGATAAACTGACAGTCAATCTGTTGATGGGCCAAAATGAGATACAATTTTGGGTACAAATTATGAGCCTCTTCTAGCATTCTTCACAAATAGACAGAACAAAAGACCCATTGAGGTTTTGATTCAGATCTGCAATGCTAGCAATACGTTCAATTTTATTTATTCAGCTTGTTGTGTTCACATGCACAGGAATGGACTGCTACTTTTCTAGGACTGAGTTACCTTAAATGGGAACATGAAAGTTTCGAGGGGGATAATTACAATACTTCGTATTAGATTAAGTAGTGAATTAAATAAAAATTTCGTATAAGAGGAAGTGCAAAAGGTATGGCATTCAAGAATGTTGAAATATTTATAGAAAGTGCTAAATAATCCACTAAAGTCACATGACATTCATCAAGCGCATTGTGCTAGAATTTTGGTATTAAGTTCACATCTTGCATTTATTACTTGTAGTATATATCAATGCTCAATATAAGGCAACGAACAAATGAATGCCTTGCTCTATGATGTTTACCATGAAATTGTGATGTCATTATTCATGTTGAATATTGTAAATCATCGGTTTCCAGTTGGAGTGGCACCAACCCCGAATTGCATTTATGTCCTCCATATTGGCAGTAGCAGATCAATAGGAAACAATAATTTAATATTTAGCATGATTAACTATTAGGAGATAAAGGACGATGGAATGTTTTTTTTTTCTTACAATGATAGTGGTGTTCCAGAAAAGGTTGGAAATCTGTGTTCTAAATCAATTGATCGTTTTCAAATGAAGTCATATCCAATTTTCCCTCAAACCCACCTTTTGGTAGTTTCATGGTCCTTTATCATCAACTCATATATCCTAGAAGAAAACAGGACAATTTTTCATCAGTTAAAGAACTTATATATATATATATATATATATGTATCTTATTCCAGCCTTCATTTTAAAAACTGGCCATTTCACATAACATGAATCTTCTCTTCTCCACCATAATATGTTTCCAAATATAGAAAACTACGCTCCATTATTCGACCGAATTCTGCAAATAAATCCAAAGTAAGAAATATCGTGAAGTTGCTTATTTTAAAACTATGGCTTTAAAAAGGAAGCACACTCATGTCCATAAATTAAGGATAATTCAGAGTCACACAGAAATCGAATTCTAAAATACATATATCACCCGCAAAATGACTACACACATATTCAAAAATCATATGCAAATTGCAGGAAATCATCGATGACACCGATAGTAGGTCACAATGACGAGAGTGGAAGAAAGTGATGTATAAGGAATACAGGCAAAGAAGTAAAATTGTTCGCCTAGCGTTTTATAAGCCTTTCAGTGCAATAACCGCATAGTTATGACACAAAGGACGCAATTGGATGATTTTTTACGTGGTAGAATTATAGGCCTTTTGGAATGGGGGCGTACCCAGCTGTAAGTATCCGAAGAACTTGGAATCGCCCAGAGTGTCATCTCCAGGTTTTGGCAACGATTCCAAGATGATGGTAATGTGAGTAGACTTTATGTGAGTGACCCCCGAGTTACAATGCCAAATGAGGACCAGTATTTGGCAGTTACTGCCAAAAGAAACAGAGCACAACCTCACAGCTGTCTCGTCAGCTCTCTTCAGCCACTGGTACGACAGTTTCAAGGCAGACCGTGTACAGACGCTTTGGGGAGATTGGTCTATATGCTCGTAGGCCTGTCAGATGTGTTCCACTTACTGCGACTCGCCTTTGCCTGCGGTTAGTCTGGAGTAGAGAGCATGCATTGTGGACACCGCAACAGTGGTCTTATGTGATTTTTTCCGACGAGTCCAGGAACATCATTGAACGACACCGTTACGGTGATGCAGGATTGCTCGTTTGGGGAGGATTCCAGAACTGACCTGCATGTTCAAATTGGAAGCATGGCAGGGCAAATTTATCGGGAAGTCATTCTGGAATAACATGCACGTTTGTTTCTGAGCACCATGGGCGCAGAATTCGTGTTTATGGATGACAACGCCCGTCCTTACAGTGCAAACATCGTAAACGAATGCCTTCGATCGGAGGATATCACCCGTATGGACTGGCCAGCATTCACACCGGACTTGAATACAGTAGAGCATGTGTGGGACATGTGTGGCCGACGAGTTGCAGTCCATCAACAACCTTCTACATGTCTGCCGGAACTTCGGAAAGCATTGTTTTATGAGTGGTGTAATATTCCCCAAGATCAGATAGATAATTTGATACTCAGCATGCCTAGGCGTTGTAAGGACTGTATTGCATCATCTGGGAGATATACTGTGTATTTACCATCATACCCACCATGTAATATTGGTTTTTTTAAATAGGTATTTTTTGTAATTTGCTCCAGGGAGCAAAAAATCGCTATTTTTATTAATGATATCAAACATATGGCATCTTTTTTTGCTCTTTACCTTTTGTTTAATAAATAGGCTTTATAAATAAGTCGCATTTATTTTGCTACTGACTCTTTCTTTTCCTGAACTTGCATTATCCTTAATTTTTTGGACATGAGTGTACTTTCCATTCGAAGTTAAGGAAGAGCAGATGCAGAAATGTAATTTTATAGTGAAGAACTATTATGATTTCCATTTCATGACTGAAGAACTAGGAATTGTCCTATATCGACAGCATAATGGAGGAATTCCTATTGTTAAGCGAACAAGACAAAGATAACTACTTGCTGTTAATCCCAATCCAGAAAAAAGCTCTGATTACCAAGAAAAATTTTCAATTCCTATGAAGGATATTCTTGTTTGTAGTAATACTACCACATATAAGTCAATTTAGAGTGAAATAATAAGTTCCCCAAAACAACGGGCGAAGCAACTGTACAACGGTAGAGCTGTGAATTGTGTTATCATGTCTATGATATGCAAATCCAGTAATGTTTTGAAGGGATATTGGTTGTCTTTTTCCTAGAATAGATTTCAGAAAAATGCATGATTTTGTTTGTTACAAACTAAATTGTAATTGTTTGTATTAATCTTTCACAAACCCAGGTTCATTTTGAAAATGGGTGGTCTCCATACAAGAAAAATATTTTTCCTGGGCATCCTGTGGGACTTTGAATTATTATGTAAACATTTTTACTTCAAGTATTATTCCCTTTAATGATTCCCTTTAAGTTTTGTGAAAATAGTATGGAAAGAAATAGTTTTACACTAAATAATAGCAAATATAAAAAAACCAATGTTTTTTTTTTTTTTTTTTGCTATCATTAAGAAAATTTGGATTTTATTTTACAGAGATAATTAACTTCATGTAAATACTTTAAAAAGTGTTCGTTAGAATTCTGTGTCTCCAAAATCCTATTCAAAGCCTTTATGAAAACAAAGATATCTTATTTTTTCTTTCCTTTTTAAAAATATATGAAATATATATCTTTGTTTAGAAAATCATGTTCAAAATAAATTCAAAATTTTCAGAGCCTGATATTGGGAACTTATTAAATTCACGAAAATATATTTTGATAATATATTCATTTTTTTAAAATTTATTGGAGACATTTACAATTACCATTAATTTGAGATATCATTATATAAAAGATTAGCATATAAAATATAAGAGATTGGAAACACGGAACATGAAAATGAGAATACGAGTCTACCCTCCTTTTTACTCCGTAAATGTTTTAATCCTACTTTATAAGCTATACTTTGCTCTTTATCTTTAATTCTTATCTCTGCATAGTGATTAATCAAATCCCAACTATCGAACATGAACTACACTCATAAAATTATGTAGAGTTTGATGCTGATGAAGCAGGAAATAGACGACACCTTTTTCAAATAAAGTGTAATTGCATTCTTACTAGAGACACATGTCATAGTATAGATAATGTATATCTAAGAAAACCTTTCTAGTAAAAATGAAAATTGCCTATAATAAATATTCAAAAGTTTCTATAGAATATATATATATTTACGAATTTCCATGCATCAGAATTAAATCAGTTTCTTGATTGCTTCAAATATCTCACTAATCACTCTAATCAAAGAAAGCCACCGAACTACTTGAAACACACACAAACACATGACCAGAAGAACAAGGTTCACTGGCTCAGTCATTTCGACGCATTTGAAAGTCAATGTAATTGGTGAGTAGACACCCCACAGAGCCAGATATTTCTCATAAATTTATGAACGCAATGACTAGTAACGAATTCCTAATAGTCCGAGAATCATATGATCCCGTTCACAGAGTGACTAAGTAACTTGTTCTTTAAAACGGTGTTTGAAGAACAGGAAACAGAAAGTATCGGAACGCGAAGGTTTCGTGGGATCAATCATTCGAAAGTTAATATAATTGGTGTGTAGACTCCCCGTTGTGCCACAGATCGACAACGAAAGAGCTCGCTAGGTTACCGATTAGAACAAAAGGCTTAATGTTCAACAGTTGTTGTTACTTTTCCTTTAATCGTGTGGACAAGCTTGAGCATTGACCTTTGCGAGGTTCAAATCCTAGTAGAATTTTCAAAAACCGATGTACTTCTGGTTGCTTCTGACGTTTGTGCATTGTTAACTGGAACTAAAGACAACGGTAAATCTAGTGGCGGAAATTTTATTTGATTGTTTCATTTAATCCCTCATAAGATGAGTAACGGTTGATGTACTTCCGGTCACTACAGTTTTACACTGGATTTAAATGGAAGATTCTGGCATCTCACGTTTCAATTTATATTTTGTGTTTAACGATGCATAAAGTGGTGGTATTGAACCTGCACAGGCCAATTGCAAATCTGTAAAATGAATATTTGCTTAAGTAGTTTTCTTCCGCTTCTTATATGCATTTTTATTATACAACAGTGAATTGTTTTTCTCGTTATTAAAAGATTTATCTTTCTGGCTTTCAACCCTTTCATTTTTCTTCTTCACTGCAAACAATTTAAAAACTTCTGTTTCATCATCCTCTTCACTTTTGGTTAAAGGAAAATAACAAAAATCAATTCCTTATTGGTAAAATAAAAATATTGCATTTTCCGTGTTTACTTTTTGCTAGCCTCAGCCTTTAAATTCACAAAATATTGATTTTATTCTGTTAAATTTCACTTATTACTTATTATTATAACACCAACAAAATCACTGTTAACTCATTCCATTAATTAAGGTTCTTTTCTGGATTTCCAGTCATAATTACACATGTGATACATTACTAACTAATCTCCAAATTATATATTGCATTTAAAATAATACTGATATGGGGAGTGCATTAGGTTTTAAAAAAAGGAAAACATATAAATTAACATATAACTTACAATTTAGGACTCTATTCAGATGTTTAAATTTGAAAAGTTATAAAAAGAATCAGCTTCAAGTGTCTCTTTAAATTGGTAGCAATGATTTAATTCAGTTGATTCTGTATTCTCAATTTTGGTTTCAACACAGAACGTTGTTAACTTTCCTTTTCAATCGATCTAAAATGATTCATAAATCACAAACTAAACTATTTCACATGAGCACTCTCTATTTCTAATATCAGTATTGCTACAATAAATCAACGAAAAACTAGCCTTGGAACTAAACTATGCATAATAATTATAATAATCCATGAATTGTAGGCATAAAAATAAATAAACACTTACTCATGCATAAACTTTACACATTAATCATAAAAGTACATCTAGCAAACTTTACTTACTTTTTGGATAATCATATTTAATCTTCTCAGCAATGAGACATTTTGTATAAATTTAAAAACCATAACGATTTAATGTTTATTCTATAGTATATAATAAGAAAAATGGTCATAAACAGTTGGAAACATTAAAAAATAGAAAGATTTTTAATATTTTTAAAGGTACAATTAAAGGTAATATTAATTATATTATAAAAATGTAAAGCTAATTAGAAATTAATTTTGAGAAACAAACTTTTACTTAATCATTTCTTTCGATTATTTTGCTTGAAAATGAATGAAACTCTACTCATTCTTATAGATTAAGCTTTCTAAATGAATCGATCTTCGAAGAATCCTACGCAACTTTCTCTAGGATCGTATAACTGATGTTAAAAATCAAAGGAGAAAGGAATACAAAAACAATAATAAGATTTTCATTTTCATGGCAGTAATATATTGAATTATTTAGCAATACATTAATAATTTTTAAAAATTAAATAATCGTGTTTAACCATACGTTGTTAAAAAATTAGCTAATTAACTGAACTGCTAAAAGTTGTAGTTCTTTATTCGTATCTATTTCATACTATTTTTCCTATGTTGAGAAATTTCCACGTAAATATTAAGTTTGAAAAAAAAACGAATTTTTTTGACATTTTATTATATTTTAGCATTGCAATTTTCTTTGAAAGCTTCTAACCTTATATATTTATATCTTTAATATTTTTGAAGTTATTGCACTAAAATAAACAGCTAATTTCTGCTTTTTATATTACAAACCAAAGATCTTGCTTCGTGGTTAAATTTTCGTTATAAGATTTTGGGATTTCTTTTGACCATTCACACAAATGTTAATAAATTAACAAACAATGAAAGCAATTATTTTTATGAAGCTAATGGCGCTTTTATGTTTTACTTTAACTTCTTCATGCATTGGACGTAACATAGCTTCGGTTCATCAGAAAAGCTTTCTTTTAAACGCGCTCAAGGTTTTCACCTGCCAACCACTCAGGCATGTGTTGTTGCGTCCTTTATTTTTATTTTTTCTTTTCCTCTCGGTGGGAGTAAAAACTTCTCATCTATTCCAGAGATTCGTGCGAACACTGGCTGTTATCAATTTTTTAGCTTTTCTTCGCTCCTTTCTATTGTTTAAATGAAAACTTTCATTACTCTTTTTGTTTGTGCGTTCCTGTCTAAAACAAAAAATCAGCAAAAACAGGATCGATCGACAAAATCGATTCAACTTGAAGGTGAACAATAGAAATCGTCTTTGTTTTTTAGAGTGCATTCTATGCTACAATTAGAGCCTAATTCTCAAAATTAATTGTCAGTTCGATTTAGGCAAAATTTTTGAAAAACATGCTTCTTTCTTAGTACTGATGGGCAGAACTTTGATGATAATTATAACACTTTTGAAGCTTTAATTTTCCCTGGGATTTCATAATCAGTTTTTGAAATGTTGAAAGATGTTTTCGGGAAAGCACAGGTTCATCGTTCATGACTCGTTATATTTTAGAAAGATAAACAATAAAGAAAAATTTTAAAATTATCTTTGTGAGTGTAAATATTACCGTTTCTTTAATTGCATTCACAATAAATCATAAAAACGAAATTTTGTACAGTTGGGTTTTATTATTCTATAAAATATGAATATGAAAGAATGCGTGTTTTTTTTAAATTGCCATGATATGAATAGATTTTAAATATTTAAATTTATACATGCTACAGGGTCAAAGTTCTGCTGTTTCAGTGGTTCTTTAAACTCTTCAATAATAAACAACTATAAATTGCTGAATTTTTTTTAATTTATTGATAAATATATGCTTTTATCGATTACAGAATGTAACTATAAACAGTATTAATACTATAATAAATAAACCATATTGTAAAGATTGTAAAGGAAACAACATTTTGAAAATATTAAGGGTTTTTTTTTTTTGTTGTTTTTTTGTTTTTTTTTTCAAAAATTACTTTTTGGAACAAAAATAATTCGAGCCATTTTGGATATTCTATAGTAGTATTTCCAATTATAAGTATTTCCTTTTCTTTCTGAAAACGGCCTGTGTTTGTATTATACAGTAGACTCCCGATTATCCGCGAGCGGGTTATCCGCGGTGCGGATTATCCGCGCCTGCCGCAAAAAGTTTTTTTTTTTTTTTTTTGTCTGATTTTTTCAAAAAGGTGCAGTTTTACAGTTATGCTTTTGTAATTACATAATACATTACAGTATTAAAACAGTACATATGTATTAATTTTTCTGTGTATCCTAGACGCCTCTCGTAAGTACAAAGCACTTTTCTGTTTTCATTAACAAAATGCATTTTAGGTTAGTTTTGAGTGATATACTAAGATATTAAGCGTTAGTTAAACATTTCCTGCTGTTTATTTTACGTTTTATTGTACATAAAACGATTTTTCAAAGTTGGAATGACTATTTTCCTTTTTGCTATACCCATTTTTAGCTTTTTTCGGATTATCCGCGATTTTTGTTATCCGCGGCGGCCGCGCCACCCAATTCCGCGGATAATCGGGAGTGTACTGTATTATGTACGGATCTTACCTATATAAAAATATTTATACTATTTTTCATCTTTCACATGCAGTTTACTCTAAAATTATAACTATTAAATTAAGAAGCAAATTCAAACATTGTATTATTTTATAAACCTTATTGTTTCTTTGAAATCCTCGGAAATCTCTTACCGAACATTTTATAAGAATTTTAATTTTAAAGAAATATAATAATGCCGCATTTCTTCGTTCTCATAAGGTGTAGTACATAGTGAATTCAAAGAGAAGCCTGGCACTTTCTTTAATTAAAAGAAAAAAACTCTCAAAAATATTTTGCTTTGAGCATATCAAAAACATTTTTTAAAAATATTTCTGAAGTTATTGATGTTCGAACACCGCACTTCAAATGATTTTTAGAAATTTTTTAACAAATTGTTGTCTTTATTATTCAAGGATAGACAAAACTGGTAATTGCCAAACGAATGAACATCTATATATTACAACTCAATATATTAATCACTCTGATATTTCACTGTCATTGATGAAAAAAAAATTATATATAAAATTATTCTTCCCATTTCGAAGTGATTGGAAAAAAATGTAATTATTTTAAGTTCTGTTATTCAAAATGCGTTTCATTTCACTTTTGAAGTATTGATATGACATATTATATATTTTTTTAATTTCAACAATAGTTGTGTTTATCTGTTTAGATAATAGTAAGTCTGAAAGAAAATGAATAAAAAATAGTTTCTATTTTCATTCTTAATTGAAATTAGTTAATTAATAGTTTAATTAATGACTCATTATTTCAAATCAAAAATATGCAATTCATTTAATCAAATTAAGTTATTTAAACTCAATGATCAAATTTAATTGCAAAAAATTAAAAATGTTAATCGTAAAAAATATGGAACCCTAAATACTGAAATATAGGTTTTTTTTAGGTTAATAGGTAAAGTTACCATAAAAAAAGCATATGTTTTGTACTATACATAAACTACTTTTTCGATTGAATTTTGTAGTGCTTCAAACATTGCTGTATTGTGTAATTTATCATTTACCTTTGCGGTGTTCAAATAAATTTCTTTTTGTTTCCCCAATTGATCCAATTTATAAAAGTAATATAAATACAAAAAGAATATTAAACCTATTTTCTTTTCACATAATATTTCCAAAATTTTCCCTTTTCTGTGTTTGAATCACCTCAAAAGCGTAAACAACAACCATCCAAAGAAATATTCTTTAAACTTTCTTTCTCAAATTGGCATAATTCTAAAAAAATACTAAATCGCTTCGGAGAACTCGACTTTTTAGTATTTCAAGCCCGACTACACAAACTGTAATGGAACATAGACGGCGGCCATCTATTCAAGAGAAATTTGATTTACTGTTCGTAGTTCTAACTATTCTGCTCTATCGGAAATAAAATCGATTACCCTGAATGAATAAGAATTTTCTTTAAAATGTCTCATGGATTTCGATTCGGGTTCCAAATCAAGGAAGGAAACAGTTTTTATTATTATTATTATTATCTGCTAATCTGTCTCGCTCCTTGGCTGCAGCTGAAAAGCTCTACTCTCTAATGCCAACTTAATTTAAAAGAATCATTAATTGAACCAATTTAACTCCCGTAAAGAGTTATTAACATCTGAAAGGTCTTATTTCTTAGTTTTTAAAAAGATTGTCTCTTGAGGCACGCCTTCTTTCATTTATTCTGGGGGGGGGGGTATTTCCAGTGAACTACATCATTGAGAGATATGTTCCCTCAAAATATCGAGTAATGATAAAAAATAAAGTTCGAATATATGCAAAAATGATATAAAAATTTGAAAATAACTGGTTATTGAAACCAAAAGAAAAAAAGAAAAAAATCACTTTTAAGCAAGAATATAATGTCATTCTTATTTAAATGAAAATCGATTGAAGAAGCAAAAACAAATACCTCAATAATAGGTTTAAATTAGTTGTTTTTTTTTTGTTTTTTTTTTAATTTTAAGGAGAAAAAAAAGCAGGAAACATAAGGACAAAGAAATAAACAAGTAATTTTAAAAATTAATATTGTGCTTAAAATTTTAATTTAAAATAACTAATTAAAACCTGTAATTGTGAGATAAAATTTCTAGATTAAGAAACATTTCTGAATACTAAAAATATGTGGCATATCATTTAATAAATATAGGGTAGTTTATCTACATTTTGTGAACTTGGCTTCAGTCAAATTTTTTAAAAGTAATTTCGTAGCTAAAATTACCTTCTGAAAGCCTAGAAGTCCTTTAAAATGAAAAGAAAATACTAAAAATAATAATAAATATATGATATTTAAATTTGTCGCAAAATAATTAAAATAATCCATGATTAAAACGTTTTAATAACCGCTTTTGACTGACACAACTCACAAAAATCTGTTGCAGCAAGAATTTTTGTGAATGCAATACACAGAAGTGAATTGATTGTACAGGAATTCGTAACATTTAAGAAAAAGCATTTTAGTCATAATTTTAAAATAAACAGCAAATAAATAAAATTTTACCACTCTTTCCGCTGGATAATTTTTTATAAAAAATCTTCTAATAATTTTCAATAAACGAAACTGAAGCCATTGTCAGAATATAACTTCTTTAAAAAATGTTCTGAATGATATTAACCTTACACTGTTAAAAAGTTTTTTAAATGTTCAATAAATTGTAATTGCAATATTGCAACAAATGTACTGACAATATATAAATGAAAATCAGAAATATATACATCCAGAAAAAATAATATAAAATATTGATTTGAAATTAACTATTTTTCTAAAATTCATTGAAAGCATTAATTTTTTAATTATTATATCGTTGCTCCAAATTTATCTATTAAAAGCAAAAAATAAATTATTTTATTAATTAATAAATTGGTCAGCATTAATGCTGAAATGAACAATTGTATATTTTCAATAATTTGAATATTAATCCCTCGCAATTCTGTTCGATGAATAAAATATCATTATTCTTTGGGAAAATGGTATAAGAAAACAAATGGAATTAGGGTCACAGTTAAACATGATTCGAAAAATTTTATTGTTGCACAAAAAAAAATTATTTTTGAAAAAAAGAGTGCTCAACTGGCTAAAAATTTTGGAATATTTCTATTTAAAAATGAATTCTTCTCAAACGAGTAAAAAAAAGCTTGTGTTATGTAAAAAAAAGTTTTAATCGATTCGTTTGAATTAAGTTTTGAAAGCCTCTTTAAAATTTAGATTCCACATGAGGCGACCTAAAATAATTTGTCTGTCACTATCAAAATTTCCATTCATCTCATTAAAGTATTGTAATGCTTGTAAAAAGCAAAATAAAGTGATAATAGAAAGGGTTATTTGCCCACGAATATTTTAACTCTTGTTTTGGTCTGAAAATTACAAAACTAATGAGGTAAAAAAATATATCTAAGATATTTTTAAGGCCATTTATTTCAGTGCAAGAAACATGCAAACAATAAAAACTGATGGAAATTGGGAACTTAAACCTAAAATGTATGAGTTCATATTTTTTTTACAAAATATATACGTGTTTTGAATAGCTAATTTAATTTAGGAAAATAGTTTTTAAAATTTTTAATTATTTTTTTCCTGAAATTAAAAAATATTAAAATGTGCCAAATGGCTACGGTATAAATTATAAAATGCCGGCGTCCTTGCATAGGGGTAGCGCATCTTCCCCGTGATCTGGGCGTCCCGGGTTTGAATCCCAGTTCGGGCAGGGTTGTTCTTCATCTGTGTTCTATCTGTGAGGGGTGGGAATGTGCCCACCTGTAAAAAGGGGTTGTGCAAGCGAATGTGTGAGTTTCATCTTCATATCAGCTAGAAGTTAGACTTCTGTCCTCGGGTGCTCACGGGTCTTTACCCTCAGAAGCTACTGCACCCCCTTTCCGTGGTAACGCGGACACGACATCATCATAAATTATACAATATAACAGAGATACAAATCACATTATAGCAATTATGCAATAAAAATTAAAGTCTCCTTTTACCAATACAAAATTATAGATTGAAAATTATAGAATAATGAATTTTAATATGATGGATATAAACATATCTATAGCTATCATTTAGTCTTGTAAACATTCCATGTATGTTTACATTTCACCGTTATAAATGGTATGAATGCTCATTTTCTAGATATAATCATGAATGGGTGATTGATTTTCTTTAATTTGTAGAAGTTAAACATGGTAATTTTGGATTACAATATAAAAAATATGGCATTTTAATCTAAACATAACATTCTATAACTGAAACTTCTCTATCCATTATAAAAAAAACAGAAGTTACTATGTTATTTCCTTTCAAAGCTTCTTTAGATAAAACTACTAGTTTTGGGTATCTGCATTATTGTTTTATATCAAACAAACACTCACAGAGCTATTTTTAGGAGCATTTATCTCATTCACTCTATATAATCGCGTAATCGTACGTTGCAGTGAACAGAAATTTAGAATCCTGCAAATATTTAAAAGATGCCTTAATCTGTTAATTTTTCAAGATATGAAACGTCATCATGTTATTAAAAAAAAGTGTTGCTTAAGTTTCAGAACAACACCCGTAAGGTTTATTTCATACTAGCCGCCGATGGCGACCAATCGGTTCGCCAATCTTAATGCTCGTTAAAATTTTAATAATTAAATATTTTATGCAATTCATACTTTAATAGCATCTTCATCAAAATATTTTAAAACTTCAAATTTGGATTGTCATATAATTCACTCATATTATAAAGGCCTTCAGTCATAACGTAATATGTATCTCTCTAATTTTCTGTTAGCTCCCGTAGAATTTATGCTTTAAATTAAAGTGGAAAGGATTAATCTGCAATTAATATAATAATATTTTTTACTGAAACAAAGCATTTTTTTTTATAATATGATTACTGAAAACAGAGTCACTGAGCTTTTAAACTTTATGGGCACCAAAGAATATCTTTCTTAATTTATGTAATATCTCAAGAATTTGTCAACAAAATTTTCTCATGTTCATCATGAGCAGATCGATTAATAAACAATGTTTAATTTTAAACGCATCAAACACTAAGAAAATAAAACGAATCATTTAAAATAATCGGTTGAAAAGGTTTAAAAAAACTACTTAAAAAACGATGTACTTAAAACTATAAGCATATACAAAAAATATATAACTAACATAAATGCATTTTAATTACAAAAGCATACAACTAACCTAAAAATAATTTAAATCAATTTCGCATCCGTTGATAATAGTTGTCAGCAATCAGAACACAATACGCATTCGGGAATTTTCAACGCCAGTTACGGTAACGTAAATGCGCGAATTTTAATACGCCAGTTGGGGTAACGCTATGCGGATTAGAAATTTTTAATTTCCTTTATTCTGCTTTTTTTTAATTCAAAAGTACTTCAGAATGAATCTAAAAGATCGATTCATTAACAATGTCTAATTTTAAATGCATCAAACATTAAGAAAATAAACAGAATCGTTTGAAATAATCTTCCGAAAAATGTTAATCCTAGCCTCATTACTGTTGGGAAAAAAACCCTGAAGCCTTACTCACTTGGCGGTGGGAAAAATGGAAGATTTTTTTGGCGGGAAAGTTAGTTTTCAATTAATAATTAAAATTCTAATTAAAGATTAAAAAAACGGACCCCAGGTGCACATTCATGACCTTTAAGGTATACATGTACCAAATTTGGTAGCTGTAGGTCAAACGGTCTGGCCTGTGGAGCGCCAACACACACATTGACACTTTATATAAGTATAGATTTTCACTCTCGTTTGTAGAATAATATGCCTGATTCTTTTTACAATAAGCTAATTTATCAGTTAATAAATTTGCTAAGCTTTCTCCTCTTTCCCAAAATAAGCAAAATTACTGCAATGATAAGAAAAGGAATACTCCACTCTTGCACATAGAAAGAGGAATGAAATTGACATTTATGTCAAATGTACTCATTAACTATTTATTATTTTACTATTCAGACGAGAAATATATGTATGTATATTTTCAGACAGGAAAAAATAAGCAGAGGGTGATTACATTTCTGTTAGGAATTCCTTTGAACTCATTGTAATATGAATTATGAATTACTTTTTCAGGCTCGGGAGACGTTTTCTTCCAAAGAACGAAGTCCGTGTCGAAACAAGGAGTTAGACATCTTTAAAATAGTGTAATTGTATAGTAACATCCGATGATCATTTCTGTACTGGGGACCAACCGCCTTGACACTTTGGTGAACCGGCCGGTGTTAGGGATGGGTTTTGTTAAAGACAGCAGTCGGCCACAAGTCCTGTCGATACTGCTTCGTTTACTGGTGGCGGGGTGTTCCGCTGTAAATAAGAAGAGGTCACTTCGGTAAAACAAAGAGAAAATAGGCCTTTTAATTTATAAATCTAGAGGGAATACTGCTATCCCAGAAAACCAAAAAAATACAGACTGGCTAATATTCTAGATATATTAACAAATTTCAAAACCCATGATAAGAGCAAGAAGCAGTATTTCTTCTTTTCAAACTCGAGACAGCGTTACACTAATAATACTTTGAAACTTGAAGATACACAGCATAGTTAAAAAGCAATTTTCTTTGAATGAGATCAGTATTTTCATTATTGTTTCATCGTTTTAAATGATTTTGTTTCATTAATTATTTGCATACAAAACATTTCTTTTCTTAAATCTAAACAGTTCACCAAATGCAGACGAGTATAAATTATCGTTGGATTTTAGCAATAAAGGGATTTTCAAATGTTGTGATAGAATAATTTTTATATTTAAAGCTCATAACAAAACAGTGATGAATAGATATTTAGTTTGAATGGAATTTTGAAACAGGATCTTTTTACTTCGAGAAAACTATTGTATCACAGTTTATGCCATTTTGAAAAATATACACATAATTTATTGAAGCCACAGCGAGTTATTCACAATATAGCATAACAAAGAATCTAACAGTTTATTTATAATGTACCTTATTGGGAGGTACTCGTTATATAAAAAAAAAGAAATAAAATGCATTCCTTGATGCTTTTCAACTGTATAATTGCGTCAATGCAGCATTCTCCATAGTTGTTTGTTTTCTAATCTATTCAAAGTTATGAATTGTGATTACAAAGCCTTATTAATTCACATAGAGTTAAGATGGTTGCCAAGGGCATAAGGTTATTACAGCTTAAAGGCCAAGTTGATAAGTTTTTAAAAGTTTAATAATCTTACCTTGTTGATTATTTTCATAAGGAAATATGATTGCCAAAAAAAGTTCTGCTATCAGACATATTTGATAAAGTAAACGATATAAATCGTTCCTTCGAAAATAACCTCGTTGGATTAAGTTGAAAGCTTTTTTAAAAAATGTTAGTATACCAAATAATATGTTAGAAATATTTTTTAACGGATAATATTCTGTTTTTAAAGCGATCTATGAGAAACTTTAATTTCTTAAGTTGTCATGAATCATTTGAATTGCTTTAGAACATAATTTCATATTTTATAATTTTTTTTCATTTTAAATTTTATAAACCTAAATTCGTTTAAAAATTTTTTGAAGGTTTAAATAGTGAATGTTAGTTCTTTAATAGAAGATAAAAAAAAGAAAATTATCGATTTTCCAAACGACACGATTTTAGTGTCATTTCCATGACATCAGTTTACTCAAAAAAAAAAAACTCTTGATGAATTTTGACTATAAATTAAAAAAAGAAAACAATATCCTTCAATCGTGAATGTTAGTTGTTTAACAGAAGAAATTCTTTAACAGACGAAAACAAAATAAATATCGATTTATCATACGACACGCTTTGAGTATTGTTTGAATGACATGAGTTTACTCAGAAAACTTTTTATGAATTTTGGCTTGAAATACAAAGAAGAAAAGAATATCATTCAGTTCCTAAATAAATTCTGAGTGCTGCTTTTTTTCCCTATGGCGTGCAACTCGGTTAAAAGGAGTGACTTTCTTTTTACTGATGAGAAATCATAGGTACCTATCGTGTCTTAAAACTCAAAAGATATTTGACGTACAGAGGTTTCAAATATTGATTTAAAATTTAGCATTTTATGTAAAAACAAAGCTCATCCGAAATATAAGTATTGTAACTTTTTGTGAAAATTCAAGTGCAAAAATTGAGAATTATTTGTAAATATAAAACTGTGAATTAAATTATGAATAAAAAATATTTAATTATTTAATGCTATCTATAAATAAAATAATATTTGATTAAAATGTACGTTTTATTTATATATAATTTTAGACACGCACTTTTCCTGGGTAGCGAAAAATTTTCTGGAAAAAATTGGGATCATTAAATTAAAAAGCTCGAGTCCGCTTGATTAATCATTGAGAGTTCTACTAAAAATGTGAAAGCGTCATCGGTGAGCCAAACTTCCTATGTACGCTGAGTGGTTAGGAAAATCTCACCTGGCTTTGTGAGCACGAATATTTGCTCATATAAAGATTCCTCAGATTGGGCTTTCCGAATTGAGATCCGTCTTTTTTTATTTTTTCTTATCCCACTCAAGGACCCAACCATTAGTATGACAGAAAAGAAATCGAAATTTTTAAACTTTTTTCTATTTACCAAACATTTAAGGCGAAGTTTTTTTTATCTCCCCAAAACCACTTTCTTTCTCGATTTGCTGCGAAATCAAAAGAACTCTTGGTAGTCGTCAGCTTTCGAAACAATTCATTTTAAGATCCATCTTGTTGAAAATGCAGATTTATTTTGCGTAGATCCTTAATTACATTATTCTATTTTTTTTTGTTATTTTATACCTCTTCCGTTAATGAATACAATGAGTCTCAGTCATTCAGCACCTCTTTCATTCAACCAATTTCCATTTGCGGCTTCGCACTCAGTTTTTTCCCCCTTTCTTTCTTTATTGGCATTCTTTGAAGACGTGAGACACTTTTGTAAGAGAAAACCAAAACGGTCAACAATTTTAGAAATGAATAGAAGCAATTTCCCTTATAAATGATGCCGTTTCAGAGTCCCATTGGCAGACGAATTGCAAGGTTGAATTGAGGAAAAGAAATTGAACAGTGAATAAAGTCCGAGCACATGCGACAGATTCCATTTCAGTAGGGGTGACTAATAATTGAAGTATTAGTGTATAAGCTAACGAGAAAGTATTTTAATTCTTTCTCTTGAAAAAACGACATTTTTTAGAGAAAAATTATATTTCATTTTCATTGCAAAAGAAGATAAATGTTTCTTTGTTTTAAACTGAACGCTGCCCCTCATTTCTAAGTATAATGTGTGAATAAAGAAAAATTCAAGTGGGCAATTATTTTAGAAGAAAGTTTCATTTGTTACGTATGGTTCATTTTTACATGAATTTCTTTGTTTCGATATATCATAGAATGTTCACTTTTATGCATTTTCTTTGTATTCATTTTCATAATGACTGAATAAAAACTGTAACTCACTTGATTACCATATTCTAAAACGATTTCATTAGCGCTTTCATCGAAATTTCAGTTAATCTGAATTTTTTTTATTATAAAAAAAAAGCATTCTCGAATCTTTGAAATGCTCTTCCCGTCTTTTCCTTATGATCATTTCTTTAAAATTGATTTTTCATATAGTTTTTAACTTCAAGGTGTTTTATTTCATTTATACGAGATATCAAAGATATGGCAACTATAAATTATTTAATTAAATATGCTTTATATGTAACTATTTGAATATCACATGAATGGCAATTCCATAAGAAAGGCTGTTATATTTTACTCCCAAAATTGTTTTTGAGTTGAGATCCTCTTGCATTATGTGGCAATTAATGAACAATTATAACAAGTGCTTTCTTTTCTCCTTTTGTAAAAAAATTATAAGCAAAATCAGCGCATATCGGGAAAAAAATGGCGCTCTACTCTTCAGTTCGCGTAAAACCCGTGTTTAATAATACATTAAAGGAATTCTTTTTATTTAAAAAGTGAATACTAACATCAATTGTGTATCTTCAAATTTATATCCATAGATAAATCAATTTGTTTTATTACCTACACAATAAAAAAAACGCCAAAACAAACAAGATGACAGTATCTAAATTTGGAGAGACAGAAAACAAAATCACATTCCAGTCAACCTAAAAATCTGCATGACCTCTCCAATATAATTTATATCTGAAAAAAAATACATCTGATCCTGGGATAAAAAAACAGCAGACAGGATGGTCTATCCCTTTTTTATTATTATTATTCATTTACTTTTCCTTCACTTTCGCCCATCCACAAAGCATCGGACGCCCTCCCTCCTCCCTGCCACTTCAACCCTGACCACTCACCACAAGTTGGAAGATTTAGCCGAGAACAGTGGCTCCCTCCTACTCAACAAAAGCAGCAGCCATAGCCCTGAAAAAGATCCAGCCCTGACATTTGCCCGCCATAAAATAGTCACCCTTGAAGAGATCCACCTCACTTGAACTCCGAGCATCCCTCTGGCCTGGTTGTTCCGGTAGAGAAAGTGGTTGGCTCGAAGCATCTTTAAGAGAGAGTCTTCATTCTCCCTCTCTTCTTTCACTTCCTGACAGCGAAAGAGATCATTCAGTCTCCCGATTCGCTCTGCTTCAGGTTCATCCGTCTCCCTGCTGCTTCTCTCGGAGACCACCTTTGCTGGGCAGTTACTTGTAAGTTCCCTTCCAATTCGCTTTTGATTTGGCCTTCGTTGAATCGTGTGACTTAGTTACATGAAAAATATATAAATTTCAATTGTGGCTGATTTTTCTTAGATTAGGAGTTATAAAAAGCAAATTTTTGATTTGGTCTTCTTTGAATTAACAATAACTTAGTTAGTTGAAAAATATTTCAATTTAAAATGCAATTTAATATTTTTTCAATTCAGTATTTTACATTCTTGTGGCTGAATTTTCTTTCGTTAGGGCATGTAAGAGACAAAAGTTTAATTTGTTTATCGTTGAAGAAGTTGTAGGTAAAGATATTTAAGTTGCGACTGTCTTTTCTTGATTAAGGACCTCTAATATGCAAACTTTCAATTTTAGTTTCCTTTAAATTGTATGAATTACAAAAAAAAAGTCAGATGAATTTCCGTTGAATTTTTCTCTTGTAAGGAACGAGTATATAAATAGAAATTATATTTTATCCTATTAGAATATTAATTTATCTTCATTTTAAATTTGGTTTATTTATTTTAGAAATATAATATGTAAATTATAAAGTTGGACAATTTCACTATTTTGCGATTAAAAGTTTTTAATTTAGAGTGTCAATAGACTAAATTTTGCTCTATTTTAAGGAATATAAATGCCATGATAAGTGAATTCTTTTATAATACAATCTATTATGAAATAAAAATTTGGTATTTAAATCCAATTCATAGGGTGTTAGCAACTGTAACAATTAACTGATAGCTTGATTCTTGTTGAATCTTGTGAATTTTTAATTAAAATATTTTAATATGAGTTGTAGATGAATTCATTTTGTACTTTTGAGTGAAATGGACATTAATATTTCTGTATTACAAAACTGTTTAACGGTTTGAATAAATTTCAAAGAATGAATTCATGTTAGTTAAACACCATCTTCTAGATGCAATATTTTAGTTGTAAAAGGAACAAAAGATTTTCATACAATTTTGGAAATTTGATAACAATTTAATTCAATTTGTAATTAGTAAACAATTTAATTGAAATCGCAATTGAACACCCTAGAAAAAAATTTCAATAAGTATCTAATAGTCACAATTCTAGCGGCATTTTACTAAATTATAAGGTCTAAATATATCTCATATATTCAGATGGCTTGGGTTAGCATTTATAACATTAAGTCGTTAATCTGGTGTTTTTTTTTTTTTTTTGTTTTTTTTTAGGTTTCATGAATTTTTTATCAATCCGATTTTGTATAAATTGCAAATTAGGTTCAAGAAATATCGCTTTGAAAAGTTATTAGTACGCCTAAATTTAAAGAACGATAAAAAGTTAAACTTTATTCTTTTTTAAGAATGTATGCATATATAACTACCATAAGAATGAACGAAATTTTTCAAAGCTTTTAAGTTTATATTGCTAAAATTCGATTGACCATGAGTTCCAACTTGCAGTACGCAAACTGTCATTTTATCTTTCTTTCTTTCTTTCTGCTAATCATTTATCACTATAAAGTATCACTGTAGGAGCTCATATTTTTTAAAATCGACATGCAAGGATTTCTATTCATTTTTGAAATGATTTATTTGAAATTTAAATTGTTTAAAAGATTTGAATTTTATGCTACAGAATTAAATATTTAAATTTTACCTTTAATTATAAATGCACTTATAAATTAAGTTGTATTATAAGTCACGGATAAAACTTTAAATATTGTTGAATATTAAGTGATGAATTAGTTATTTAAATTTGATTTTACCAATATAAGGTAAATAAAATAAAAGGATTATCTTTAAATGACTGATTTGTATTAAATTATTTTTAGACTGACAATACAAAAATGATGCCTTCAGTTTTATTATCTTTATATAATCTTATATAAATATCGTAATCGTGCCCTAAAAAATCCTTTGAAACAAATAAATGTGAAGTACTACGCTTACATTGAGTACAATTTTTTTTCTAATAATAAATACAATTTAAAATAATGCCTTCAAAATATGTAAAGAAAAAAAGAAAAAAAATACACTAGGAAATACAGCTATCACAATGGAAACGACTTTTAAACCCTCAAATAAACTAAAATTAGTAAAAGTTACAACTTCATAAGAAAGTAAGAAATGAGAAAATGAAAAGAAAATCTCAAAAGAGGTGAAAATACCGGAATTTCAAAACCAAATTACTCATAATATGCTGCCATTCGTAAAAAAAATCTGAATAGATTCATACAAACAAGGCAAGAAGGGTTCCTAAAAAACACCCAAGAAATTTTTGTTATTGTAATGTATAAAAATTTTTTAAAAAATTCTTGGTTTGATGTCGAACACTGGATGTGACAATTTTCTTTTATAAACAATTATGTGAAAAATAGTATTTGAAGGCAAAAATGGCTACTAAATGTTTAAATAGCTGTTGAATTACTGTTTAAGCATTCATCCAGAATATAACAGCATTTAATAAACCCTGATCAATTAAATAATTTAATAACTATCTATATCCGTTCTAATTAAAAGTAAAAGTAGCTTTTACATTCTTTGAATTTTCTGACACTTTTCCATTCCGCCAACCTTATATTTTATTTACAATTCTTTCAGAAAATTTTTACTTTAAAACCATTCTATTTTCAAAACAAAGAAGAATATTCTGTATTGGTTAATTTATTTAAATCGCATTATTCTTTTGAATCAATGTATTCAGTTCGATATCGGCATAAAAGCACGTGAGAAATTAGGTAACTGTCATATATTTCATTTAACAGCAACAAGTGTACTTTACTGAAATTTTTCGAATAGTCATCATTTTTATTTTTGAGATATCACTATATTTATTTCAGTATCAGAAAAGCAAATTTGAATGAAATGAAATTTTTTGACTTTTTTTCTTCTGAAATAATCCACTGCTTTCAAAGAGAGGTAGCATCAGTTATTAATAACTTGGGCAAGCATAGGTTTCACACGCAATATATATCTTGAGAATGTATTTCTAAATTAATTTGAAATTTCACAACGAATAGTCGTCAATTTCATAGCCGCGAAACCCTCATGGTTCTTTTCCATGCTCATTTTGCCTCAATACCAGTTCCTCATCACATGGGAAGCGAGAAAATAAAACAACAATCCTTTCAAAAAAGAAAAAAAAAAGTACGATTACCACTGATGTGTAGAGAATGAAAAAAAAAATCCCGGAATACATTCATATATGATCAGCAATTTTCATTTGCTCCAATTCTCATTTTGTTTCAAATAAGTTTCGATCAAAAGGCTGAAAAAAAATTCATCTGAAATTGCTGGGTATGCAATAGCATGAAGGTACATCGATTTGTAATGCTTTAGTTGAAGTAATTCTCGAAGCTAATGTTATGGAACGCCAACCTGATGATGCTGTAGTAGGCCAAAAGACAAACGGAGTCTCATCTGTGTGCTTCATCAACTTTCTTACTCTACGGGACACATTTTTTTTTTACGGGACATTAAAAGGTCATAGAACATAGATGGATTAGCTGGATATATTTAGTGAGATAGATGAATGAGGTCCAAAATTGGGTTCTTTTTAATAATACGAACAATGGTTTTATTTCGGAGAAATGTTTTTCAAAGAGCTCGATTAGAAGCTTAGATTTTGTACTTATTTAAAATTATTAATTGCGTATGTCAATCTAATTAAAATCCCATACATAAATTAAATTATACAAAGGATTATACATTGATTGTTATTAACATACTTTTCATAAAATCCATTTTATAAAATATTATAAGACCGCAGAATATAGAAGGAATATATTTAGTGTAGAATAAAAGATGAAATGTGTGTGGAAACTGGAATTATTTTAATGTGAATAAGGGTTTTTACTATAATCAGAAAAGGAGTTTTAGTACACTCTGATTTGGGCGATCATTATGCTAATTTCAAAGAATTCCGATGAATCTATTTAAAAATATCTAAACATTCATATATAGAATTTGATTCATGAATTCCTTTTTTACAAAATCAATCTCGCCATCTTGTAAAAAAGTCATAGAATGCAGATGAATAGTTGGATGGGTTTAATAAATATAAACAAAAAAGGAAAAAAAAATCAAAGAATCCAAAACTGAATGTAATTGTTGCTTTTTACTAGCGTACGGTTTTTAAATAGCCTCCATCGAATGCGTTTAGCTTAAGTTATGCAAAATAAAATGAGTGTTGTGAGAAATATTTTTTTTTCTTTAATTAAAAGTAAGGTTAATTTAGACAGATAAAAATGTTAAAAAACTGTCGGAAACTTCATTTTTATTCAGTTTACAATATAATTTCCTATAGACTTATTCTGAAAACAGTGAAATTTTCTATAATGCGATACTGAAATGTAAGGAAAACTAATTTTTATTGACATATTTTATTATAATTTTTGTATATCCTAGATACTTTAGGGTGATTTACCGTATCACCCATATTTATTATTTGTTCGTAAAATTTTGTTATGACAAACATATTGCACTGGAATTCAAAGACGAACTCTATCTGCTGTAAAAGTGAACCAAAATAATTCAAAAAAGGAATTTCTTTATTTTACATTTGGGAATGTTTCAGAAAAATAATTATTATTCAGTTTTAAGGCGTCGAAGGATAACTAATCAGTCAACAATATGAATTCATTGGTAAAAAAAAACAGGGTTGTTTTTTGTTATAATGTACCAAAAAGTGATAAAAATAGAAAAAAATTTAAAAAATGGTCAAATTTTCCATATAAAATTAGAAGACTTATTTAAATTTTAATTGCAGAATACTTTTTGTTCAGAGTTGATTCAAACCCTTTTTCAAGACCGACTTTGAATAAATGCTGCTTGGATCAATTTGAATTTAAATTTTTGTCATTATCTCTACTTTTGCCCCGTATATTTCTTTCAAAATAGATTGATTTGTGCATGCGCGCTTAAATGCCTCAATATATTCTTTATTCTTCGTCTCATTCTTCATTTCGCCATTTCCGTTCATCTTCAAATGCCATTCATTCCAGACTGTTTAGAAATCTATTATCCTTCTTACAAAATCAGGCACGTATATTTATACCAAAAAGAGAATGAATTTCTGAAAACAAAACTCATTTTTCAGCGAAGATCATCCGCAATACTTCCACTGTCGCCATATTCACACATTCGAATTTCCTATTCACAGCATCGATGGTAATTCTAGTCACGAAGTGTAGAAAGATGCTTTCCTCACGCAACCGCAGTGCGTGAATCTCCAATCTCTCCCATAGGAGAGTACCATTGGAATTCATTACACGTTTTGGGCTATATTGACTTTGCTGTACATTCTTAATAATCGCTTGACAGACAATAGAGAATGCGCATATCTTCAATTAGATTTCTTTCTTCGATTAATTCTGCATTATATGATTAGGTTAAGATGGAAAATCAAGAAGGCGCCAATGAACTCAGTACATTGATATGAAGAGCATCCTGTTTCAAAAGGTACAACAAACATTGACTTGAGAATAAAAATTTTAATAAAAATTGTTGGCATAAAATATAGGTAATAAAAATTGAATAAAATTTTCTATTTGTTCTCTTTGTTTTAAAGTTTATGAACTGTGAAAATTTGTTCTGCTAAATATTTGTCCATAACAATCATAGAGCAAACAATAAATGACGCTCGCTTTCTTTGTTCAATGCGTTTTTTACTATAAAAATGAATAAATGTAAAATCACATTAATTTATTTTATTGAAAAAACCCCAATTAAACTCAAATAGGTGTTTTAGACAAAAATTAGCTTGCAATGCACAATCTCCAAATTTCAATACATCTAGGAGTAGAGCTATCAGTTTAATAAAAAAAATATTCTGCTTTAGAATAATTAATAAAAATTTAAAAATTGCCTAAATGGAATCAAATTAATAAGAAATTATACCATTTCAGTTAGCTATTCAACGTATGAAGCAAATTCGGCCAAATTCTATAAATATCCTATATAAAATGCATTGATACCTCATACGTAAGTGATTTTTATCAGTTTAAGCCTTCCATACTTCAAAATCCCGCAAATTAAGTGTTTTCCAGAAAGAAGACGCTTTGTATATAATAGCCTTTATATCAAGATAAGCCTCAATTTCCAGATCAGCGACCAACCCCTCCCGGCGATATTCACAGACTCCTGTCAAAAGGATTAATTCAAAACAGCCAACAATTAGCGAACTCATCCATGTCTTTGCCTCTAAAAATTCATGCAAGTTCGAGTACCTGCAATATAAGCCTGAAGCATATCCACCCATTCCACTAGGTCTCTGAAATAAATAGTTTCCTCCCTCCACTTTTATATGCAGACTTAGTAATCGATTTAGAGATCTTGAGTGGTGACAGCCACCAGTGAAAAACAATGAAAAATTATATCGACCGATGTTCGGCCACATGTGACGGAAGAACACAAGCTTGAAAGAGAAAACATCGAAATTTGACATTTCGATGAGCATGATAAAGTTAGGATGCGATAACGAAAGGATAAGTAACAGTTAGGTCTGCCGAATGCATATCAAAATCTTGATAACAAGAGGATGCTTTCACTTATTGCAAGCACATAGCACAGTAAATGCTTTAAAATGAATTACCTGAGGATCTCTGTCTAATAATGTAGAGTGTTCATTTGCTGATGACATGTTATTTGGACTTCAATGCACATGGCCTGGTTACTTAATTCCACAAGCACAAAAAAAATGTACGCATTTTAAACCGAAGTGAATTTTTAAGCAATTGGATGAATAGTTTTGAAAATTCTGTCCTTTTGTTTCGTGGTTCATTATTTTGTTTCATCATTGGAGTTTACAAAAGAACTGTGAGAATCTGTTTTCATACTTCTATGATTTTGCTTTATCTGTCGCACAAATAAATGCGTTTTGAAATAAAATTCATTTTCGTTAAGTTATATAAATTAATTTAATATAATAAAATTTAATAAAAATCCTTCAATATTATTATTAAAACTCTAAAACATTACATTATGTGAGTTTTAACTGTAAATAAATTTATGTTAAATTTTCATTGAATTTAACAGTTACTTTTGCTTTTGAGAAGATACTAACACTAACTTCCATCACTAAGAACTGAATTTTAAAAAGAAATTCGCTTTGTTTGAAACCGAACAAGAATTCTTCTTTTCAAATGAAATATTCAGTACCACCATTGAATGAATAAAATTTCAAATACGGAACAAATTTGGCGATCTTAAGAAATCAATGTATATTCAATTCCGCCAACTTGGTGGAACTATACTTTTAATAAAAAAATTTCATTTGATAATATCCAATCTATTGCTTTCTGAAAAAATTCCGAGATAAGGCGTACATTTTAAGAATCGTATTTATTGAATATTATTTATTTTAATGCTCTTAAAAAATTCTCTTACAGATATGCCTTCATATTAAATTTTATACAAAAAGTAAAGAGTTACGGAACCTTCCATTTGCACAAGAAATATTGACAAAATTAATTTATCTTCATATTCTTAAGTAAATATTTTATATCGTAATATTACTTTATTTAAACAAATGCTTCATTAATTCTTTTTGATATTAGATGCATAACTCTAAATTTAACAGAAGAGCATCCATTAAAATTAATGCAATTCCAACTGCATGAATTTCTATAAAATTATATTTGACTGATATCTGATAAAATAAAGAACACCATATGACAAAAAAAGAAAACATTTTGAAAAATTCAAAAAATACAACTATAGATTCCGTTATTAAAAACCATTTACCTTTGTTTTTGATAGTTCTTAAATTGTTTTTGATAGTTCTTTGGACTACAGTGAATTTTGTTTGGTATATCAGCAATAGACAATAAAAATATTTTTTTCAGATTCGCCAGTTGAATGCTCTGGCTGATTAAGTTATAGAGAATAACTTCAAATAACTCTAAAAATTGAAAATATTTACTTAATACTTTACTTTATATGACAAAAAAAACACTACCGAATTATAATCCGGGCCATTTAGAAAGTTTGATATTCAGAAATGAGTTTTTTTATACATTGCCCTGCTATGGAAACATCTTTATAATTTCTCATGGGATAAAAAAATTAAACTAATTTTGCTTCACAATTTAACTGAAAACGGCATTGCTTCATTACAGTTATGCTGGGTTCCTATTAAAATCGGAAGATACAGATAGTTAAATATCACTTCTTAAATTTGTCTTTAATAGTAGAGAAATGCTTCAATTCAGTGACGTCAAATTCACGTGATAAATACTATTGCTTGTGACATCCAACTAACTTCTTGTTATACAATTCTGGAGCAGGATACATTATGTATCAGTTGTATGGTATTCATCAGATTCGTAAATTAAATTGGTCCAACGAAAGGGAAAGTTGCGCATGAATTAATTCCTGTTAATTAAATTAATTAAACTTTTTTTCATTTATCTTCTCCTCCAAAACAAGCCCCAACTCACGTTTATGTCAGTAAACTGAGATAGTTACGTTTAAAAATTATTCTAAACTTATCGACTTCCATATCTTTCATATTACAGGATGGACCAGCAAAAAAGGATTCTTCGGTTAAGATTTTATTTTATTTGCAGATGCATATATCCGTTCTAAAACAGATTGCAATTTCAATAATTCTAACTGCAACCTTTCAAGTTTTTTAAACGCATGTGAATTCTTTAATAGTTTTGCTTCATCAGATATTTTGCATGAAATTTCGATTAGCGTAAATCAGTGGGATTCAATTTTTTCTAGACCTAGATGATTTTTTTGAAAATTTTTCATCACATCATTCATTATAAATATCAAAGCAATTTTTTTCTCAAAACAACGAATGGAAATATTAATTTTTTTGATCAGATCATAGTTTTTTTCATTCTGTACTACTTCTAAGCTTCATTTGCGTTTGAAATTGAAATTTCTGCTATAGTTAAATTTCATTCAATAGAAAATTAAACTCAGAAATGTTCTTTGTTGAAGTTCTTTTTAGATTTTAAAATACATTCTTTTGAATTTATTTTGTTTATTTCTATACATTGTTGATTTTCTATCAAAAAATTCAGCATCTTTCAAGACGGATAATTTTTATTAAATTAGCTGTAGTTGAGACACAATTGCATACTTTTTATAATGTACGATATCCTGTAATAAATCCAATATTTTAACCAAAAATTTTAGATACCTTAAAATTAATTACTTCATAACACTGTAATGAACTGATAGAAACTTAATCAATACAAGAAGCAATGTAACTTCCTTTAACCAATAAAGATTAATGAGATTATCTTAAATTATCAAAACAAAGTCATTTCAAGCAAAACAGAATCAATAATAAGTATTTTAACATAATAAATTAATTTTTTTGAAGAACAAATCCAATCTAATAGAATCAACATTTTGCACATGATTATATATCTATAATGTTAAAGTTTAACAAAAAAAAATTCCGTGACGTGCGTATTAAGAACGAAAACATCAAAAAGATTTGAGTGCTAAGAACTTTGATTGATAAATTTCAACTACCCACTGGTCAAAAGAAATTTTTTATTTCTTGTTATATTCTTTTTCCGCGCATTGAACTCATTAATTGTTATGTTCGAATGACTCGTTCCGCGTTCTTGCAATCTGACCAACAGTCCGTAAACACTATTCTCTTCCCTTGTTTATTTCAGCTGTGGGAAAAAATTCTTCTCCCTCCTTTTTTCGTCTATGATACAGACGTCAAGCAATAGAATCTTTTGTTGTTTATTCAGTGAACTTTAGCAATTTTTTTTCATGTCTATTATTTGATTTCTTCCTGAAAAGAAAATAAATAAAATAATCGAAGCAATTTATTGATGAAATTAAACTCAGATTTCAGGTTTTTTAAAGTGTAATAAAAAAAGATGTCGTCTGTTTTAGGTTTAAAGTTGAATGATTACGTATCATGATTTCATGATATATTTAATACACATTGTCAATAATGAAATTGATAAATTAAAGGTAGAATTTTTAGAAATAACTATAACTGAGCAATGAACTTTCAAAAAATTGAACATGTGGTTTTGAATAGTAAAAACTAAGCAAAGTAATGTATAAATATTTTATACTTAAATGTATAAAATAAAAAAAATTAAGAGAGTATTCTATTTTCACTTTATTATATCATTATATAGTTTTCTTTTTAATTATTTTCCAAGTACTTCAGCTTATTGTTTTTAATAAGAATCGACAAAAATGAATTAACTGGATTTAAATAAAGTGGAAACTTATTAGTTATTACAAATATGACAACCATTATCCGGATTTGAATACAGTGGAATTTTATAATTTATTATATATGTGATGATAAATTTTCGAAATATTTCTTCAATCAATTTTTAGAAATAAAATCTAGAATTAAAAAAAAGTGAATGTCCCTTTCTTCCGAAATATTTACCATTCAACATCGATGAAAATTTGCTTCTTCACCAATAGTATTTCGAAGTGATAGGATTAAAAGCGCACATTATGAGAACTATGTTGAAATATATTGGAACTTTTTTATCGTCAATTGCATTGTTTTCTTGATTGAATGAAAGTTGCATTACATTGAAAACAGAAACTTATTCATCTCTGAGCGATAGGAAAGGGTTTCATCAAAATCTCAGCAAGGAGAGAAAAAGAAACACTTCATTATGAAATTTTAAAAATAAACACAAACAAAAATAAAGAATTTTAAATTTAGATTTCAGTGGGAATTATTTACATGAAAGACATGTATGTATTTGTACATATACAGCTTGAAGTAAAAATTATATGTAGAGCTGGCCCGGACATAACATAAAGACGTATTTTTAAATCTTGAAAGATATATAAAAAAAAGTAAAATACATTAAAAAACAATAATTACACCTAAAAACTTAAACGGGTCATGAAATGCAATTTGGAAAGTTTTTTTTTTTTTTTTTTTTTTTTTTTGCTTATTTACAACTTAGGTAACATGAAACATTTGAAATTTTAAACTAATTCTTGATAAGTGGATTCAAATCTCCTGAACAGAAAAACACAGAATTGTAAAATCTCTTCTTTCTTTTTTTATGAAGAAAACAGCGTAATAATAGACTGTTCTGCGTTCTGGAAAAGCAGCTGTATAATAGCAATCAGTCAATTTTTTTCAAAGGAGAGAAGCATGTTGTAAGTCGGATTAAGTTTATGTTCAAAGGATTTTTTTGTTCAATTCTTTTAGCGCTCTTTCATTTCCAACATCAAGAAGAGATTCCCCATCTTCACTGTCATGTTTTGGCGCCTTTTTCTTGATGAATTAGGCAAAGATGATACGCCTATTCCTGCTTTTATTTGTCTGGAATAAAAGCTCGTTTAAAACAGGATTCCCAACAAGGAGATATATCCCATGGTAAACTGCTCGACATTTTTTTTCTCGAGTGTCAAAACAGAAAAGATTCTCAACTATTTATGTTTCCTATAGACTTTATTGTAAGTACATAATAACATGGGAAAAGCACAATGAAATTAAGGGAAATATAGAAGATGTCAACAAGGGTTAAAGGTTGGAAAGAAGCATAATAAATGCTTAGGAATCTTGCAGGGAGAATTTCCTTTTTTGGACGGATTTTAGACGCACTGTCCTGAAATGAAAAATATGTTAATCATTCATATTAAAAATAATTAAAACAGATTAATAAACAGCATCAAAGCTAATGCTTATGTGTTCAAGATCAATCATAAGAAATGTCATAATTCATTATTTGATTTGGAAAAGTTATCTTTTTGTGATGTCTGTTTGTAAGACATTTTTCTTGATATTTTTAAAAAGAAATTTTATCAGTACTTTTTAAGCAGATAACATTTAAAGTGAGGCTCTCTTGTTCTTTTTTATTTTTATTCCTTTTATTTTCCTTTCTCTTGATGTTTTTTTACTATATTTGCACAAGATATAAGTGCAATGTCACTTTCTGATCATCATTTAGTTTAACTACGTTACACAGTAGCGAGCATTATTCAAAAATCTCATTTTCTTTATTGCTTGTTTTGTAAGCTACTCAATAACAAATATTAAAACATTTAGAAACTTAAAACCAAAACGAAAACTTTTATTAAAAACTGTTAACACATGTAATATGAATAATATTTACTAAAAATAAAACGAAAAAATAAGAATATATATTTTTTTTCAATAAAAAAAATAATAATCACACTGATTACATGTTTAAGAACTGAAAACCGAGGATAAAATTGCGGATAAACTTATCCACTTATCTGGCTGACCATTGTAATAGAGAAACGTCATATTTTTTCCACTTATAAACGGTTTTTTATTTTATTTTATTATATTATATTTAAGCAAAGGAATATATTTTAAAACATAATTCTTATATAACTACGAATAAATGCAAAAAAATGAATTTTAAAAATCTGTAGCAATTAATAAAGTTTAATTTTACATTTTTTGTTGGTGTTTATTTTCATCATATACTGGTTAGGATTAAATAGCGTAATTCTTTTTAAAAATTCGTTTTTTTTTTTTTTCACAATAAAATTTCTAGTAAAGATTAGTTTTGGGTTCTTTCGAGTGCTGGTATTTTTAAGTGACTACACAGAAAAGCTTGAATTAATTCCATAGTATTTAACAATGACTAAGAGGGATAAAAAATTAGAATATCTGCTCAAAGCAAGTTTTCTATTTCTAATATTTTCTAACTCCATATTCGAATAAGAAAAATTGCATACCATCATAATTAGGTAACGCTAAAATTTTTCGAAAAGATAACCGATCATTGATAACACTCTGTCATGTTTTAAACAGATCTGTCTACATTACAATACCTTTCAAACTTAAAAATACGGTTTTCGTGTATTATCTCAATTAAGCTGAGATGTTTCTGCATCTCACTCGAGAATTGTTCATGATTTCGTGAACAATAATCTTATCAGTGACATCAATTGTATAAAGCAATAAAAAACCTTCGCGGTCGGAAAAATAATTTTTCGAAATAGAAGATGAAATTCTTTGGTAAAATCATGACCTTGATTATAGAAAACAGCCTTCAAACGATTTACAATAATCAGAATCGTAATTACACAGCATCGCTGACTGGTGAAGTAATTTATCTTTAGAGATCGTTGGTAGTTATGCACGAAGTGTGGAAACACGGAAATCACTCCTTGCAAACAATTTTGGTCAAGTAGAAAAGCGATTTAGTTGATTAAACAGGAATTGTTGTTCTCACATACAAGAAAAAAAATCGTTTTCACTTTCTTCGCTTGTATTGTCATCACTTATATATGACGAGTAGTTAACATTACTTGTGGGAAAAAAATTAACGTCGATATCGAAAAGAAATTATGAGACCATTTCAGCCGCGAAAAAAAAACCATTTTAATATTTGTTCGTCAAAAAAATTAAATAAAAAAATAAACCATTGATCGGCATCCATTGTTCCACCCCTTGCATTCTTTAATCTTCCGATCCACTTTGTTGCTATCACAGAAATTTTGCAAAATGCATTTTCGATTTTTGACTTTCAATTAATGTACAAAAAAACACTTGTTTAGAATAATGCGTGTTGAGAAATCCTTTCCTTTTTTTTTCTTTTTTTCTTTTCTTTTCCTTTTGAAAATCGTGTATGTTTATATATATATATATATATATTGAAAAATAAAACGCTCTTAAAAGTAGCAGAGTGTACATAATAAAAACACCTTTTGTACACGACAAAAGCATGAACCACTGAAGTGTAGTGTTTATTATTGCTCCTCTTGTACAAGAGGTTCAAAGTATATGGTCAGAGTGGCACTTATGAGATTTGTTTGCTTTACCACTGTTTGGAATTAATTCTTTTTAATTCGTCTGTCTTGATTTCTTTTGTTTCATTTGGAATAGTTAATGTCGTTTTTTTATATATATATTTTCTATATATTTCTTATAAAAGAAACATTTCATGATGTTTTTACTGCATGGCTTTGAATAATTATTCAGAAGTATAGAAAGAGTCAATGAAGTAAGAAATTATAACTTTAAAATTACAGTTTTCGCTATTTAATTATCTGGCACATTCTAACTTGAATTAAAAAAATCGATGATCAAGCTCTTTGTATGAAAGTTCATTTATCTCCAGTGAATATTTATTAAGAAAACAAAGGAATGTAAGAATATCAAAATTCCTTTTAAAATAATGACGCAACTGATTCGAATGTACCCTTTCCTAATTCATATTTCAATACTAGTACTTAATTAAGAATGTGAAATGCCTAATCATGGAATTACGTGAATGTTTCAATTAGAGTGAATATAATCTAAACACATTTAAACATGTTATAAGTATCTCTGTTGCCATTCATTTAGTAAAATATGAAAGTGTGGATTGCTTTAAGAAATGGTTCGTTCATTGTATAAAATGAAAAGTTATTTAATTTCTAGAAGAGTACTTTGTTGATATCAGGTGACTTTTCAGAGAATCTACTGAAGAGTATT
Organism: Argiope bruennichi; assembly: GCF_947563725.1. Taxonomy (NCBI): domain Eukaryota; kingdom Metazoa; phylum Arthropoda; class Arachnida; order Araneae; family Araneidae; genus Argiope; species Argiope bruennichi. The sequence goes on from NC_079163.1 coordinate 130,735,265, forward strand.
TAGATAATATGAGAAGAATGATTCCCATATATCAAAGTACTCTTCTGCAGAATATAATTCAGTTTCTTTCTAGAACTATTATGGTCCTTTCACAAACATTTCTCATATGCCCAACAAATTCCCCTTTTTCAATGAGCATGACTGTATTGTTAGAAAAAACTTCAAGAAGTATTTTCTAGAGTAGGATCCTTGCTGAAAATTCTTTATTTGAAAAATCAGACTTACTGCTTTTTAGAGGGTTTACAGCGCTTATATATATATACGATTTTATCCAATTCACACAAGATAAAACCTTCACAAACATCATGTTAGTTCTTGCAAAAAATCACTCTACTAGGAAAATAATATTTTCAATAGAATTCAATTCTTTGTGGGAGTGCGAATGAAAAATTCGATTGTTAGTCAATTCCATCCTTGCAAAAAATGAACTCTCCAAATATATCTTCTCAGGTATATCTGGCTTACAATATGTTATGTTGAATTCATGATCAGAAAAATTCATAGTTTAGCTTTTTTTTCAAATGCTTTTCTTATATGTGCAAGAAAAAATTTATATTTGAATATAAATTCCTCTCCAAGAAAAAGAAATCGCATTTTACGACCCAATTTATTAGCATACTATCGTTTATCTTTTTAAAATGTATTTCATTCACCTTTTTAAACTTGTTTAAGTGCAAATTCTGTCTAATTAAAAACATTAGATAGAGTTCATGATATCTGAAAAAGAAAGGAAATATAGCTCTCCCATCCAAACTGTATGTGAATATTTTCCTTTTTATATTTATTAAGGTTTCTAATTGTTCTTATTATAGTTATTAATCTTTTACTATGCGTGATGAATGAAGGCATATTCCAGTTTGAAACGCAATGTCCTCAGGTGAATCCAGTCAGTATGCTTCAAATAATGTAGCAAACACTGACCCCAGAAAATTATTTCTTTTTTATTCACACTAGCTTTCTAAATTTAAAATTCAGAAACTTCTTGGGGTAAAAGAAGTTGGATTATCCAATTTTATTGACACTGATGAAGTATTATTTTCTATGAAACATCTACTGCATTATATATAATTTCATACATTCGCTCGAACTTGTGTATTTTTTGGAGTCAATGATCTCTTAACTTTGAGCCGCCTTTGATTTACTATACATATGAAATAACTTTCTTTCAGCCAAAGATCATAATGCATGCATAAAATACTCTATAATGATGATCAACCCATGAAATGATAAGATAGTATTACACTTCCTATCAAAACTCCAGAGCACAATATTTGCCAAAAAAAATCTATTGTTATAGGCAGAATTCACCAATGAAATTTTCTTTTCTTAGAACTTACTTAACAAGAGGAAGATAGCCTAAGCCAACCTCCAATCCTTGATCATAAACGCTCAAACAACGAGGGAATATGTTTGCTTCTGAATCCTCACATTCACAAGGCTGGATTTCAGAATCATCCTGAAGAAATGGTAAAAGCGTGATGTTTCTGGGTTTGGTTGCTTTGTTTATTATCACCCAATTGTCTACTTTCACTGGTATGATGGTTGAGAGAGTAAATGACACCTACAGATAAAATAATATTAGGGCATAGATTCAGGAAGAAAAATAGAAAATTTTCCAGATGATCATATCTGTCGTTTGGCGGAAGCCTTGAAAATTGAGGTCCTCAACCGTTGGTTTATAATATCTACATTTAACTCAGTAGCTGGTGAAAACGTGTTTAACTATGTTGTTGATGATTCGTGGTCAATAAAGTACAATTTGAAGATACCTCAGAATGCGTCAGAAGGGAACGGGGATGTATCATCTTTCATTAATTTATAATGTTATGTTTTTTTTGTTTTGTTTTTTTGCATTGGAATCCAAGGAAATCCTTTAGGTTATTGACCTGATAATACTAGATGTATAATTTTGCTTGAGGTTTATTTGAAAAATTAAGAAGGTTATCAGACAGGTTTCCAAAAAAATCTTATAATTAACATCTTAACATCTTTGTAATTTCAGTCAGTTCTGGAAATGCCTCTCTGTTATATACATATATGTTTGCTTCTATTCGAATTCCTGGCATATTTAAACAGCTTAAGTGTATTCCGGAAAAAGCACTATTTTAAATTACATTACAACAAAGTTTGAATTTCCCATATTGAGCGCCGTTTTAAATTTTCTAATTTGGTTTGCCAAAATTATGGTCTTAAGATTAGAAACTCGACTTCATTTTTATTTATGTTTTAATAGCATTAATGGGGTTTAATGTTTTTTCACTCTTGCATATTTAAATGAAATTTGAAAACTATATCAAATTTCAATGCAGATAAATAGATTTTTTTTTTCAAAAAATTAAAGAATCTTAAGTATTTTTTTCAAATTCTTTCTCAAAATGCAACTGATTCTTTTGGCATTTCCATTTATCATCATAGGGACATTTGATTTTCCTCATTCTAATTTTATTTAGTTATTTCGTATCATGCTTCACTGAAACGAAAATCAATGACTTTCGAATAAATCTTTATATTTTCCACAGATCTCCCTCCACTTCTTCCATTTTTTTTCTCAAAAATTATTTTTTTCTGACTGGGAGTATCATCTATTGAATCAAACTCGGGGATAATACAATATTGTTCTTTTTTTTTTTTTTTCTTGTGTCACTTTTGAATATTTATCAGTTCTTTCGAGTGAATTATGGCGTAACATAGTCGTGTTGCTAGTGTTATATATTTAATGCAATGTCTTTTCAAAGTAATAAATATATTTTTTATCATGTTTAATTTGTGAAATAGCGCTTAAAAATGGCACTTAAAAGTCTATAGATGCAGACATTAAATCATGGGTCTTCTTTTAAATGTTCCAAATTATCATCATCGCTGCTGTATTTCTCACATATTGCACTGAAGTGTATAAAATATAGATTTCTTTTTTATTTATATGCATGTAAATTTTAAATAACTATGTTATCTACAATAATATTTGTACAAATGTATTAAAGATGATTTCAGGGTGTATAGTTATAAATATCAAAGATATGAACCTAGTATTTTAAATTAATTAATTTTTCCATTAAAATAATTATTTTTAAATATACATAGATTTCTCTATGCTTAGTTAAGCACAGAAAAAATCCTGTAACTAAAAATACTTATATTAAAACAGTGCGCATTATTCAGTCACATTAATGCCCTCAAGCTATTCATCTTGAAAGATTCCAAGGCAATGAATCGATCACTCGTAAGTACCTAAATTGCCAAAAAATTCGATATGAGAATGCATTTTGAGGCAAAAGTTCTTTCAAATTAATAGCAATGAGGCAAATCTTCTTGAGACAATCATTCAACCCATTTCTAATTTAGCTAGAAAAACTGCAATCAAGATGTAAACGGAGTTAAAATATATACAAATTAACGGAACATCCAAGATAGTACACTCTAAGATTATAATTCATTGTTTTCAAATGTGTTAGTTATTTCATAATAATAATTTTTTTCTTTGGATATAAAATATATTTGCGAATTAGGATTAAAGTTTTATTTGATACTATCAATAACTTAACTTAAATTTAAGATGGACATATCTTCTTTCCAATCTTGGAAATTGTTCGAAATTTTTCTGATCTATTGTATGGGACTTGTAAACTTGTTCGGGCCTGATTTTTTCTGCTGTACCCATGACAGAACCTCCCTACCAAAGTCCATGCTCGAATCTACAATATTTTAAAGCTGATTGTGCTTGCTAAAAAAACTGTACAAGTTTTTATAACGAAAATATCTCATTTTTTTTTTCAGATTAATTTCAGAAATAAAGAATCAGAACACATAGCAGTAAGCGTGTTCTTAAAAAGTGTTTGCATTTTATTTCCAATGTGGTGATAAGAATCCAATGTAACTTTCGTTTTCATTTTGAGTTTGAGGGCCTTTGCGTTGGTCATAATTGTCGTTTTCGATTATATGATGGATGTTATGCACAGAGCCTATCGATTTCCGCTTTTTGAAGAAAATTTATTTTTATCGGTAATAAATTTTATCTGTCATTAATTATTTTTCTTATCATGTGTATAGAAAATATTTCGACAATTTGAGATTGTATTTCTCCTCCAGAAGTCTTAGAGTCGTGCCTTTTTTTCCGCTGGTTTCTATCGAAATGTTGTCAAAAAATAAAATCCATTGATGATAAGTAGACATTGATTGATGGACATTTACAGATGGATAGACCTTTGATTCTGTTCATCTTAAGTTGTACTGGGAGAATTTTAACCGCTGTGTTATCAAATAAGTAATAAAATATAGACGTTCTATAATGATAAATGCATTTCTGTTTTTAGCATTGAAGTTGTAGTGCGAGACCAAAGAATTTTCTTTACAGTCATGAAAATAAATATGCTCTAATTTTGTTCTTCTCAATATGTTCTGTGAAATTTTTAACATATGTATTACCAAATATATTCAAACACTAGGCAGTCTATGAACATAGATGTTATTTTGCATATGATTCTGAAAACTAACTCTCTTTGAAGATCATACAGCTAGAGAATTAATCTAACTATGAAGCTTTTAGATAATGTATCACAAAAATAAATTAATTAAATTGTTGGAAGGAGTATTGGAGAGATTTCTTAAGCGTTTGCTATAAAATACTTTTAAATTGACTTTTATAGATTTTAATTCATCGTTTGAAACATAAATTGATTCAGTATTCCTGTGACTTAAACTTAAACATGAAATAAAATAACTAGAAAAAAAACCCTGTCTCATTTTTTGTATGAATTTTAGAAGTAAAAGGGAAATAAGTTGGAAATTTTTACTCTTTCCCAAGAGGATGATAATTCTAGAAAGATTTTTTGAAATATTGTTATAGAAACCAGAGTAGCATTTATTTTTTATGTGCACTCATAGTTATTAGAATTATATTTATTTTTGAAAATTATTGAGTCCGAAGCCTAATTACTCAGAAGAAAAGTCATTTCATAGAATGGGATCCTAATGAGAGGCTTTTAATTTGAAGAAATGTGCCGCCAGTTGCATCAAGGAATGTTACCGTTTACCTTTTCTTTTTTCGGACCAAGGGGTACGGTCAAAGAAATAAAACGTGCCGCTACTTTAACCTTTTATTTTTTTCTTTCAAAGTTCACTTCTGTTCTTAACGGACTGCAATTATCAAAAGAGAGAAATAATCTTTTCTTTTTCCTTACTGTTTTTTTAAAGTGCTGTCGCGTGATATTTCCTATATGCATGCCAAGTTGAGAAATGGTAGACTTCTGTCTAGAAAAATTCTTTTGTTCTCTGCTGAATGTTAGTTGTTTTCTCCCTGTATGTTGCAGATATAGAATAAGCCTAACATTTCTTTACCGACCAAATGCAATTAAAACTAATTACATTTTTTCTAAAACTTGTACCAGTGTGACTTTATAATGTTCATTTTTATCTTTTTCTTTTGTTAATTACTAGCTCAATCTTTTTCTCTTATATTTCTGGTTTCAATTTGGAATGAAATTGCTTTCAAAGAAGCAACCTAACTGTCCTTGGGATTACATACGACAAAAACTAATTACATTTTTCTGATGTTTTACCTGGAGAAAAATGCAGCCGATGTAATTCTTGGACAATTTTCGAAGAATTATTTTTTAATCTTGCGAGTTTTCTAAAATCTACTATTTTAATTTTTTCCTACTCGTTTTTAATTGCTTATTGGAAAGTAACATAAAAATCTGCAAACAATTATTTATCAATAAAATAAATCTCAATAAAAATTGCGTTTTTTATATATTTAAGTGTACAACCTTTTTGAGCCATAAAACGGATAATTTTTTTAAGAAATAATATACCAGTAATTATATGAAACATCTGCTTGTCCAAATAAAGATGAAGATTTTCAGCCAGAAAATGCTTTTTGATTAATGCGATTTATGAATTATTTCGCTTGAGAAGAGAAAAAGTAATATTTCAACTTTAGAAAAATGTTGTTTAATTATTTTTAAAAAAAATTTAACTCAAACAAAAAGCCATGCGATTATACAATAACGGTTTCTACAAGATGAATTAAAATATTTATTTAATATGTGCCAATTTTTCTATGATTTTGAAATGATTCGTTCAATTTTTATTAATAATTTAATTATTACTATAAACTGGGACTTTTATAATAATTTTCTCCTGTTTTTCGGGGTTAGCGCTTTATGATTTTTTTTTAGAAGTTTCAATCGGTTTATACATACAAATGAATTTATTTAGTTTCACTACCAGTAATCAAAAGATTCACCGGGAATTTCTGCTTTGCAATATCGATAGCGACTTCAATCCAAGAAATATTCTTACGAATACAATAATGAATGTTGTTCTCTCTTTTTGTAAAAGTGAAATCTTTCTTAAGAAAACACAAAAGAAGCGTTTCAAAAAAGGTGTTTAGCAGCAGAACCGTTGTTCAAACATATTTCTAATCCTCAATCGACTCATAAATTTCTTTTTTATATGAAACTAAGAACTGAAATCCATTTCTGTATGATATTCAGAAAAATAGATGAAATTGCTGTGTAATGTACATGAAATTTTCGGTTCGTTGACTTATGTTAATATTACTTTTTGACCTATGAACTAGGAAACGTCCCCATCGCTAGGATATTATTCCTTACTCCGGTTTCAGACGTCAATTATTCGCGGGATGAAATCAAAATGCTTTCTTTCTGTAGACAAAAGGTTTATTTGTTCACACCCAACAACCGCTATTCTTCGGTACATCACGCGATTTCAAAGTTCAACTATCTTCTGTAGAATCACTTGCTCCTCCTTCGAAAAGCAAACAAAGCTATTTGTTCTATACCAGACCTTTCCTGGAAATCTATTTCGTTCCCCTATTGGGTGAAATAGTGATGATGAACTGCAATCATAAAAGCACAGTAAAACGTATTAAATTCATGAATATTCGGCCTCATAATCCTTAGAAAACTGTAACCTGTTGAGTTTTTTATAATGTTCTGCATGAGTGATTGGTAAGATAATTGCCTCCAGGGTGTTCGAAAAAAAAATCTTGAACTGACTTTTTTTCCTCAAGTTTCAAGAAAGAAAACATTATGTAATATCACATCAATAGGAACAGGATAATTGAAAGGAAAAGCAGCAGCCCTTTCATTTATAATAGTTCACATCTCCTGCTGTCAGAAAATTATCATCATTTCAATTCTAAAGATAGCAAAATTGGAAATAAAGGAATACATAGCCGCTTAGAAAACAAAGGAATTCAGTAAATACTTGTTTTTATTCAAATAAAAATTATCTTTAAACTTATTGTTGAAAACAATATTAAGTGACATGTTAAGAGGCCCCTTTCTTCAACAATTCCGAAGTCAAGTAGAACATTTTAGCTGTGATGCCATATTTTTTATTTGAAAATATCTCTTCTATTCTTAACTAAAATAAATACTTGTGAAAACACAATAATGAGGTATGAATTGGAATAAATTTTCACGTTTTTGTAATGAATTTGTATTCTTTAATTATAATTTCTTGTTTCAAGTGACCTCTATCCAACTAAAGGCAAGAATATAATTTTTTTTTCAATTCTTAAACAGAATATCATATCCATTTTTTGATCTGTTTATTATTGCAGAAAAAATTCGTTAGTTTCAAAAGAACGTTATTATTATTTATTTTTTTAGTATTCTCCAAAAAGGATTAAGAAGACAAAGCTACAGACATTCTGAAACGAGGCTTTGAATTTTCTTAATGCTTCTAAAGTTTAGCAATCCATTGAAATTCGAGTTCCTGCTGTCGTTAAACAGATGCTTATTATGAATATTCTTTGAATATTTAACGATGGTGGTGCGTGATCCACTTTAAATGAATCTCCGGAAACTTCGGGTTAAAGTATTTTGTTACGTGAATTTCAGGATAGCTGAACGAGACACTTTTTTCACTATTGAATGCGAGGTTTGTTAAGGTCTGTTGCTGATCCATGGCTAGTGCTTTATACTTTGTTATTATATTTTCATAATTCCGTGCATTGTTTCGCTTTGAAGAACGAACCGCACGACATTGGTCATTGTTTCCAAATGATCTGTAAACTAATGAATTCGATTTGGAAGATCATTCAAAAAGCACGAATCGTTTAAATATAATTTTGTTTAGTGTTAGTTTCAATTTATATACATTTTAAAGGAAACTCTTAAGTATAATATAAAAACTATCTACATGCATTTAATTTACGAGCATTGTCACAGAAAATCGCATTAAATTTTTTTTTTAAATTTAACGAAGACTTTTTTCTTTGCATAAAACAGGTAATTTTTCAAATCGATTTAGGATTTACTGGGAAAAAGCAACTGAGTTTAATTAAAAAAAAAGTGTTTAAATAAAGAAAAGTAAAAAAAGTTAAAAAATATTCGGACTTAAAATTTCAAAATAGACTAACACAAATCAATGATGTGCAAATTTATCAATTTATCAAATATCTATGTTATACATTTCAAGAATTCACTAAACAATTCTAATTCATAACTATTAAATTACCTCTGCTTCACTCTCTAAATATTTTTATCAACAGTTATTTAGTTTTTGTTATAGAAATGTAAAGAATAAGAAACATAACCTTCTTTTAGATTTAATTATTAAGATTTTAATTTATTTTTTCTACATTTTATTTTATTTATCTAATATTTTCGCATAAAAATATTTCACTTTTTAATGCAAATGTCTATTTTAATGAAATATAATATGTCATTTTCAGTATTTCCAGAAATACGTGTATTTCGTAAGAAACTGAAACGTCATGTGCAAAGTAACATTTCAAAAATTCACTAAACAATTCTGATTCATAACTATTAAATTATATATAAGGAATTTGGCTTTCTCATAATCCATTGGATTTTTCTAACATCGGTAATTATATATTAAAATCGAACTTTATTAAAAATCGAGGAAAACATTTTTTGAATAACTATCATCAAACCGACAAATTCTTTTTAAATCTAATAATGCTGTTAACTGTAGAAAATTGTATTTAGGTGCAGTCATAGGAGTTGTTTTCAGCCTTTCCCGTTAAACATCAGACTACAAAAATTTAAACATGAGTACGAGAAAAAAAATCCCTAACCTTTTTTTTTTTTAACTTCCGTATTCAGTACAACAGTTTAGTGCTGTTTTAATTTGGAAAGTGGAAGCAGAATGATAACAAAAATAGTTATTCCACACAAACATACACAAAAAAAAAATCCGTTTAACCCTTCACTGGGGAGGTGAAATTTTAGGACTTAACTGGGGAGGTGCGGTCTACGAGACCGCATTTCATTTACGCTCAAATTAAATTTTCTAATGAATGTATTAGTATGAAACACTGCCAATATATTTTGCAGATATTTTTCTTGATATATAGATATGTTTTAGAAAGTTTTCAAAATATATTATCATTGAAAAAAGTAAATGCGTTGGAAGAAACGTTTTCTTCTCAAATTACGTTACAATAAATAATATTCTTGAAAAATCATATTACTTTTTACTTTTTAAATCATATTTATTTTTACAGTATATGAAGGTATATAGAAGACAATATAATGTAAAATTCAACAATTATATGAAAAATAAAAAAATTGACAATGGGTAAAATTGGCCCCTTTTTTTTTATCGGCTTGTGTGACTTTCATAGCACAGTTTTCTAGGGCATTTTAAACATACAGGTTAAGAACTAGTATAAAAATCAACCTATAAATTCTGTATATATATCTCTTGGTATATTAATATATTTTATAAATTTATCAAAATACATTATCACTAGAAAAATTAATTATGTTTGAACATACATATCAGAATCAGTTGAATGCGAACTTTCATCGAAAAACTCTTCTGTACAATTCTCCTTATCACTAAAATCACTTTCTGCTTTATTTAAAAGTGTCTGGAACACTGCTTCATAATAGGATCAGTAAATTGGATGATATTTCGGGGTCCAAGTTTTAGCGCCATCTGCTAAGCCTTGTTTATTACTGGGACACTAACAGGGAGGTGTGGTCTTAGTGATTGCGCTTAAAGAAATAACTGAATTATTTTAAAAGGCATCAGCTGAAATCGGCTGAAGATGTGCACGTGTATTGAAGATCACAAAACAGGAAGCTACAGGGTCAATCCATTCAATTGAGCTAAAAATAGAATAGGGGTGACCGAAAATGCATCGATAGCGGTCTCACAGACCGCACGTCCCCAGTTAAGGGTTAAGCGAATAATTAATGCATGGAATTATTGAAGACAAAACTAACATTTAGTTTAATCTGTTAAAGGAAAACCTAAAGGTACTTGACCGAAATCCTTAATTACGAAAACTAAGAGTCTGCTTTAAGCCACTGAATTGCTGAAAAGACATCGCTTCTGGTAACGCTGCATCCTTGACACATAGGCCTTTCGTGATAGTAGACTCATGATATCCAACGAGGAAGAAGACTTATGCCATTGAATACCTGCTTTGAATTAATAAACATTCACTCCTTCTAAGAAAAGTGGATATCGTTATCTTAGAAGTTCATCGCATAAGATCGTAAAAATCCCGATATTTAACAATTTTTTGAGGAACTCTCTTTTACAGTTCGTCAGTAATGGTTCGCTTGAGAAGAAATTGGTGATACGCATACAAATCAAATAATAAATGGATTTTTATGCCCATTTAATCCGGAGTTTGAGGCAATATTTCTTTTCGGTGAAATGTCATCCTACTGTTTAAAATTCTTGCTGGTAAGTGGACTGAAAAAGTTAAAGTACGAAAAAGAGCTATTTTGAGCCAATGTAAGTCATTCAAAAGATTTACGTGATCGTAGTAAGGAGTCTACAAGAAATAAAAACTAGCGAAGATAATGCAATATATCCATGTTCGTCGACATACTTAATCCTTGTTTAATACTTTTGCTTTTTAAAAACAGCTGTGGAATTAATGTTTTCTTTTCTATTAGAAAAATCAATCTGTCAAAATGGGATATTAAAATTAAAAAGGAGTTTGTTTCAAGTATCTTATATACAAATTCATATTAACCCACATTAAAAGAAATTCACAAATTGAAAGGAACTTAATATGATATCCTTCATAGATTCGGATGCATTTATTTTCTCAAATCGTTACAGTATGTTTCTTGTTAGATAATTCTTTTTCAATTTTGGATTATAAATGCTTTATTGTTTACTTATTTGATTGTTAGTATTGCTATCTCCGAAACCTTTTCAAAAAATCATTTCTCTCAGCGTTTGAGGCATATAAAACCGCAGCTTATTTGAAGAAATAAATCAAGAATTGCACCGTTTGCTAAGGAGAACATGTTAATCGAGACAATTGAATATTTTTATGGCAATCACAGAAATAAAATCACACAAATCAATCAAGATTCATTTTTGTGTAGAACAAGTTCCACTGCAAAATGAAGCAATTACATCTCCCAAATAGCTCTCGATGTGGTTTTTCATAAAAAGTTGACTTTCAGTAAACAACACAATTGGATGACTATCATGAGAATAAAATACTACTTGTCACGAGATACTTGAATTCTTTGTTTTTACTTTCTTTTTTGCGGTATTTTTCTTTCAAGCATTTTAGCTTATCTAAAAGGGTAACATTACACAACGATGGTGGGAGCAGTTAGCTTATCTAGCTGGCCTTTGTTTCATTCGACTGCAATGATCCAGTGATTCGCGTTCCAACATCTCAGTCCACATCACGGAATGATTGAAATGGTTTCCGCTAGCATGCCAATTCCCGTTCACAGACCTTAAGAAGCGTATTATAAATGACACGATTGTTGCTATCAGTAACAAATCAGAAAAAGGATTGCTATCCAACAATATATTCTGTAGATTTCAGAAAGCACGCTTCCCGAGTTGAAAAATCTGTTTGATGGAATATTTTCTAATTCATATAGGAACTTTTCCTTGTTCGCCCTTTTTTTTTCTATAATCGTCAGTAGTAAATCTATGAACCCATGCAAACAAATTGGCTGTTTTAACATGCATTATTATCTTTGACATAAAAAAAGTTGATGTCATCTGACAGTTGTTACATGATCGTGGTCGCGGGTCTTATTAGCACTAATCAGTTTTTACATATGAAAAATTAATTTGATTTAAAATTGTGAAAAAAGTGGGGTTGTAAATAGAAACCATTTTTTTTTCACCTGACAAACGTAAATATTCATTAAATAGACAACGCTCAGTAAAATCGAAATCGCATTTGAAAGAAATTCTTGTCACTATCATGAAGAAATATTTTTTCATGCAAGAAAGCTGACTTCGAAACTTCTGATTATATCTTTCCACTAGACCTATAGAGATTACATTTACTTCCATAAGATGAATATATCCTTATTATTTTACTTTTGTGTATGTTTGAACTTCATGTGCTCCAGGTCATAAGTTATTTCGAATTTACTTATGACTTGTACATCTTTATTCAATGCTGTAGATGATACAAAGTAAAAGACCTCGTACCACATCGTTTATCCATTCAGTGAGCTGTATAAGAAGTCAGCCTTATAATAACAAATCCTGAAGGAATCCGCATTTATGCAGTTATTATCTTTATTCGGTCTTTTTTATAGCTCTCTAAAAAGTTGCAATCATGCTTACAAATGATATCGGGCCAGTTAGAACTTAATAATCAAATAAATTTTATTATTTTTGGAGAATTATTTATGTATTGTGTTTACTATCAACTGTCGGAATATATATGCATGCATCTGTTCAAAGCTAATCACAATTTGTATGCAATTGATTCAGTAAGACAATTACATAACTAATTTAATTACGGAAATAATAAAGTTTTAACGATGATATGCAAGCATTGGGATTTCGATTCGTTTGCATAGAATATTCATTAGAGTAATAAGGAGCAACTTTATTACTTTTTTTCAATGTACTGAGATAAATAATGATCAAGATCTTTTTTCCATTAAGGCTTTGATTTTATAAATGCAAAAGTTTACTTCATAAGATGCGTATACGTATGATTCTACAAGAATGATTTGTTCTTACTGAATTTAACCATAAAAAAGTTTTTGTAAATTATCATATTTGAAGTTTCAAAATCTCTTTATGAGACGAAGGCCATCTCCTTAACAGTTAAATAAACGCGAATAATGAAATGTGCTTTTCTTATTTAATTCATAATATTAAGAAATTGAATTTATTTTTATATTTTTTTCATTCTAAAATTTTTTGACATCAGATAAATTTAATAGAAAAGAAAGAGGTGTATTTTTATACTTTTAAAGTAGAATAAGTTGAAGAAATTTAGATCCAGAAAGCTCAGAAAGAATATGAAATTTATCAACTTATGATTTTCCTCCTTGAAGATTGATATTCACCATTAGAAATACATCAAGTCTTAGAACAACTCCTAAAATTAGAATGTTCGCTTTAGTACTCACTTTTTATTTCTTTTCAAAAATTTAAAAAATTAATTAAAATTTAATAGTTATTTGTTAACTATTTTTATTTACTCTTTCGATTAATTTTACTGTATATATTACTTTATTCATTACGAAATGTTATATAGAGTAACATAGAAATTTTGCCTCTACTTTTCTACACAGTTTGGCGAACGATGCTGTTATAGTATTTCATGCAAATAATTGGCTTCGCTGTTAAACTATTCAGGTGTAATCTAAGGTATTGGTGCTTATAAATAATTAATAAAATTATCCGGCAATTTAATACAGAAAACAGAAAATCATTCAGGGCTAATGAGTTTCTTCTATATAAAAACGATAAAATTTTTCAGGCTTAATCAAAGACATTGCTTATATTAAAATAGCCTGGCAATTTAATACAGGAAAACAGAAAATCACTCAAGGTTCTAAAGCTAATGAGTTTCTTCTATATAAAAATTATATGTTGTTTTTAAATGGGAAAAGATTAATTTCTGTCGTCCATTTCAATGCATGTGTAATTCTTTAGTAATATTAATACTAACTCTTTTGGAAGTATTGAGAACTATTCAAAATATGTATCCGATCTTTTTGGAATTAAATTACTAATCTGGACATTAAAATCCATTGCTATGAATGTTGAAATCTATGTAGAGATTCTAAATAATCATTAATCACATTAAATTCTCTGCATCTTGATACCAAATTCGATAGCAATTATCTAATAGCCCTTTATATAATGAAAATTTAAATTCAAATGTATTTAGTTTTCAACCAAATAAAAGATTTCTTCATTATAATTTAACTCCTTTGCATTCTTATTTTCGTTGAAAATTGTTCACAGCATTCACTTTATTGCAGATATAAGAATGTTTCTTGGATTTTTTTATTAATGGTCAGTTTTGAGGAGAAAATAGTTTAAACCACATATTTCTACTACCTACACTGTACAGCACAAAATTTCATATGACTGTAATGTGATTTAATTGTCAAAGTTTTCAGAAAAAAAGTAGTAGAGTATCGAACTAAGCAATATAAGACGAGTAATTAGCCATAATATTTTTTTTCTAATGATATAAAATTGAATACAATTATAGCGCTCAGAGATTAGTACGCATGAGAATTCTGAAATTATCTTTGCTTACAGCGCAAAATAAGTGTACAAAATACACACTTAGTGCAGACCAGAATTTCTACGAACATGCGTTAACAACACAAAATTTTAAAATATCTAATGACATTAAGATAAGCATGTCTGTCCTATGCTAATAACTAGTATCGCTCTTTTTTCAAAGTTAAAGTTTTAATTGCAAATCTACGTTTTTTTTAGTGTTTTGACGTACGATTTGAGGCACCTTTTCCTATTATGAGTGCAAAATCTTTAGACAGATTTTACCCGATATCAGACTTAACAAATCGAGTCCCTTTATCAGTCTTGTTCCTCCTGTCAAAACTTAAGCTTTCTGATTGAAAGACTTGAGGACTACTTCGATAGATCCTCTATCATTGATGCTGTCTTAAAGTAATTCCATCCGGATACTAAAGCAAAAATTTTCTGATCTAAAGTGATCTATCGGCCGCCGCTCCCGTATCGAGAAGATAGCAACAAATCAAAGAATTAAAGACTGGATTTTCGCTTTGCTTGATTGAATCAGGAGAAAACAAACTGTGGTGTGAGATAACACAAGAAATAGCCAATAGGCATAATTTGTATTTGAAAAGCATGCAGCGTAGTTGAGAAAACTGGCTGCAAATCTACGGTGTGTTTACGTGACTTGACTGTAAAGTTTTGTCTTTCGTTGTAGTATATATACAATGAACGAAGAAAAGTGAAAAATGAAAACTAGGAAATAACTGCAAGAGACTTATGAACAAATGTCGAGGGAAGTTGGGCTATTCCGAGAAAAAAGTTTGGAGATAAAACATATTTTGAATTTTTTATTTTCTTTCAGCGATCGTTCTTGGATATATTTTTAGTGATGATAATCCTTGTTTTTCCTTTGCTTCGCTAGTCAAGATTGAATGTAGAACTAATAAAGTTGAGAGAATTTTAAATAGTCAAAAACGAAAAAGAATAATAAGCAAACAATTAAAAAATAAAACTCGGAGATTTAATTCTGTTATTATTTTATTTAATGTGAAATAAGAATGAAGCATTTTTGAATTCTTTTTTATACCTAATATAATATCTAAAATACTTAATTTACTGGAATAAAACTTTCTTACTTATATATTTTGCTCAAATATGTAAAATCAAAGTAGCCAAATGCTCTAGATTAACCGGTACTGTTCCGATATTTGACTTTGTAAAAATACCCCGATATTCAGTAAAATGTCACGGAGTTTTACTTACATGTGAAAAATAATGGTATTAGTTTCTTACAGAAATTTACTGAGTATACTTTTAAAATATTCTATTCTTAAAAATTTGCCATCAATACCAATCTCATTTCTATGATTGTTACTATCATCTTCGCATAAAGTGCAAACTTTTGCAATCGTTATTGTTAATCAATTTCATCGGACATCTTGGATTATTCGGTATTTCTCTGAATTTTGATATCGGTTTATTACGGTCAGTCTGTCTCTTCCCAATATCTTAAACATCTGGAATGAAGCTCAGGAAATTTAATCCCTTCATTTCAGAATATCTAAAACTTACATACAAACAGACGGCAATATCTCATGACATTTAAAAAACGGGTACCTTTTTTTAAAATAAATGTGACAATAATGGTCAGGCTAACAAATGTTTTTATTCAAAGTGAGTGGTGTCTTTTACACAAAAAATAAAATCAATTAATGTAGCTGATGAACTTTACATTATTTTCAAGAAAACAGAACGACTCATTAATTATTCAGTCATTTAAATGTTTGATATTTGCTGAGAATAGCTTTAAATATTGATCAAACAATAACCAATGGTTTTTTACAAATTTTTGTTGGAGAAATAAGTGATTAAAATATCTAAATCCTTTAATACCAAAAAGACGCATTGCTCTTTTTATTTTCGAAAGCAGAAGCTACTTACATAGCAGAAAGCAGTAATATATCAATTGTTAAAGTTTCATATCTCAAATAACCCCATCCCTTTAATAGCAAGGTTGTTCACTGCAGCAGGTGTAATGCCCCGAAATATCCTTGTTATAGTTCGGGTCACGATTTGATAAAGTCAAGTACATAAAGATGGTGTATCCAAAATATTTGACCGCACCTCACATTCATGAAACACGTTCGAGAAAAAAATGGTATTATCTCGCATCCAAAGTATCTTCGTCCAATCATCTATGGTCCATGAATGTACCGTGATCTATATTTTGCTATAAAACACCACTTGGGTAACCAAATTCCATAGCGAAATTCTACAGATCACTGCTCAGATTCTGTAATGTGCATGCGAAAAAAAACCCGATTGCAACAAAATGCGATAAAGGAAATCCGCACGTTCGCTAAGAAATCACGCTGTGTCTTTGTCTGGAAAAATAGATACAACAAGTGATAATGAAAATTTGAGAACATAATCCAGACTGCATTTAGATAAACAGCAGCTCAAGTATTAAAAATAATTCAAAAAGTTTTTTCTGATTGGTGTATTTGTTTCAGCGATGCGATCTTAAGAACACCTTGCAACATCTTGTGAGAATTCGCATAATTCTGCTTTAGCAAGAAAGAATTTGATCCTATATAGATACCACCTACTTTATCAGAACTGCTGTTTAAACTTTAATGCTATTAAAGAAGAAGAAGAAGAGTAGTATCGCTACATTTTATTATCAACATAACAAAAGAACCTCAGCTTGCTATCGAAGTTACTCTAAAAAAACCAAAATGGCTGTTGTACTGAATGGTCCATTATATTAAAGAAAGAATCCTCAGATCAATGATTAATCAGCAATAATCAATCATTTTTAGAAGTTTTTGAAATAACATTTCAATCTTTTAATTTTGTAGAGTTGGTTCTCAAAAAAAGAAAAAAAAAGCTAATGATATTAAGTTCGAAACTTAAAAAAGAAATTTAATTAACATTGGAATTTCTTGAAGGCATAAATGTTTATTTTGAGAGCTATAATAAGGGGATACATTCAAGTCCTCCCTGATTCAGTTAATAAAAAAAGATTTAGTTTATTCTTTTTTTATTTATGACAAAAGTGAGATATTTTTATTGATGTTACAAGCAGATATGTAACCTTTGCGCAGAAGCTGATCTTTAAGCTTGAGATCATTGTTTTAAGCAGTAGATGAAAGAAAAGGAAAAAAATTAATAGATGGATACAATTCTCCTACAAAATGTATCGATTTAAGAATGTGCTTAAATCATTTTTTATCATCAAATTTAGAAATTCGAATGCCCTACGAGCTCCGCTGTCAAT
This sequence comes from Argiope bruennichi, assembly GCF_947563725.1. Taxonomy (NCBI): domain Eukaryota; kingdom Metazoa; phylum Arthropoda; class Arachnida; order Araneae; family Araneidae; genus Argiope; species Argiope bruennichi. The sequence continues at coordinate 130,753,005 of NC_079163.1, forward strand.
CTCAAATAAATGGGAATAAACATGAAAATTGCTTTGAGGTGGAACTATTCATGTTTCTTCATAATTTTCATCTGTTATTAGAAATCAACATTCATGAAAGAACTTTTACATTCACAAGAGTAGAGGACTCTTAAATAGAAATAAAGCCCGTTTGATCATACAGAATTTTGTGAAATATTTAATACCTTCATCAATCGAAAATAATTTTTTCATTATACAATAATGTTTAGTTCTTTAATTTGTAATAATTTTAATCTTGTCGACAACTTCTGTTGTCTAGTGCTAGATATTCACTACGTTGTTTGACTTTTAGAACAGTTAACAAATAGAGAAAAAAACGACTAACTACTGTTTATAAAACTAAGGGAAAACTTTCATTTTAAAATTCTTTAATACCGAATAATAGCTCTAAATCGAATGTCAGTCAACATAGTAGTCTTCGCTTAACTTTCAAATGACATATTTCTAACCTAATAAACTTATATATCCCTTTATTATTCGAAATATAATATAATTCACGCTAATGGAATGCACCAAAAAAACCCAAGATTTTAAAATACCGAAGAGAGTAGACGAAATTTTTAATAGAAGTTATAAAAGACGCATCTCCAATAAACTTTGCTATTTACGAAATTCTTGCATCCACTCATCATCCTTCCCAAAAACACTACAATTACTTTGAATAGTATTCTTCATTGTCATGATCAGTCTTGTTAGTGACCAGTCAACAACATTTCAGACACCTTGCCAGACGAAATTGAAATCCCATTCTGATGGCGAAGCAGACAGTCCGCTTTCGTGAATGGCATTTACCTTTCTTTAAACGCTAACTAATTAAACAGATTCTTTAATGAGTCGATTGAGCTTCACGAACTTTGGAACGGCACAACAAAAGGAAGCAGCCTTCTTCCATGAGCATTCTCTATCCCAAACTTTCCGGAACATCGATATTTTCTTAACACTTTTTTCATTCTTCTTTTTTTTTCCCACCATTTTATTCTTTCTTCTTCACCAGCATATTCGGTTTGGGATCGTTGACATTGTTAACACAAGAATGAATTCACTCGTCGGCTCCATTGTTCGTACTACTATTCCTTTAATTACCACCAACCCTAGATAATGACCACCTGGGATATACTATTAAGGGAAAGCACGTGACGCACCAATTGTTTCCCTTGATGAAGGTGAAAAGTGAACATCTTTTTACCCTCAAGTATCTTGTAGTCATTAGACACTTATTTTTCCTTCATCGAAAGAATTTAATTTCCTTAAAAATGTGCAAATTTGCATTCTTCTTAGAAAAAAATTGATGATAAACTTTGTGCTATAAGCAAGACTGATTTTCATTCTCATTCTGGTAAGTTGATGTATCACCCACTGGGCCCCGACTGCCATGTGGCATGTTAAACTGGGAAGTAGCACCCTCTTAACTGAATGTGCAATATCCTTAAATCTCCTTACTTTCCATGTGTTTGTTTATCACTTACAAAATGATTGTAAGTGGCAGCTATAAATGATTTTCATTTCATTGAAATCAATCCTTGCTAACATGATTCACATCCAAAGAGTTGCAATATTTTAAAAATCTGTTTTGCTTCTTTTAGTAAAAAAAAAAAGATGTGATGCGACAGATGAGCTTAAGGCAACATGTATTTAGATTATATGATATGCAAAATTATATTTATCCTGTGAATCATGTGATGATTCACAGTTGGCTTTATAGCTTCTATTTTCAGGTTTACAACAATTGATTATTTCTGTTTATAGAACACCAAAGTAATCAAAATTTGATCTTCCAATATTTTCTTAAAACTCTGACTAAAATCATATGAAAAATCTACTAAATTAAAATGTCAAAACTGATTATGCTTAGGAAGGAGGAAGGAGAAGATGGACCTCTCAAAGAATTTTTAAAACTTTCTAATGAAAAAATGACTATTAGTCAACTGAGTATAACAGATTAAGTACTCGAAGAACTGAATTTTTCCAAGCTACATTAAAAAATGATTCCACACATTCAAATACATTATGAAAATAAAAATGAAAAAATTAATTTTAAATCAAACATATACAAGGAATATCTTGATACTAATTATTTAGAAATCGGAAAATGGAAACTATTTTTTTTTCTGGGGTTTAAGAATTCATGCAAATGAAAAATGCTATTTTGATTTATTTATTAAAAATAGAAAAATAATAATTCTTAATTTAACGGATTTTTCGGAGGTTCGTGAGATATTCAAGTAACGTCAAAATTGACTTTTAAACTAATGAATCAAAAATGCGAATTTTTAGAACTTAAATTATAAAAAAAAAAACATTTTAAAGCACCCAAATTTTTACAGGGTATCTGAGAACCTAAAACCGGCTTATTTCAAATTTAGAATAAAAATGTCATTTTTCTTACAAAAATAATAAATTGAAATGATGGAAATCTTTTTTAATTCAATTTTTTGCATTTCCAGTTTTTTTTTAAATATTAAATGTAACGATGTTTTATTTATCATTGCTTGTACCGTTAACAATTTGGCCCTTTTAATTTAAAAAAATATTTTTTGCACTCAAGCCATTGTAAAATTTAAATATAACCTACTGGAAAAATTATGCAGAAAATTATCCTTTCTCAAAATATTATATCTTTGATTCAACTCTTTAGATGAGGTTGAAATCCAACTTTTGCAATTTTTGTTAAAGAGTCATTGACACGAAACTTTAATGCGCATTGTTATGTTTAAACGTAACAAGTAACAATTCGAACTTTTATTTCTTGCGTATTTACAATATAAAACCTTTTATGTGGTGATAGAAATTATTTGTTTGCAATCTGTAGAACAACCTTATTTAAAATTTCTAAAAGTTACCTACAAAAGCGAGCAGTTTTATTAGTCTAGTAGCAAATTTTATATCACAAATTAAATGTTGGAGGTATTTCCAGCTAAGCAATTGCACATCAGAATGCGTGAATTTACATTAATGTAAACATGCACATAAAGTTTATATGACAGCTAAAATCCCAAATATAACATATTTTATGAATTAAATATTACCTCTTACACGTCGTGAGTAATAGAAATCCCACCTCCCGAACAGCATTTTAGTTAATAACCAATTTTCTATTTCATGCTTCTTATTATGTATCATTATTTTTCTTAATGTAGAATCTTGAAGGCAAACGTGCAGATTTTATTATTTAATGCTTATCTAAATAAAGGAAAAATAATTTGGAACTACATTTATTTAACTGCCGATTCTTCCTAAGCGGGCATAATTTGCAAAAACAGTGTGCACGAGTCTTCTGATTTCACCATAAAATAGCTTGTAATAAACTAAACAGAAATTTTCTATTTTCATTTGTCATTTTCTATGCTTTTCCTTGTATTTATTTACCAATCAAGAAAAAACAGATTCAGCTAATTAATGTAATTTTAATAGTTAGATTCGATAGCGTTTTCATATCCAACAATTCAATTCCAAGACGAAATAAAAACAAAATATCATGTGCTTCTAAGAAACAAATTAGATACTGTAATCAAAGAGCACGATGTTAAGTTTCTTTGTGGATATGGTGGGCCTTAGGAGTTTCGTATGCTGTATCAGAAAACCTGTTGTGAGGCTTATGTAATATCAGACTCATTAACTTAAGAACATTATAAAGATCTGCTTTTTCGAAAGAAGCACTGGGCTGTCAATTGAACCACCTCTCGATCTTCCGCATTCTTTAACATTTCTTTGGGTTTCTATTTTCTGCCAGTCATAAGTGATGGTTCAAGGCTTATTTTCTAACGACATTTGACCGTTCTGGGAAAAGAACTCGCATGGTCTGATAATTTGCTTCAATGTTTGAGTAGAAGCATTCTCTGAGAACTAGACAGGAGTAAATACTGTTACTTTGTATATGTGTGAATAGTCTTTGAGAATGACTTTTTAGCGATCCTTTCACTGTAGATAATTTCTTGGCAAGAAAGAATTTACTTTAAATTCCTTCCTTCCAATCGTGAGCACTTAAAGCTGCTATATTTCTATAGAATTGCTAGGGTTGTGAACTTCTCAAAGTAGTTTCCTCCATTAATTCTGTCTTAAATTGCAAATTCAGTTAACTCATATGATGAATGAACAGAGATTGGTTAAAATTAATGGTTATTTAGTACGGATGAGGAAAGTTGTTATTTAGAATGCATACCGCACCTTAAATTTTTTTTAATGAATCTTTATGCATTGTGATCCGATTTCTTAATAAATGATCGTATTTGAGGTCCTTGATATCTGAAGTATTTAAAGATCCTTTTGATGATATCGATAAATTTAAATCAGGAAACATTGAATTAATTTCTTGATCATTAGTATATTTAATTAACAGTTATTTAAAAATCGATTAATATACTGAAAATATTTGAAATTCCGAATGTTAAAATACCTTTCTAATTCAATTTGCTTGATATATAAAAAGTGAATAGGAATATTTCGCATAATAGCATTTCATTTCCATCGATTATTATCATTTTGAAACAGCACCAAAATTGACGTTTGAATCAGTTTCAGAAGCGATAAGATTCTTTAATCAGATGACTCGAAGAGTTATTCCAATCTAGGGAACTTTCTCATTTAAAATACTATATAAAATATAACTCCCAGCAAATCTATAAATTAGCTTCATTGTCATTGTTATGCACTTCTTTTTTTAAATGAATCAATGGAAAAAACACAAATTAATTTTAAAAATAAAAAAATGAATTCTTTCCTATGAATTATAATAATTTTTAACTTTTCTTTCGAACTACGCCATTGTGTTAGTTATTGATAAAATATTCATCTTGTATGTCCAATAAAGCTAAAAATTGACAGCCATAACATCTTCAACACGCAGTGAAAAGGCAGATGTCATCAATTTATGTGCATTATTTTTTGAAAATGTCTATTATATGAAATATATCATTATTTATGTTCCTAAATCTATGAGCAAGTTTTAATAAGAGTTTATTTGTCCAAGATTAGATATTAATAAGAGTTTATTGTCTAGGATTCGGTTCCCAAATGGACCATTATTCTAATAAAAACAATTGTATTTGTAAAATCATCGTTAGTAATAAAAGTTACTTCATGAAGATTTTTTTTAAATTCCTTCTATCCTTTCATTACACAGATTACAAAGGTTCTATTAATGTTTGCTTAATAGCTATTGCTATCGGAAGTTTTATTTTGTGTTCGACACAGAAATAACAACTGCAGATGAACTCCAAGAAACGAACCGCAAAATAAAATTCTGCTATGTTCATTGTGTTTACACATTGGTAAAACTGTCTTCCATTGTCAACGAATCTAACGCAACGTAAATCTCTTCTACCTTTTATCATGTCTTGTTTCTACATTTCAGATTTTAAATATCTGCTTTCAAGAAATCGATTTTTATCTTCAAGACATAAAGGACTGATAAGAGACATAATCAAAGCCATTTCATAAGATGTCGTTTTGGATAAAATTCAGTTCAAGTGCAGAGTTCTTTGAATTATTGTCATTTATTTATCTCCTCAATCACAGCATAGACTTTCCTAAACATTTCCGCTTCCATCCTGCCGGCTATAGAGATGCAGCCCATATACGATCAGTGACAGCAGACACATACTTGGACTCACTCACAGAAACAAAACCCAAACAAACCATCATTTCTATGGTATGACAATCATGGAGTCGAAACGTGTTTAATATCTTTATGTATGGATCATTCCTCCCCCCCCCCCGATGACCTTGAGGCAGGGTGCATATTTATATGTCATTCACCTGATAAAGTAAACTTTCCCTTTCTTTACACGCAATTCCTATTCAGTTGCCGCTGACAGAAGGCCTTTTGGGGATGGTAGACCTGAAGGTTCTCTTCCTGATAATCCACCTTCATTAAGGCTTTTCGTACTTGGATAATTAGATCGTGTCTTGGCAGTCGAACAAGAGAAGAATGGCTTCGGAAGCTTCTGCAGGTGCTTTGTTTTTCTGTCAGATGATTAAAAGGAACAGAGAGAAAGCTTTTCGATATATTGCAAAGGTTGACCAAATTGCAAACAAACCGAAGATCAGTTGTTGTTTGATATATAATCACAAGAATATTTTCAAGATGAAACAAGACTAGCATTGAAAAATGTTAGTTTTTTTATTTAATGAATCTTACAATGTTTTATTAACAAATAAAATGCGGAAATTTGAAAATATGAACTAAACATTGAAAGAATAGTACTAATGACCCTTCCAATTACGAGAAACATTACAATCAGCTTATATTTTGAATAAATTACTCGATTTATTTTATTTAATCATACTTTATTCCTAATAATTTAATATTAATTTTTCTTTACTGTTGTTCACGTGATAATCCAGGAAAGTTTCTGGCATGTTTACTCTTATTCTTATACTATAATGAATTGTATAATATGTACGAAGTCCATTTCTTTTTAAGACTATCTCATATATGAAACAAGTTCAAATATTTGATAAAATTATTAGGAAGACAAATAATAATCCAAAGTAGAACGAATGATTAAAATTATTAAAAATTATTGTTAATAGTATGGACATATTCAAAATATCAAATATTTTATTTCAAAAGTAAATAAATTTGTCTATATTATGTAATACGATTTAATATTGTTTCTTTTTTATGTAATGTTTTATAAAAATTGTATATAAAAGGTTTATTATGTAGACATTAAAAGAAAAGCCTTAACAGTTTGGTAAAAGTAACTTTTTCTAATCTTCTTAAAAACATTTTATGTACTTTAATCTAATATTTTTATATAACTCGAATATTTTCATAAAAAATATTGTGGAGTAGAACGGTTTTGATTCCTTTAATATTAAATTCTTATGCATGTTAGCGTTGTAAACTAAACTTAAACCTATCATAAATATTTCTGTCCTAGAAAACACAAAGTATGAAAAAAACTGTACGTATTAATTTATCTGAAAATGAGCAAACAATGAATGACTACTTTCCAAAATATTAAATTTTTCGAATATATTTTTAAACTCAAAACTTATTTTTCGGCACATGTTATCAAATACTCTAAAATTCATCATCACTTTAAAAATCGACAATTTTTTGTTACAAAATAAAATCAATTTGATTAAATGTGATCAAAGAAATGTATGATAAATATAAACTTTAGAAATCTGTTACTCTAATGCAGTTTAACATATATAATAATCTATACTATTTAATAAATCCTTAAATAATTAAAAGCCAACATACCAACTGCTTAGATTTGTATTTATCTGAAATTCAGTATTCATCCAAGCAATAATTAATTTTTTAAAAAAATTAATAAAGGCAAATTCTAGTAATAATTTTCTAAAAAATAATCTGTCTGCTGAATAGATTCATTTTATTTTTCTCTGATAATATCGGATCTCTCACATATTTTAAAAGATCAGTCATGGTTTCACAGATCATTTCAGGACTTTAAAATGCTCTTACTATAGATTTTAACGACTTTTTTCTGAGAAAATATTAAATTATTTCTCATTTTAGGTCGTTTTCCCCCATTTTTTTGAAGCGTAACTCTTTACTAATATCATTACGTGAAAAATTTTAACCACAATTTGAAAATAACTATTATTCTTAATTTATTGGAAAAGGTTTCTCTGGTGCAATTGTTCCGATCATTAACCTTTTATTATCTATCGTTGCTTGGAAAAGTTTTAACTATATTTTGAAAAGAACTATTATCCGGCAACTATGGATAACAATGGTACTAAAAAAATTTGGAGAATCGATTCGGAAAAGGGACATGCACGTTTAAATATGCAAAAAGGGAAATATCTCTGGAATAAATACATCGCAAATTAATAAATTTTTATCTGCAGCTGGAAGACAATGTTAAAAAAAATTGCCATCATTGAACTCTTCCAGCTACTTTTGTCAGTAATATTTTTACTAATAATTTCGAACCAGTGTCTGACATGCCTGTGAATGACAATGACATACAAAAAAGGATGTGGTTTAATGGCTTTTAATGATTGATACATCAAAGTATGTAAAATGAAGATGACTTTACTCAAACACGTACAGCTAACTAGCAGAAAGAAAAAACAATCATAATTGAAAGAATGTAACTATTGTATCAAGACTCATCACAAATGTCTCATCTTCCCATTTCCGACATCTTTTTTTAGCACTTAGTTCTCGATGACATCAATTTCGTACTCGTGACTGACAGTTAAAAGTTCAAGACGAGTCATTCCCTTTCGGAAGCTCAAATGTAGTGTTAACTGAACGAGTCAATAATTGACTTTTTCACTCCACTGGTCTCAATGAATGACAAAACTTATCTGCATTCTTTGACTTTTATCAGAGCACCTCGGAAAAGGAAACAACCCGTTCTTCTTTTAATTTAATTCCGAGCACGAATGCCCTTAATGATAACAGATTCTGGATGGCGATGACTGCTGTTTCATGATATCATTTCGAATTCTGTTCTTTCGTGCACAGCTATGTAACGGAAATGATACCAGTTTGAAGTAATGCATCATTTATTATTTCATTGATGATGCATCAATGTTAGATTGGAATAAGACGGATATTTTCATCAACATGCAAGTATTTTCCATTTAGTTGATTTCTTTGATTTAAAAGCCATTGAGCACTAAAAATTATATCACATTGAAAATTGGTTAATTTTTAGTAATGGTCTGCAAAATCCATCGCGAAAGCTTTGAAATATAATATATATCTCCAAGATGAGTACGTTTCTTTAAATATCTATAAAAATAGAAAATAGTCAGCGTTTCGTCTAGAGCATTATCGATTTCTTTTTTGCTATTCTCGATAATCAGTCCTAATATAACCAAATCCAAAAAAAAAAAAAAAAAAAAAAAAAAACAGATCCGGTGCAGTTTGTCCAAAGTGGGTACCTGCACCAAATAATCAACCAATCTTCTAAACATCACAGTATCAGCAATCAGTGACCATTCAAGTTGACTATACAGGAAATCTACGGGAAATATCATTATGCTGAGCTAAATAATCCTGAATATTGGATTTAAATACATTTCAAAAGAATTACGTTTCTATCATCAGTAATTAATATTCTCTGCAAACAAATTGATGCTCAAATTGACAGCTGTTAACTCTTATGGACAGCTTTTAGAATAGATTCTAAAGGCTAATGAAGTGATCGTTTTTAATTTATTACTTACATTTCTAATTTATTAAGATTGATTTTAATTGTAACTATCGTTAATATAGGTTATGCAATAAATGATCACTTCACTAAATTTTTCTTTCTGCCGCAGGTTTTTTTTTTTTAATTTAGATTCGGGGAGATTTATTTATTATATAGAAATACAGATATACATAAATGATTGCTTGCTAACATCTAACTGTAGGCCTTACTGACTGACTGATTTTCGGCTCTTCATATGTAAGATAATAATAACCAATATATCGCATTTTTCAAATTTTTAAAGTTGTAAATTACACATTATTTTAGAAATGATAAATTATAAATAAGGATTTCATATTTCTGATGTTGCACTTTTGAAATTGAATGGTTTTTCTTGATTTCTAATATATATTCCCTTTTCTGATCGCGCGATTTATTTAATTATTTTCTCATAAATATTCAAGTAAAGAAAGTCTCTTATAAATGTCATGGCGAATTTCCCTCCTCAATTCATCAAGAATTACTTTTTTATTATTATTATTATCATTACAACCAGTAATAAAGCTGAACCATTTATCTTGACTCTTCCTGTAATTTTAATGCTGTTCAACTTCAACATATTGGATAAACATATCAGTCAATGATTCTGAATAGACAATTTTTGCGTTTCACGTCATTGATAGCGTTCTCATGACGTGAAACATATATTTCTTCTTCTACGTCGTAGTGCTTTTTAAGACTGAATTCGTCAGAGGCAAAACTATAAAGTTAAACACTTTCCCTGCTCACTAATCTACTTTACTGATCTTTAAATTAAATGAACCATACTATTTATATTAAGAAAGTAAATTTTAATCACAAGCTTAAGCAATCAAATTAAACTTAAAATTACACCATTATACATTCTTTCACTCATTAACCTATTCTATCAGTTATTAAATTAAATGAGCCTTAGTGCAACAGGATGAAAAATTTTAATCTCCCAAACATTGCTTGTAATTGTATCCTATGCAATTAAAGAAAACACTTTAAATGGCAAAACTGTAATCATTATGCAATTTTAAAACTATACTAACCTATTCTACCAATTATTAAATTAAGTGATGCCAGGCGTATCAGAGTTACAAATTTCAATCATCAATGAGTGAAAAATTATAGAAATTCCGCATAATTCAAGAAAAGTACAAGTTCTGTCAAAAATTTACGGGTTATTGAATTTATTGTGCGAAAATGTTCTGGAATTGATCACTTATCTCGGTATACACTTAAACTTATCTGTCTCGCCGATCGTTTAGGGGCCCAAAAAATATTATAAACCCTGTAGTAAATATCTTCAACAATCTGAATCACGATTTGTGGGGAGGCATAATAACAACGTTCTTTAAGGATAAGAATATCGGTAAGTAGAATATAAAAAGAGGGAGTGCATGTTATATTTTTAAACTGCTCTTGCGATAAACACGAGGAACAAGTAAGAAACCTAAAATTAAAGAATTCAAGCGTGGCATCAGTTTTAAAATTCAACAAGACCGAAGGAATCCGGGTTATAAATTCTTTACTCCAGTACTAGAAATATTCCAGGATTTTTACATCAATGTAGTTTTTTAATTGAATTCTTTGAAACTGTGGACATATGTAGTTTCTGCAGTTATTTTTTAACTGCAACTGATAGCTGACAAAAGTGAACATACTGGGTACGTTTTAAATTCGATGAGCATTGTTATAAGCATTTATTTACTGATGATATCTAAGTGGAAAAAACAGAATATGCAAACTGATAAATACCTAAAACTTATCGAAATCAAAATTTCAAAGCTTACGTTGAATATTCCTTCGTTGACTGATTTAGCAACGGAACGCTAAAAATTACAATCTAATCCATGAGTCTCATTGATATGTGTTCTTTTAAACTTTCATCTTGTAGCATTGCTTCTGAATCGTTATCTCAATTTGATGCTCCGAACTCTCTTATTCTGAATTTGTTGGATTCGTATTGAGTGGAGTTCATCTATTCATTCATTTGAAAATCCCCTCTCGTGTTTTAGATAAACGGATGAAATATAAGCCTCTTTATCAGTTAAAAATTTTTGATCATGTTTTTTCAATGTATTCTTATCTAACACTATATTGATAAGTAACTTCAATAAATATATTTTTGATCAATTTTTACCAACTATATGTTTAACTTTCAAAGCTTTTTTAACATTCAAAAGTTATTTTCAGTCATTTCTGGTCCTTGCGAAATTATATTTAAATTGTTAAGAATGCAGGAAATATTTTTAATCCAAGCCTTTTCAGGCACTACATATAATTATTTTTTACATAAAAATGCCTCTAAGAAAAGTACTGGTTTTATCACAAAATATATTGAATTTTTACTTTAAACACTTGGTTAGGCTTAATTTAGTAGTAATATTTAACAGAACCTGAAGGTTTACTTTTTTACTTGTGTTCGAAATACTTTGTCAAGATTAATTGCCTGTCGTGTTTAAGAAAGCTGTAATTCAAATTACGGATGTTAGTTTCAGCGTCTGCAGATTGCGTGTAGTTGTCCACTTTGAACTCTTTGCTTTAAAAAGAGAATCAATAAATCTCAAGACGAAAGAATTCTCGAGAGTTTTTCTTCCCCTCTTTTTGTAGGAAGAAGAATTCTTCGGGATGTGAATGACTGTCATTCTTGACAGCATTATAAAAATATAGTTCTAAAGTAATATCCCGCAGAGTATCAGTAAGATTAACAAACATCAATAATTTTTCGAGTCCTGACATGCTTAATTATTGTTAAGTTGTCTACGATCTGAGATTCTTTTCTTTATGATGCCTATAGAAATGTTAAAAATTATCATTCAATGTGCAGAAAAGATAATTATTTTAATTTCTCCACAACGCTCTTTGTGATTATTAGAAAGTAGTTTTTATTTTTCTCTAAGGCTATGATTAGTACCCGCAGAGAGATAATTGCTTCAAAAGCTCGAGTTGTGATTGTTATCGCTTTGTATGAGTTAACAGATACTTAAACTTGTCAAGATAATTTCTGCAGTTTCTTATTCATTATCATGTTAAGTTGAAGCATATAATTAAAATGTTAGATATCAAGCGTTTAGAATGACAAATATGACTGCTTGCACGACTTGAATACTTGAAAAGTATGACTATATTTTATTTGTAATATTAAAATACTTATATACGTGGAAAGATTAAAATTTGACTTTATGATTTTATGTTAATACATTTGCTCTGAAAAAATGTTTTTCTTTGTTGTTTCAGATTTCATATGGCCAGAAAGAAGTTCAACATGATATCGCTTCTTATTTACATATCATATATTACAGTGGTAAGAAAAGTTGTATTTTTAAATATATCCAAGCGTTTTGTTAAATTAAAATTGAATAATGTATTAATTTATACATCAAAAATTACTTTTTAGATATTGCATGAAGGATATTTTAATCCTCATCATTCATTTTTCATTAAATATTTTACAAAATGTCGAGTACAATTTAAAGAACTTTATATCTGATATTATTGGTCATATTAAATTTTGTTTTCCAAACTCTTTTCAATGATGGAGAAATATTCTTTTTCAATTCTTTATTCTTAAACTTAAATAAATGTTCCTTTAAATTAAAGACAAAAGACGAGCACAAACCTTTGAATGTGCAGAATTGAAAAATCATAAAAATGTATATTTATCATTATGTATTCGGTAAATATTTAACTACAAAAAATTATGAAACACATATGGAATATGTTTCATATTTTTAAGTTTTCTATAGAAAAAGTTTTGATATTCAAAATTAACTATATAAGTAAAAAAAAAATGATGTTTTATAAATCCAGTTCTAGCATGCACTTCTGCAAATGTATAAAAGTTCGTATTATAGATTTCACATAACGAAAAGCTTTACTTTTGGAAAGAATTTAAAGCTTTCTTTACATTCACTTCTATTAATAAAACTTGAAACGAGATTAATATATTAACAAATCTTAGTAACAAATTTAATTAATACACATTAATTTTTCCTATTTCTGTTTTTCAGTGTTAAATATTTCATTATTAATAACTAACGAAATGCTTACAAAATTAAACTAGAAATCAGCTGAAGTATGTTATGACACGAGGTTATTGATAAGTAACAATTAAAAAATAAAACTGCGTGCAAAAATAAATTAAAATTCAGAAGATGGAAATCAGATTTCTGTATGAAATCCTGTACTAATCGGTCAGAGCCAAATTATGTGTCTCTAAATTGAAAAAAGGCATATTAATATCATGCTAAGGTACATATGTATATGTATAAATATGTATAATCGACCTGAAGGCTTTATATTAATTACCGTTTAAGTAGGAAGTTTTAAGAAGGTTTTTTTAATACAAACTTTAAAAAGACTCTCTCTTTGCAGAAATATGAAAGTAAAGAAGTAAATTTAAATAAAATTAATGAAAACCATAGTTAATTTCAGCAAAAAATCTCATTAATACGTCACATTACTGCAGAAAGAGCACTAAAATATTATGTCAAAGTACGCATAAATGTGCCTACGCATACATTCTTATGTTGCACCATCTATATCATATTAATTATCCTTTATTAATAAGAAAGAGGATAAGCAGTTTTGTTTCAGATTTTTCAAACGACTATAGCTTTCCAAGAAATATGAAAGTGAGGAATTTGAATTGATGAAAACCTGAATTAATCTGCGAAATAAAATTCTTTAAAGCGCAACAAATCTGAAGAAAAAAAAGCACTAAAATTTCATGTCAAAGTACGCATATATGCGCCTACGCATACATTCTTACGTTGTAGCCACAAAATCATATTATTATTTGGGAATAAGAAAGGGGTAGGATGTTTTTCAGCTTTAAAAAGACCATTTCTTTCCACGAACGATGAAAGAGAATAACTAAATTCATTCCTAAATCAATGAAAACAAGTACTATAAAAAGCCCCATAAAGAGGTTTAAAATTAAAAAATGGGGTATAAAAAGATCTGAATTTCACTGTTCTAGCTGACTAAAATGAAATATTTAGGGACGGCAGTAAAATATTTTGAAAACAAGATGTAAGGTTTTATACCCCCACTTACTTTAGCAAGCTTTTTGTATCGAGAAAACTGGCCGAACAACTGTAGCAATTTAGAATTAACCTTTTAATCCTGATGGTATGATTTTCATTGCATTTTTATGTAATTCATTATCTTTGTTCCTAGTTACCTAAAAGTTATTTACTGAGAAACATTAAAAAGGTTTTTCTTTTATTTTTTGCTGTACATTTCATCGGCTAAACTTTTAAAGGTTCACCGACTTTTAAGTAGATTATTTAATCATGTTTAATCTGCACTCAAGAGATTGTAAATATACTCTGTATCCCTTTTCTATAAAAAAAAACATAAAATCATTTTCCTACGCATTAATACTTATGTTATCTTGTTTATTTTATGATTGGAAGTCATTATTTATTGCTAACTTACAAACTTATTAACAAAATTTTAATCACAGAAGGATTTTTCATTCGGCTTTCACATATTTCTAATGCGTTTTATGAATATATTTAAATTTGCCACTTAGTAGTAAATTTTTAATTCTTTAAACCATATATTAGAAAGAATATACAGCAATCTGTTCTCTAAAATCCAAAATTTACTTTTATGACAAATCTTGTAAATTCTATGGCAATTACCAAGTGACACGCTATAATTTGGCAGAAAATTTAACTAAAAATTAAACTATACAAATTATATGAAATGCAATAAAATAATAAAATTCTACTATCTTATACTCCGTAACTTTCAATATTTTTAATGAACACGAACAAAAGATCTCGTTTTCTATTTGCATTATATGATATAGCGCGAGTAAAAAAAAAAAAAAAAAAAAAAAAAAATTGAAAGCTAAAGAGAAACATTTAGCACCGCATTTGAATGGAAATGGAAACAATTCTGTGGCTCCCAGTTTGTTAAACAAATGTGGGCAATGCCCATAGAAATAAATGCACGCCATCGCCGGAAAATATTTATGACTTTATTTAGTGAAAAGAAAACTTTGAGAAAGGTTTTTAAAATTATTTAACTAACAAAAGCAGGAGTTTATTTTGAAATAAATATTAAGGATAATTAAAAGATTCAATTTAATCCAAGTAAAATGAATAGCAAAATAGATCATTTGAAAATTATATTAATGAAAAATTTCTGAAATAAAAGAATATAAAATGAATGTGCAAAGAAAGCCTCAAGATACTTTAACTCGATTATATTAACTTTAACATCAATGTTTTAAGAATGCTCGTCATTTGAAATCAAAATCGAAATTTTAAGAATTACTCAGCAGTTTGAAATAGTTCGATTGTTCTTCCCATCAAGATGCACCGGATGGGTTAAATAGCTATAATTGTCACTTTTTTCTGGAATGCGCTGGAAACATATCCTGTTTTACTTTAGCAACGAGTTGCGTTTTGTTTGCCACAATACCCAGCTGTCTTATTCTCAAGATATGCCCTTCGATGCACCAAATGTCCAAAGCGAAGACATTTAATAAGACATAGGGCATTTAAAAGAAACACCATTCATAAATGGTAAGCGTTAACATCCAAAGGTCAAACGTAGGTCCTGATCTTACTTTGCGGAACGAGACATGAAGTCGTGATTTACGAACGATGCGTTCAACGAACTATTGAAATAAAAATATAAACCAGTCAAAGTTTCGAAGAAAGCGCGTTTTTTGCTTCCAGGCAAATATTTCTGATGATAAAATAGTAACAACTGTGACTCGCATGGTTCAAGCCTACCCATCTCCTACTGGCAGAGCAGGTGAAAATCGTCCATTATGTATGAAAGTGAGACACGCTACTGTAATTGATATACTTTGTCTCACATGATTTCTTCAACAATGCTGTTTTGTTTATTGGATACTTTGTGGTTATCGATTGTTGGCAATATAAATCGTGTCTAGTCGAATCTCTTCTGGCTAAAGAAACTGGATTCATTTAGAATGTAAGGATGTTTCAGACACTGTCATTCGAGGGGGGAATTTCTTTAAAAAGATTAATAGGACCACAGGCAACGAAAAAGTGTCATTGGAAATTTATATACTCAAATTAATCCTTTTTCATGTAATTATTCCAGTGCCTTTTTATCTACATGATATATGTTCCAAAACAAAAGAAATATATTTAATTCTTTATAAATAGTTACATTCTAATTCCATTAGTGAAAAATGCCAAAAGAAATAAGATAATTATATAGAGGTTTTTTTTAAACAAAGTTAAATTAAATTTTAGTTAAAATCTCAGACCCATCTAATATTCACTTCTCATAGCTTTATATATGCACCTTCAGTTTCGTTTTCATTGTCAATCTTTTTGTTAAAGCATTAGCATATAAGGGTAAATTACATTCGTTACATTCTTATATTAATATGATGAAAATGCATTGACAAAGAATGTAATGATTTCATATTTTTCATATAGTCAAAATTACGTTTTTGGAACATACTTTTGTACAGATAAAAGTGTACAGATACCCTACAAAGTAAATGTCAGATTGTTGATGTATAAGAATTTTAAGAACTGAGATGGGGATTTTCATGGCTGATTTCATTTCTCAAACTTTTTAAACAACTAGAGAATTTTTAATCACAGAAATGTTTGTTTGATTATGCTTGCATTTAGAATCTGCAAAATTAGAGAGGAAGATTTTTAAATTACCATTTTGTTGATAAAACTTTATTGATGTATAATATCGCAATTTGAAATGATATTATATAATTATTAAACTGAGGACCATTTCATTCTTTTAATTAGACAAGTGTATTATGATATAACAATACAGTTGATACATTTCGTATAGCTGCTTATTCAACATTAATTGGAAATTTTTTGTGAGTAAGTATTCTTTTCATTTATATTAAGTCACGTGCTTCCAGTGTTTCAAATGATAAAGTAAGTGCTTATTTTTAAATTAATGAGGTTCAATAGAGTGAAATCTGACGTAAGTTTTTTTTTTTGATTGTTTGTTTTCATGTCATTGCATGTTTTAATCCTCTTTAATTCAGCTTTATCATTAAATACAGATCAAACTGAATGATCATTAATTTATGGTGGTGGCTAATAAATAGAGGACAAACAATATTCATTTGAACCCTTTTCAAAAGTCAATCAATAACTTAAGTCTGTGCTTGCTCTCAGTAGCTTTATATAAAAAGCCAACACCACTGAATGACATCGTACATGATTCTGCACATCTTAAAGATCTAGGAAAAACTTCCTAAAGTTATACAAGTCTCGCTCTAAATACCGAATTTCCTTCTACAGAATATCGGCTAATATTAGTTAAAGCTAAATTCCTTTCACGTATATAAATTACTAATTAAGTACATTGGAGTCATATTTAGTTTTGTTTAACTGGACATAGTAAAATTTGTGTAACATTCTCTGAACTATCATCATAAACTAACTTCGTATATTGTATGTGCGGAATATTGCAAATTTGATTTGGTATTTCAAAGCTAGCTAGAAACTTCCCAACTTGAAATGATTTTATTAGATTAGGACCATAAATTTGTATGTAATAGAAATTTCGAATAATATTTGTTATTTATTAATATATTTGAAAATAAAATATATAATAATTTATATTAAATAAAGATATAATGGAATCTACTTGACAGTGATTCAGGATAGTAACTCCAACGCTTGAAATGTTACGTGGCTGCCATCTTTGCAATTGTCCATTAATGAAAATGCCCGAAGTTTAACAAAACCTCGAATTCTAAATAACATTAATATTTCCTGAATTAATAAAAGAAATTATTTTATTAATTTAAAGATGTATAATTTATGGTGAATGAATTATTAAGTACAGAATCCGAATTATTACGGAATTATCAGCAATGTATGCAGTTAGTATATCATACAGGAGAAAAAAGATCAAAACTTTATTTGATTAAATATTATGTTCAAGCATTAATTCTCTTCTAGTTACAAAATACATCATTTTACATCGAGATATATGTCATCTAATTTTTGTAGAAATTTATTAATAAATTTCCTTTACCTGTGTCAATTAAATTTCGTTGAAGAAATAAAATATAAAATCATCCATTTAATAAAATTTTACTTCCACCATCTGACCAGTAATTAATGCCAAATCTTTGAAATATTTTAGCATATTTTAGCATTTAGCATATTTAGCATCAATGAAGTTCATAATATTTCCTATAGAAAAATGTTTAGACAAAAGAGTTTTAAATTCTGATGAAAAGACAATACTTTTCAGAATTTGATGTATAATTTATGTAAATTAAAGTCGTTTTCTTCTAAATTCAAATATGATAACAAAGCAGTAAACGCTCTCATCAACATCAAGAAACTGCAATTTATACTATGAAGATTTTCAAAAACTGAGAAAATAAATTAATTTCTTTAAAAATAATTTTGTAAATACTTAAAGCATCACATACTTGTATTATACTACTTTTTTTGCTCTAACAACATATCATTTAACAATGATAATCTGACCTTGGAGAAATATTTTTAATCGATAATTCCTCAAGCACTATATAGTGATGCTATATTATATATGGGATTTAGGAACTATAATTAAAATTTCGAAACATTTGATTCATATTCTAAAAAAATCTAAACAACGGTGATTTTTAAACAACTTTTCCCTCTCTTACAGGCACTCGGTAATGATATTCCCTCTGATAAAGCAACTGAATTCCTTGTAGAGGATGACAGTACAACTCCACAAACATTTAATAGCACTGAAACAACAATGAACAATACCGAAACAAAAATTAATGAAATGGAATCAGATCCTAATAAAGGAAGATTCGTTTCTCTTACAAAGGATCTAATAGTTGAAAGTACAGAAAATTCGAATGAGCAGACCATCGGAGATCTCGTTTCCAAATCCACTGTCGATAATTTCCCAATTGAAATTACTAGTGAGTCTGAAGTGTCCGTTACAGAAGATATACCATTTACACCATTTAGTTCTATGGGCGATGCAGAAAACATAACAGAAGCATTTTCCACTGATGGAGAAATTTCGTCAATTATAAACTCAACGGACGCTTCGAATGATGGCTTTAGTTCAACAATCCGAAAGATGAAACGTGACGAATCTGAAGAAATTCTTACAAAAAGTATGATGACAACTCTAAATCTTTCGAATATTAATGAAACCCGTCTGTACACTGATTCAGATGCAACCGAACCGTTACCAAATTTAATTACTCTTCATCAGCAAGAACAGGAGAGCAAACCATATTATATTACTACATTGACTGAAGATCGTGCAGAATTTGATGCAAATGAAACTCTAATAACGACACTAGAAATGCCTGGGCAACCAGAAGACATAAAAATAATTGAAGCCGAATTGGAAGGAAGTACTGAAAACCAGTATCAAAGAGTTTCTCCTCAGTACGATGGAGCACCTGATAGTTCTACTATGGAAGAAACTAAATTAAACTACAATAACCCTATTGGCACAACACTCCGAGAGCAGCGTGATGGACGGGATGAAGCAGATATCGACTCAAAAGAAACCATTATGAATAATCCTCAATCAAATCATGGTGCAAGCACAAATTTTGACCTAGAAAAAGAGAATGTAAGCGAAAATAATGAAGATTCATCTACAGAAATGAGATTAACAGTTAATTCTACACGGATTCCCAAGAGAATACAAAATAGACAGGATCGTTATCCAGAGGGTCGAGTCAGGCCTGCTCGCCCAGACCCAGGTTATACTCATCGTCAAGAAACCGATTTGGTGAGACCTTACAGACCTGATTCACCTATAAATCAATACCCATATTATAGGCCTACTCCCGATTACCGCACTCCTGTGATACGACAAGATACTGATTATACCAGACCAGCTAGACCTGATCCTGAGAATCAGAGGGCCTCTTTCAGACCAAATTATGCTTACTCAAAGACATCGCAAGAAGAAAAATTCTCAACTCGTCAGTCTTCTTATGAATCTGTTACAACTAAACCATACAGACCATCTTTCAATCATCCTTATGTTCCACAAGGCAGTTTTGGACGACCGTATCGACCTGATTACCAGAGACCATCTCCTAAACCTTCTGAAGCAATTACATACAAACCAAGTACTAGCGGCTCATCTGTTCATGATATAGAATTGTTTGAACATTCCAGAGCTGATTATGAATACACAAGGCAATCTGAATCTGTTCCCATTTACACAAAGAATTCTGCTTCAGAAAGTCGTAAACCAATAAAGTCTGAAGAAACTAGACCATATTCAGCTAACAGGCCTGCATATGATATTATCACCGAAGACTCTTTACAATTAAATCCACTCTCTAATGAGGCAGGTGTAAAAATTCCAAAGCCGAGCTCAGAAACTGCAAGACCTGTTGGTTTTTATCCAAAACCTGGATTTGGAAGCAATTACCTTCCTTCTGATACTTCTGTTAAACCTTTTTCTGTTGGAACTGTTGTGTCAGCGAAGAACTTGACAAGGGTTGAATGTAAGTAACACTTTTTTATAGGCAAAATCCCTTCATGCCTAAAAGAATTCGTCTTACAGTTTAAAGAATTATCATTTTTAATAAGAGAAATACACTTTAACTTTCGAGCATATTAAAAACAAATTTTTAATTTTAATGTGAAAAAATAATTTTGTTAATATTTCAGTTGAGTGAAAAAAATTTTTAATATTTTTTTTTCTAATAATTTGAGTGCTTGTTAAAGAATATATTGCGTGACTTCTAAGAAACAAGGCTTCATTATAACTTCTAATAAGCTATCTTCCATATATTTACAGATATCAAAGCTGATTGTTTTGATAATTACATGAAAGTTACTATGCGCTTCAATGGAACTTTTGATGGTCTTGTATATAGCTCTGGTTATACTCAAGATACATCGTGCAACTATGTAAACGGATCAGGAAGAAATCACTATGAGTTTTTCATCCGTTTAAATCGATGTGGAACTCTGGGTCAACAAGAAGTTTCTGAGGACAATTTAGGACCGATAACCAGGGTAAATAAATCTTCTATACTAAATAATTTAAAATTTTTCATTTCAATATATGGCCTAGAAAACGTTTTATATATTAAGAACAAAATTGAAACTAGGAATGAATGCCTTAATGTTAAATAAAAAAATTGTAGAGTAAAATGAGGAATTTAATCTACATTGCATTTAATAATCCCTATTAACACGAAATCATAAAATGAAAAAACAGCAGAAAGGTATACAGTAAAAGGAAAAATTAACCTTTATTATCAAATGCTTCTTATTTCTTAATGAAAATGCAAACCAGTTGTTCTTTTAACAAAAATTGATAAAATTAAGTTAAAAGGTATGAAAGAGATAATTATGAAAAAAAAAAATTTGACATATTTTTGCTTCATTATGAATGCTCTCCAAAATCGCAATGAAACGATACTATTTTCTTCATAGATCCACCCCCAACAAAATTATGCATTGCATAATTCTTAATAATGCCATAAAAAAGAAGTGTAAGTTTATGCATTGAAACCCTTCTGCTGGTTAGTGAAATTTTATTTTTTCTGTCACTGATAAAGTGGAAATAAAAAATATAAACAATTGCTGAGCTTAAATGGCGTGCAAAATTTAAACGCATCTCTTAACAACTTTTCAGCAAAATTGGCCCATTCACATAGCATAACACAACAATAATCTTTCTGTGGGTTTTTCATTTTTGAGGAATAAATCTTCAAAATTGTAAATAAAAAGGCTTTTTTTAAGATGCAATATGTGTAAAATTTTGGAACTACTGCATTAATCAAAACGAACAATCACAATTCACTGCAACTTTCTGATAAACAGCAATAGGAAGAAAAGATTTGAAAAAAATAGCTCAAATTTGTTGCTGCTTGCATGATAATGGACGTATGATACCTCTCTTTATCATCTATGCAATATTTTTTTTCGGTGATCCATCTTATGATAAAAACTCTGAAGCATGGTCAGAACCACTGATGTGTTTTCGATAGCCGTATGCAAAACGTTCCTGTAGCTATCTATGAAAGTACTTCTTGTGTTTCCATTTCATTAGAAAATACTATAGACTTTTTAACAACTTTTTTACATACCACAGCAAGCAAATTGAAGGTATGCATAAAGAAAGCTTCACATAATAATGAAGTGGAGTATCGCACTTATTTTGTCGTATTGACCAAGAGCAGTCACAATCATTACACATGCAGGCAAAGCTTTAAGTTTCCTTCTGTAAATTTTTTCTCCCTGTTTTTTTTACAAGGAAGTTATAGCTTTTTATAACCGTTGCACTTATTTTGAATAATCCAGCATTTTACCAACAAAAATTAAATGTTCCATTTAAAGATAGCTTATTGCAATCTAACCATTTATGATATTGAAATTTATGATCAAGCAGAAAATGTGTTGTTTTATAAATCAAATCGCATACAAATTAAAAAAAGAAATTTGAATAAACAGAGTGATGATAGTCTTGTAGTTTTAATGTCTAGGAAAAGCATGATAATAATTAAGAAATGATGAAATTATAATTCAGAAATGTAATATAAAAAGAAACTTATGAAATTAAAATAAGATTAAACATGCACAAGGAATAAACATAAAAAAAGATTTAAAAAATTAAAGTAGCACAAGAAATGCAATTATTCAGCAAATCAATTGGGCTTTGAAGAAATTTTTAAAAATATGGATTTAAAAAATAAGCAAAACGTTAAAATTTCTAATAATTATCCTTAAAAATTCAACTCAGATCATTTAAATATAGAGCTGGTATTTAGTATTTTCACGAAAAGACTCATCGAAATGGAGTACCTGGAAACATAAGAGATTAAATTCTCAGCAATGAAACAAGACTTTAGTTTCAAGTATAAAACTATAAAAATCAAACAAAGTATATAAAAATATTTTTTGCAGTAAGTACTTTATAAACTTTTCAAATACAATGAATGTGTCTAAAATTAGAATATGAGTACGTTGCATTTTATTGGAGATAGGTCTTAATAATTCCAGTTTATCTATGAATAAATTGCAAATGAAATGGTGCATCATAGTTACCTCCAGATTTGAAAAAAATAAATAAACAAATTTGTACTATCACATACATTTGTATTTCACACGTACAAATGCTAGAGTATATGTATGACACATGTACAGAAAATGATTCTGTTACATAATTTTTAAAAAAAATATTTTATTAATAACCATTATTATTTCAAAATCTTCAAAATAAAACAGAAAATGCATTTGAAAACTGTGGTATGTATTTTCGAATTTCTATAGGTTGAAATACAAATTTTTAACTGGACTACAATTGAACGTGTTTCCTTACTATAAGTGGCAAAATCTAAGAATGAAATAAATACCAAAAAAGCGTCTTTCTGGTCGATGTCACTTGTTATCCCTCATTTCTCGGCATTCAATTGCGCATGACATTTCTTAAAGATCGGGTCTAGGATTTCTAATGGACCTTGAAATTGTTTTCAAAACCCGGTCATGAATGACAAAAGAAATTAATTTGACATGGGAAAGGAGAGGCAAGGGAGGTAGCATTAGAATAGGATTCATACGCAGTCTCAATGAGCGGGCCTAAAGAAAAATGATACTTTTGTTATACCCAATACATGATGAATATAAAAAATGTTAAAAATTCCATTGCAAATGAAACATTTAAAGGTCAAAGGATAAAAAATCTATTCTTTAGAGTTCTAATTTTTATCACCATTTATGATATTGAAATTTAAAGTATAGATGTGATCAATTCAACTTATTCACGCTTTAAAAAAACTTTTTTCTCATCACATAAATTTGAAAAAAAAACATTTTGATCTTATCGCACGCGGGATGTTAGTTTATTCCAGGCCTCTAAGAGTCTAATGATCGTAACTTTAATCGTATGACATCCATCTGATCATGTGATCATTTCTGTTTATCAGCGGTTTTTAAATTATTTTTCACTCTCCATAAATTCGGGGGGGGGGGGTCCCCTTTGACTTTTTTTCTAAATAGTTCGGAATTTTGGTTTTCTCCACGCCTCTCAAACTCTCATTGCGGTCATTATAATTATCGAACATCTCACACGAATAACATCATGAGCCTCTACAGGGGTTAAAAAATTATCATTTTTTATAGTTTCCAAATGAGGGGAATTATCTTTCTTCGTACATAACGCCTCTGAATGCGTTTTTTTTCTGTCTGCTTTTGATTCCGCAAATAAGAACACGTCACTTTGGTGAATGATAATAGATCTTGCTCTGTACCGTTGGGTGTTTTTAAACTTTAAATTTGAACTTCTTCGAAATATAATGATAGACTAAAATGAACCCAAAAGGGTTTTCCTTTTGCC
The DNA here is from genome assembly GCF_947563725.1 of Argiope bruennichi. Classification (NCBI taxonomy): domain Eukaryota; kingdom Metazoa; phylum Arthropoda; class Arachnida; order Araneae; family Araneidae; genus Argiope; species Argiope bruennichi. Next base: position 130,777,502 of record NC_079163.1, read on the forward strand.
TAAAAAATGAAATTCGCTTCTCTTCTAAAGGAGAAAACACATCAATCTAAAGAGAGTGAATGTTTAATGATGAAAATGAGTTTTTGAGATAGATGCTTATTTTACATATGAAAGAAAGAGCGATCCTATCAAAAGATATTTATTGGAGATCCAATTTTTCAGAAGAAAAGTCTCAAAATCACTAGACTTCTTTCTTTCTAATGGACTGTCATCATTTCATGAAGAATATAATAAGATTTCTACATTGAAAAAAATAATACAAATCTCAGCATTAAGGCCAGTAAACCTGTGTCTAGTTCGAATCATCAGACATATCATAAAATCGTTCCACTTTATGACAAAAGTAAATTATGATGAATTTATTCTGTTGTGCATCGCTACGTTAATGATTTCCTAAGGCGAGGTATTCAGTTTTTTTCGGAACGAAAGAAAAAAAATTTTATGTTTCCTTGAAAAACTCTTATAACTGCTAATTATTGCATTTGAGACTTACTCGAATCAAACGTAATTGATTGTTATTAATTGTGGTCAAGTAGAAGTCTCTGAAAAAATTAAACGCATGTACAACAGCAAAGTAAAAGTTTTGTTTTGTTTTGTTTTTTGTGTGGGTTTATTTCGGGCGAGTTATTTATGACAGACTAGTTATGCGAATTGGCAATTTACTCGCCATTACTCAACGATATTAAATTTCAACCTATCATCGTGAATCATGGTTGACATACCAAATTACAAGCGAATTTTTATGTCGAATATATAAAAGGCTTTGATTCGCTAATGAACAGTAATTTTCTTATTCATTTCATTTATTTATTTTTTAAATCGACTCATAAATCGAAGACATGTAGAACGTCTTCTAATGACCATTGTTAACTGATTAACAGGGGAAAGCAAAATCGCAACTAGCACGATGTTATCTGCTATATCAGTGCAATAGTTGCATTGCTTCTGTAATAAACGTCGATGTGATTTACGAATCTTTCTTTTCTTTAGTGAAAATACTTAATTTCCATGCTTGATGAATATAAATAAAACACCTTCATTTCTTTTTATTTCAACAGAGGAGGCAAGAAAGAGCTCAGTATTTAGTGAATACTGTCACTGTTCAGTACAATCCAGTTATTGAAGAAGATATAGACGAACATTTTCGAGTCACTTGTGAATATGGCTATGATTTTTGGAAAACAGTCACGTTCCCTGTTATAAATGTGGAGTGAGTATCCATTTTTGTTTTTCTAAAAGAAATGAATCATCTAATTAATATCCCCTAAAAATACGTTATGATTCCTAGCAGTACTAATTTAGTGTTATATTATACTATCAGAATCAGCTATTTATGTTCTGTTAATCATCGAATAAATTCCCCCTCTTAGGTGTGAAATTAAAATCATGGAAAGGGTATTATGACAAAACACAGGTAAATTAAAAGAAAATTGCTTTTGAATGGGGAAAAAATATTACATATTGATAGGAGGATATTTTTTAACTGTCAAAGAAGTAAATTTTCGTAAAAATTCTTTGTACATAAAATAAATAATTTTTTATAAGAAATGCAAAGCATTTATATGAAATTCGGTCTTTTGAGGCACTATTCAAAAGCAAATAACAAATTCAGGTTTGTAAAAGAAATTTTAATGATTTTTTTTAAACTTTTTATGAGTCTCAAAAATAAATTATGTGTATTGTTACTGTAATCATAATATAAATAAAATAGCAACACAATTCCTATTAAACTCCATCATATCAAATCAAACTTCGTCTCATTTTACATGTACATGTATACTCTGGAACAGCCTAGTTTTTGCATTTTAATATGTCGTGCATATTTGTCATACGCACTAATCAGGATAAACACATTACTCTTGTACTTAAAATAAATTTACAAATATTTCTATAGTTGTATTCCTGTGCATTTTTTGTATTAACTCTATAGAAGCAAATAAATGCATTGTATGTCGATTTTTTAATAACATTAACGGGGCTTGTTTGGAACTGAGTGAAATAAACTGGAACTAGATCTTCTATTGCTAGGAGCGCCTCCGTGAAACTGCGGACGGGAAGTCCTGTTGTCTTCACTCTGCCACCACCACAATGTAATATGGAAGTGAGAAGAGGTTTTGGTCCCTCCGGCCTAAGAATTTCCGGCCCTGTCAATGTAGGAGATCCCATCACTTTAGTTATTCATATGAAGAGCGAATCTAGTAAGTTTTATTTCCTGTTTCAGATTTGATTCATTAAAATTTTGATGTCATTAGAATGTCTAAAGCAAAGCGAATGATTTCACAATCAAACAGAAGAAAAAGTTTCACAAAAGACGAAGCAAAGAAAATAATAATTCCTTTTCTGTCAATAAATAAGATTTCATTCGATTGAAGCATTTGGCTCTAGAACCTTTAGAGTGATAAATTATTTTCCCAGGTTTAATGCTGTGATTTCTGTTCAAATACTTCTTCTTCCAGTTTTAAATGAATAAATAAGTAATGTTTAATAACAGTCTTTACTTAATTTACTAAAATAGTTGTAAATACAAAATGTATCCCTGAAAATTTCATTAAGGCGACTTCAAAAAATTCTTAACAAGAGTGAAAAATTTGTCCATATACTTTAAAGTTCATATGGGCTTAGGTTATTATAATTAAATTCAGATTTACTGACAGAAAAAAAAATTATCATCAAAGAGAAACGTTCGAATGGTTAATGTGATAAAGATTTAAAAAAATGCAATAAACAAAAGAAATTTTTGAAATAATTCTTGTCCTTCTTTGAGAACTTTTCATCCATGAACTAAAACGTTATTTCGATTTTCAACTCCTAAAAAAATTAATAAAAGAATGCAACCGGATAAAGGCTGAAGTAACAATTATTTTTGAAAAATAACAAACAATTCCACTTCCTAGCTTCAAACCCCTACTTCAGTCGACTACACTTTGAGAAAGTATTTAGAAGGAGGACTAACCAAGCAGATTCGCAGGAAGGAACGGATTTCGAAACGGGATCTGATCCAATACCGAAAGTTCCAGCTGCCAACTTGTCAAATTTACACGCTAAGAAGAGGGTTTTTTACTCACTGTTTAAGTGAAGGTAGTTATGTGAAAACCACTGGATATGCTTCACCTAGAAAAAAACCAAATTCTGGAAAAATTCATGGGATAAGGGCACAAATGTATCTTTAGGTATTCTGGTCTTTGAAAAGGGTATTTTAAATTTATATTTAAATCTAAAAGAGTTTGAAGACAGAATAACGAGGTGATACGCCTCCTATAATCTTGAATAAGCAGAACTAAGCAATAAAAATAATTATAATTTCGTTAAAAATGTAAGGATTTTTTTTTTTTTTTTTTACTGACTGAGAAAGTACTTTTTATATTCCCTCAGTCCAATTACTATTCTTTATTTATATATTTGAGATTTCAACAACGCAGTATTTTTATTGATATTTATTTTCAAAATTTTATTACTTCGATTGAACTCAAGTTTTTGAAAATATGAAATTGAAAAATTAACTTCAAAAGTTTGAACCCAAAGTAATTGCATTTTTTAAGCGAAGCAAACTTCAATATTTATTGTGAAGGTCTCGAAATAGCGAACCCAACAGAATCGTTATGATGTATATTTCGAATTATTCATAACGGTAAATGAAAATACAACTTTCAATCTTTGATTTGAATTTTTTTTTAAGTATCTCATTTCATTTTTACATTTGCTAAGAATGCCAATCCAAATCCAGAAAATTATAGATTATTTTCCAGGATGTCAATCAACTTCTTTTACATCAGATAATATCATTAATTTTCTTTCTATGAATTTTTTTTAATAAATTCATAGAAAACCCAAGCAGAGACCGATATCATTTCAGGTCGTTTCAATAAAGAAACAATAGCAATAGCAAAAATTTTCTCCTGGCACAAGGACTGCTTCGTCAGATTTGTTACACTTTTCATCTCTATCTCAAGGTTAAAAAAGCAATCTGAATTCTTTCTTCTACAGTTAGACATTTAGACTTGACTACCTTCCAGCATTACTTACACTGCTTCGTTTCTCTGTAATTGCCGAAATCTTTTCAAAATAAGTAGAGGCAAAGGCAATCAATTAAATACAGCGGTGGCGAATCCTTTCTGTCACATCGAAAAAAAACATGTTGCTTATCTTTAATACTTTTCTACCTGCCTTCTCAAAAACCGAAAATCGAAAAAAAAAAAAAACATGTTGCTTATCTTTAATACTTTTCTACCTGCCTTCTAATTTCAACATAAAAAAATGTGTCTGTCAGGTTTGTTTTCCACTCCTTTCCCTAGCCTATAATGAATTAGTCATTACGTTTGAACTGAGAAAATAAGTTATCAGGGAAAGTACCTAATTTTAAAGACAACAAAGAAACGGGTTTTTTTTTTCTGTACAAAATCTTTGCAAGGTCTTGAAAAGCACGACATTTTCCCATTAAGTGTAATAACATACTGTAAATCACAGTCTGAGTAGTGCTGTGTGTCATGTCATAGTTTATACACCAGGCCACCTGCACAGGTCCATTTGAACTTTGTTTAAAACGTTAATTGAAATTTTTCCAAGAAGGAAAGATAAAAAACGGTTTTTAGAGACTCATTATTATTATTTTCCTTAAACGTTATATAAAAAAAAATCCAACGATTGGATTATTGCTATTACGCATCTCAGTAATAATCCTGCGCTCTAACCTGGAATTATACGCGTTTACTTTCAATTCTTCAAGTTTCCAAGATAAACTTTCGGCATTCAGGAATGATCAGATGAAACAACAAAAAAGTTGATTTAAGCTACGTTATCAAATGTTACAAATTGTTGTAAGATTTATAAAGAACGGATATATTTTTTCTCAGTTTATTGCTGTTTTTTAAATTTAATATTCTTTGTTAAAAATACAGTGAATACGAAAAATTTGTTTTAAATCAACAATTATATTAACAGTTAAATTCTGAGATATATCATCTAAAAAATTATTGTACGATCTCTTTTAATAAGCATTTGTGTTATTTTTCATTTTAATTATTTGAATAAAGCATAACAGTATAAATTAAAAAAACATTGCAGTACAGTTTTCCATTTCCATTTGTTAATGAATTAATTGCATTTAAGGTAAAATTAATTTTTCCACACTGTATTTAGAAATTAATAAAAGCCAAATTTTAGATAAAATCTAATTTGTTATTAGTTATTTTACAAAGCAGATGATACCCAAAATTAAAAAAAAAATTGATGATTACAATATGAAGGGAATAATGCTCGAATTTAAATTTTAGATCTTGGAAAGAATTTAAATTTACAAATGGAAAATGAAGGGAATAATGCTCGAATTTAAATTTTAGATTTTGGAAAGAATTTAAATTTACAAATGGAAATTTTAACTTCAAAAATACTTGGGAAAAAACTGCAAACCATTGAAAATATTCTTCTTATACAAATTCAAAATTAATATAAACTTAACAGGAAATTCAAAATGATCTTTATTATTTTAGGATTTAATGAACTCGAATGGAATAAATATGGAAAATATTTTGTTTTCGTATAATCTAAAATGCCTCGAGAAATCAAAACAATAGTCTTAAATCTTATTATGTAATGATTTTATCCTCACTTTCATTTTTCTTCAATACAAATGTTTAAAAATAGGAAACAATTTCTCATTTATGCTTATTCTATTCATAAATATATATCGTTTTTCAATCCATTTTAATAATTCGGTTGTTTTTTTTTCAATGATTTTATCTTTATGCTTCAAAACATTCGATTTTTTTTTTGTTATTATGGAACAACATATGGAAAAAAAAATATAAACCGAAAATTGACTAAATTTAATGTGATAAATTAAACAGCTAAACTTATGTGTATATTAATTACTTCAAATTAGTAAAAAATAAGATTAGTAAAAATCATAAAATAAAAAGATCATAATAAATATCAATGAAAGGAATTGAAATTAATAATATAAAATCTTATTACGATGAGTAGTGAATTGTAGCTAAATGAAAAGCTTTCTACCTTCATCAAAAAATAAAACAAATTAATTTTAAATGATGATATGTAAATACTATTAAGATATGCAAAAGTTATACGAAAATAGCTCATGAAAATTAAATATATATAGAGATATATCATATAAAATTCCTTTTTAACATAGAAATAAAACATACAAAATTTTTAAAAAATAAAATGAAACAAAACTTAAAACTGTCACATCTTAAAGCCATTTTATCTTATACTCAAAAACCAATATAAATAAAATATAAAAAATCACTTTCAGAGTTGCTCGAAATTCTAGAATACAGAATATTTATATTTAAATTAAAACATAAAACATTTTTCCTTGACTCCTTAAGTCACATGAATAGGGAGAAATCGTTCCCAGACAGAAATCGTTAACGTAACCTTGACATGTAGATAGTTCAAGACTGGCAATAGTAAAACACTCTCTCCGAAACTGCATAAAAGAATCCAAATTCTGGCTATTTATATGCAGATCACGTGTGCATTGCGTAGTTATTTTTTAAATGCTCAGCCTGACTTCATTGAAAAAAAATCTAGTATATTTGCTGATGATGTCAAGATATTATTAAATGATGGCTGCCTTTACTTACAATAAATGAAATCCAGATGTTATGTGCACGTTTTTCAACAAAGAAAGTTTGTTTTCCTGTTCAAGAAAAACAAAATTTACCAATAATCTTTCAGTATTCAATCAATGTTAAATCCTATAAACTAGAAATAAGACAAATGCCGCTATTGTCTCTTGAAGTTTTAGTGTAATCGTTATTTTTAAATTCCTCCGGGCATAGTCGTCCACTTTCTTTTTCATCCATTTGACTAAACTGAAGTGATAATACGTATCCATATTAACCTTGTCTGTTCTGATTTTGAAATTCTGCATTGTGCCGTCTTTTATTTGTAAGTAAACAATTTATGTTACAAATTTTAATTTTAATTATTTTTATTCGTAAATTTCTTATGATTATTACCATATTTTCCCATCTGAATGATATCAGACGGTTGAAAAATTCAGCTAAATATTAGAATATAAAACATGCTGTTGATTAATTATCAAAATCGTTTATGTGAAAAGTGGAGTTGAATTTTAAAAAATTCTTACAACAAGAAAATATCTTTAAGAAACAATTACATAGACCAAACGTACACATAAAATATATTGTAATTGTAACGATGAATGAGTCGAAAAAATTTAATAAAAATCGTTGTAGATTGCGTTTGTGTGTGTGTGTGTGTGTGTGTGTGTGTGTGTGTGTGTGTGTGTGTGTGTGTGTGTGTGTGTGTGTGTGTGTGTGTGTGTGTGTGTGTGTGTGTGTGTGTGTGTGTGTGTGTTCATTATTTTTTAATTCATTTGATTTCCAAATTATTATTTATTATTTTTTCTAATTCAGTCTCCCTTCCACAATTCCTACAAAATTCTGAAATGAAATTATGAAAATCTTCTCATATTTGGTTACACTTGTTTTGCTAATATTTACCTTTGTCGTATCAAAATTTTCACTGATATTTTTACGTTATTTAATTGAATTCTTTTTTTTTTCAAAAAAAAAAAACAGTGATTAATTTCTAAAGCACGCGACATCGAATCATTCGAATAAACATTCTTCTTCTTTGTATATTTTTATTCTGAATTTTATCTTGAAAATTTTTTCATATGTTAATTAAACATTAGCCTTTTATCCAATCTAAATTAAAGTCCTCATGTAAAAGAAATCTTATTCCATGTTTTGTATGAAGAGAAATACTGAGAAATTCTTCAGAAGTGTTCTTTAATTATTTATGAGAATAATTTTTCTCATTCGTTTAAGTCAGTGTGCTATTCATAGACTTCGTTGTAATGATTGCATAACTCTAATAATTCCATGAACTAAACGGTCAATGAATCTGAAAAAGTCATTAGATTTCGAAACTAAAGCAAAACAATCATTTTGTACACTTCAAGCAAACTGCATCGACATACCGTCTCATATAGTGTAATGACATTGTTGCAATATGAAAACTATGCCTCTTTCATTTGGCATTCATCCGGAAAGAACACAATGCTGAGAAAGCATCATTAAGTCACACAAGTAATTATACTCTCTGTTAGCTTTGTTCAATGCTATTCGGTTATTAGAATTACAGATGAATAATTAGTCAAGAAAAAGTAACGGCATATATACCGGAAAAAATCCATTGCACATCTAAACTGAAATAGAGCTACGGTTTCTGCAAACAAACACGGCCAAAATGATCGGTCATTATTAGATAATGGAAAAATGTAACTTCTTTCTTTTGTTAACTACACATAGCAAATTAGTTTCGAAACTGAAACTGGCTTGTGTATATGAATGTTAAAACAGTAACAACCTCAGTAGTCGGCTTTCTTTTGTTAGGATATACCACTTAAATTTAATTATTTGACCTCAACTCCGATAAATAAATTTCGAGATGTTGAGTACTGTAATAGGTCAGAATAAAATGAAAATAAAACAAAAACTAGCTTGTGTATATTAAATGATAAAAATGACTGCACCAGGCTTTCTTTTGTTGTTACAAGCCACCTGCGCTCAATTGTCTACTTTAATGGTACTTTCTTCTAGTTTCTAATAGAAGTTTCGGTTTCCGTAGAGTAAAGTAGTTGTTTGGAAGAAAAGGAAAATACTGATACATATAAAGCCAAATCGTTTCTTAATATTGCACTCAAATTTGAATAAAAAGATTTAAGTTTAAAATGATCTAACATCCTGCACCAAGTAGAACAATCTCGGTTTTTGATTCTTCCTATCGAGTTGAACAAAAATTACCCGTCTTGAATAAAATAACAGAAACTTTTCATTTTTTGCTTGGAAATTCTTGGTACATATTGAAAAGTTAATTAGATTTAATTTTTCAAACATATGATTTTGGAGAATTCTCCTTCCAATATTTGGCTATGTATAGAATATGGTAAATTTATTTTAACAATTAATAATAGTGCCGTATTATATTTTTTGAATACTATTCATTTCCGTTTGTAAGTATATACTGACGATAAAATGAATCAAAACAGACGACTTAGTGTGCATGTGTCAGTTGAACACATTTTCTACTAACATCGCTTGCAATTCAGAAAATCTGGCCATTGAAGTTAAAAACAGCCTTGCTGGAGTAAGTTAGATAAGAGGCTAATGGTGTGGTATGCATAATGATGTTTCTTGAGTTCACTTTCTTATTGTTTTTATTAAGAAAATTTCTTAATGCCAACAGAACTGTACTGCAATGTACTGAAGCAGATTTGAAAAAGAAAAAAAAATATTTGTATATAGGAAGTTCAAATCTTTTTATAGGAATGCACCAAAATTTTTTAAAAAAAGGGCTAAAACTTTTATCGGAATAAGTAAGTTGGAAATTCAGAGTTATAACATGTCACTTATATTTAATTATCGACATTACGGCACTTTTTCTGATTTCTCTTAAGTAGATTCCCAGTTGTTATTGAATACCGTAATAGATTCGAAAATAATAATAATAATAAATATAATTTCAGATCGTTTCGTTGTAAAGTACTGAAATTCAAACAATAGGGGTTAAGAACACATTCTGAATAAATAAAATAGGACGTCAGCGTGTCATACAACAAAACTCCGATGAAATTCTCTCTCACTGGCATCAACTAAAGAAGAAGGGGAAAGAACCTTTTTTCACTCAGGTCTGTACCGACAGTAATTGCTGGTTTTCACACATCAGGTCACGACCTTCAAAGACGCCACGGTTGTTTGGCCCTTTTTTTAAATTTTTTTTTTCAGAAATAAATGGATAAGAAAAAAGAAACAAGGATCGAAATAGGATATTGTGAAACCAGCAGTTTAAAAGAGTCCACAGTTTAAAACTATCTCTTCCATATTTCCTTTGCCAGAGAACAGCAAATATCTCCCGAAAGGTCAAAGTGAAGATCCGAGTTGCTTTCCATGGCCGTGACAATGGGGAAATAACTAGCTTTCCTTCATTTTGATTTGAAATGGATGTCAGTCGTTTTCTTATCAAAGCCAAGTGCTCGCAAAAAATTGTTTTTCTCATAGAGAATAAAAAATAAGAAAGTCGTGAACTCTTCCACGTATAAACATTTGGATGTTTACTACAAATGGTGATGTTAGAATGTGCTCATCTCCTTTTACTCTGATTAGACGCAGTGAGGCTGAATCGCATTTTTCAGATAAAATAGCTCACGCTGGGTTTTCACGAAATTGCACCTTTCCATACATGCAGGGACGTTGATCACGGAGTGGTCTTGAAAATAAACTATTATTAAATTTCAACTCGAAGAATGTCTTTATATTCCAAAAAAATGTTCAAGATAAACAAGGCATTATAGAAATTTTTTTAATTTTAAATAAAAGTTTCAATTTTTTTAAATCGAAATACAAAAAATAGGACTGCAGGATTTCTGTACATCCTTATAGAGTTGATGAAAAAAATAAATGCTTGCTTCTTCTTACGCAAATTATCTTTAATAAAGAAATATTTTGATTATTTGATAAATTTATATGAAACCATAAAACTTTTCATACTCGTTTTTTAAATTATAATGTGAGGGAAAGAAGAATGTTTCAATCAAAAAATCATTCATTATGAATGGATTAAATGTTAAAACATTTAGGAGATGAGTATCTTGTATACTTTTTTAAACATTTACAAAGCTACTATTTTTATATTTTTTTTAATTTACAAAGTAATTTCTTTTATAAACTGAAATCATTAATAAGAACAATTGAATGCTATGTTCCTTTGATTAAACTGATCTAATGTCCCAGATTAACAAAAATTGTCCAGTTTTTTTTTTTTTTTTTTTTTTTTTTTTTTGTAAAACAATTCCGATTTTCGACTCTTTGTCCTGTATTGAAAATGTGTCTTTGCATATCTTTTGTTATTTTACTTATCAATAAATAGTTCATAGTACAAAATATAATGACAAATTTTATTTCTAAACCGTTATCTTCTAAAAAAAAAGAGTTCTCTTGCCAACACTTCTGTATGTCGCATGTTATGTACTCCTGAATCAAATGGGAAAATATTAAAGGAAGCAGCAAAATGTATGATTCTTTACATCTTCTTGCTTTTTAAAAATTCTTTTAATAGTTGAATCTTTCACTTTTTAAAATCTTTTAATACTTTATTTTCTTTATTTGATTATTTTTGTGTATTTTATCCAGTAATTTCAACCCGTCCCTCTAGTTATGCCTCAAAATTCTAGGGAGGCTTAGATAGAAACTCGGAAAACTCATTCTAATTCAGAATACGGATTTTATTTCTTAGTCTTTTCTCGTAGAAACAAAACTATATTAAAATAAACAACTAAAAATAAAACTGTCTGTTTGGGATGTGACATTTAAGAAAGGTTTAAAAGTTTAAAATCAGCTTGTATATATATTTCGGTTGAAAGAAAGCATCTAAGAAACGGAAAAGAATAATTATAATCAAAGAGTTTGCTTAACATTTTAAATACCAATTCATTAACTAACTGTTTGCTGTACAAATACAATTGCATTTTCCCCCAAAATGGTTTTGGAAATTACACTTGCAGCGTTGATTTGTGAAGTATTCAGAAATAGTCCAGCATTGAATCGCTGACAATGTATCATATAAATTTCTTGATTTTTTTAATAATTATTATTTTAATGCTTACATGCGAAAAGAAGATTTTACTGGACAACAAAAAAACGCGTTGCGTCTTGTAAATAAAAATTTAATTTTTAGATACAAAAAACAATGATAATATAAACAATCGGGTAGTTGTAAAATGGTGAACTAAGAATTTCTAAGCATCGGAAATATGACTTGAAATTTTTAAAACACACTCTAAAAATAATTATTTACATTTTCCTACTTTAAAGTTTGGATTTTTCCATTTTTTCTTATAATTATAAAACAGTTTTACATAGGCATCTATAAATTAATAATGTCTTTTCCTTTTTGCAGCCGGATTTGATATTTTAATCAGCAACTGTATTGCCCACAATGGGGCTCAAAAACGTCTCCAACTCATTGACTCGCACGGGTAAGCTAGGTCCTGCAGATAATATAATTAATTCTCCGTTTCCAAATCAAAATGTTAAATGTTCTATTTACATTTCAGATGTGTTGCTCAAGAAAAACTGATAAGTCCTTTCCGCGGAGTCAGTAGTCCTGATCGATCTCAGCAAGTCACATTGTATTCGTATCTCAAAGCCTTCAGATTCACCGGTAGCCCAGCTTTGTATCTTGAATGTGATGTCCACATGTGTCATGGTTCCTGTCCGGTAAGTGAAGCGTCAATTTATGTCTCTGAGAAGTTTTTAAAGGATTTGAAATTTCCTTTTGTGCGGGTTTGGTCGTTAGATAATGGGTAAATAAAATTCCTTTAGTAGAAAAAAAATAATAAAAAAAATTGGTGGATTAAATTCTTTTAAAATGTGGTTCTAGTGGCGAAATGAAATATGTCTTCCCGTTTTCAAGTCATTGGGTTAGAATACCCATGGTCCCAATTGATCAACCATTATTAATCAACGAAGACCAAGGCTTTCCTACTTTTGTCTTCTTTGATTAATAATAAATTTAACCATTACACATAACAGAATATGAAAATAAAATTATCAACAAGGTTATTAGAGAACAACTTGAAATGAGATGAATTATTTTAAGGACTGTGTGTTGTTCCATTATGCTGCATTATTGACTTTCCTGTCTCAATATCTAGTCCTATATCAGGTACGATTAGTATTTATTTCCCTCTCAATAGAAGTGTCGCTAAACGCAATCGTTCATCCTTTCAAACGCCATGTTTCCTTCTTAAGATTCGTCTTTGTTTAAATATATTACTAAAAAACATAGACATAGAAGACGGCAAATCATCACTTTGCAAAACCGACCCTTTTTCATCTCTTGCTTCCTCTGACGTTTGGGGTGAATTTAGAGATACTCATTTTATAAATGTACCAAGTCTCTCTCTCACTAGGACCTCTCACAATTGGAGCAAAGTATTTACAATTGTCAGGGGGTCCTGAACATCACTAGGATGAAGGACTTTGGCTTCTTTGATCTATTCTGCAATAAAAATATTGGGAAGAGTCCTTTTGAGAAAGTGGAAGGCGAGAATAGAATTCTGTTCTGGTCTGATATTTTAAGCCAGGTGGAAATTCATCATTATTACCCAGCCCTTACCCGAAAAATTTCAACATGATTATACCGAACAAAGCATAATCCAATTTGTTTTTAATATCAACAGCTTGTAAAAATAGTTAAGAATAGAACACTTGAAAAGAGCAAAATATAGAAATTTCTATGCCGCTTGGTTGAAATACGGATATTTTTTAAACATAAAATATTCCAATTTCTGTGCTAAAGTAGAAATCTCAATTTATAAATTCGTTTAATATTTTCATGAAAAGAATTTTCAATAAAAAAGAAATTATATAATTATTATTTTTACTGAAACTCAGTTCTGATCATAATATACCAATAGCAATTGAGTTAATCAAATAAAATCTATCTTATTGTAAGAAAAAAGGATTCCGGTTCAAATGCTGTCCTCATTATCATTTATTTTTCTGAGCGAATTTAACCCGTTGTGAGGACCCACCACATATGTAGTTATCTTTCTACGCTATGCCTGCAGGAGAACATATGATTATCGAAAATCGGATTTAACATGCACTAGACATATACTCACGTTAATGGAATTGAGTCACAAATCTAAAATTTTCAGTTAGTCGTTGGCCTTGATGAAACTGGGGATATTTGTCATTTCAAAAAAATTAATTTTTCAATTTTAGTCTAATTAAATATAGGGTATTTCACTGAAGGCAAAAATGTATAATTTGTATAAGTTTGAAAAGTCGAAAATTTATAAATTCTTCTTTAACAATGAATCTAATGGGAGCTCCTGTGATAGAAAGATAGCAACTTTTTTCTTTAGCTCGAAACTCGTTTTCTTAAAATTTTGGTTCATATAAAATGTATTCTATTCATTACAATAGTATGAGATTTATACGATAATATTTATAAACATTATGGATATTTTCTGTGCAATACTATTCATCTTTAGAGGCTATTTATCATGAAGAATAGCATATATTTCCAAGTTGCACGACATCCGTTTTTTAAGTTTTATAAGTTCACCGTAATTATTAAATCTCTCCTCATCTCTTTATTCTAATTTTGCAGTGATTTGACTCAGAATTATTTTTTCTCAGCTTATCGATTTGTGGTTGTGAATTTGAATCAGAACCCCAAATTTGATTCTGTATGTTGAATGTGTTCTATTAAATGAATCTCCGTTTTGAACTGACACGATGCCTATTTTGGAGAGAATTTAACCCGTTGTGAGGAAGACAACGACATGTGACCCAACACAGATAGAGTTATCCTTCTACGCCACACCAGCAGGAGAATATATGATTCCCGAAGCACCCTGTGTTCTGTGAATTTGAAATGTGTTGTTACCTATCGCATTACAACACTTGCCATCAAAAATCAATTACTTTAAGAAACAAATATTTCTCTACTGTTTTATAACTGAAATAAATTATTCGTTCTTCATGCTTTAAATTTTCTATTAAATATTTCATTTTACCTGAAAAAAATTCCCCTAATTTGCAATTGAAATTTCAGCAATTTTCTATATCTATGTCTCATAAAGAGTAAAAAAAGAAAACTATTTTTATAGAAAATTCAATTAATGTACAAACAGACAGATTTCAATCATAAAAATTTATGAATAATCTTTTCTCTTTACATCAATACGCTGAGAAGATTTATTTAAATAATTATATTTGCTTAAAGATGGTTGCTAAGCCCTGTTTCCTATCTTAAAAATATTTTTTAAATATAAACTCTAATTAGAGTGGTATAATATTTTCATTTTAATTTCTTTCTACTTTGTAATGTTTAAAATTCATTATTATAAGCATGATATAATCTTGAAATTCACTTTTTTCTTACTGCCAGTAGCGTTATTGCTGCGAAATCAAATTTTAACTAAATCAATCATTTAATTGATAAATAAAATCAGGAAATATTAAAATGTTATAATGTCATTACAAATGCACAAACTCTAGCACATCAATAAATGAGTGTAATGTCTTCCATCTTTAACATTAACTGAAGTTATGAAAACGATTCGATTGGAAAATATTCCAGAACTTTTCATAAAATGCCCAATATCTCAGTAAAGTATCTTCAATTCAGGCTGCAGAATAATTCACGAATTGTTATCTTTGACAGAAACTCTTTATCTTTGATCCACCTTATATCTGTAACGTTAGAAGGAATGACGTGAGATTAGCAGTTTCACGGCGTTGTTGTCTAGAAGTATAGAGAAGGCCGAGTCTATCTCATTCTTATTTTTAGGACATGGACTGGAGTTTTGCATGACAAGTGATATTGCATGTGTCAGTAATTCAAGTTTCAAAATCGCTAAGAATTTGTCGACGCCTTCCAAACCTAAGCAGTTCCGATACAATTTAATCGAATTATGATATTATGTTCTTATGACAGTGTTCATCTAATAATTAAATTCCATCATTTATGCCTGTTAAATAATAAAAATATCAAATGTTTTATTATTTTATTAAAGTTTTACAATATAAAAATTGAATAAAATAATAATAAGCAGTTCTTGTAAGAAACAAATCGATTTTTTTTTCTTTTCTTTACTAATTTTTTAACTCATTCTTTAAGCATGTTAGAACTAAACTGAAACGATTTCAACATCAATCCTCCCATCTTCAAATAATACTAGTTATATCGAAATTGATGTTTTGATAAATTGGCCAATAAAACATATAGAGTAGTCAATATAAGCTGATGCTTTGTTCACAATAACTTATATTTCGCTGTTATGAGTACCAAATAGTTCTTTTAACTATTTTCTTACTCTTGGAAGCAAATTTTGAGATTGTTTATTAGTTTCATTGATCATTTTGCTCTGTGCTTTTTATGAAAAGTTAATGGCTGCTTAAGATCTGTGACATATTTTTAATTAAATGCTTTATAAAGGATCGCAAACAAAAATTAGGCGACTTGATACCGCCTTTAAAGTTTTATAAACAATTTGTTTTTTTATTCGGGTTTAATATTTTTATAATCCATCTATACTATTTTTTTAACTGACTAATAAATTTTGAACTCTTCAGAAATCGTTGATCGCATTTATACGTACGAAAAATTAATTTTAAAAATGCATTATGAAGTATTCACACGAATTCTAAATTACAAGACTACGTTTTAAATTGCCATTCTGCTTCAACACATCGTAGCATTCGGTGCTTTCCGATGCATTGAATTTCAATTACATATGCAAAAACAGCAATACTTTAATTTAATGTTGCAAGATTTTTTAACATAAGTAGTGTGAATTTAAAGAAATGTTAATCATGTTTTTTTTTTAATTTTAGTAGAATCATTAGTTTAAATACTTCAATAATATTATAGTAAATTTATTTTCTTTCTATCTTCTAGTCAGCAGCATAAAAAGTAAATAATTCTATGAAACAGTCATTTAATTATCGAAATGAATATGAAAACAAACTAAAAATCATTACACTTGGAGAATTAAGTTGCACAATTTTCTTCAACAAACCCGATAAAAGCGTAGCAACATAAATGTTTTCAACAGAAGTCCTGTAAATACTACTGGTGTATTATTAAGGGGGTCTGGGACACAAAAATCGTCAAATTTTCGAATTTTTTTTTTAGCTGAAAAAATTCTGCATGCTTTTCTGCTTAAAATAACATTTAAATCATGTTTCTGTCTTAATTAGAACGAGAGATATCATAATTTTTGTTGACCATTGCTTTGAAATTCCAACTGTCTGAAAGGCGTTGCCATGGCAACTTCATCTCTTTAAATGTAAACAGACATTTCCCGGCACTGTTTTAGCTTAATTTTTGATTTTTTTTTTTTTGAAATAAATTTTTAAAGAATTTATTTTAAATCCTAGATTTAGTTTGTATACAACTCAACTCCTTCAATAATGAAGTGAAACGAAGAGATTCAGTGTTTATTAGAACCTCTGTGTTTACATTTCATGAGACAACATGCTTTTTAATTTTCTGCTCTAAAGTTTGTTTTCTTAATTGTAAATGTAAAATTAAATTAAAATAAACACTTGTGAGGAAGGGAGGCGTCACTTATGCATCTGGAAGCTATTAAATGTATTTAAATAGTTTTAATTCTTATAAATTTTATTTTTAAACTTTAAACGCATTTTTAACCATGTTGCGTTTTTTCATTATTTGTTGAGATCAAATTGATATAAGTCCAGATCATATAAAGATAGAGGTCTGAAATTTGAAGCACATACTTTTCAAACTGTTTGTCTTAATTTTGATTCACCAAATTAAAAAAAAAATTTACTTTTCAAGATATGAATTTTTTTTAAAAAAGTACCCAAGATTTTTTCAAAATTTTCATTCAAATTTTTTAAATTTTTTTTTAAATTAATATTTTTTAAATTGCTGAATCAAAATAAAAGAATATATATTTGTGTTTGATTTAATGAAAAAATTTTGGAAATTGATCAAAATATTTTAAGTTATATCAATTTAAAACAACGTCACTTTTTTTTAAAAAAATTTA
This sequence comes from Argiope bruennichi, assembly GCF_947563725.1. Classification (NCBI taxonomy): domain Eukaryota; kingdom Metazoa; phylum Arthropoda; class Arachnida; order Araneae; family Araneidae; genus Argiope; species Argiope bruennichi. Next base: position 130,795,089 of record NC_079163.1, read on the forward strand.
AATTTTAAGTTAAAAAAAATTTTGAAAACTTTTGTGTTGTGATTTTGCTTATTAATAAAATGGTTGATCAGTACAAAAAATTTCAAAATTTTAAATTAATTAATAAAAAATTTTTCAAAATGTGTCCCGGACCCCCTTAATGCGTAAAGAAATTTTTTTAATTAATCAAATTAAAATAGATTAATTACTTTTACTTCTTTTCTTTTCCTCCTTCATATAAATTTATACAACTTTTGATGAAAATTTTAAAAAAAATCATACATGTTATGGTTTAATCCATTAACAATCTGAAGCAAAAATAACGATGGGAATCATAAAATAAAGTATCGCAACTAAATTCATGAAAATAGTATTATCTTTCATTCTTTAATTAATATTTCATTAAGCATTTTTTAAGACTATGTTAAGCGTTATTCACAAAAATTAGAAAAATATGTATTTACAAAAAAAAAAAAAAAAAAAAAAAAAAAAAAAAAAAAAGACTTGCAAGTGGAAAAAATTGAGAAACACTTTTCTAAAGATTTTTCACTCACAGCATTCTAAATCATTTCACTGTTCATACACACTCATGGATTTTAGGAAATAAATTTTACCAACATCCTGGAGATCATGCCATGAGATTTCCATGGTAATAAATCTCATGAATCGGAATCATAATCTCATCAGCGATCCATATCATGTATGAAAGAACAAAGAAGTTAATTTGAAACTTTTCAGCTTCCATATTACGTTTCTACCAAGCTCAGTTGGACCCTACCACATATAGATTCGCATTCATTCTGATTGGCGTTTGCAGGCCAGAACTTCACGAATTGACCCAAATCAAGTTTTCCCTCCCTATCACCAAGGCACGTGTACAACCCAGTCTTGCCTCCCTTTTTTACAATACTTCTTTTCAATGTTTCTCAAGAAAGAATAAAAACTAATTGTCAAAAGGCATCGGTGTTGTCTGTAATCATATTCCACATTGAGCCAATCAACTTCTTAAGCACATCTTTTACGACCGTTTAATGGCAAATATTTCAGAACTTTTTCTCATTTAAGCAAGGCTCTTGCTCAATAGCGAGGTGAAAATCCTACAAATGGTTGATTTAATGGATGTTTGGGGGATGCTGTACCTTTTTGCTCTTTGACATAAGGCGGGCGCTTAATTGATTGCATTTAAAGTGTTGCACCATCTTATGTCCATTCCATGGCGGTGAGGATCCTTTTGAATCGAAACAGCATAAAAAAATTAAGTTTTCACTGCGTGTTACGCATAACACGGTAATAGACAAAACAGAGAAGACTATTATTATTTACAATATATGTATGCATTTATTTATCATTTTTTAGGGATAGGGGAAGTTTAATTATCTTCAGGTAGAAAATTCGAGCTGGAAATGTTCTTTTTCTACTTCTTAGTGTGAAAGAAATATTTAATTATGCATGCAACGCAATCTACATAGCTACTGCTTTTATTTGTTTTCCTCTAAAGAGAGTGGATGGTATTTATGTAAAACTTAGTATCTCATTCAGCAGAAGCATATTTTGAAGGTTTGAGGAAATTATTAGCATCGCCTAAAAGGTCATTAAAAATTATCATGGATAATAAATAGAAGATTAACCGGATTATCAGATTTTTAATAAGACTATAGAAAATTTTTACCTCTTTATTAAACGCATTTTTGGGTCATGACTCACCGATTTAATATTCTTATACCTTAGAATTGGAAACATCAAAAATAATACCATGCATTTTTTCTTCAATCTAAGCTTTTCTAAGCTATATCTGTTTTGAAGAAAATATATTTAACTTTCTCAAAATTTTCGGAACGCGACATATGATAAATAAGGAAATAGAAAATATGAATTATTCATCTTCGTGGCCTCATGGGCAAAGAGCAGTCCAGTCTGCTTTATTATCAGTCGAATCCCTATCCTCGATTCTAACCAAGACAGAAATATGTGAGGTCCTGCGAACTTTCGTTTGTCAAAACTTCTTCATGCTGGCGTCGGAACTTAGCTGAGTATCTCAAACATTGTCTTCGTCAACTAAAGGCAGATTAGAATTAAAGGGCTGTGTTATAAAAAGAAGGCGTTCATTTAGCGTGATTTTTCTTTTTTCTCACTTAGCGTGTCTTCAACAATAAAAATATACTGTGACCTCTTTACAACTATGCATATTTTTCGAAATGAAATTATAATATAGCTAATAAAATTATAAAATAATGAAATTATAAATTAGCTAATAAAATTATAAAATAATGAAATTATAAAATAGCTAATAAAATTATAAAATAATGAAATTATAAAATAGCTAATAAAATAATGAAATCTAGTTAAGTACATTTATTTGTAAAGTTTTATTAAATGTTTTAAATCATTGAGACTTTTTGGAATATTTTTACTTATTTATATTGAAGAAACTAACAAAAGCACTTATAAGTATATTTATGAGTTCAAATATTAATGGACTTGACTCCACTTCAAATTTGAATTCTAAATTTAATGAACCTTGGTCTAACAAACTGAAAAAACTAAAACTTTTTCATTCTAAGTATTTGGAATAAAATTCTTAGTTAAAGTATTTCACTTAAAGACAAAGAGTGTCTTGTATACTAATTTTTTATAATTTTTTCTCTCAAAACATCTGACTACAGAAATAAATAATTGATTTCATAATTCAGTTGGCAAAAACATTCCCTCATCCAAATCTCTAATTCCTTATTCTTATATATCCTTTACAAATAAGGATATATTAGGACGAAAGAGATATCTCTCAAAAAATAATAAATTGTTCTAATAAAGTTTTCCTTTCAAATCAATGATGACCAATCAATGGTGATCCAAATCAATGATGACCAATAAAAGTTTCCTAAATGTATTTTCTCCTAGAGATCCTTTATTATATTAATTTAAACATAGACATATTTTCTGTCCTAATTTTCAACAAGAAATACAAAAGAAATTTAAAAAAATTCTTTTGTATTACTTTGAAAATGTATCGACTGGTCTTTTTCTCAGTAGCTGTTCTAGCATCTTTGGTTCACGAGTTCTGAGATCTGACAAAAACAAATCTTTAACTTCATTCATGCAGGCAATACGCTAAAAACGACTGACCTCCCAACATTTCAAGCTAAGTTTATTAAATTTGGATTTAGGCTTCTTGCTTCCCAAAAAGTTAAGATTTTAACTTGTTGACATTGTACATGAGTAATACATAGCAGAATGTATTACTCATTTACAATGTGTTAATGTATGACAAATAAGAGCCAATGTCTGTTATTGTCTTACCTCTGCCGAACCATGATTAAGCTAATCTTTACAGTTATTTCTGATTGGAAGAGTTTTTGAAAACTTGGTAATGACTGCCACTTGGTAATAAATTTAGTAAAAATTCAAAATTGCTTAGTATTTATAATAACGAATTATAAATGAAAAGTTAAAAAGTAAAGTAAAATAATTAATTTTTTAAACAATTCATTTAATTAGTACATTAATAAAAGTGTGTTCTGAAAACTGGTTTTAATAAAGTTCTTTGTTTGAATTAATGAAAGCTTCCTTTCCTATTTTGTTTTCATACATTCTAAAAATCGTAGAAAAGATAAATAATCATCGAATCGTCTTTTCAACTGACACTTTGGGGAAAAAATTCAGAAAATGACTTCATCAAATCTTTTTCTTTTTTTTTAATCTTTTCAGCCTCAAAGATGCTACTGGCGTAATTTGTACAAAAGATCGGCAGAAGAATTAACAACTAAAGCCACCACAGAAGCTGAAAATAGTGTGGTTTCAGAAAGTGTCAGTCTGTTCCAAGCTTTAGAAGTTAGGCATGTAGAAGTTGATACTCCCCTGGCACTGCGAAGCTTGAGTAAGAAACCATTATTTTAAGTATTTTAAATACCTATAGGGTATGATAATTTCAAATGTAAAATAGCAAATACTTCATATTTTATTAAAAAGTTGGATTAAATATTTTCAGTCAAATATCTTAGATAAAAATTTATACGACTGAATTTATTAATTACGATAATTCATTGGAAATTAACTATCTAAAAGTTTAAGAAACTTTTAATAATTTACTCTCTAAACACAAGTTACTTTATGTAAAAAATGAAGAGATCCAAATTTTAAACATCCTCGTATGTCCCACTTGTCATACTAATTTTACTGTTAACCGCATTCTGATCGAATGTCCTTTTAATCTCCATCGTCAGAACTCTTTTAATTGCTCATTTATAACCTTGTCTAACTTGATGAATGAAATGCACCATCCAAATCTTTTAACTTCTTCAAAGCAATTTCTTCTTTTCCTTACAGTTAATAACTCTTTTTTTTTTTGCTTGCGTTGCAATTTGCTTTATTTTTTAACAATTTTGCCAAGTTTACTAAGTTTTAGTACACATTTAGAAACTGCTGTTGACCTTTCACCTTTTGATGTCATTGATTTTAACTTTTAACCATATGCATGCTCACTTTACCCAAATATAAATCTTGCGCTAAAAAAATACCCAAAACACTAAAAATAAAACCCGAAATTTAAAAAATTATTTAAATGTCAATTCTTTCTCTTCTTACTTTTGATAAAAGTGCATATTTTAAAACCTTTGAAGCATCTTACAAAATATCGATGAAAAAAGACGAAATATCCAACATTACCTACGCCATGCAATAGTAACAATTAAGTATTAACACATTGCAGCAATGCATTAATTTCAAGTGATCTTCATGCTCAATGTGATCTTTAAAATTCTTATTTATTTAATGTTTTGGTTTTCAGATTGGAAAAATGATGACGATATGGTTTGCTTAAGAACCGGAGGATTCGCAGCAATGTTTGCTTGTATTCTACTCCTGTTGCTCCTGGCAATTTCTGCAGCAATTTGTATGTGTTTACGAATACGAAGGATGAAAAATTATATGGAAACCCCAGACACAAAACTCTTCGTAGAGTTCGATGGACACATACCTCTAAAATAATTCGAACATGACATGAAAAGAACTGTTTTCAGCCCGTACTTAACGCCCTGTTTATTCACATCATATCATCAAAAAAGTTAACAATTGGAGAATTTTCAAATTTTGACCCACGCAGCTGTATGTTTCTCATACTTACTTCGTAATGTTCTAATTCACTGTTAATATCAGCATTCCATTATATTGTCTCCTTCAGCAGCTTTCGAAGCTTGGTTGTAAGCTTCAACGCCTGGAGCGTATTTTAGTGCTCTTCATCAGTTGAATCTCATATTCGCTGTCTAACTACGTTCAATACGATAAAATTCATCTGTTTTCTAGTCTTAGCGTAATCAATGCATTCTTTATCTTGGATGGTGCACAAATTGGTTTCTATTTAGCCCTGCACAAAAACAATTGCCCTTTTCATGAAAACTTCGTTTGCTTTTCGGCTGAAACAAAATTACCTTTTTCAGCTTCACGTTCACACATTTCATTTTAATGGCGTAATCTTTATTTTCATCTTTAAAGTATATCAACTTGGGTTTTTCTCTCTCTAAACATTATAGGGAGAAATAAGTTAACAATAATGCAACAAACTTTTCAGCTGTATAATTTATGATACATTAAAAGTATTGCCATCTTCAGAATAAATCAAATGACTGTGCAGAAATTTGAATCATGGTTCTTTCGCCAATTATTGAAAAACAAAAATAACAAATTTAAAACATCTGTCCTGTTAACTCCAAATAAGCTCCATTTCAGTTTAGCATATCACTAACATTTTTCTTCAACATGCATTGTGGCATCATTTAATGTTTTATTTATTTTATTTTTTTTTGTTATTTGTTATAATACTGGAACAACAGTTGAAAACAGTGTTTCAGATTGCAACGTTTTCATTTTTCCGTATTCGAAAAAGTGATAAAACCAAGATATAGTCACTTTTTTCAGCTAAAACGGTCTCGTTATTTATTTTACAATATATCTTGTATTTTGTGGTTTTCACGGTTTAAGACTGGGTTTGTATTTTACCACTTGTTATGAATATTTAGTTTGTGGAGATTATCCTACCCGAACTTCGGGTTGTTCTGGTGCAATTTGTGTTTAGTATAATTGGGTTCCTATCACTAGTACTGGTATTCAAATGTGTACTTATTTTGCATACTTGTAATTTTTTTTAATGCCGTATCATTTACCTACGGTATTTTTTTTTTTTTTTTTTTTTGATGAAATGGTAACTTTTTGAAACACCACATCATGAACTGTGATGACTGTACAATGATCTTTTTATAATAAAATGAAAAAATACTGTTTCTTTTCATCACTTGAATTCGAACACATAACACACTTTCTATCAGCATAATTCCGACAACATAACACTTCCTACAATTACATAATAACCTTCAATAAAAACTAATGTTTTAACTATTTCTTTTTTAATTAATAAACCGTCCTTACCAATATTTGGTTCTTCCAGAGTAATGGTTTTTCCAAACAAATAATTTTTAAAGTTAAACTGCATAATGATTTAAAATGTGTTCGTTCTTACACGATGAAATTTACATACACATTGCTAAAAGAATAAAAACACCTTTGGACATTTTTAATCCAACTTTCAGCCTTGTACTTCAGCCATCAATGCATAAACAGACGCAATCTTACGCTCATTCGCTTTTATTATTATTAAAGAAGGAATACGGAGGCGTAGATTAATTTTTAAATCTATCACCCTAAAACACTACAACAAACAATTGAAAAAATGTGATGAAATGATCGTTAAGATACATATGAATGACAAACAAGAGATTTTTCGTATGATTGAACTAAGCTATTCAATAGTGTAAATGGAAGGGAATTTCAAAAAAAGCCAGAAACTAGCTTTTTTGCACAAAAAATTATGTCAATTTATCTTATTTTATGAAGCAACCTAAAAATTAGGTATAAGATTTTAAAAACACAACAAAAAGAAAATAAAGTTAAAAAATTTTTTTAACTGAATTCCATCATGATTTACTCTCTTGGACGTTTTTATTTCTTATCTGTCAAAGTATATCGAAGAATTTTATTTATCATTAGAATGAACAACATTAAGAAATTTATTTGATTAATGAAGATTATTAATATCATCCAAAAAAATTTGAAGATCACTATTCTTTCATTTTTTATCTTCTTATATAAAAGATAAGCCGGTCTAGGCGAGTTGTTATCCTGTCAGCAATATTTCATATATGATTGGCACAGATTAACTAACGAAAATTGTAGCAGACAATCTCATTCACATTGGCGAGGTGCTTAAAAAATAAAATATATATATGCAGAAATGAAATAAACACTTGTAATGCACTTTAGATGTAAATATATAGTAATATTAAAAGTTTCGTTTCCAAGCAACGAGATCTTCTTTAGCCATAATGTTCATAAATACTCATATCAAAGCTAAATACTAAAATCTATTTGAAACAAGTAGAGATCCATCAGTAGAAAAAAATGAGATACAGCACAATCTTGGAGATCAAAAAGATGAATCTCAGAAAATAATACATTCTTTCAAACATGAGCACCGAGAAGTAAAGTAAGAATGATTAAATAAACAAGAAAATGAATAAATGTATACAAAAGTGGTTGAAATATTTTTAAAAAATGCAAAATTAGGACATAAAAGAAAATTAATAGATCCAAAGAAGAATAAAATTCGATTCCAAAAACGCTGAAATCTGTGTTTCCGAGGAAAGTCAATGCCAGATACAATATAAAAATAATGCTAAAGAAAACACTGGCATACCTCAGCTCAATAACTTTTGCTACAATCTAATACAAAAAATGTAAATAAAATATGAAGTTTGCAATCCCATAACTACATAATATTCAAGAACACTTCTTCTTCTTCTTGCTTACAGCCGACCACCCCGCCACCACTGAACGTAGCAGTATCGACAGGATTTGTTGTGGCCGACTGCTATCTTGAGTATTGTCCATCCTTTCATTGACCGATTTGTCAAACTGACATTCTCCTCTAGGTAATTGGCCACAAAGTGGTCAATTATTGTCCTTCTGCCTTATCTACAAACTCTCAAATAGTTGGTAAAAAACTGACAATTTTTGACATCATGTCCTTCAGAGTTTTAAGATTACCTGGTACCATCAGTACTGTACTTAAGTCATTATTAATATTCAAGAACACTCAAATTAAAATGAATCATTAAATTAGGATGGAAGCAAATAGTGATTTACTAACAGAAAAAAAAATATTTTCGAATGCAAAATAAAAAAAAAATTATTGAACAGAGGGGAGAAATAGAAAACGGTGCTATCCATGTGCATGTTCACAAACCCTTCCAAGTTTGCTTGTGTTATTATTATTAAGTGCAAAAAGAAATCTAAAAGTTCTATCTTAAAGCCGAAAGTAACGCAAAGTATACAAGAAAGATGCTATATCAGAGAGACTTATGATAATTTTCTGGTTCTCGCCTTCAAAGATGGATAATTCAAGGTTGAACATTTGTATTTGTGGGCCTTACTCTCTTACTTTCTTAGGTGTGAAACGTTATTACGTTGATGAAGAATGAAAGTTTGAAAATTTAGATAGCACTTCAGATATTCTTATAATAATCCTCAAAAGGATAAAGACTTCTAAGGCTCAAAGTTAAAATCTCAAAAAAAAAAACTCTGGTAGCTCAATAAATTAAAATAAAAATCATGATATGTACTTTAAGACGTCCACCGAAAGATTGTCAATTCCCAAGTGATGCCATGTATATCGCATATAGACTAGGACCTGGAGACTTCGTATGCGAATCTCTTGCAAGTCTTATCAAAATTTTGCAATGAAAGAAAATTGAGCAAGTATAAATTGAGAGATAATGGGTACTACCACGCTTATTCTGTATATAAGGAAGGTCCGTTCGGTTACAGGCAAAAAGAAAACTCACATAGCCATTACAACGGATAATTTAATAAAGAAATGGAAAGCCTTACCTCCCATTTGTGAAAGTCGTTGATACATAAGATTTTTCTTCCTTTCTAGCAATGGTTGCATTGCTTATTCATATTGTTCTTTTTTAGCACTGAATTTCCCATTATCACCACTCTATTCCGAATAATGGATATGCAATAGGACAAGCAAGTAAATCTATCCAAACACTGAATAGAGAGCCAATAAATTACATTATGAAAGGATTAGCATTATGAATTAATAATATTAATGTTATACTAACCCACTGACAGAAAAATAATGGATACAGTATTTGTGCAGACATAAGTGGATAGTAAATATTAACTTGTTCTGTGCTTTTGCTAAAATGCGAAATGTAGCTACGTCGCACTGAGACTACATAAGACTATGATTGGTTGATTGAATGTACAGCAACAAAACCTACAGCATTGTTTCCCAGTGATAAATTCTGGTACAAGTCACAGAATAATTAATTAAGCCTCTGTCGTCTTTATTGTTTCAAACGGAACATGTACTCTTAATCGTGCTGTACACTAACACCATATGCCCAATAAAGACTAGTGAATTAAGAAACGAATGGGTTGAATCGAATTATCATCATAAGGGCCGAAGAATATAAGTAGGAGGGATAAATGATAGAGTCTCTATCCTTCGGCTAATTTGCAATGTTCAAAAATTGGGAGGTGTATGGGAAAAGGACTAACTGCTTCGCGTACGCTTGAGCAGATTTCGAGAGATTTTTTTTTTTTTTTTTTTTTTTTTTTGACATTCCTTCAAGCGAAACACAAGCATAGTTTTTTTTCCGAAATTCCTCCAGGATGGCGTTACTTCCTTATAAAGAAAATAAATGAAACTTCTATTTCAAGGGTTACCTGAGAGCTCCAAGGTTACTTTAACCATTACCTTCCCATTTTGTCACCAGTCTTAGACTAATTTGGCTAAATAAATTAGATAAATCATACTAAAATCACTAAATACCTTGTTGGATTATTGTCCATTTTTTTATTCCGTGTGATATTCAGGATAATAATAACAGTTTTAACAATCTAATTTTCTTTCTCTTATAATAGAAGTGATTCGCTCAAAAATAAAACGCTTTATCATAAATCATTATAACTAACATCAGTTAGAATTATCTTAATTAATTCGTATTCTAGAACCATTACAAAAATAAAATATTATGATGCTAATATTAATGAGAACTCTAATTTTTCCCTGCTGTAGCATTCATTAAAATCATTTAAAATTTGAAAAATAATTATTTCATATTTCAAAATGCACGGAAATCTATTTAACAAAATAGTATAACATTTGGAGGATAAGCAAAAATGTTAAAATATCCGTTCAATAACAATTATATAAAGCACATTTTGAAAGGATTTTTCTGAAGCGAAATCAAACGAATCGATCATTTTCAAGTCAAGTTAGAAGAGAATGAAAATAAAAGCGGTTTGCTAATCGAACCAGTTCATTCTTATATAAACATCCCCAGTTCATTTATCACGGTGTATATTGAAATCGAGTATACATATTGCAGGTGAAAATACTGTAAATGTGTAATGCAAAAAGTCAAATGTGGAGTTAGGTGAAATGCTTAGTTACATTTATCATGTGATTGATTTCCTTATGAGTTAAAGAGAAATAAATACATTGAGTAAAAACAGTTTTTTTTTTAAATACTTTCATTAGTGAACTAAACAAATTTTTTATTTCAAATATTTTCTACTTTTTAACATTTAAATTATCATTCATTTTTTAAATGTAAAGAAATCTATTTTTTTTTTCAAATTCATTCCTAGATGGCAATTTGTGCATGAAGTTAAAATATAACTAATTTATTTTATTAACTGCTAATTAAGTTTTGAGAATATTAAAATAGTGAAATAGCATCGCGAGTACACAAACGTAACTCTAAAGTGTTTCGAACTAGCCGGATGAAATGTGGTATATAAGCCAAATTTCTATCACATTTCCGTTTCAGTTCTGAGAAAGTATCTTTATCAAATATAACCACAGAACAAAGAGATGGAGGAAATTTGGCACACAGCAATATCATTTCAAAAGATTGAATGTCGATCTGTCAATGCGAATGCTTAAAAAGGAAAAGCGACGATTTGAATGAATGTCATTTTGCTTATGATCTTATTTCGAAAATAGTAACTTTATGTCAAATGTTAGTTTCAATCAGTCAACAAAAAGTTTCCCAACTGCGTGTCTTCAATTTTTTACAAAGCATAAAATGCCCTTATGGGGGATTCTGAAAATAAAAATATACAAACTTGGAGAGTCATGTTCAAGGTCCACTATTTTTAAGCGATGGTTTACCTTTCCACCGCATAGATCTTTAATCTTCATTAGGGAATATGCAAGGAAATTCTGGGGAGCCCTCCGATTCTTTCAATGATAAAAAAAAATGAGTTAATATTTAATTTTCAAATTTCAGTTTCCTATCTATCACGAAACATTCCCTTTTGTAAAAAGAAATCAATTTGTCAGCAGTGAATATCTATAATCTATTCTAGCTTTGTTTATTTTGTTTCATCAATGTTACTGTTTAACATGCACAAACTTTTCTAAAGTCTGAAAAAAATGGAAAGAAAATTCGTGCAACAAGTAGTTTTTGTTATGTTTCTCTCTACATAAATTTAAAGAAGGGGCATTAGAATTTGTCAGAATTTTGCATTTATTTAGAATTTACGCTTTGTGGTATAACTTTCGCCTTTTCAGCTTTTATGATAGCTAGAAAGAAGAGAAATAAAGAAAAGAAAAGAATTTTGATAAATGAAAAAAAATGCAATAAAGCAAACAATTTTTTGTTAGATTTCTCGTCTTATCAATTAGTAGTGTGGAATAATGGAATTTGTTAGAATTTTCCATTTATTTTGAACATATGCTTTAAAGTGCAACTTAGAGCAATTTCGTATTTTCAATTTTTTTCCCATGATGGTTATTTAAATTTAAATTTAAAGATACAAATTTTACAATGAATAGAAATTGAAAATAAATAGGTATCGAAAATTTTTACTTTTAGCTGTCTATGAAAGAAATTCAAGCAAATGCTTTTGATTCCGGTACTGTTTAGAGCAGTTTAAAAAAAAAATGACTATTTTTGCAGAATCAAAAAGAAAGTATATATTAACCTATCTTTCATAATAAAAAAAAATCAAAAATCACTTTTCTGGTACAGCAATCGGAAGAAAATAGTCCTCCTCTCTAACTGTCCTTCAAATAATAAGAAAAAGCAATGAATTTCTCCACAAAATACCCGTCTGGACGCCTTTTTCTTCATCCGTTTCTCCCAAAACTTATAAGATATCGAATTGATCGCCAATGCCCATGTTAAAAACTGAATTCTTTTGAAATATCTATAATCGGAATTCACGGTTGTTGCACATTCGAATTCCGCGACTGACTTTTTTTCAGGTTCAGTATTCTAAGCGGTCAAAAATGAAACGTTTGTTCAATACATTGTATCCATGGAGTAATGAACTCTGTGGTTTCCTTTTGTTGTCTGACAAAAATGAACAAATTGATGCAATTCTGATTGAAATTTTTAAATACAGCCACAGCTTTTTTCTGACTTCAAGTAAAGTCAACGTTGAATTTTCTTACAATTATCGAACATATATATAGAACTTGAGAGTGAAGTCTAGATTCATATATCAGAGTTTCAAGCTGAAAAATTTATTGCAATTAATCAGAACAATTTGTTTTAGAATATAAATTCCGTATCCCTTTGAATTTTCAATATATTGAAATTATTGAGACATCAGAAAAAATTATTTTAAAATTAAAGATAAATCCGATAATATTAATTCATATTTGTTTTACACATTGAAATTCTTTGGTTGCCTATGGGTTGTATTTATCAAAAATCAGTATTCCAATCTATCAAAAATGATATATATTTCAATGCTGATTCAATACAAATAAATTCATCATATCTTTAATCTAAAAAAATTAGAACAATTTATCAGAGTTATTTGTTTTCAAATTTAATCGTATCTTTTGATAATTTAGCACCATTTTGATTCAAATATATAGAACTTTTTTAGCCGTTAGAAAAATTTATTTTATAATTAAGGTTAAATCCAGCAGCACAGATTTATGCTTTGAAACTTTTCTATTGTCTTTGTCTTATATTTTTCTAAGTTCGATAATCTAAGCAGTCAAAAATAAATGGCTGTTCAATAAGTGACATTTATGCTGTTAAGAAATTTGAATTTAAAAAATACATTTATTCATAAATCATTAAAACCGATATCAGTTTGAAATATTTTAATTATTTGGTATTTTGTCAAAATTAATTAGCCAGCATCCAATTAAAATCATTTAAAGTTTTAAATATTTCAATTATTCAAAAAGAAATTTATTCAGCAAAATGTTATAAAATTTGTGTGACAAACAAATGAGATTATAGAGATAGAAATAGAGTGACATCCATGGAGCCACACATCATGAAATCTGTACTTTTCCTTTTAATTTGTTAAAAATACAGGATCACAACGAAAATTTCTATACGTAGTATTTTTTTTCTTGATTTTAAATAACATCATTGTCTTCTATTTAAAATTTATAAGGCAATGAAGTCACTCATTATAGTTTGAGATATTTTTATACCCACCTTAAAAGTAAATAAACTTGAATATACCAACTTTCTGCAATTTGAATTCCTTGAGTGTTATCGGTAAGAAGCAGTACATAAATACAAACTCATTTTATATTGTGGTGATAAAAATCTCGCATAAAATAAATATTTTGCGTTTTGACTTCAAATATCGATTTCATTTAGAAATAATAGGTGAATTATTCAAGGACTTGCACAGCCAGTAATGAACTTTTCCATCCGAATCCATGCATTGCTACTTAACGATAACTATTTGAGAATTATAAGTATAAAATGTTGTCCTTATACAATTTCTTCTAATTTTAAATTCCCTACAAAATGAGTGACTTCAGCAAATTAACATTAAGTTTCTTTTACGTTTCGCATGTAACTCCGCCATAATATAATGTTAGAGGTTAGCAATTTCTATAGATTTCTGAATTCAAAACTTACATTCATCCAACTGACCAAAATTAAAATCGCGTAACTCCCTTTACTTAAATCGTCTTTCTTTTTATCAATAACCTTTCCAGACAAATGACTCACAATACAAGAGAATAGAGTTATTCATTCTCTCGTGATAAACTCGTCAAGTGCGTTGTACCACTTTAATTTTGAAATATATTATGTATTTTGTCGAAGGAAATCTATCCAGTATAATCTATCCAAGGAAATCTATCCAGGAAAACAAAGTACTATTATATAATATGCACGGCAACGTTTGTCGTATGACGTCGTAATGTGAACTCATTTTTTTTTCAGACCAGGTTATTATTTGGATAACTTACATAGAATTTTCCTGCGTTCAAAGCTTACATTTGCCAAACTTAATAATATTAATTTCACGTAACGTCACGATATAAATTATCTTTTTTTTTATCAATCATAACCATAAGAATCTGGACTTGGCGGAAGTTTTAAGGTAGGGAAAAAGGAACTGCTCAAGTTGACAGAGACGACCATGGCCATCTAACTAGAAAATTTCTCAAGTAACTCAGAGTAAACTTTTAAGTATAATCTTTTAAATCGAAAATGCGAGTTTGTAACAAACACAATCATCCCTTAGTAAGGCTTTCAGATATCCCTTTGATTGTAATCATATTCATCGGGACTTATATAATTGACTCAAATAATTTTTGACTTTTAATTCTATTATTGACTATGAATTGAAATCAGTTATTGATTTCAAACAATTTAAAAGTCAAATTATTGACTTTTAATTGAAGGAATTGACATTTTATAATAATTGTGCCAAAATATGTAAAAAAAAGAATCGTGAATCATTAATTTTCGTCAAATGTCGACTATTTCTTATTTCTCATCTGATATATTGATATCAAACCCCAATAATTCTTTTCTGTATCAAGAATATGCTCAAAATCAATAGAAAAATTTGCTGTGAAACAGAAAAATTCTGAAAAAAGTAAAAATATCATTACAGCATCAATTTGTTCAGAAATAAGCAGTTCAATAATATATTGATAATAAAACGGAACCTGCGAATTTTGTTATCTGCATCAAAAGAAAAATCTTTCAGAAAAATATTCATCTAAATTTTCTGAAGCTCTAATATTAAATTTATGATTTCTTTTTAATATTTTTTTCTTGTAGCTTCACTTAAAGCATTATTGTATTTTTTATTCGAGTTCAGAAATAACATTTGTTTCTGAGTGACTAATTAGTATATCTTTCGTCACCTTCTCCTCACATTTTCAGATATGTGGCTTGTGCCTTCAATTCTATATATATTTTTTGTCGCCAACATCTCTTTTTCTTAACTAATACTAAATCTATAGAGATTTATAATTGGATACAATTTATTAACGCAGAAAGTTTACAATAAAGCACATTTTTTGTTTAAAATTTTAGCTAAAAGAAACCAATGCCAATTAAACTATGTCGACATTATCTAGTAGATTATTTTTGGTATCAGCATCGTCTTTTCTCAGCTAACTAAACATATAATGCTGAGTAACATAATAGTGGAAAAGATTATTTACAAATTTCTTAGGTAATCTACCTAGTTTCCATTAAAACACTTTATTTGTTAGCTATGAATGAGTCTAAGAATGCAAATACGCATCTTCAATGCTATTTAATACCATACTAGCAGCTCAACGAGAACTTTTGTTTGCATGAGTAGAACGAAGTCTCTGTACTACTCGAAGTATCTATTTTAGGTAATCTAACCAGTTTACTTTAAAACACATTGTTTGTTTACTGCAAATGAATGCAAGTGCGAATTTCACAGCATATTTTCAGGTCAATGAGAACTTTTTGTTCATGAGTAGAACGCGGTAGCTGTACTGCTCGTAGTACCCATTTAAAGAATTTAGAACATAAGTTTGAATCTATTGTCACCTATGAAAAAGTTTCCATTTGATATTTTTATAAATGTGGCAATCATCATGGAGGCACAGCTTCTTTATTGTTTTCAATTTTACGAAGTAAGCCTATATAAGCCATATAACTTAAAGAGCATTTGTCAAAAATAAAAAAAAAGCGCAATGATTGTATTTTGGCAATAAGCATTCCATATAAATCTTTGCTATTTTGCGCACGAATTTTACTGAGTTTTAAATTTGAACAATCTAAGAAAAGACAATGGAGGAGCAGAGATGGAAATATGAAAGTTTCGTACTGTTTTACTGGTATTTTTCACTGGTTACTTATGAGACTAAAAAGTACCTTGCGGCAATGGAAGAACTCAGGGATGGTTAGTGTACGAACATACACTGAATTTCAAAAATTTTACATTCACATATCTAGAATTTTATCATATATTAGTTGTGATGTGATCATCTCTCTAAATTTTTATAGCAAATATATCATTCAGACAAAATTTGTACAGATGAAATTAAGCCAGAATGTCAAACACTTTAAATACCGATATCCTAGCTGCAGTTGTAACTATGAAATATTGTTAAATGAGATTTCACGGGAATTTTTAGAATCAGAAAATTCCGTCCGAACTTTATTGAAATATTGAAAGAATAATTTATGAGATAGATGGAAAGTAAACCGAAATTCTTTACATTTCATGAACTTTTCTATTCCTCCTATTCATTCTTGACATTCTACAGCTTTCATATTTCAGATTCGAAGGGGTTCCTAAATGTGTCATTGTTAATAAAGAAATATGTAAAAGAACAGAACATTTCAGAATTGATTACTTATTTGAAATGACATGTCGATGTGTGGATCACATCGTTAGTTAGATCAAATGAAAAACTCTCTATTTATTAGAAAAACATTTATGTTACATACCTGAAGCTTTCTTCATTTCTCTACATTATTTCCTACATTTCAATATCCTATACATATGTTCACGAGCTTCATTATCCTCATGTTATAGGTTTCTGCCGCCAATTCTTTAAGCTAGATGTCGATTGCATTCAAACAAAAGACTTAGTGTATTCCAAAAGGCATTAGGATCAATGCAAATCTTTATTGTGAGGTTCTAAGCTCATGAAGGTCAGCCATACAAGAAACGAGGAAAGTTTTCTAAAGGAATTATACTTCGACACGACAATGCCCGCCTTCGCACTGCTGCTACAAATCAAGAATTTTTGGATCCGTTCTCTTCTGCAGTCTGGCTCGCTTTCCCTTAAGCTGAGTTTCCGAACGGTGGAAGTGATGAAGACATGGAGAATGAATGCATTGGCTTAATGAAATGGCGATAGATTCGAAAGCTCTTGATTAGATGTTACAAATGTTGAAATATTATGTAGAGAAATGAAAGAAGTTTCAATGACGGAACAGAATTGTCTTTTCCATTAAATATGATGTGTGTGTTTTTTATTTTGTATAACTAAACGGTCTTTATTTTCTAGATGACCTTCATAACTTTACAATCTAACAAGAAATGGCAACTCTTTCTTTCGTCATATGAATATTGTACGGATAACGAATAGTGGAAGGTTTCATAAAGAATTCTTAAGGCCCGAAGCTTTCTATTTTTCTTAAAAATGACTTATAAGAGACGTGCTCTGTAGTTTCTGGATTTGTGGTCGGACACAGATGTGTTAACCTGTTTCATCCTTAACAATAAAGCAAAACCTCGAAAATGAGTTGAAACGATAAAGAAATTATTTGCATAATTAGAGAAACGGCAGGGAAATGAAAATCATATGGAGCTCATCAAAAAGAAGCCGATTTTGGTGCATGGGAAGGTTCATTTGAAAATATTTCAGTATGTCAATTAGTAAAATATTTATGTTACATTCATTTATGCGCACAAAATTTGACGCTTTTAGTTACAAAATTTGGGAAGGTATATTTATTTCTAAATTTAGAGGGGCTTATACCAAATTTAGATGGGAACTTTTATTTTAGAAATTCAAATTTGTCCACTGCAAGAAAACTGTATTTCTCCATTCGTACATCATTCAATCATCATAAGTTGAAAGAAGTTTTCTTTCTATTGTTCATTTTGATTGGTTGATAGTTAAAATTTCAACTTATTAAAGTGAAACGTAAGATACTGAACATTTAAGGTATCACAAAGAAACACAATTTCGAAAAAGGAAATGCAATGCTTTGACCTGGAATTGTGCACGTGATATCAAGCTTCCTTTTTTTAAAAATGACGCATTTCAGTCAAGAGAAACGTTGTGAAATTCGGTTGATTTATGCTGTAATGCTGCGGCACTGTATACAAGTAGAAAAAGGTCAATTTGAATAAGTGTCGAAGGCACTCATTTTGAACAAATTTTATTATCACTTAAATTCATATAATATGTGATCATTTTTTTAAATTAATAAATGCATCATTTTTTTTATTCCGCCTTTTTAATAATTTATTGTGATATGTGCATTGTCCCTGAAATGTGCAACTAAAGACTCATTCAAACATCAGAGTGAAGCATGAAAAAATGGTTTAAGTCTATAAATTTACCTTCTAATATATTATCAAATGTTGCAGATAGAGGCGTGAAACGTAGTAGGTGTATAGTTGAATCTTAGATAAATATTTTATTTATTGATGCGTTTACCCAATAGAGGTCGTATAAAAATTCATTTTTTTTAATTTTTTATCATCATTTTCTGCAAAAACCATATTTATAGAAATGCCTATATTATTTTTAAGACAATTGTAATTAAAACTATACATCAAGGTAAAGATATCAAATCTTGTTCCACTTTTGGGAGCCTCTGGAATATGAATAATAAACGTATTTATATATTTCTCATTATAAACTATCTTATGTGACCCTCATTAATAATTCACTTTTGAAATTTCAGATGGATAAGCATTCTTGGTGATTATGCGTTTTGAAATGTTTTCATAACTTAATTATAAGTGAATCAATTGATTTGATTAAATTTTCACTTAAAATTAGTGGCGCACTTGGTTGTGAATTTTAAGAAAATTAATTTCAAGATTCAATGATATTCATAATAGTGGATTATAAAATAAATATTAAAAAGCAAAGAATTGTTAAAATGAACAAAAATATCTGCTGTTTCAGCTCAATAATAATAGTGTATTTTTAAAAATTATTTTATTGAAATTAGGCTGCTATTACCTATCAATAATAAGAGTGTATTTTTAAAAATTGTTTTATTCAATTTATTTTGCTATTACCTATTTCGCAACTTTTTTTGTCATATATTTGATTTATTTAATTTTTTATTATTTTTATGTTATTTTAAATTTTTTTCAAAACGAATAATTTTACCTTTTTTTAATTTTAACTGATTTATTACGTTATGAATTAATTATTTTGTTTATAATTAGAATTATCAGCAAGCAAAAAACAAAAAAAAAAACGATTATCAGCAAGCTCTTTTTTGGAATTTCTCCTAGCTGCCGTCTCCGGATAAAAGAGATTTGGTTCTGTCTCTGGAAAAGAATGAGTTCTTCGCCAAGCATCCCCATGTAAACTATCTGGTGTATGATATATATGTTAGGACCAAGCGAATTTCTGTTGTGACGGTTCCAACAACAATTAATTAATCCATTTCAGAATCTGAATATAAATTATTTTATTTCTGACTTGAATTTTGTTCATTAAAAATGATTAGAAAGTAATTTTTGTCTTTTAGCTTCTAGCCGCCTTCAATTGATAACAGAGATTCATTTATGGTTGTTCAGAGACATAAGTTACAATACAGATATCATGCAACAGCAAATAAACTGCCTAGTATTCTATGTATACGTTAGGACCAAGCGCATTTCTATTGGCATCGTTCCAAAAATAATTAGTTTATCTATTCTTGAATGTTAATATAAATTATTTTATTTTTGACTTGAATTTTGTGTATTAAAAAGGATTAGAACAGAAACAGAACTTCTATCCTGCAGCTTTTAACTGATTGCCACTCATAATAGAGACTCTGTTTTGACTCCGGAAGGTTAAAGATTCCACTAAGTATCCACAAGAAACAACCTACTGCGTATTATATCTGTTTGGATCGAATGTTTTCCTGTCAGTACGGTATAAAAGTTTAATGGGTACACTCGGGTTTGCTTTCGTTCCCCTAACTGCTTGGGAAGAACTGCCTGCATTTCATCTCTAAAATAGGTGTACTGTTTTGAAGCCTCGAATTTAGAGAAAAATAATTTGTCACTAAGAATATTAGTTTTCATGTCTTAATCAGCCGGAATAATCTCCGAAAAGTTCTCTCTAATAAAAGTGTTGTATCCTTTTCCCCCAGAAATTTGTGAACATTGGATGAAGGCGAAAATGCCTTGTATGACATTAGCGAACAATGGTTATGAAATATAGATATCTGGCATTTACACTGAATATCATGAATCTGGCATTTACACTGAATATCTTACGCTGTCTTTGGCGATATTTTTAGCTATTAATCCTGAAATGCGGTCAATACACAAGTACCCGAAAATCGAATGTTGGCGCCTTTTTTTTCTGACAGAATGAAATCAAAATTTGACATAGAACTGTAATTGTAATCACAAGAACGCATTCCAAATTTTATATATTTAAGTCATTGCCTTTTAGAGAAGCGTTGACATGCGTGAGAAACAGTTCTACAGGCGGTCAACCCTTTGACAGAACTTTGAAAAATCTACATAGCAAATGGTAAACCTGTGTATCAAATTTTATTTGTCTAGCTATTTATATTTTATAGTTGCCGAGTGTACTTGCAATCAAACAGCCGGAAAAACAGGTGTCCTTTGAATAGATTCCGTTCAAAAATTTGATGTAAAAACCCTACACCAAATTTTATCCATTTAGCTCAAATAATTTATAAGTTATCGTGTTCACAGAGAGACGGACAGACAGGCATAATAACAAAAATGTGTTTTTTAGGATTCAAGAAGTTTTGAAACGTGAAATCTTGAGTTCAAAATTTTTGACAATTACAGTGCTTCCTTTTTGTATACTTCGCATATAAGAAAGTAAAAATAGACCTATTCTCTATTTTTTCTGGCAAAAATGCTTGAGCAAAATTAGATTTACTTTTTGTTTTTGCTTAATTATTTGTCCTTTTTATATAGTCTGCCTAAACATTCCTGAATTAGGATTATTAAGCATATATTTAGATACACATTTATTTTTAATTAAGTCAATTGATCACATAGAAAATGGGCCTTTCCATGATGTATTTAGAAAGCCTTAGAATTAGAAAATTTGACATTTAGTGAATCATAATGACGCTCAATCTCGGCTTTAATGTTCTCTTTCGTTGTGTCACCACTTAATGTCTGTTTGAAATTCTATTCAAATATGCTCAGATCACTATGGTGTAAACGTAAGGTGTAAGAAAAATTCATCGTTGTTAACAAATGTTCAGTGTATGACTTTATTTTATTATTTCAACTCATAAAATTAGTGTTTAAAATTTAAACTTTACTTAGTGTTTAAATTCAGATCTAAGACCAGCATGCACATAAATAGAATATAAATGAAACTCGAAATTTTGAGTTTTTGTTGCTTGTTTGCTAGTAAAATAAAATACTTGAAATAATTCATGTGATTTCACATTTTTTAAAAAAATGAAAAGAAGCCCATAATGAAAAATATTGGTTTAATAAAAATGGATGGTGTGATGTATTTTAACACAATTTAACGAAGTAGGAGATTCCAGTATATATCTATAAGAAGTTTCTTTAATTGATCTACGAAGGTTTCCTTTAAGTCTGTAGTTTGTGGAAACTGGACTCCCGTATGATACAAAAAAAATGAAAAAAAAAGCGTGTTGAATTGTATAAATAATATAAAAAAAAATCCTTTTAACAATTGACAGTTTTGCTTATTACATTTATTATTATCTTATGTGCATCATTTTTAAATCCTTCCATTACAAACTCAGTTTTGCATTCCCTGTTTAAATCTTTTAAGTGATATATATTTGGCTAAAAATATATTTTATAATAATGAAGTAGTAATTTGCATTTCTACGGTAAAGACTGCTTAAAAATTATATCATAGTGCAAATGATATAAAAAGAATAGTAGCGCAAAATATATCCTCAAGGCTTGACGGTACTTCAGTGATATGAAGACAAGAAGATACAGATGTTCTGGGAATCATCCAATCATGATGGGAGAGCCATAAAGTCGAGACTCATTCATTACTTTCTCATATATTATGTATACAAAAAGAAAGTATTTTAATCAACAAAGAGTTGACAATTTTGACTGACCTCCACGTTTCAGACCCCCCCCCCCCGAGTCATAAAAACGCATTTGTGATATTATGGCTGCTTATAAACAGTATAACAAAAAAAAACCGTCTTGGAAACCGACAAATGAAATTTGGTATATGGACTTTAAAGCAAACTTGTTGATTCCTATCAAATTTTGATCGAAATCCACTCAGAGGAGACTGTCTATCAGGTTGTTGAAGTACTAATGGGAAAGGTAACTGTCAAACATGATAAATAAAATTTTGTGCACCTTCTCCGAATCAGATTTTAAAGCAAATCTGCAGAAGTAATTTTCAGTCAAATTTTTGGTTTCAATTGGTAGGGAAAAAAATGCACATTCAATGTTCTGATCCCAGCATTAATCGCACGGTAATTCATATAATTAATAATGCCCGAGTATATTTATTATACGAGAAATTTTCGGGGAGACAACTCTCACTGATTTATTTCACCGAAAAGTTGGAAGATTACGGTGTCTGTGGTTCCACTTTCTATTCCTTCACGATTCAAAAGAATTAATTAATTTTTAATAAAAAAATATATGATATTGATAAAAAAAAGTTCAGGTATTTTATATAAAAATTGAAATGAATCATTTATAATTGATCCTATATACAATACCATGATGTTAAACTTGCCTTTAATTTTAATACTCAAAGGACAATGATTTATAAGTGTATCCCAGAATCAGATATTAAGAACAAAATTAAAAAATAATACGATCTCAGCGATCGTTATTTCGGAAAGACAATGATGGAATTGCAAATCATTTGTCTTTGCAATGACGTCTAGTATGGTCTAAAAAATATCAGTCAATTGAAGCATTATTATTAGCTGATTGCTTTGATTAACGTCGCACTTTAAATATGTGTGAGAACTGCTTGGGATGGATCACCAAATTTGATCAGATGACGAATTATTATCATTGGTTAGAAATTTAAGAAATGTTGAGGATTGGAATTTTTAAAAAATATTTATACAGCAGAGAAATTTTAATTTCTCATTTAAAGAAACTTTTTCATTACAGATCGTTCAAGCGATTTAATAACCATGGAACAATAAATTAGGCATTAAAAGCTTCATTCCGGGAAATGGAATTTTGCGAAATTTCATTTCAAATATATATTTTATTTTTCAAAAATATCTTATTTATAATTTTTGAGTACCAAAATTTAAGTATTCAAAGTTATATAATCGCCGAAAATAATATTAGAAAAATTTCTAACACGGATCTGATTGGGAGATTCAGAGTTAATATCTAAGCCCTGGACCATAACCTATCAAAAAAAAAAAAAAAAAATTCGGTCGTAGAAATAAGTTTTCACGAGCTCATCATCGGAAAATAAATAAAACAAATGGAAAATTTAATAATAAATTTAAAAAATGAATGTCTTAAAAAAATTTTAATTCAATGTATTTGAGAGAATCTGCGGTATTTTTAAATCTGAAATATTACAGAAAAGAAAGAAGGGTTACACCGAGTTGATGCTGCTTGCTCCCCTAGCAGGACTTCCACAGCTACAGCCATCTTCCCTCTATGACTTGGAGCAACAATTTTCTTAAAATTTCATCCCTTCTATGATTTTTTTCATAAAATTGTCTGCCTACCGTTTCTTTTTCGCCACAGATTTAAATAAAAATTATAGATTCTTGAAGAAAACATTAATAAACTACATTGATGAAAAATACTGAACGCAACAAAGGAAATGCATAAATTCAATAAATAAATTGTACATTTCTGAAGGATTTATGATTTTTAATCAGCCACAGGATACCACAGATTTTTTTTAATTACAGAGCATATCTTGTCATTTTTATTCTTACGCTTTTTAATGTTCATTTTTCAGCCGCTGCTGTCGTTTGCACAGTTAGAAGGGGACAATTATGCTCCCCTCCCGTTGGTATAACTCTGTATAAGACATAAAAGTGCTATGACTTTTTTTTTTTTTTTAGATTTCTAAAACATGTTTCCAAATGTCTAGTCCTCGATACGGCAAGCAAATCCAACATTTCGTGGCGGCATCTGGTGAGCATCCATAAAAGATAAATAGAGGCCGCAATAAATCTTAATTAACTTTGGCTAAATTTAAAATAGAATTTGCGAAGTTTTTTATTCGTATAAATTTTTTATATGGACTATCGAGTATTTTCTTTTATTCCTATCACTTTTTTGCAATCAAATATTCGATTTTCATAACAGGATAGCAAGTAAAATCTTGTCATCAGTCTCAGGTATCTTTGCAAGACCAATCAACATTCTTTTGCTTATGACACTCAGCTATATGAGATGATAGAAAATTACCTTTTTACTTATAGGCAGGCAATGTTTCTGAACTGATAACTACGATGTTTTCATTCATTCTACAAAAGGGAATTCTTTCAGTCACTCTTTAATTTCTTGTAACATTTTAGTTTAATCAATATATATATATATATATATATATATATATATATATATATATATTATCAGTGTATAATCAAAGAAAATCCATTTAATTAATTTAAAATTTTGACCTTACTTCCCCACACGATTGGAATGCATACATATGCATACAAAGTTGAATTTAAAAATTACCAGAATTAGGAAATGTTTTGTTTCGAAAGCTATAGCAACTGATTTATTACTACTGTTATGGAAAACAAAATTTTACATATTCTTCAAACTGACATATAAAGAAAGCCAGTCTACATACATCAGTTAGACAAACTTTCAAAGGCACTTTAAAGTAGAAAATTATCTAACTTGCTGTTTATTTGGTCCTCCTTAATGAACAGTGATTCATATGACTGGTTATTAGAAATTCAGTTAAATAGCAACAAAATTAAATCGTTAGTTCATGTTTTTTGATATTTTGTTGTTACCAAAGAGGAGGAAAAGCGTCATAGTATTCATTATCAGTCTTGATAGAAAAATATTATAACACGTCCATCTTGAACATCTTTTTGTGCAACTGAAAGTGTATAGACAAAAGAAATTCAAACAGCAAATAAATAAAGCCTTAATTGTTTATTAATCATATAAAACTTATTGCTGACTGTGCATTCGCAACTTCTTAACACTGCCATTTTTTCAGATCGAATGTAATCTGCATTTTAAGGAAAAATGCCTGGTGTTTCATTAAGCTCCATAAACCTTATCTGCACGTTTGATACAGTAACAATACTTCCATTTTATTTAGCACCGAGTAACGTGACCTCCGAGAGACAAGGCCTACTGGCTCTACCAGTCGCTGCTGCATTAGTCATCGCTGCTAGTCAATCGAGAAACCGTTTAACAATCGTCACTCTGCACGTTTTCAGGGCGAAGTAAACAACGGCTGGCGTTTATAAGCCTTCATTTTTTTTTCTATTTTTATATTTATTTCGTGATCCAAGATGGTGTTATATTGAAATGGATGAGACACAAAAGCAAGTTTACGATACAAACTATTGAAGGTAAGTGTATTTCTTTTATAATCCTCAATATAAACTTTAAGTGTTATTGAATCTGTTACTGTTAAGCCTATTTGTTCATCACGTTCTGTTTTAACAGCAGATTATAATTACGATTTAGTTTTTCAATATTATTTGTTCTCTCAATGATGTAGCGTTGATTAAGAATGGATGAAATAAGAATAAATACCTGTAATCTATTTATACAAACTATCTATTTCTTTATGTCAAAAATCGAATCAATTTTTAGACTATCATTTGTTTATCTATGATAGTCCTGTCAGGGTTCTTACTTATTCTATTCTTATTCATAATTTTGGTATAAAAATTCTGTTTAAATAAGCTCTTTATTAAATTTTTTCATCGATTAATCTCAAGCTTACCTTTTATTTACGATTTAGTTACTTACAATTTATAAAGTTGCATCCATTATCTCTTAAGTATTTTTAATCATGACAGTGAATTTTATTTTTAAAGTTAAAATGTATATTAATATCATAACATATATTAATATCATAATGTACATAATATCATATCTATAACAAAGAAATTTATATTACTTTATTTGAACTTTTATTTTAATTAAATCATTTATTTTTTTGATAAATAAGCTTTACTTTTCCTTTAAAAAAAAGAGAGAGAGAATTGCTATATGAAATTCCAAAAAATTTTACCATTACAAAAAATTCTAAGGTTAGCAAAAATTAGCATTGATAATTAATACGTTTTAATATTTTGAAATAGTTGCAATTATTTTTAGGTGTAAAATATTATAATTTGTGTTAGTTACAGTCTTAATTTTTGTAAAAAAAATTAATGTCATTCTGATTTAATTAAAATTTATTTAAGATGCATTAATTTTAGTTCAATCCTTTTGTTAATGTAAAATATAGGCCACTCAGATTTATTTTTTTAAAAAATAAATCATGAAAATAACTGATTTTTAAGCAGTAGTTTAAAACATTTATAGAACTTAAAAAAAAATTCTATTGATTTGTAGGTTTATAAATATAAAAAGTTATTCTACATGATAGCGATTTTTTTTTTCTTTTTCTTTCAGGTATGTGAAAGACATTTTAAAGATGGTGAAGTGCTTTACAGAACTACTTTCTACAATGAAAGTACTGGGAAAACATTATCTACTCCTCTGAAGAAGCCCAGGCTGAAAGAAAATGATGTGCCAAGTATTTTTCCTGACTGCGCAACATATTTGTCATCATCAACATCTCAATTCGAGAGAGTCCTTCAAAAAAGAGGCAACGATTAGAATAGGTAAAAATTGAATGTTCCATTATTGAAAACTTAAATTCCAAACAGAACTATGACAGCAAGACTGCATTTACTAATTTTAATGAATTAAAAAATGTATTAAAGACCATACCTTTTCTTCCTTTTGGACTATTATTGAAAAGAATGAAAATATGTTATTCATCCACCTATCTGTTAATGATGGCATTCCTACCATAACTATGCTGTAAGTATTAACAATGATCTATTTTTCATGCATTATGCATCATTTATGGGAGAAAGGATTTTGAAACATGAGCAATTCCCATTACCAATTAAAGTTCATAATATAAATCAAATATTTGATATTCTTGATTATTATGAAAAGGATCCCTGTGATAGATTATCAAGTTCATTGAATGTCAAAATTAATATTATTGAATCTATTATCAAAAATTCAGAAGATGTATTTACTGAATAATGTAAATTTTTCTTTGAATTTTTTTCTTGAGTAATTCATCTGCTGAAGTGTAAACCTGAACTCCTTTTTTATATAGTGTCTTTAATGAACCTTTTTTATATAGTACCTATTTCATATAGTAATGAACCTTTTTTATATAGTAACTATTTCATATAGTAATGAACCTTTTTTATATAGTACCTATTTCATATAGTAATGAACTTTTTTTTATATAGTACTTATTTCATATAGTAATGAACCTTTTTTATATAGTACATAAAAATAATTGTTTATTAATCACATTTTAATAGTATTTCTATTTTGCATATGTATGAGTTCTGAATAATTGTATTTTTTTCTTGTTATTATGTTGAAATAAATAAATGTTTACTGATATATTTCTATTTTGTATGTATGTATTTTAAATAATTGTATTTTTTTATATAGTTCATAAAAATAATGGTTTATTAATCACATTTTAATAGTATTTCTATTTTGTATATATACGAGTTCTGAATAATTGTATTTTTTTCCTAGCTATTATGTTGAAATAAATATTTACAAATATGTGTCTTCATCTGGTTCCTATTTTATAATTTCCTAATTCATTCATATTTATTAACTAAAATATGTTATTTCTTTATGCAAGTACAGATCATAGATTTGCTATATTTTTTTAAACAAACGTTTCTAGTAAAAAATTTAAAATCCAATATTTATATAAAGCATTAAAAAATGAATGAATAATCTCATTATGTTACTAATCAAATTTTTTGTTTACAGAAATTTTATTTCCTACATATAAATCTTTTACTAGTTAATTAGCTTCCTTTTTTAAAAAATAAAATTCCTGAGATCTAAAGAGTTTCCATTTCAAAGAAAATTTAATGTAAACATCTATTTTACACAAACACATGATAAATAATTCGCAAATAAGCAATTATTATACACCTATTTAATAATTCGGTGAATGTGTTTTTAATAACGAAAGTTGTCAAGAAAATGTGATATTCAATATCGGAAATTCTCAAACCGCGATTGTAATTATTTAAATGTCAATTTTTTTTAATACAAAGTAATATTTTTTCATTAGTATCTATGCAATTATTTGATAATTTAGAGATTTGACGAAAACTGTCGAGGAAGCATAACGCTATACATCGCAAGTTACGCGTTATGTTAATCTCCGTCCTTCTCGGAGGATCCGCCTAGCCGTGATGACTCGTTATAACAGCCAGCAAGCCTTGTCTCTCGGAGGTCACGTGAGTAGTCGGCAATTTTCAATACAAACCGTTTGGGTTGGGCTCTAAAGAGCCATCAATACGACAGGTATGGTTAGCTGAACAAAATTAAGCCCCATTTAGCAGGAGGATGGAACGAGCTTCTTATGTCTGAATTTTGATCAAATAACGAGGATGATATATAAGCCTGTACCTCCAAATTTCGAACTTCCGGGTCTTTACCAATGTGGAGATATTGGAGCTAACAGGTAGATTTAATGGGAATCAAATCATTCCGTAATGATATATCTACACGAGATTCGCGATATTCCTACTCGATATATCTACACTTCTGTGTCAGCTCTAATACCGAGCCTGGACTTTATTTGTACGGCTTATTAAGCAGTCATCAATAAATTTGACACGTAAATAATGGGATATTTATAAACGAATTTATGATTGGGATTATTCTTAAACAGTCAAACCTCGCGTAAGAGAGCATCGTATAACGAACAAAACAAAATTCAAAAAGTGACTCCCTTAATGAGCGATATTTCACAGAACCAATGATGAGGAGACACTCACATACTGTGCCAGTTTATATTAAAAACTTATTCGAAGAGAACACGGAAGAAGATTTGACCAGATAGGGTTGTCGAACATGATTCTGAGGTTTTGAGCCAGTGTCTGGGAAGCTTTAATCGACGAGATAGCCATGATTATGAAGCTAGAGGTGGATGGTAAAGACGTCGATAAATTGGAGAAAGAACTACCGAAAAAAAAACAAAAAATTGCAGATGAGATTTTTTTAGTACAGAAGGAAATAATAGACTCAACAGAGCATCAACTTTCTAGTGAAATAAGGGAAACATAGGAAATTTTGCCATCTAAGTTGAGAAGCATCGCTCTAATAAAGCGTATGGGAGTTAAAATTCATTTAATGAATTTATAATAATACTGCTGTGCCTCATTTTAGGAAAATTTTGAACTGCAGTCAAAGGCATATGTCTTAATATTTTTTGTAAAAAAGCATATATGATAAATAATAAATTAAATCATTATCAATTTGCTCTTTTTTTTCCGGAATGGGTCCACGTAGGAAAAATTGTTTCACATTATGAGTAAGACTGGGGAACGAAATATGCTCGTTAAGTGATTGTTCATTGTATTTTATTTCAAGTCGGTATCTCCTTCAGATGCTTCTTTCCGAGGCAGAAAGGAGTCACTGTGGCTTGATAATCTATTCTCTAGATAGTCTAGACTTTGAGCAAGGAGCATCCCAGACGAAGACTTGCTAATATACATAAGGCTGGTATATGCTTAATCGGACGTTATGAAACAAATGTCCTCATGGAGAAAAAGGACGATCTCGTCATCGTGCAGCGATTCAAAACTACGCGATCTTCATAAATTGCTCTCATATAGTTTCAAAAAGAAATGCCAATTAATGTCACACTTTTCACTTGTAAGGAATTTTAACCACAGATTTCGAAGAAATTTCAGCTCATATTAAGCTGCCAGTAAAACTTCTATTAAGATTTCTTCTTATTCAAACAAAACAACGCAAAGTTAGACAACGTCATTAAATTCAGGTGATCACGGCATGGAGATAAGTGTCAAAACTTCATTCATTCTTGTTATCTGAATGGTTTGCGACTGGAATAGGCTTGTTACAGCTTCACGCCGATAGATGGCGTATCTGTCGAGTACAAAGTTCCTGTTAATTCTTTTTTGTATCAGAACGTAGAGTGTGTAAGAACGATGCTAGCACCTGGACGGGGCACCGATTGTGAAAGGTGTCCTAATCTGTAATAGTCTATATGAAGTGGCACAAAAATGTGTCCGAAAATAAAATGGTGTTCACCAGAAAGAAATGAGTAATTATTTGTAGAGAATTACATGAAGTGGTCCGTCGACTACGCAGTATTGAACCATCGAGAGTTTTGAGAAGTCGGCAAGTGTTTCTGTTTTGCCGCGTGTGTTTATTTGATATTGTTCTCAATGATTTCTGAATCCTTAGAGTGATATCCAATGGATATAAAATGTAAATTCCTATGATTGGACTATCCGATGATTGGATTATTATGTCCGTTTTGGTTTCAGGGTAACTGTGAGTACACTTTTGTTTTCCAAATTTGTGTATTAGTTTCGTTTTTATGAGTTGCATATATTCAGAGTTCTCTTTTCAAAATGATTTCAAAACTTAAAAAGAGTGAATTAATTGAAGTTGCCGAGGAACTAGAAATTGATATTCCTTCGGGTGCCAAAGTAATTACTATTAAAGATTTAATTGAAAAGAGCGAGATTTATAAAGATAATTATGAATTCGTAAAAACTGTAGTTGAGTCAATAATTGATAGGAAAAAAGATTACGAGAAAAATGAAGCACAGAAAGTACAATTGGAAAAACTTAAACTCGCGCAATTAGAAAAACAACTTGAGCTTGCGAATTTACAAAAAGATGTAACACAAAAGGTTAATGTAACAAATAGCGATTCTGATTCTAATTTTAGCTTAGAAAGTTTGATAAAAAGTGTCAAAACTTTAACTATTCCTGTTCCTACACGAGCAGAGTCGTATAATTTATTTTTCCAATCGCTTGAAAGAGCTTTCAAAACCAAAAATGTCCCAGAACAATTCAAATCAGAGATCCTATTAAATATTTTAGGCGAAAAAGTTACCAATTTAATGATATATTTAAATGAAGATGAATTGTGTATGTATGACAAATTAAAAGAATTAGTGTTAAAAGAATTTCAATCCACCCCACAAGAAGTGTTAAATAATTTCCGTAAAGCGAAAAAACGTCCAAACGAAAGCTATATCCAGTTTGCATCGCGACTTAGTGCAGCCTTTGATTATTATTGTCAGTTAAGAAAGGTAAATGATTTTAAGGGAGTTTGTGAACTCATGGTTTCCGAAAAAATATTTGATTCATTAGATCGTGAACTACAAATTCATATTGGCGTGAAACAAGGAGAATCTTGGTATGTGACATCAGATTTGGCCAGGCATTGCGATATTTATGTATCGTCAAAATTCAAAAATGATAGTAATGTGTTTTCACGACCGCAAATTGTAAACCATTCTCAAAAATATCGTAAAGAATACAGTCCACAAAAAGCATTTGTATCGGAAGTTAAAACTCCGAAATGTGTAATTTGTAAATCTAATGAAAATCATTCCCTGAATGTATGTCCTGTGTTCAAAAATATGCTTGTTAATGAGAGAATAGAAGTCTATAAAATAAGCAATTATGTTTTAATTGTTTAAATCACCATAAAATTGCTAACTGTTATTCAAAATCCAATTGTTCCATTTGCAAAAAACGACATAACACTCTTTTGCACTTGGGAAATATTCAAAGTGAAACTCGCTCGCAAAATGCTAACGCGGGATTAAATCCAAGGTCAAATGTATTCGTTCCGAGAATTGAAAATCCTAGTCATAATTCTTCACAGCTGACGAATGAGTCACCTGCGAACAGTACGTATTCATTCACTGCTACCAACATAAATCTAAACAAAATGGTTTTATTAAGTACTGCAAATGTGATGATTCAAAATAATGTAGGAATGTTTATGAGTGCACGTGCGTTACTAGATGTTGGTAGTATGAGTCATTTCATCTCAAAATGGTTAGCCGATAAACTGAATTTGAAAAAAGAAAGACGAAACATTTTGGTTTCTGGACTAAATCAATCTTCTTCTGTTATTAACTGGATCGTTAAAACAAAAATTTAGAACGTTAGTGGAAGCTTTGAGAAGGGAATTGAGTTATTGGTAGTGCCGCATATAACAGATTGTATCCCCTCCAAACAATTTGACATTGATACGCTAGAATTAGATAGTTTCAATTTAGCGGATGTGAGTTTCAATGAACCTGGAGATGTGGATATTTTATTAGGTGCCCAAATATTCTATGAACTTTTAAGATCAGGTCAAATTAGGTTTCCGGGAACAGACATTGTTTTTCAAAATACTGTGTTTGGGTTTGTTGCTACCGGAAGTGTTCCAATAGAAAACGAAACTACTGTTCATTGTGGGTTGGTAATAGAAGATTTGGATGCAAATTTAAGGAAATTTTGGGAAATTGAAGATGTTGCGGGGGATAAATTACAAAATGATGAGAGTTTAATATGTGAAGTCATTTCATGAAAACACATTTCAGAAATGACGATGGAAGCTATGTTGTTAAAATGCCGTTTAAAATAGACCCCCCATGTTTAGGCGAATCAAAACACATTGCTACTAAAAGATTTAATTCACTTTGGCAACGTTTGAAGAGAGAACCAGAGTATAGGCAACTATACAGCGAATTTTTAACCGAGTATGAGAATTTGGGGCATATGCAGGCAACTTGCGAAACTCCAAGGAACATTATGCCTCATCATGGCGTTTTTAGGCCAGAAAGTAGTACTACAAAATTACGCGTTGTTTTTAACGCATCAGAGGCAACGTCATCTGGACAATCACTTAATGATAATTTGTATTCAGGATCCGTTGTCCAAGATGATTTGTTCGCTATTTTGTTGAGATTTCGAAAACATTCTATAGTTTTCACCGCCGATATAAAAAAGATGTATCGTCAAATTTGGATACATCCAGATCAGTGTAATTTACAATGTATTTTATGGAAGGATTTAGAGGAAGATAATTTACGTGTATTTAAGTTGCTCACTGTTACCTACGGAACCAAATGCGCTCCTTATTTGGCGACCAGAGTACTAAAACAAATATGCTGTGATGAGCGGAACAACTATCCTTTAGCCGCTGCTGCTGGCAAAGATTTTTACGTCGATGATATACTCAGTGGTACCGAGGATTTATCTTCTGCCATTGAACTACAAGACCAGTTAATACATTTGTTAAAATCAGCTGGTATGGAGCTTCACAAATGGAGCTCAAATAATCCTGTTTTGTTACAAAATGTACCAACGTCGGACCGAGAATACAATTTCGATAACCCCAACTCAGCAACTTTAAAAACTTTGGGATTACTATTCAATCCTGAAAAGGATACATTTAGTTTTAGTGTTCAAAAAATTGTGAGACCTGCAACAAAAAGAATAATGCTATCGGACATATCCAGATTGTTTGATCCTTTAGGCCTCTTAGGACCTTTGATAATCACGGCGAAGATGTTCTTGCAGAAGTTGTGGATTTTGAGAATTGATTGGGACGATGAAGTTCCCTTACACTTAAATAGAGAGTGGGAAAAATTTAGTTCTGAACTGAGTCAATTGAAAAATTTAAACATAGATCGTCATGTGTTATGTTCTGAAGTTCTGAAAGTAGACCTGATAGGCTTCGGAGATGCTTCGAAAAATGCATACGGTTGTGCCATCTACACCCGGTCTTTGTCAAGGTCTGGTGAGAGAAAGGTGTCACTCTTATGCAGCAAATCTCGAGTGGCTCCCATCAAAGAAATTAGTATCCCACGTTTGGAGCTGTGTGCAGCGGATCTGCTTTCCAAGCTTACCGTTAAGGTTCTGTCATCCTTGCAACTAGACATTGATGGAGTACATTTGTACTCAAACTCCACTGTGGTGCTTGCTTGGATCAAAACTCCACCTACATCGTTAAAAACTTTTGTGGCTAATCGAGTCGCTAGGATTCAAGAGTATACTAAGAACTTCCAATGGCATTATGTAAATACTGCTGAGAATCCTGCGGACTTGATATCACGAGGAGTTTTCCCTTCAAAGATCCAACAGTTGGACATTTGGTGGAATGGACCGTCTTTTCTTTCATCTAGTAGCTGTCCAAACTTCAATGACGATCCTGGTGTCTCAGATGATGAATATCTTCTTGAGGTGAAAAGAACTGCAAAGAACTCTGAACTGAATAATGATCCTATGATTAATCTTTCCATTTGTAATAGTCCTAGTTTTTACAGTGCATATTAGATATAAGTAATAATTATAGTAAAATTGTTCGTATTTTAAGTTATGTTTTCAGGTTTGCCAAGAACCTAAAAGAAGCAGTGAAGACAACAGGTCCACTGAATGCTGAGGAATTGAACTATGCAGAGACATTTTTAATTAAAAATGTCCAAATTCAAGAGTTTGCCAAAGACTTCAGTAGTCTTCAAAAACACCACTGTGTGCCTCCTGGTAGTAAATTAAAAACTTTGAATCCTTTCTTGGATTCTAAAGGATTGTTAAGAGTCGGAGGACGGTTGGGTAATAGTAATTTTAATTTTAATAAAAAGCATCAAATAATTTTGCCAAAAAGCCATAGATTAACTTTAATTATAATAGAACATTTTCATAATAAATATTTACATGTTGGTGCTTCTTCCTTGCTATATCTTGTTAGAGAAAAATTTTGGCCTCTAAATGGACGTAATAGCTGCAGAAAAATCGTTTATCAATGTATCATTTGTTTCAAAGCCCAACCAATTGCACCTTCTCAAATCATGGGCAATTTGCCCAAGGAAAGAGTGTCTCCAGATTTTGCTTTTAATTGTGCTGGTGCCGATTTCTGTGGGCCGTTTTATATTAAGAATAAGGCTCAGCGTAAAAGTGCTTTACAAAAAATTTATATTTGTATTTTTGTATGTTTTTGTTTTAAAGCTGTTTATATAGTAACGGTTTCTGATTTGTCAAATTTAAAAGAAAGTCATCTCAAGAAATGGAAAAAGGTAAATAGACTTGTACAATATATGTGGAAATTTTGGCATCGTAATTATTTAAGTCAGTTACAACAGAGATCTAAATGGATGTTTGACAAAAATGATGTAAAATTAGGAGATTTAGTGTTAGTAATTGAAGATAATTTGCCTTGTTATAAATGGGCTATGGGTAGGATAATTAAAATTTATTATGGTGATGATAAGAAAATTCGTGTTGTTAAGATTAAAACGCAGTCTAGTACTTGTAAAAGAGCCATTTCTAAAATCTGTGTATTGCCTATGGAACATAATTAATTTGTAATATTTAATGTTGAAATTTGTAAGTTTTGATTGTTATTTCTTAAAGATGTTGATTATTATGTATATTGTGTGTTTTTTACTAGCTTTGTGTAAAAGTTGTAATATTGTTTATGTTATTGAACATTGTAATGTCTTGAAACCCTGGGGTTTCAAGGTGGGGAGTATGTTACAGCTTCACGCCGATAGATGGCGTATCTGTCGAGTACAAAGTTCCTGTTAATTCTTTTTTGTATCAGAACGTAGAGTGTGTAAGAACGATGCTAGCACCTGGACGAGGCACCGATTGTGAAAGGTGTCCTAATCTGTAATAGTCTATATGAAGTGGCACAAAAATGTGTCCGAAAATAAAATGGTGTTCACCAGAAAGAAATGAGTAATTATTTGTAGAGAATTACAAGGCTATTCCCAGAATGTATGTATGGGAAACTTCTCCCAGAAGGATTTCCAAAAAAATATCATGGCACATTCGTGAAAAAGCAGAACATATATAAAAACTTTTTCCCATCAACTCCACAAATACTTTCAGGATAACAAATTACCACTTAAAATTCAAATTATAAATTGCAAGAAATCTTCCGAAATATTTTTTTTCTATTTTGGATTAAGTGAAGGATTTGCACCAATTTAATTAAAATGATGAACCGTTAATTGTCCATGAATTGCAACAGGACAGTAATCAAGAAAATCTTTATATAACTCGCTAATGGCCTGTGCAGTTTTATTTAGTTTTTCTTTTGACATGAATGTTGATGAATACATTTTTCCCCAATTGAAAAAGTTCTAGCTAAGACTAATACATCCGATCAATTAAAAGACTTAAAAGAAGGCGATCCAAACATTCATAGAAGATTTCAAATACGAAGTTTTTCTGCGACTTATATTTAAAAATTATAAGAAGCGTAGTGTCATTTTATCCAGCAAGTTTTAGTTTTCTTAAGCCATTCGCTCCACCTTCCTTCTCTATATAGTAGTAAAAATTCATCCGAAATAATGAATGCTTAGAGCTACTATAATTCAAATAATAATTTTTTTGAATGGTTGCAAAAAACCATTAAAATGAACCACTTTAATGAAAGTGGTTGGTGGTAAAATGAATGATCGATTGATCAGAACACATGCGAAATTTATCTTTTTTAGATGAAAGACAACTATTTAGAGAATCGTGTTGCAAAGTAGTAGTAAACAAATATGCTAGACAACGATCCCTTTCTCCCTGAAAAAAATCAGTAAGAATAGTTGGATGAAAATTTCTTTCGGAACCTACCCGAGGATTACTTCGTATGAACCCGGAATGTTGACTTCTCTCAGAAGGTCTGAGGCAGTATCCTATACACTAAATTCAGGCCAGAGTGAAGATGCGACGAGATGTCAGATTTATTGCGCCTGGTGATTCGAAGTGAGCAGTGGACTGTACTTTTGCTTGACTTCTTTATTTACACTATATACACTCCTTTTACGGTGAGTAGATCATATAATACATGGCTGATTGCGGTATTGCATTGCGGTTGGCTTTGTTAAGCCTTACAAACTGAAGTTGTTTACAGCTTCTGCGGGGGCTGGGGAGCCGATGCGGGTCAACGTTCTAATGAACTCCTGAAAGACTCGACCGGAAGGGCGGGTAAAGGGGTTGCCATAATCTTAACATTGCCAAGTTTGGCGTTAAGCGACATTCGCGTGAACATACCGCCCGACCGTGCAATGTCTCCCAAAAGTACAAAGACGTTGCACACAATACATATAGAAATACAGTAAATTTTAAATTGAAAGTTAAATTAACAAATGCAAAATTCAGTATGAAAGAATATATACATAAAGTTCAAATACACAGTAAAATACAATGAAGACACTAAATACTACAGAATAACTAAATTCAAACTACTAGATATATAAGTATGCAAAGACAATACAATAAACAAAAAATAAATGAACATTTAGGTTTCAATTGGCAATATGGCTAATTTCGTAATTGGGCGTTTATAAGTCCCTTTGGCTGTTTTAACAAGGCACACTCGAATAATATTATCTTTACCATAAAAAACCTTAACAACACGTCCTAACAACCAAGAATTAAGAGGGACATTGTCGTCTTTGACTACTACCATGGTACCGACACTAATGTTGTCCTTTTGAAAGTACCATTTTGACTTTTGCTGTAAATGATTAAGGTAATCTCTATGCCATCTAAACCAAATATATTGGGTTATTTTAGTTACCCTTTGCCAACGTTTCAAGGCATTATCAGAAAAATCTGTTAAATTTGGTTCAACAATTGCGGAAATAGGTCTACCAACTAAAAAATGTGCGGGGGTTAAAGCTTGCAAGTCATTTGGATCTGAGGAAAGCGGTGTTAATGGTCGAGAATTTAGAATTCCTTCTATTTGATTTGCTACAGTTAGGAATTCTTCATAAGTCAATTTTAGGTTGCCTACTGCTCTTAAGAAATGAAATTTAAAGGACTTAACTCCTCCCTCCCAAATTCCACCGAAGTGCGCCGATAAGGGGGGAATGAAATTCCAATTAATTTTTTCTGAGCTTAGATAATCTGCTAACACATTATCTGGATTACTAACTATCTTGTATAGTCTTTTCAACTCATTATTGGCACCTACGAAATTACGACCATTGTCTGTAAAAATAGTAGAAATTCTGCCTCTTCGTGACATAAATCTTTTTAGGGCAGCTATGAAAGAATCTGATGTTAAGTCTGAAACAATTTCAAAATGTACTGCTCTCGTTACAAAACATACAAAAATTGAGACATAAATTTTTTGAAGAGGTCCTTTTCTTTGAAACTTATTTTTAATAAAAAACGGACCACAGAAATCTACTCCAGTAATATTGAATGGTAACGAAGGATTACAACGTTCTGCGGGTAAATCACCCATTTTTTGAATAGACAGGTGAGGATTATATCGGGAACAAGTAATACAGTTATGAACAATGCTGCGAGCTATATCTCTGCCCCCAATGGGCCAATACATCTGTCTAGTTAAATGAAGTAAAGTTTGGGCTCCAATATGACAATTTTTAAGATGAATACTTTGCATAATTAATTTGGTAAGGATATGAGTTTTAGGTAAAATAATAGGAAATTTTACCTGAAATGGTATGTCGGCATTTCTAAGTCTGCCTCCTACTCTAATTACATTAGAACCTTTTTCTAAAAAAGGGGATAAACTTTTTAATTTGCTAGAAGGGTTTACCTGTTTACCACTTGCTAAGTTTTTGAAGTCATCAGCAAGAACATTTTGTTGTACAAGGGAAATTAATTTAAATTCTGCTTCCTCGATTTCCTTTGAGGAGAGTGAACCCTTCATCTTCTTGTTTCTGCAGTTTCCTAGAAATCTGAGGAGAAAATTGAAAACACGTATTAATTTGTTATACTTATTACTAATTTTCAAAAAGTTAGTAAGGAAATCTGAATTTAAAGTCACTAAGGTGTGAGTGGTATTGTCCTTGAGTTCCAATAAAAATTGAGAATCCTGAGATGCATCAATCATTTGTTGGTCAGCACAGTTCACAGAAACAGGTAGTTCTTGAAGGAAAGTTGGTCCATTCCACCATAAATAGTTGTCAATCAGTTGTTCTGGAACTAGTCCTCTTGATATCACATCTGCGGGGTTTAAAGTGGAGGAAACATGCTGCCATTTGTTGTTCTGCGTCAGTTGTTGTATTTTTCCCACTCTATTTGCAACAAATGTCTTGAGACGATGTGGTGGTGTTTGAATCCAGGCTAGGGAAATAGTAGAATCTGTGTACATCACTGCGCTATCAATTTGTAGATGTAAAGCTTTTTCAACCTTGGCCTTTAGTTGAGAGGCGAGAAGACATCCACAAAGTTCCAATCTCGGAATGGAGACAGTCTTTAATGGGGAGACTCGAGATTTGCTGCATACAAGTCTAGATGTGACTATATCATTGGCACTGATGCACTGTAGATAAATAACTGCTCCATATGCGGCTTTACTGGCGTCTGAGAAACAATGAAGAATTAATTTTACAGGATTTTCATTTAAAATCCATCTTGGGATTTTTACCAGCTCAAGAGCCCTAAGGGATTGAACTAAATGACTCCACTCTTTACCAATGGCTGGTGGA
Source organism: Argiope bruennichi (assembly GCF_947563725.1). Lineage (NCBI taxonomy): Eukaryota > Metazoa > Arthropoda > Arachnida > Araneae > Araneidae > Argiope > Argiope bruennichi. The sequence continues at coordinate 130,834,577 of NC_079163.1, forward strand.
AGGGGGTCGTCAAATGTAAGTTTTTGCAACCACAATTTTTGGAGAAAAATCTTCATTTTAGATATAACTGGTCCCAGCAGACCCAAGGGGTCGTAGAGTCTGGCAATGACTGACAGAACTGTTCGTTTCGTGAGTATAGATTCATTCTCATACTTGACTGTGAATATGAATAAATCCTCGAAAGGCTTCCAATGCATGCCAAGAGCCTTTGAGACCTGCTCATCTATGGGAAAAGTGTTTTCAGGATTAGAAGTTGGAAAACTATTTAAAAGTTCCTGTGAGTTTGAAGTCCATTTATGTAAATACATTCCTGCTCTTGCGAACATTTTTATCAGCTGTTGTTGTAGAATTTGAGCAGTTTGGATATCCGGGGCACCTGTAATCCCATCATCCATGTAAAGGTCGCGTAAAACCATTTCCGATGCTAACGGAAAGTCCGACGCTTCATCTAAAGCTAATTGTTTAATGGTGCGTATGGCAAGATGAGGTGCACATGAAGTGCCATATGTCACAGTTTTTAATCTAAATGTTACTTCTTGATGAGAGTTTTCATCAAACCATAAAATTCGTAAATAGTCTCTTTGATGTGGCACAACTAAAATCTGACGAAACATCTTTTGAATGTCAAATGTAAAGGCAAACTTGTGTGTCCTGAACCTTAATATTAATTCAAAAATGTCCTCAACAACATCACCTTTACACAATAAATCATTTAATGAAACTCCATTGGATTTAGGGGAGCTAGCATTGAAGACTACTCTTAGAGGGGTGCTTGTAGATCCTTCCCGGTAGACTCCGTGATGAGGTAAAAAATAATTAGTTTCTGGTAATTCATCTTCCATTACTCTTTCCATGTGACCAAGAGCGGCATATTCCTCAATGAATTCAGAATAGAGCTTTTTCATTTGCGGGTTTTTGTTTAGCCTTTTAATTAAACTGTCTAGACGATTTCGCGCTATTTGTTTTGATTCACCTAACACAGGGGGATTCTCCTTTATTGGCATTTCCACAATATATCTACCTTCCTCATTGCGTTTGTATGTTTGCTTGAAATGTTTCTCACAATAAATTGAATCTTCACTTAAAGAAAATTGATTTTTCATGTAATGTTTCGACTTGCCAAAATCGTTCCATTATTTTTTCTAAATTATCATTCTGTGTAACAAGACCACAGAATTTATGATTAAATTCTGACTCTCCTTCTTTTGCAGAGCTAGCAATAAATCCGAAACGCGAATTCAGTAAAATCAGATTATCTGAAATATATTTCCCTGGCATTAATATATCAAAAAAGAAAGAAGCTGAAAGTAATATATCAATTGCCCTTTGACCTTGCATAGGATCAGCCAAATTGAATCCATCCGGTAAACTTTGTTTTTCTAATTTTTTATTTATTGAAGGAATGCATTCAGTAATTTTTGGAATGACGAGCAACTGAGCTATTGTAACGTATGATTCATCGCTATTTGAAATCTCTGCTAACACTTTTGAATGTAACTGACTTGTTTTTCCATTGATACCGGAAATCGTTACATTATTTTTATATTTTTTAAGAGCTAATTTATTCGCGACTTCCGTGGTGATAAAGGAATTCTGAGACCCAGTGTCACAGATACCTCGCAAAGGTATTTTCTGACCAGCAGCGTTTTTAATATAAACAATAATAGTTGGCAAAATAGATGAATTTGCATTTTTTGTTTTTCGTTGATCTTGCGAACAGAGAGAAGGAGATATTTCTGTTTGAACTAAAGCTTTTGAGTTAGAGTCTGAAGTATTTTGATGATCACTAGATTTATTGATTGAGGTTTGTTGCTGTTGTTTTTTATTTCTTATATAAGAATCAATGTGAAGAAGGCTATTATGAAAGCCAGAACAGATCTTACAACGGTTATTGCTGCGGCAATGATTCGTTTTATGAGAATCCGATAAACAATTAGTACAATGCATATTTTTGATCATATTCAATCTAGACACAGGATTTAATTTTAAAAATGCTTCACATTTAAATAAAGGGTGTAAAGGCTTATTACATGTGATACACACTTTCTTTGAATCATTTCCTACAAAAAATGAATGTGATTTTTTATATGATTCTTGTTGCGGTTTTGATTTTGCGGTAATACTTCCTTGAATGTTTTCAAGGACAAGACACCTTTTCTCTAAAAATTCATTGAATTCGCACCATGTAGGTAAATTAGATGATACCACAGAAAGTTCAAATTGTCTTCTTGATTCTCTATCTAGTTTTTTCATCAAAATATTAATCAATAATGCTTCAGAAAAAGAGTTTAGTTCTAAACCCATAATTTTAAGAGCTCGAACATGTTTAATACAATTGTCCAAAAAAGCTCGTAAACCCTTTGCCGAATCGGATGCATGGATTTCTAAAGCTAAAATGTCATTGAAATGACTTTGAACGCATAAGCGTTTATTATCAAAACGTTCTTTCAGAGCATTTTTCAAACTGGCATAGGTCTCTTCTATTGTCACTATTTCTGCGGCTGCACCGCTAAGAGTTGATTTTAAATAATATAATTTTTGATTTTCAGTTAATTTATCATTATTGTCAATGATATTTTCAAATTGAATTTTAAAATTCTGCCAGTCTTGGTAATGACCAGAAAACTTAGGCAGCGGAATTTCAGGCAGTCTGAAACTAATGCTTTCTGTTTTGCTTGATGCTTCATTAGAACGAGAATTACAGTTCGAAGCAGATAAAACTTCATTATTAGAGGCTAATATTTTCTTAAGGCTTACCTCTAGTCTTTCGCACTGTTCTTCTAATTCTTCTACCGAATCTTCCAATTCTTGTAATTCGGAATCCTCGGCTGTGACGAAGTACTCTTCTTTAATCTGTTCTAGGTTTTGTTTAATCTTGAGAAGATTATCCAGTTTGGTTTGATACACTATTGAGTCCTTTGAATCATCCGTTTCGATAAAAGAGTTCAGCTTTGTTAAAGAGGATTTTATACTACCTCTTTTTCTGTTAAGAGATATGATTTTTGCTCGTTGATCATCAGCCATGATTACTTTTACTAGTAATTACTCCGGTTGCACGGACCATAAATATGGTGATTCGAAGTGAGCAGTGGACTGTACTTTTGCTTGACTTCTTTATTTACACTATATACACTCCTTTTACGGTGAGTAGATCATATAATACATGGCTGATTGCGGTATTGCATTGCGGTTGGCTTTGTTAAGCCTTACAAACTGAAGTTGTTTACAGCTTCTGCGGGGGCTGGGGAGCCGATGCGGGTCAACGTTCTAATGAACTCCTGAAAGACTCGACCGGAAGGGCGGGTAAAGGGGTTGCCATAATCTTAACATTGCCAAGTTTGGCGTTAAGCGACATTCGCGTGAACAGCGCCTTTAATAGATTTTAGTATCTCTAGTTTGCGAATTCCTTATTCCTTGATGTTATGACAGATAAAACTATAACATAAGTAAAATAATTGATTCTTAGCACAAGAATTTTAAAAATTAAATTTCTCAAATGATTGCGAATATGTTGTTTGATTGTAGTGCTAAGAGCATATTTTAGAGTCCATACTGATGATAAGTAATTTTAGTAAATATTATCAATTTCTTTAAAAAGACCGTATTATTTAAAAATGTAAGTGACGGAATACGTAAATAAATCAACACTTGACTAGTATGAGGCAAGATTTCTGGTACAAAGGGTACAACTGCACATGAATTTTATTATGTCACCAAAATGCTAACAAAAAATAGTATCAACTTAGATTTTCTTACACGCAGAGAAAAGATAGGATGAAAATCTTACATTAATGAGAATATTAAAATGAAGTTAACAGAAGGAGGTCAGAATCAAAGAGCTCCAGATCAGAGATTCCTGTTAAGGATAGTTAGAATTAGAATCTCAGTTCATTCAACGGTCTGTTGGGAAAAAACAGTGATCATACCATCGCTAAATCTCAATGTATATCGAGCATTGTCGATAGCATTTCAAAACATAAAAAAAAAACAATTAAAAAAATATCGTACAGTTATATTTATTTTTCACTTTAAGGCTCTTAGTTAATGCATATAAAAGTTGATTTTATCTGCCTTCATTTAATTGGCATTTGGAAATTATTGCCCCATAGGAGCATCCCCTTTTAGATCATGCTATAAATTTGAAATTGATCATAAATAAGCATCAAAACTATAAATGAATTATTTTAGGAACATGATTGATCATTTTTCGAAATTTTTGATGACATTCGTTTTCCCGTGATGTGAAAGGCTCTTCTAACCTCTAGTTTATCTCCTCAGTGACATTGTTTTCTCTACAAACAAGAATGATGTCATTTTAAATTCCTTGTACATTAAAATGAAAGGTAGAAGTAAGCAATCTCATAACTGGATAAGATCCTACCACAAAACGCCGAAACGTTTTATACATATTTCGAAAGAGAAGATTTTAATTAAAATCAATTTTGAGAAGTGACGCATTTATTGAGTGCCGACTACGAAAAACCTTTTTAAAAAATCTAAGAAAGTTATTTTCGACAAAAATAATAAGAGCTGTTTTAACTGTATATCTTAAATGAGGGGAACAGAAATCACTGGTGCGTGCTATTTTTATTTCTATTTTTTTTTAAAGTACCGGTACCAAAGAAAGTTCTTGTCATCTTTAAAATTGTGAATACACAACTCTTCGAGACCAAAAATGTTTTAATTATATATATCAAACAGATGGGCAATCAATCAGAAAAGGAAGGGGGGAAATGGTCGGTTTATGAGTACACAAAAAAAGCACGTCGTTAGTTATTCTTTCTTAAAGGTAATAGGAAAAAATATACATTGATATTATTCAAGGAAGGAAGAATCCATAGATTTTTCTGAGACTTGGACCCGAATAAATATTTTCAGAGGATAGTTTAAGAGATATATATGTTTATCGAATGCAGTTTGAATAATATAATTAAGCCAAGATGGAATTTGGACACGAACACAAAATTATATCATGTCAGAAAGCCCGATATTTTCAGCCAAAAATATTGGTCATTTATTATATATATGTTATTTAAATAATGATTGCATCTGAAGCTAAACCATTAGCTCGCATAATTTAATACAATAAGTATGCTTTGTATAATTATTAAAATTTGGTTGAATTAGTTGGCAATTCAATTATTCTGATTCAAATGAATAAAGGGATATTTATGCTGTATTTTTATTGACGGTCATATAAACAACTGCAGCCTCTACGCAATGTAATAAATAATACTTCTTGTAAGCAAGTTCCAAAAAATTAGAAAACCAAAAAATAAAAATGTATATTTTATTGCGAATGAGGTTTTTATGCATTATTATAGAAGAGAGTAAACACCACTGGAAAATATTACAAGTTGATAGGCACCACGTTTCTAATAAATACATTTCAATTGTGTTTAAATATCAAGAAGCGTTTTTAATTTCAGTAAAAATTACCAATAGAATTTCATCCCATCGATTAATTGAAAAGGAACCGTTTATTATTCGGGAGTAATACAATTTTAAAAAATTTTCCGTTTTTAAAAAATTTGTCCGTCACTTTTGTTCAAATTCAATTTGCTTTATTCAAACTATTATCCGAGACTTTTCAAAGTTTTGTTCTATTTTAAGCATATGAGATAGGTACTTATAAAGGATAATTCAAGCATATGAGAGAGGTACTTCTAAAGGCTAATTCATAAAAGTGATCTGGCTCCACCATCTTTGTTGTATTAGAATATCATTTTTAAAAAATAATAATAGAAATGATTCGATTTTGGTTTCACTAGTCGCTTTGAAAGTACTCTGAGAAACGGCTTTTAGAAATACTTTCTTCTCATGTATGTATTGATAACAATAAAGACGTTTGAAAAGTTTCAAAAAAAACGGAGAGGCAAAATAGTGGATAACAGTCCCTAGTATTTCCAGACAATATTAAAGAGGAAAAATTTAAAAATATATAGATTATTTTGGTATGGATAATTTATAAGTTCCACATTTATTAATTTTATAACTAACACTCTATTATCTTTCAATGCTTGAAGTTAATTCTCTTTTTGATATTTATGAATCATTGAATGTAGTACAAAAAATATGTTTTTTTTTAAATAATATTGCATGACAAAATATATAAATTTATTTATATGTTATGTTTTTAGAAGGCCTTCAATAATTTCAGATCCAGCGCCTCTAACAAGCTTATTTCGACCTGGTTTAAAAGGATCTGAATTTTAAAATAAGATACTAACCTCCTTCTGACACCAACTGATTAACCAAGGACATTTCTTATCTTTAATTCAAATAAATCTCTTACGCATTATTTGATGTTCCTGACGCCACCAGAAAATATTAAACTGTGTTATTTCAATAATTTTACATCTGTTGTGTTTACTGTGCATATCAGCCATCCTAATTAATCCCATGACATCACAATGTCATTAAAAACTTAAATTTCTGGATAATCGATTTCAAATTTCACATAATCTTTTCTAGAAGTGTCATTTCACTTTCTGGTTTAAACAGCCCTGATAATTAGCAGAAACTTCTTCTTGGACTTCAACAAATGAAGAAAATCACGCAATTCAATATTTAATTAAACTATGAAAAATGTTTGAATTTCATTCCAACAACCAAATCTATTTTTAAAAATTATGCAATATTAATTAAACTATGAAAAATGTTTGAATTTCATTCCAACAACCAAATCTATTTTTAAAAATTATGCAAAAAATATTTTAATAAATTGTCTAAATTCCGTAAAAGAATTGCATGACAGTTAAATTGGTATCTTTAAAATGAAAATTTTTCAACTTTCAAAATTACTTTCATTCAATACTATTTTCGGAATCATTGGCATCATTGGATGAAAATTGCCCAAATTCTCGCTCCATTTTTAATAATTTCATTTTTTTTTAAATGCAGCCTTGCTAAATTTGTAGCTCTACTTGAGTTGGTTTTTCTTATCGAGTTTCACAAATGCACATCCTTCTTTATTATTTGTAGAAGCAGTAGGAAGAGAAAAATGCATTTGATACAATTACGGTCTACAAAAGAACAATTCAATTGGTATCTTTAAAATGAAATTTTTTCAACTTTTAGAATGATGTAAAAATTATTTTTGTACAATAATATTTTCGGGATTTTTTGATCAAAAACGTCAAAATCTTTCATTCATTAACATTTTTTTAAACTCCCTGCTATGTGTACATTCCTTACCTTTAAGTATATATGTGCTGAATTTAGTAGCTTTAGATTGATTGGTTTGTCATAGCACATTATTTATTATATGTTCAATTTATATAAATACACATTATTAATACAAATGAACATTATTTCTTATTTATTAGAGTGCATTTACTATTTGTAGAGATATAGTAGAAAGAAATAGTACATATTTTATACGAATATAAAAATAATGAATGATCTAAAAAGCATGAATTTCAAAAAGAAAAACAATTTTCTCTCTATGAAGTACAAGTATATAAAGAAAAGAAATACATTCTAAAAGCACAATGAGTTGGAAAAAATCGAAATCATTAATATTTATGAAACAAAATTGGTTTTTTATGAAATTCTTTTGCTTCTTCTACAGTTGAGAAATTTCAAAATGTAGATAAATTACTTTGATAATTAAATACTGTTTCTTTGAAAAGCAATTAGCAATTACTCTGTAACAGTTCCCCCCTCCCCGTCATTTTGTTATATTTCAGCTAGCTATATTATTTCGAGATTTTGAGTTACTCAATTTTTAAATGCAGGATAATTTTTTTGTAAATCAAGAGCATTTCTGGTTCTTCTAACAATTTTCTTAATCAAAAAGTGTGAAAAGAGAACACACCTAGTTGTTTCTAAAATTGAACTTGCTTTAAAAGTTGCTTTATCAGAAAGAGATCTAATTTACTCTCAATTTTAACTATAGAGAAACGAGATTTACTTATTCAACTGCTCTTGAAAAAACCAAGTTTTTTCTCATCAGTTTTTATATTAATTTCTTTTGTCCTCAATGAAATTCCAAAGGGAATTTTTTTTAAAAAAACTTGCAATTAATTGAACAATATAAATGTTAGCGTTAATTTTGATAGATCTATAAATGAGATGTTGCCCTTATCAATACAATTGTTTTTTATTGTTTTTAAAATGGTAAGGTATAAAAAAATTGAACTTCTGAATTTTTAATTTCACTGAGTACTGAAAGCTTACTTATTTTCAGAATCCATTTTAATGTCAGTCATATAACAGGGAAAATTACTTTTTTATAGTCCTCCATAAAGGTCAATCAAGTAACAAACAGGAAATGAAAACAAAAACATAACTGAAAATTTCGAAAAGGATGCATTTTTTTATTTCTTTTTCGCAGCGTTGCTGTATGAAAAAGCGAAGTTAAAAAAGGAAATTTATGATCCATTGTATTTTTTTAAGTAATGAGAAAGAAGATATTTAAAGCACTTTATAGAAAAAAGGCACTGCTTAGATGTAAAGTAATGATCCTCTGTAGCAATTTCATTCAGACTTTTTATGATGTTAAAAGGAAAAAAAAGAAGAAGAAATAAATGAATCCTTTTTTAAATGCATCAGGAAAAAGAAATTAAGCTGAAATCGATTAAAAAAATCCCTTGTACTATTTATATGAATATAACTTTATTATTTTAAAAATAACAAATCCACTTGAGGATAAATATACTGATAATGATGCACTAAAATTTCGAAATGCAGTTGTGGCTCTATTCATGCAAATTATCTGTTACAAAAAACGTAAATAAACGACAAGCAAAAATAATCCCAAAGACCATTTCTTATCTAAAATCACTGTTATAAAAAACTATAATCCTCATTCTTTTAAATTATTATTTTGCTCTTTATATCAGAATATTAATATTTTGTTAGCGTTTAACAGAAAAATTTATCAAAGCTATAAATCTGCCATAGCCTGGTGGTTTCCGTGTTTCAACGATTGATAATTCGCAGGCTCCAAATTGCTTCCACCTGAGATCCATAGTTAATGAAAACCTCGTGCATCTTAACCTTGATTGTGTTCTGACTGGAGAGTACATTTTTAGAGAGGGATCGTCCTCTACATCTGATCGCGTTTCAAAATTACGAGATTTATATCATCAAGTAGCTTTTAAAAGGGAGATTAATCAAACAAATCATCATTACAGCTACATCATCACAAGGGCCGAACAAATCGTGTTGTGCACGCGTGCATTTATTATAAAATAAATATACTTTACGGGATAATGCATAACTTTTATAAAATTAATTCTGTGGAAATAATTCTGTAACTCAATCAAGCAAATATAATAAAAGAACCAGGTTTAAGATTAATGTTCATTCGCCAAAGTTAAATTTGTTGGGACGTTTTTTCGCCAGATGTTCGAACATTTTTTATTGCAACACTAAAGTGCATTGTAACCATATTTTGTAGCCATTAAAATGCCGGACATTTGGCGAGTTTGGGAAAAACTGGTACGATTTTGGCGATAAGACCGGACACTAATTCTATCTTACCTAATCAATGAGACCTGAATATTCATTAAAACCCATATTCCGCATCTCTTTAAATATGAATAGTTTATAAGATAACTTCAATGAAAGGTTCATCAAACAGCAAATTTACAGTATTAGGCTACCTGATCTCTAGAAGCCCAGATTTTTTTTAACTCTCGATAAATGAATAAAAATACTTTTAAGAAAATTTCTCAAAGTTTATTTCTTTAAAAATTTTACGAATGAAGTAGCTTAGTTGGTATAATAAAACCGCAGTTTGAAATCTGTTTTTTTTTCAAGCATGCTATGAAGATAAATTTTTTTCAAATATGTGTCGATAAGAGCTGTTTACTTCAAAGAGGGAGAGAGTTAGTGATAGTCAATATTTTATTTGGACTTTATTTCCATTGCGCTAAATAACTACAAAACAAATAGATTCAGTTTTACTGCAAAATCTTTCCTTTATCAGCAGCAGTAAATTTTACTACTTACCTTGAGTAGTTATTTATCTGTGATCTTTATGTCATATACGAAAACTGTATGTACAAGGTTATTCAAAACAATTGAACCGCTTACAATTGGCTTTCATTTTATTGTAAGCGGCGTTAGAAGGAAAAATTCAAGCATAATACTGGAAGAAGTTTCTGTTTGCGTTCGTAATCATTGTTCTGCATGTCTTCCCTTGGACATCCATGCAATAGCATGTTCGTAATGGATAGCCACATATATATTCTGTATATAGCTCTCAGAATCTTCTGAAATTACTTTTTGTTTCTTTATTTCATTGGGATTGCCTTACTCTGTATCTTAATGTCTTTTTGGCGTGCAACAATAAACCAACTGAAAGTATGCATAGAAAATGCCGCACACGGTAGTAAAAGAGACTGTCACATAAATGTTGCCCATGAGACCTGGAGAAGTGATATAGGGAAATGATTAGGTATGTAGGCATTTCAATTTTCTTTTCGTTATTCTTATTGGCGTAATTGTTTTAAATAATTTTCGTAATAAAATATTCGAACAGTTCCATAATAATGAGTTGTAATGAACTCGTGAATGCGTATGGTATCTTTGCTAATGATACTTATATGATTGAAAAAAGAATAATATTACTATTTTTTTTCCTTTCAATATATTTACGCATTTCGTTCAAGTATAAAGACGCACTGACTTTTATTATTTGTCAATGCACATAAGACACCTCGCGTTCTTAATGCAAATTCTCTGATTGAAAAAACCACCTGTGTCAGTTTCTTTCAAAGTTGTATTCAGGTTGTCTTAACGATCTTAAGAAGCCCCAGAATTAATTTCATATAAAATATATTCTCGACTCGAATAAACTCTCATTATAGTTGTATAAAATATATCAAACAAAAAAATGAATGATTTATTAATCATTTCTTTTAAAGCTCTTAACCTGTTGATATTATTGAATTGCATTCAGTAATAACTTTTAATATTTTTTTTAAGATTTGGAATCAGACCAGTGATATTCGATACGTTTCGTCTCTTTAAAAAGTATTCCTTTTAGAAATAGCTCTTCAAGAGGCAATTCATTTTTTAATTACTGACTACCTTATTTTATTCATTCTGTTAGAAGAGTAAGCTGATGAAGCTGAAATTGAAACAACGGCAGCCTTAACGACATTTTGTGACCTGAACATCTGCGAAAGACCTGTATCAATGCACTAGATTCTTTATGGTGGTGTGAAATCCCTGCATAATCTCCAACTGTGCCTCGTTCTACTTCTCAGGTAAAACGATCCCTTACAACAATTCCTCCTTTGTTTATGACCCACCTGTCCCAAGATTATATTTGGTTCAACCGGGTCAGCGCCATTTTCAAACACCTTCTAGTACATGCGGTAACTAGCATCTGTTGAGCTTAAAATTTCTGTAGGGTTTCAAACAATTAAATGGATTGTATGCGTCATTGCAGGTGTCATTGCGGTGTTTTCAAAAAGTTCGAAACATGTAGAGGCGGTTTGTTTTTTAAAGAAAAAAGTGAGGTGAAAGTTGTAAATCTCCACGGTTGTGGATTGATTTGTCTAAAGAGAAAATAAAGCAGTGAAGGTTAAAGATAAATTCCAATGAGACAAATCAAAGAATATATGATCCACCAAAGAGGAAACATTTGAATTGGGTTTCGCTTTCTTTTCACTGCTATAAATATAAAACTGCTTCAAACCCTATCTGCTATTCTTTATCTTTTTATTATACTCTTTACAACAGACAGAGTTGAAAGAAAGAAATGTTTGCCCAAATCATACTTGATGGAATTAAAAATCAATACCGAATAAAAAATATCATTGAGTCGTATTATGATTTATTGAATCAATGAATATTTGTTATGATAATATTAAAGAACAGTATGGTTTATTGCAGTTAAAACTAATGAATGAAATAAAACCAAATTCATATACGGACTGTCGAAGACATAGTGAGACGAATTTGAAAAAAGATTTTAAAGTAAACCCGCAAAACAAAATTGGCAACAAAAAATAGTAACAAAAAGTACCGATAAGTGAGATTTTGACGCAATCAGAATGAAAACATCGAAATCAATATTTACAAAGAACGCGTGGATCATTAATTATGCAATCGTTGATGTTCGGGGATTCAAAACGCATACACAACAATAAATGAAAGAAAAGATTAATTTATTAATCAACTTTGGGTTATATTGAAATAGCAAAAGTTATTTTTTGAACGCCATGCATTAGATTGGGATATGAAAATAAAAAGTATTTCTCAGTACATGTGAGCTAATAATGAGCCCCAATTACGTTCAGCAATATTTATTTATCAAGAAATGATTGTACAAAACGGTCATGCTTCCTCAAATATTTCCGCGTTTTTAATATTAGATCCAGGCTAAATATTAAAAGGCTTGAAAGAAAGTTCCACTTTTTCCTATCTCGAAGCGAGAGTAAGTGTCAAAAAATTCTGTCCTGTGATATTAATCTCCTTGTTTTATACCATTTGAATTTACAAAAAATTTTTTTTTTGAAATTAAGTCTATCTATCTGTTAACACAATAGCTTCATACAACCAAAAGTTCTTTGAATGAAATTTGGTATTTACTTGACACGGAGATTTTTGCAGAATTTTTTTATTTAATATTTTTTTTTTTTTCAAATTTGGACTCTGGAAAGTATGTGTGTGTGTGTGTGTGTGTGTGTGTGTGTGTGTGTGTGTGTGTGTGTGTGTGTGTGTGTGTGTGTGTGTGTGTGTGTGTGTGTGTGTGTGTGTGTGTGTGTGTTACGTAATCTTTATTCAAATCATTTTTTGGCTTTGCATTGACACTACTTTCAAACAATTTCTATCGTGTTTTCCTTTTATTGGCAAAATCCCACGCATTCGACTTGCCATATTTTAAAAGTTTATTAAATTCCATTCATATTGATATCATTTTGGACCTTAAATCAGGGTTTCAAACTAACTAATTTTTTGACTAACCTTACTTAATCACTTTTAAAATTTCTTTTAAACCTGAATTATCTTTGTTCTGGAAGAACATAAAAGAGCCTCCACGAGTTATTAATTTTTTTTTCCATTTTATTCGGAAAGAAACAATTAACAATGCAAAACTCACAGATACTTAGATTAAAAACTAAGGTAAGAATGGGAAATTAATCACAGCAAAACATTTCATGTGCATCCATCTTTATAGCAACTGCCACCTCCATCAATGACAACAACAATAAAAAAAAACGTCAGCCATGCTTATTGTTTTGTTTCTTCGCTTCACTCGATCATAGCTGTCTAGAAAAACTAAACAGCTATGATCGCAGATAGCACAATTGTCACAAACCTTTCAAACTGCCTATGTTTCTAAGAATATTGACTTTATTTGATTTCAAAGAAATGAAACTTTTATAATGAGATTATCAGAGTATATCCCAAATATTATCTGTAGGGCCGCAAAAGAACTCAAATTTATTTCAAATCATTGCAAGATTGAATGCAGTGATTCACAGTTAAAATGTAATAGAGCATATAAATCAAAATGTATAACTGTTAACTGAAGGCTTTTGTGTGCATCGCTATTTGAAAGATATCCTTAGATAATAACTTTCATGGCTTTCCTCTAACATACCAGTGTTTAAGAAAATGAAACCACAGAAGATATGAAAAAAAATCTCATTAATGAAATAATTTGTCTTTCCGTCTTTAATAGTTGAATTCTAAAGAAGTAACTGCAATTAATCAGACTATTTTTTTTGTTCGATGCTACATGTGAAAATTTTATTCCACCTCGTTTTTATTCACAATACATTTTTAAATTATTTCGAAGAAAATTAATTTTTAAAAATTAGGCACTTAATTATTAAGCATAAATTTTATCTAAACAGATATCAAAATTTGAGTTGATACTGGCCAATCTCAAATAATATTCGCGAACTTTATTGAAAATTAAATAATTATATTATTAGAAATGATGTGTCAGTCAAGTATGACGTTTTTAGTTGAGTCAGCCTAACATACAACAAAAAAGAAATTTATTTTTTTAAATAAAGTAGATAGAAAATAATCATATGGTAAACATATAGTAATCAGTTCTCCTAAATATAAACACAAGCTAGCCGGACTGAATGAAATCCTGCAAGGGCATATTTCAGAACCCTTTCTCTTCCTACCATCCAAAATCAAATATTTGTTGTTGATTTCAATTTAATATCAGTAGAAACTGTTTTTGAATAACAAGTCTTAATACAAACGGAGATAACAAAATATTTTATTACAGATCATCTTTAATAGAGTTCTCATAACAAAATTTTAAATTCAAATTTAAAAATAAACCTTTAACCCCTCTCTCCTCCTCTTAAGCAGTTGCTTCATTTGCATAGTTGATAATCCGATGTGAGAATCTGATGTCTTCCAGAACCAGACACTACTTTTTTTAACATTCAAGATCATTTTCTATAGTAGGTTTAACTACATATTATCTGTTTTGTTTTTCCAATACTGTATAGTCTTTACCAGTTACAATTTTTCAAAAATAAATGAAGCTTTAATTTAAAGTGAAAAAATTTCAAAAATTAACTTTAATTAACTGTATACCTACAAATCCTTTTTCCATATTCTAAAATAAGCAATATGCACTGAAGCAGAATATCCCTTCAGTAGATATTGCTTCAGTAGAAGCAAAGTATTCCTTTACTCATACCACTGACCCAAACTTATAATAAATTCACTATCCTACTAAACTGGTAAATCACTTCGAACTCAATTGAATCATTCTGGATATTATAATTTGTCTGCTTCTAAGAATAAATCTTACTTTAAATAGTTAAATCTGAGGATTAGAAGCGACGTGATTCATTGCGAACGAAAACTAAGACACCATTCCATCGACGCCAACTGGAATTGCACGCGGATTAGAGAGACTAAGACAAAGACCTTATTAGAGTGGAAGTGGGGCGTTTATAGAAGCATCAATTTAGTAAGATCTTTCCGTTCAGTATCAGAAACACGGAACCAAACTCCAATCGTAAGGACTTTTTTTTTAATTATTGAACGAGGTTAATTAATTTCTTTTGCATGACACTTTTTCTTATTTGCTTTCTTTCGAAACACGGAATAAGTTCCGTTACTTTTTTTTTCTTTTCGATTCTTTCCTTTCTATTTGAATGAAACAATCCCATTTCTTTCTTTCTTTCTTTCTTTCTTTATTTATTTATTTATTTTTGACTAACAAAAGCAATGCCGTAATAAGGGAAGAAACAGGATCTAAATGCCACAAGTATCGATTAGAAGAAGTACAACGATAAAAAAAATAGCATTTATTCTTTTTGTTTCACTTAATAAAAACACATGAAACGAAGGGGAAAGAAAGCTATTCCCCGGACGCCACTTAAGTTTGCTAAACTGCTGATCAAAAATAATTCGTTTGCTTTTTTCCTTTCGATTTGAAAGAAGTTGTCCCATTTCTTCCGTATTTTAAGACTGACAAAAGCAATACCATAACAACGAGGAATGACTGCAGGTCATATACTACAAATACAAATATGAACAAGAACCACAATTACAGAATGGTAGATATTTATTTTACTTAATAACGACAAATACAGAGTGGGCGTCAGAAATCTGTTTCACTTTTCCTTGTTGCGTCATTGAACAAAAATGGTTTGGTTACAATTTTTTTCTTTGTGTCCTTTCCTTTTGATTTGAAGGGAAAAGTCCCATTTCTTTCCTTTTTTTAAACTAACAAAAGCAGTGGTGTAGCGATTAGTAAAGTAAGGGGGAGTATGGATGTCCAAGCACAATTTGAAGAAGTACCACGATAACAGAATAGAAGTGCATTTAGTTTGCTTAATAACTTCTCATAGGATGATGGGGTACTTTTTCTTTTGTATTTGAATGAAACAACGCTTTTTTTTCAATTAGAAAAAGCATTGGCGTAGTGATTGAAGAACCAAGGAAGAGACTAGGTGCAAAAGCACTAGACTGAAAAGTTAATTACCGTTTACATAGTAATGACAATATGAGGAGATCAGAAAGTGCCAGAAAACTATTTTTCAAACGTCACTTATCCTTGCTACGCCACTGAACAAAAATAATTACTAAATTTTATTTTACTTATTGTAATCCATTTTCAAAGAAGTTATCGACTGAAGCTTTCAATAAAACCATGAAAAAATTATAATTATTAGTAAAATTAAGTTTGTAATAGATTCGGATCCATTATTATGATTGAAATTTTTCATTTTAAAAGTTCGTTTAATTACTTAAAAGTTTGTATTTTCATGTCGTCTTTAAATAATTGCTTAGAAATTGTAGACTAACTTCTATTTCATATGGCTGAACAACTAGGCCTATTGATGAAAACAGCATAAAAAAAACTTACTTGTAAAAATTATAAATTAGGAAATTTTCTAGTATTTTTTTAGGGTAAAAAAAAATCTTACGTTCATTCTTAGGAAGAAAATGAATCTAAAAATTTTTAATTCATTTTCTTATTCAAACTTTTAATAGAAAGCTTGTTCAAATATCGAATATAAACGAATAAAATCATCGCCAGAAAATGGGAAAAATCGAAAACTCTTTTGAAACAATCTCAAAACAATTTTTCTTTAAATTCTTAAAATTAATAAGTAATGATGCAGAAAAAAATGACTCTTACTTCAAAATGCTGTATTTTTCATATAGATCAAAATAACTTTCTACGAAGCAATTGCTCCATTTCGAACGACTGTACAAAGAGAGATAACCAAAGACTTTTATGTTGTTGTTGTTTTATTTTTTTGATAAATCATGTTAGCATGTTGCATAATATTATAAATTCGTAAGACTATTATCTTGTTTACTTTCATTGATTTAGTTTAAATATGCGTAATCCGATTTTTAAAATAACGCATTGAACATACTGAATTTAAATAGCTGAATCCTAAGTAAAATCCTTTTTTAAGTGGAACATTCAATTACTTTTTTTATTTAAACTTTTTTAAATTCCCAATAATGTTACTTGTTAAATCTTAATTTTGAAGACTTATTAATACTTATAATTTTTCAAAACACGAAAAACGAATCATTTTTTCATTTGTTTTACGTTCTCCTAAAAGTAATTTAAACTAAAATGATACAGTTTTTAATATATCATCCATTTGAATTTTTTGAATCATTTAATAAAAAGGATTTTTTAATCTTAATAATGCTATTCTTCGTATATAATGTAATTATACCTATTTATCGTCATTAATTTCGAAGATATATGATTATTTTTAACGATACTGGATCTTAAGAAAAAATGATCAATCTCATAATAAAATTAGATAATGTTTCAATATGGTTTACAATATTAAGAGTGTTGTTATCAATTTTTTTTGAAATTTCCGTTTTTCAGTTATGTGAATATTCTAGAATTCTTTTCAAATGAATTTCGATTGAGCAGATATGTATTCCATTAACTGAAATCAGTGTAGGAATTTTATGTCAGTAACTTCTTGATAAAGATTAATAACATTATTCAAACATTATTATGTGTTTTTAATTCAGTAATGATGCCATTTGAGATACATAGTAACTAAGTTCCTGAGTTAACTCAGGAGGGCGTCAACAGTTGCATAGGACTGGCATTGCAACAATAATGATCTGCCATTTTAATAAGACATTTTAACAAGTGACATTTCTGTGTTAATATCGGAATTAGCAATAGATTTGTGTGTAGTTGTCAGCTGTTTCCAAATCACACTTTTCTTATGAATTTGGAGATAGACAGAAAACACCGATGGGAGCAGAGAACTATCACCTGGCATACTGCCTTATTGAGATTACAGATCACTATCTCTACCAGATTAGTGAGATTACAGATCACTATCGCTACCAGATTAGTGAGATTACAGATCACTATCGCTACCAGATTAGTGAGATTACAAATCACTATCGCTTCTATATTACCGAGATAACAAATCATTACTGTTACCAGATTTCTGAGATTACAAATCATTGTCACGAATCTTTGAAGCTCAACGGAGTTAATCATGGACATTTTTTATATACATAATTTCAGAATCAATCATTAGCCATTTTAATAATTTAATTGCACTATCTTTGATTTTGTAAAATGCATTTATTGCTGCTTTATTCTGCAGATTTTAATAGATTAAAAAAAAACGTATCTGTTCCTTTTTTTAATTAGAATTCTGAGTTATTTCTTTTCTCGAAGCTCAATTAACTCTCGGTTATCCGTACCTGAGATTCAAGGTGGAATTTTCCCATATTCGCCTTGCAGTCAATTCTGGAGCATATTAACCCCTTAACGGCTTTATTTTCTTCCTTATTTGACTAACTCATACCTTATTTTGAGGACAGGTGCTTTCTTATTGATTCAATAAAATTTCTATACAATATATGAGATGTTTATGGATTATATGAACTCTTTGTATAAAAATATAGAGTTTCGAAATTATTCAAAGTTACTTACTTGTTAATGAATTTTAAAAACCACATGGACGCAGCGATTAAGCGTTAAGTTTGATGTTCCCGGTAATGAGGTGTGGATGTAGGCAGAAATTGTGCTTGTTCTAGATTGTTCTAGGTTTATTTCAAAATAGTTTTGGTGGGATTTCTTAATAGAAACAAATGAGAAATTTTCGTCAGCTTGCATATTCAAAATCTCAAAACAAACAGTGCGATACTACATCCATCAAAATAAAAAAAAAACAGCTGCAGCTAAATCAAAAAAGATAAATTTAATAAAAGTAGTTTTTAACACAGACTTTTATTGATGTATTGCCAAGCAGATATTATTTTAAATATTCCTTTAGATATTTAATTTTTAATTCATTATTATAAATGTCGTTTCTCAAATTCTCTATTAAATGGCACTCGTCGTGCTGAATGAAAATTTAATTAAATTAATTGAATAACCAATAATCAAATTCTGAAAAGAATTAAAATAGTGCATTGTCGGTAAAAACACTTAAGGTTTCAAGACTCTAACGCATCAGGAATTGAGTAAAAACTCGTTCACAAATTCCATCTTTACAATATGAAACTAATTAAACCTGCAAAAAACTCTACAAAAATCCATTTTTGTCATACTGTAGGAAATGCTTATCGGAGCAAGATTCAGATCTGTGATCCCCTTATCAACATTTGGAATCTTAATTCTTAATGAGCCCTTTAGTAATAACATTCCAAAATATTTCCTTCAATTATCGCTCCTACATTGGCAACACTTTTTTTCCAGCTAGATCCGTTTCGGAAAAACTTAAAAGGAAAGGGAAAATATATTTTTTAAAGAAACATAGCTACCGTCAAATATATAATTTGAGATTTTTTTTAACAGGACGCAACAGTGATAAGTACAGAATTCTCATTTGTTAACGAAACTACACAAAATAAAAGAGGTCAAACGGAAAACAGAAAGTCTTCATGCTTTAGGGGAAAAAAGCTCATTTAAAAATACCAAATTGCATGAAAACGGTAATAAAATCGTCCCCTACTATAAAAACTAGATAAAAGACTGTTTGATTTCTTTTTTTATTGCAAAATTCATTTAGAAAATGTGGGACACAGTCTGAAAATGAATGCTGTTTCACAAATCATGTCCTTGAAACTCTTACCTATTACTCCTGCCAAGTGGATTACTTTCGGACGGAACTTCACTTATTCTTCTTTTCCTGTGACCCACATAGTTTGTAAAGAATGAATCTCATACCATTCCTCCCCCATCCTTAAAAAACATAAGTCTTCTGTATAAATTTATGTCCCAAACCGAAATGGAATGTGCACTAAGAAAAAAGTGAAGTCAGCCTATAACTGGCAACTATTTGTCAGTAACATATATCCTGTCTGTTGACGTGTTGCTAAAGATTTGGAGTATGCCAGGCACGCAGGTTATCAAAGGATCACCTGTTCTTCTACCTCCCTTTCCCCTTTTCGATCATTATTCATGACGAAAATGTGAAGTGGTAATGCAGGACTTGATCTTTGACCAGTATCACACTCTTGAAGCATAAAGCAATACTTCTTGGAGATTAGCGACTGTTGCAATCGGAGATTTCCTCATTTAGATAACGCGGATGTTGGTAGTCATTTGACATCAGTCTCTGCAATGTAGTTCTCCGCCCAACGAAAAGGAATTCCAAAAAAATTCAAAACAAATTTGAAATGTATGGAAGGTCTCGATCCTTGCTCTTCAAGAATCGTGCGGTTATGCATGAAAAATTGAAAAAAAAAAAATGCTGTATGAAAAAATATCTCATTTTTATTTAGTTTCTAAAGGAGCAAAATGATGCGAGTGATATTTCTATTTATACTTGAATTCTTTATTTGATTTGGTTAACTGAGACTGGTATTTCCATTTCAGTTACATATTTTACTGATTTTTTTAAAGAAATTTCTTATTTCTATTCTTCTATTTAAAAAACACTACATGAAACACTCTGGTTGCAGAGTGCAGAAACAAGTGAGCATCAAACATACAAAGAACAAAAAGCGTAATCCTTCAAACTTTAAGGTATTAAAAAATCAAAAACTGTATATACTCGACATAAAAACATCAAAAAAGTAGTACGAATATGAAAGATGGGATCACTAAATTATAAATTGCATATATGTGAATAAATTATTATAAAACATTGCGCACACGCACGCTTATAATTACAGGAACACCAAAACACACACCTTGAATTTAAAAATTGTGCAGTTGCTTCAATTAAAAAAAATTAAAAGATTTAAGAAATAAAGAATCTGCAATTAAAAAAACATTAAGGACTTAAAAAACTAAATACATTAGATCACAAAATTGCTAAAAATAGATTAAAAATTTAAAAATTGTAGTAATTTAATATTAAAAACTGTAAATGATAAATATGTTTTTATTTTGTTAATAAAGGAGTCCTTTTTACCTATAAAAATTTTTAAGATTATTTAAATTTATATTTGTATTTTAAGAAAGAAAAGTTCCATTCGTAATTAAAGTTGATGAATTAAGATTGACACCAGATATTTTCCATGGTACCAATGTGCCGTACTATTTCTTATAAAAATATTATATCATATTTTATGATATTATCATTGAAATTATATTGTTACAAAATTTTTCTTCTGCTACAAATACAGTCAATTAGTCTTAATGACGCAGCTCATTTAATTGCTGTAGTTCAGCAGCTTTCTTGCTGTCTAATCCTCCAGTTTCTCTACGTGTCGGCGACTCCGACTCCTCTCACACCACTTGTGACGATACACACAACGACTCGGACGATCCACACAACAACAACAACTTCGTAGCTTCTGAGTGCCCGTCTTTTATAGTTCCGGGAGGCGGGGCTAGAATCTTCTGACCAATCAGGGCGTACCTGGCTGCATCTCGGTTGTTAGTGGATGGATCTTGAAAGTTCTCGAACTTTCCGGTACTATCCATTTAGTCGCCAAACTCGCCAAATTTATCGCCAAGCCGCCAAATGCTCGCCAAGCTCTAAGTTCATTGATCTAAGCACGTACAGGACCGATCGTACAACGGTCTTTCTTACGATGACTCTATTCGTGCCGGGTAGCAATATTATAGGTTCGTAACAATATTATCATTTCAATGATAATATCATTTGATAAAAAATGAAAATGATATTATCATTTTCATTTTCATTTTTTTTTTTCTGTTCTATTCTGTTTCGCTTTTCGAAAATAAAATGAAATTTCAACGTATTAAAGAAATGTATTTAATAGGCATTCCCTTTTTGATTTGATCCACTTTCCCATTGAATACCTTACAGATTCTCCCAAAGAATCCATAACTTTGAATGTTAATTTCCATATTTGAGAGTTCACTTTCCAGCCAAACCATGTATAGAGCTGCAGGATTCCATGCACATTCCGTTTACCATTGTTATTTTGAAATTAAAAATTGTAAATTTGCTTGGGATTTCGATGGGCATAATTGTAAAGATGTGTGATTTTATTAATTTTACTATCTTAAGATCATTTGTGGTAAAGTTTAAAAATCTCTTTTTGAAAGAGTTACCTATTTTTATTTTATCCCATAAAAAACAAAATCTTATACATGGAAATCCTTTGGGTTATTTAAATTTATACTTATTATGTAAGCTGGCATTTACTAATTGATTTCATAAACTAAGATTAATGAAAGAAAATATTCATACTTTTTCAATTTTGAATGAAAACTCGCTCTTAAATTTGTTTTTTTATTATTATTTAAAAGTTTATTAATAATTTTAAAAAAATTCTCAGAAGTTGTATTCAGATAAAAATACAGTTGCATAATTTTTGAAGAACTTAAAAAAAAATACCTCTGAAATTAAAAACTAAACATTTTACTGAAAATAAATTACATCAGTAATTTAAAAGTATTTTACTCAGGTAATGTGTTTTCAAGAATGAAATACATAAATATTTTTAATAATATTACTCGTAAATAAATAAAATTGAAGGGTGAAACACTCTTTAGGTACAATAGAACTGTTAATCATTTTAGCATAAGCTTTCAGATTTCAAAAAAAAAAAAATTCAAACTTTTTTACCACTCCATGCGGAATCATGGAAATGTTATTTTGAACTGAAGAAAAATTTAAAAATTAACAATAAATCTTTTTAAAATGGAAAAATTTTAAATTAACATTAAAGTGGTTTTCGGGCATAAAATGCAAATGAAATTAAGAAAAAAAATTATTCTGAAATACTTTGAAGTGTCCCAAATCTATCAAGAAAATTTGAATATTTACAACGGGAGTTTCAAACTCCCCTTGATTTTTTTGTTCGTTTATGATAAGAAAGTAGTATTAATTCAGATTTCAAATCCTAAAAAGGTCAGTTTTTATTATGAAATTTTATTTAATAAAAAACTTTTTGTCTATAATTCCTCTAAAAACGTTTATTAGAATTTAAAAGGCTAACGCCTAGAATGAGACCTGGGATTGAAGTACCAACCGGCGAACTCATTATTAATAATTGCTTAACTGAATACCTAGAAGGAAGCCACACCTATAAGTGCATAGATTTCATTCATGTGACGTCGCATGAAAAACGCAACAACATGTCAATTATATGCCATACCAAGAACCATTGTATAACAATAGTCATCCGCTTCCACTGAGCTTGGAATATTGTTATACTTTGCTTAACGTTAATGTTTGTTACTTGGCTTGATTATTGATAAATTGTATTTCTAAAGCAAGTAAAAAATAAATATTTAGATAATGTAATCACGATAAGTTAATTAAAATCTTAATACCTAAATATCCGTCTTATTTGATGAATCTTTCCGCAATAGCATAAATTATTTAAGAATTTCTAAAAAGTTTGAAACATACAGTTCACGAGTTTCGAGAAAGCGAATCAACAAAAAGTAATCCCTTTAGGTATCTCACTTAAATAAAAACAATATTCATATTCAACTTTTTAAAAAATCTCGGGTTAGCCAGACTGATTAAATGTTATGTGAATTATTTATCGATATTCTACAATATCAGCCAAGGCTTTAGCCATCCAAATATTTCCTCAGAGACAATGATTTTGAACACTTGTGAGGGAATTTCGCTTTGTAATGAAAGCGCAGAAAGATATCAAAGCAAGTAAATCAAGAAAAAATATCAAGCCGAGGACTGTTATAAAAATATACTTGAAACTTTTCTTAATCCAATATTTTTAGACGATTGACATATATAAAGCCATTAGATGATTACATAAAACGTAATTGAATATCTTTTATATAAATTTATTCGGAATTGTTTCTTATTATAGTCTTTAATTAAATTCATTCTATGACATATAAGTTAATATGCTCTTTTAATAGGAAAACCAGATTTCCTTTTCGTCTCCATTATACAGCTTGAAACCTAGTTTTTGAAGTGACCTTTTCTGAACCATAAACCACAACTTCAGCAGTTTCTTATGAAATTGCTCTTTTCTCTGAAACAGTTTTAACAAATAGTTAAAAAAAATGTTTCCTCCAAAATGGATAGATCTACTCGAAAAAAATCTATAGAGATCATCGAAATCCATAAAGATCGTTTGAAAAGAAATGCCATTTTGGAGAAATGGAAAGGAAAATAATAGACTTACGTAATATGTTCAAGGGATTGGGCAGCTTGATATATCTAAGGATTTTTATTGTTAGAAATTTTATTTTTTAAAGAGCAACTTAAAAATAACTATTTTTTTCAGAAGCATAGTTTACGCATGGCTTGATTAAAAGAAAAAGTATAGAATTGCTTCTTTTGATATGAATGCCTTAGTGGTGTGCATTCGGTTCGAACTTTCTTAAGATTAAGGTTCTTTATCTTCTTGTGAATCATCATTCAAAAATTATTTATTTCTCCTAATCATATTTAAGTTAACTTTCTAATGAGAAAATACTCGTTTCTAATTCGTTTTCCAAATCCTTTCAGGCAAAGTTACTGTTATTTTAAATTAACTAATGGGAATTTTAATTCTAGTCGATGTATACCCACATTCTTCTTGGCAATTTAAAAAAAAAAAAAAAAAAAAAAAAAACGCTTATTATCTTAAAAAACTTTCATTGTAACTATAACCGTTCTCATGGTGCTTCACAAACCTATGTCAGTTTCCAAAAATGAATTTCCGTATATTAACCCCTTAACCTATTTGGCCGTTTGCCCTGCATGCATCGATTTTATATTTTTAAGCAACAGCCAAGCCATTCATAAATATTATAATTCGACACAAAAATTACGTGAAATTTACAAATGTCTCAAGTATTCGAATTTCATTTGAATCAAACGACCAAAAATTCCGAGAAGAGAAAATGTCATCTAATTAGATAGCATAGAAAATAAACGTTAAGGCGTTAAATTAAATTAGAGAATAAACTAAAAATAATCTCATTTCATGGATTATTTTAGCTAATTTTGAATTAAAATTGCAATGTAAACGGTCTCTTTTATTTGTTACAAAAAATTCAAAGTAGTATAATGAGTTTTAAACAAACTAAATCCTTCTTACAGAATTCTTTATACATGCAAAATGTATTGATTATTTTCATTTATCTATTAGTAGTTTCGGACATATTTTTATTTGCGAATTTTATATTGATTGTTTTTATCGATGCATAAAATATTCCTCCATTCAAGTAAAATAAATGCATCAAATAACATTATTTTATTGATTTTCCTGTAAAGAACATTATATAAACCTTCTATTCTTTTAATTGCATCAATTCTTTCTGCACATACTAATATAATTGTCAATTATCATAACTTGTAAGTAATTGCTATTCATTGTCCGATTTTAATTCCGAACTCAATAATGGATTTCTGAGAATTAACGCGAGAGCATACAGATGGGAACTAGAATAAAATTTTAGATAGATAAGATATACCGGGTGCGGCATAAATTCGTGCAAACTTCAAAAAATCATAATAAAAAAAGTAATGCTCGAAAAAAATTGCGGTTTGCGAGAATATGTTCAGAGAGTTTGTGGATTTTGTTATTTCCATTAAAAAAAGTGCATTCAGAAAATGACCGATAGATGGCGCTCACACGTCATACCGAGATGGTTTATGCAAATCAGCATAGCTGATCAGCATATAAAACACAAGGATGGAAATGTATCTGTCATTCGACGCCAGTAGCATGCTATCGCTACCGGATCGAGCATTAGTGGTTAAACTGTTCTATAAGAACGGTGAATCCGCGACTAAAGCATTGCGGTTGTAACGGACGGTGAAAGGAATTAAGGCGAAGAAAAACCCAATTTCATTGAATGGGATATTGAATTCAGTTCGTCGTTTTGAGAAAACGGGATCGTCCACGAAGTGGCAGACCATCCGTCAGCGCTGAGCGCGTCCCTGTTATCCAAAGGGTCATGAGAAATGTGGCAGCCGAGACTTCAGCGGGGAGTTGCAGTGCACGTGAAGCAGGTAAAGTAACAGGAATTCCAGAAAGGTCGATCCGACGCATTCTGTACGAAATTTTGAAACAGCATCCGTACAAGATAGAGGCATTTCACCAGTTGTTGCCAGCAGATTGCGAGAAAAGACAAGCCTTTGCAACATGGGTGCTCGCACAAATGGAACGTGACCTAGAATGTTTACTGAACATCATGTGAAAAGATGAATGTCCATGATAATACATAACGCTCGTCCATGATAATACAAAAGCGTCACATAGCTAAATGAAATTTGGTTCACAGTTTGGGAGTCGAAATCTATTAAACGCTTGACCGTCTGCCTGTTTGTTTATACTTTCTCATACATGGAAACGCTATCATTCAAAAACGAACTGGCTTAAATAAATGAAATTTGGCATGTCATCTTGTGACTACATTTGTTATATCAACATTTGTTTTCAACTGGACAGAAAAAGGGCACTCAAAATGCATATTCGTCTTTCTAGTATCTACGAATGAACAGCATTTCAGAGATGAGTCGCCAAAGATCACGCGATACATTCAGTGAAAATGCTAGATTCGCCCCCAAAGATCTATATTTCTTAAACATGGCTCGGCAAAGACATGCAGTGAATACACAAGTACCTGTTTTTTCTACTCTAAGCACACAACTCTCAAGAGTGAAGCTAAAATTTTGAGCCCCCATGACATTGACAGACTTGCCCCATTTTAATGCTGGAGAAGAGAGGATATCTCCTTTATTTAAAATGAGTGATCCCCTTTATTTAAATGAAGTTTCAGGAAGGCCTCTTGCTCTGGTTTGAATTCCCTAAACATAAGAATGGACTCAATCCTTTGACGTTTAATAGTTATGACACTTTCAATATTAAAACTATATACTAAATTTCATCCCTCCAACTCGTATTATTTTTCCCATTAACTCGGAAGACCAGGCTCAGTTTGGCTAGAAATATATCATTCTTTTTGTAATGACCCCTTTTTTTAGCTTTCTGAGATATCATATTCAGTTTGAAAGCGTCACAATTTGAAACAAATCTATTTCTTTTCGGGCTCCAGGTGGAGATGGATCAAAATCGAATGTTTTTGACGACTACAATCATTTCCTTTTGTATTCAAAAAGGGACAAATAAAAAATTGCAATATCTTCAACGTGGATCTCAGTGTTTATCAAGCAGATACTTGGATTTTTTATCTACATTTGCTCTAACTTTTTAAAGTGGAGTATATAATAAAAAGTAGTAATAATAATAGAACATCAAAAAAACCTAAAATGAAAATGGTTACATTCGGTTCCCACCTTTAACTTAACATTTTATATTCCGTTATATTTTTGAAACAGCAAAATGGGAGGGAAAAGATTGTATTGCCTTTTTAAGAGTTTCTGATAAATGAAAACAAGGGTATAGGTGTCGGAAACAAGGACTTAACTGGAACCAGTTTTGACTGAAAAGAACTTTCCCTCCCCGCCACCAAGGGTTTGTTTACTTCCTTTCGTTTTGGCGGCAAACCAACGAACGCGTTTCTGTATTCTCTTCTAATTTGTAAATATATTCATAATGTAACACGTCATCAAGTAGCTATTAAATAACCTTCTTCTTAAAGATAAGTTCCCCGCATGAATGAAATCATAATCACTGAATCTGCCACTCGTTAGAAATTTGAGATTTTCAGCTGCAACCAGATGGAGATAGCAACATCAATATGTAAACAAAGAGATTCCAACAAAACAATAAAGATAAGCGATTTTACTTGCCTATAATTTAGAGATTGTTCGTGTTGGAATAATAGGTTTAGTTTAATTATATATTAATACCCCGTTTAAAAGGAACACTAAAACCATTTTGGAGCGGCCCTCGTCATTTCAAACTCAAGTCAAATAAAGAGGACAATACCTGAAGTGGTACCCTCTCTCCATACTTTAATCCACGCCAACGAGAGAAATTTGGTTCATAACGTGAGATTTAACGTGCGCCCGGCTCACATGCACTTTTATGATCATTCTTCCGTTATGTTTCAATCAATTTCATTTCTAAATAAAATCCCAACTAAAATTTTTATTGCTCATTGACAGGGGTCGGCAACGTATTCAAACGTAAGAGCCAAAAGCAACAATTTACAAAATTTCCCAGTTTTTAAAGAGCCACTAAAAATTTTCGATTTAATATTATAGTATTTGCTTATACATATTTGATTTAAAATAAGCGGATTTAAATACTGAATAATCTCTATTCATATAAAAACACAAATATACATCAATGGAAGCATTGGCTTTGCGTGCCTTTTGAAAGTTGGATTATAGCTTGTTGTTTTAAGTTTCAAACATGACTCTAGATTTTCATTTGTTAGACTTCTAAATTTACTTTTTATTATATTCATGCAAGAGAGCGCTTGCTCACACGACCCGAAGATCGTCAGCACTCCAGATGCCAACTACATCACCTCACTGTAGCATTCTGGAAGTCTATTCCGTGCGTCGAATATGAGAGCCTCAACTCGCTGAATTTCTTTTTAGAGCTGTCCACTTGTGCTGCGCGATGTGCATGAATTTCTGGACCTCCAACTTGCTCTTGAGTTCTGCGAACTTGCCAGTCCACAAGTCTTTGGTTGTCAAATCTAGCAATGGCATTTGAAGCGATCCAGCATTAATTTCAAATGGCTCAATGCTGATCTCATTTGTATTTGTATTGAGAGGATTTACTATGAACGTGAGAATACATGTTTTTTTTAATTGTTCGTATCTCTCAGCGAATCGATCCTTCAGGTTTTTTTAAAGTTATGCTGAAGTAATTCGTGTCAGTAGTTGCATTGGTCTCATCCCGATATTGCTTCAGACTTTGAAAATGAACTAATTTACCGCTCTCCATGTCTTTAACAAAAAGAAGTAATTTTTTTAAACAAACTACTTTTTCAAGCAAGGCATAGGTTGGGTTACCCTTTCCTTGCAGTTTTAGATTTAGTTCATTTAGTTTCATTGTGGTATCTACCATGAAGTTGAATTTTTGCAGCCATTTGTCTTCTTCCAATTCGTGATGTTCAATGTTTTTTTTTCATTGAAGAATGTTTTTATTTCACTCAAACACAAATCAAAACGTTGCAATACATTAACTCTGGAAAGCCATCGCACTTTATTATGCAGAAGTAGGCCAGAAAATTGGCTATCTATTTCTTCAAGGAAATCTTTAAACTAGCGACGGTAGAGCGCTTTTGCCAAGATGCTGTTAATAATCTTAATTACAAAGTTCGTGACCTCAACTATTTCAGCCAGAAATGTTTGTTCACAAAGCGCTTCTTAATGAATTATGCAGTGAAACGTTTGAATTTCATGGTTTATTTTTTTCTGAAGAATTGATATTACCCCTCTATGTATTCCTGTCATACTTCCGACTCCATCAGTTTCTGTAGAAAAGATTTTATTTATATTGATTCCATTGTCTTCTAGGCATTTTTGCACAGTATTTGCTACATCATCTCCACGAGTTTGCCCTGAGAGCGGTAGCAATCCTTGCAATTCTTCTTTTGGACCTTGAGACGACCTGACGAAAAGGGTAATTTCTGCCGTGTCTTTTATGTCGCAAGACTCATTTATAGCAAGTGATCAGGCAGAAGCCAGTTGAAAGTCTCCCACTTGCATATGTGTTACATTTGAAGACATTTTAGTAGTTCTATCTAGTACTATTTTAGCAAATAATGGCAAATCTTTGACTTCATTCATAATTTCTGCTTTGTTTTTTAAATCACGAAACAATTCTTCAGATGCACATATAAAACAATCTTTGACGTGCTCACCGCCTATGAATGGTTTTCCTTTTTTTGCAATTTCTAATGATACTGCAAAACTTGCAAGATTTACGTTATTGGATAATTGCGCCCAGTTACTTAGTATGGAACTTGACAGTTTTTAGTTTTTCAACAGCTTTTTCTTTCGTGTGTCACTGGTTGGATATTTACCAGAAAACTGAGTAAGCTTTGTAGTGAAGTGTCTCTCCAAATTAGACTTTGAATTGTGTGCGAGTTTTTCATGGCAAATGAGACAAGTCAGAAGGCCATCTGTGTTGTATATGAATACAAACGACTCCGTCCAATCCTCATTGAATTCTCGGTTTTCTTCTTCAGTTCTTCTCTTTTTTTGTACCAGATACCATGCTGGGGAGGAGCTGAAAAAAATATTTTTTTAAATTTTACTTAGCTATCTAAAACGGCAAACAATTTATTTACCATTATTACTTCGTTGACACGATCCTCGGATAATATGTAATCCAATTCTGTTACTGATTTTATTATATTATACACATACATACCTTTGAGAAGATAATTCGCTTCTAAATCGTATTCTTCTTGAATCAACAAGCGAATAGACATGCAAAAGTCGCAAGCGATTAAATTAAAACACATGCAATGTAAGGTCGACTGCATTATCCGAGGATAGCTGACTGACAACACTTCTAGAGTCTATACATGCTTTCTAGACTCTAGACGGTGACTGTTTGAGTGAGACAGAAATGAAATGCAATTGGCTGAAAAATGAACAGGGTCACGGAGTCTCATCTCTAAGAACAAAACAATACTTCAAATTTATGTCATTAACATGTTAAACATAGTCATCATGTTAAACATAGCGATTTGTAATTAACGATTATGTTAATAGAAGCTGTTGAAAGATTAGGTACTTAAAATATATTTTCTAAGGGTTTTGATAATAAATTATTAATTTTTCGTATTTAACTAGAGAGCCGCAACTTTACATCAAAAGAGCCGCATGAGGCTCTCGAGCCACAGGTTGCCGACCCCTGGTCATTGATAAACTAAAATTCGCTTCTATTTCATTTTTATATTAATCATAAATGCATTTTATTTGTATATCTTTCTTAAGAATCTCACAAGTTTGTTTATGTTGAAAAGATAAAAGCCTACTTGCTAAAAATTTTTTTGGTTTGAAAATTCCTGCTTAAAATGATTTATATCTTAAAGTGTGTGCCATTTACAGGTATATTATATATTCTTCATTACTGTGGAATCTTCTATTTTGAGTCGTAAAAGAATAATCTTTGAAAAGTATAGAAGCGATATTTTTATATCTTTCGAAGAATGCTAAGAATAATCGAAATATGGTATTTAAAAATTCATCAGCTATTTTTGATCGTCGAATTCAATTCAATGGAAAGTTTGCGTTTGCTCCTGGCTCAATAATCTTCTTTTTTATCTCACTCTTACAAGATTATAACATATAAGGGCATCAGAGAAATGAGGAAGTGAAATTTTTTAGTTCTATCAAAAGTTACAGAAACAAGATACTTTTACACAATTTTATTTAACTTGACTTGTTTCATGTTTGGAAAGATGGAATTTTCTAATCGATTTTTCATTCACTTCCTGGGTGCCAAACTTTATTTTATACGCTTTCATGTTCTCGATTCCAATATATTACTTTAATACTTTCAGAACTGAATTTCAATTAACAGTCTAACATCATTCATTTGGATTCCATAAATGCGAGATTGGCTTAATCTGAGGAAAAAAAGGATTTAAAAGTATGTCTAATGATGAGTTATAAAATAAAGGCTAAAAAAAGTATTTACCATAAGAAACAAAATCTATTTTTATTTTATATATGCATATCATTGGTACACAGGAAAAAGTGAACAAATCAAAAAGAAAAGAAAAATTAATTATTGAATTCTTGCTGTTTCAAAATGTCATTTCTTTATCAGAAATATATATATCAGTATATCATCATATCTTTAGATGCGCATCAAATATGGATGTACACAATTTTTTGTTTTACAGTGATAACATTTTCAAACAAAAACGTATGAACTTTTTTTTTTTTTTTTTTTTTTTTTTTTTGACTAAATAGCTTTTACCCAAAAATCTAGAAAAAAACTTAATTTTTTTCTCTTTATTGTAATTTGGAAAGCTGTGTACTTTCACTGCACGCGCTTTTTATTGCACACTATATGGTTATACAATTTTTACAGGTGAATTATGCTAAGAGCTGCACTTTAGAAATAAAGTATTTTAAGCTTTGTATAGTACGGCAATTAATTATTTTTAGATGAACTGGGCAAACTATATAAATAAACAAATTAATATATAAATAAGGTAAATAAAAAAATTGAAGCCCGTTTTTTTATCGTACTAAATTGTAAAACATATATATATATATATATATATTCAAAATTCTAGAAATTAAAACAAAAAAATGATAAAAGCATGAGATGCTCATATAAATACTTTCAGCCAATTGCAGTTTTAAAGCATTCAAAACACATTTTAATTTTTAAAGTTAAAAAACAACTTAACCTTTTAAAATCAATAAAGGTTTTTTTTAATGGAATCAATTTTTTCCTGCTTATAGGAGTTTTGTTTAGCCTCTTTATTTTTGATTTCAAAAAAATTATTTTCTGCTTTTTTAAACATCATGAAAGCGTGCCAGCTTTTGTTATTTTATTATATTTTCTACCTTTAAATC
Organism: Argiope bruennichi; assembly: GCF_947563725.1. Lineage (NCBI taxonomy): Eukaryota > Metazoa > Arthropoda > Arachnida > Araneae > Araneidae > Argiope > Argiope bruennichi. The sequence goes on from NC_079163.1 coordinate 130,866,847, forward strand.
GTTAACACATTTCATAATTCATTGTTATAATCATTATGGAATCCTTTGCTGTTTATCTCAAATTCATTATCAGATGCTGCATTCAGCATTGAATTAAAATTAAATTAAATTAAACGATTAATTTTAATAAAACTGTGAAAATATAGAAATATTGTTTTATCATTTGAAATGCGCATCTCCAGAAGTGAGAGAAAAATTATTACAAAATTCAGTCTTCATAATTTATGAAATATATCAAGCTAAGTAAAAACGTGTAAAATGTAGCAATTGTTGCGTGAGAATAAGCATATAATAAAATTTATGTCATTTCAATTTGCGAAAAAATTTAGGGTTTCAAAAAGCTGCATAGGAAATATTATTATATGAAATAACATTTGTAAAAACCCTTTCTTTGGCGAGGGGTTTCTTTTGTATGAGCGGTAGAGACAGTGATCACACCTTTTTAGTCCCAAAATTTTTATTCACAGGTTCATAAGGGACACAGCACAGATTACGACACAAAATTATGAAAATATTACAAGAAACAACATCACGATCTAGCAGAGCGACCTTCCTCTGCTGCCTCTCAGCCAGTTCTCCCTCTCTCTCTCTCTTTCTCCTCCCCCACTTCCGTTAGGGAAGCGGGGTTACTCTCAGGGGTGAGAAGGGTTGCCCCACCTAAGCATAAAATTAGCCCACAGTGGCTGATTTTATTACATTCATGAATAATATATAAATATACAAAAACACTATAACCTACTTACAAAATCAAAAACAAATAAATTCAAAATGATAAAAACTAATATAACATGTATACTGGTTTCATACATATGCAAATATCAAAAATACAGACATAACTCTTTTTTTTTTTTTTTTTTTTTTTTTTTTGTACAAGTGATGAATTATTTCAGTCGTGATAGAGCGTCCGCACCTCGATGCTGTACACCAGGTCTATGTGTGATGGAATGATTCCACCTTTGTAGAGCTAGAGCCCAACGGGTTAGCTTTGGACTTTTAGGAGTGGTTTGGTTCAGATATTTAAGAGGATTGTGATCAGATATGATCTCCACCTTAGCACCATAAATCCACTTATCGAATTTATTCAGACCATATAGCACTGCCCAAGCCTCTTTCTCAATGCTTGCCCAGTTCTTTTGTGCAGCGTTGAATTTTTGGCTGGCAAAAGCTATTGGTTTGTAAGACCCGTCAGCATCTTGCTGAGTTAAACAGCATCCTACACCATGATCAGATGCATCACAGTGTATCTGGAATGGCAAGTTGGCATCAGGGGTAGCAAGACTAGTAACCTCACAGAGTAATTCTTTCAGTTTCTCAAACGAGTTTTGTTCTTGTTCCCCCCAACTTACCTTGTTTGGCTTATTCTTCTTGGTTAATTCCGTGAGTGGAGTGGATATTTCCGCAAATTTTGGTATATATGTGCGGTAAAATCCCATTAATCCTAATACGGACCTGACCTCTTTTTTAGTGGTAGGTCTAGCTAATTTCTGTATTGCTAGAATTTTGTCTTTATCTGGACCATGTCTACCTCCACCTATAATATGGCCTAAATATTTTATTTGTTTGGTGGCGAAAGTACATTTATCCAGCCGTACAGAAAATCCTAATTCATCTAATTCTGTCAGTATAAGTTTTAAATGAAACAGATGCTCTTTAAAAGATCTAGAATAAATGACTACATCATCCATGTACGCCTGCGCATACTCTGAATGAGATTTCAAGGCACGGTTCATTTCACGTTGAAAAGTACCAGATGCTCCCGCCAGACCGAAAGGCATGGTCTTCCACTGGTACACAGCATTATGCGTAGCAAACGCCGTCAACCGTTTACTTTCCTCGTCCATTTTTATTTGCCAATATCCCTTTAAAAGATCTAAGCTACTTAACCAATGGCCTGACCCTGCAGTGAATATCAGTTCTTGCAAATCTTTCATGGGAAAGACTGGAACTTTGGTGACTGCATTTAATGCTCTAAAATCAATGCACATTCTCATTGAAGAATCCTTTTTAGCAACGCAAACAATCGGATGAGCAATTTCGGATACCAAAGGTTCTATCAAGTCTAATTCTAAAAGTTCTTGAACTTGACGTTCAACTTCCTTTCTGTATGCAATAGGAACACTATAACAATGAGGCTTTTTCTGTACCGTATTGGGCAATAGTTCAATTTTATGAGTGCCAACCGCAGCTGGTTGCACGGGTTTAGTAAAGACGCGTTTAAATTTCACGATTAAATTTTTAAGAGTTTCTGATTGAGAATTGTCTAAATGTTTAATTTCAAGATTATCAAGAATTTCGAAAAATTTAGATTCTTTGGTAGCGGTTGGTAAAGTTTCAACATGCCCGAATTCTTTTTCTTCCTCAAAAATGACATTTATAGAGTTAGCACTAGCTATGTAATGTTTTAACTTATTTTGATGAATGTGCTTGGTAGAACCATCCGACATTTTAACTGAAAAAGAATGGGGATTACGTTTCTCAACGATAGTTGCAGGACCTTGCCATCTGGCAAATAATTTATTAGTCGAATCAGGTATTAATACTATCACCTGATCTCCGACTTTGTACACTCGGTTAGACGATCTTAAATTGTGATAATACGCCGCATTTTCCTGTTGTACTGCTGAAACAAGCTTAGCCTGCTCTGCAGCCTTCTCTAGTTTTGATTTTAAATTTTCCAGGTATTTGGAAACGGAAGTACTATTTAATTGTATATTATTAAATTTTCCTGTCCAAGTAGATTTTAGGATAGACAAAGGACCTTGTGGTGGTCTACCATAGAGTAACTGAAATGGCGACACACCTGTAGTTGAATGAGGTATTTCTCTGTACGCCCACAGCACATAAGGAATTTGTAAATGCCATCCCCTACCTTCTTCCCTGACTACATTATGCAACATGTTTTTTAAAGTTCTATTAAACCTCTCCACCAACCCATTTGATTGTGGATATCCAGGGGTAGAGAATCTTGGACTGCTCCCTATGCGTTTTTCAAACTCTTTAGTCAGTTCTGCCTTGAAATTGGTCCCGTTATCAGACGCGATAACATTAGGAATACCTGTCCTTGAAAATATACTTAACAAAGCTTCACATGTTGCCTTAGCATTCAGACTAGTCAACGGTATGGCTTCGCCCCACCTAGTATGTTGATCAACCAGACAAAATATGTATTTATGTCTGTTGACGCCAGTAAGTCAGCAGAACGCTCCGCCTACTAATTTTGTAGCGCCACCAAGTGGTGAGATCATATAACCGGAGAGTGTGTGTGTAAACCCCCGAGAGAGAGGGTGTGTCAGGAGTGTTGAGAATAAACAAAGAGAGATACAGTCCACGAGTTTGTGTTTCATTTATATGTGATTGAGTTTTCTAAAAACTGAGCTATCGACGGCCAAAACATGGTCCAGTTAGCCGGAGACGTCTATGCATCTATTGTATAGTGATTCATCATTTGAAATGTGTGATTTATTAGTGGAGATATCGTCGATGATGACGGAATTGGTGCGAAAATACCAAGAATGAGAATTCTATTGTGGATAACTGGTCTCGAGTGACAGCAGTCCCAGCAAAGAGGTATGGGCAGTATTATCCTTTGAGTTATTAACTAATTAATTTCCCGAGTTGAAGTTAATTTTATTTTTAATGAGTCATAATTAATTTCCCGAGATGATGTTAATTTTGTTTTTGATGAGTTATAATTAATTTCCCGAGTTGAAGTTAATTTTATTTTTAATGAGTCATAATTAATTTCCCGAGATGAAGTTAATTTTGTTTTTGATGAGTTACAATTAATTTTCCGAGACGAAGTTAATTTTGTTTTAATGAGTTTAGAATAAAATTGTGATAATATTATTCTCGTGAATTGTTTTGAAATATATATTTAAAATGGCGGGTTCAGCAAAATTAAAGAAAGATGAATTAAAACTCGTTGCCGAGGAGATAGGTTTGGTTGTTGCGGAAGGCATGAAAAAGAGTGAAATAATACGTTTAATTGAGGAGAGTGATGTGTACAAAAATGACAACGAAGTTGTTAAAGATGCTGTAGATCAAATAATAGGGAATAAAAACCAAAAATCCGATCAGGATAGTGAAATAGAACTGGAGCGTCTTAGATTAGAGAGAGCTAAAATAGAATTACAATTAGCGCAATTAAGGGCTACTGAAAATAGTACTCAGACTTCCGTTAATGTAGAGAGTAAAACCGAACCAGAAGAGTCTCTGGATAGCTTATTAAAGTCTGTGAGAATATTGTGTATTAAACCACCTAGCAAAGCTCAGGATTGGGGTTTCTTTTTTACTTCGTTAGAGAGAGCACTTAATACTAAAAAGGTTCCTGAGAAATATAAAGCGGAGATTTTATTAAATTTATTGGGAGAAAGAGCTTCGAATATCCTAACTTATATTGCTGAGAAAGACTTAAATATTTATGAAGAAATTAAATCAATTGTACTAAGAGAATTCGAGCCAACAGCGCAAGCAGTTTTAGAGAATTTTAGATACGCTACTAGAGATAATGAAACTCATGTGCAATTCGCGTCACGCTTAATGACGAGTTTTGAATATTATTTAAAATTAAGGGATGTTAAAGATTTGGAGACCCTAAAACAATTGATAGTTTCGGATAAATTATTCCAAACGCTGGATAAAGAAACAGCAACTCATATTAATATTAGGCAAAATCAAAAGTGGTTTACACCTCTCGAGTTAGGAAAAGAATGTGATCTTTATTTTGCTTCCAAAGGCAAAACCATTAATGAGATGAGAAGAGGGCAAAATTATAGCAATAAATTTAAACCAGCATCAAAAGTATTTTTCAATGAGATGAAAAATAAAAATTGCGATTTATGTCTAAAAAGCGAGAATCATCCTTTGTATGCTTGTCCTCAATTTAAAAGACTTTCGGTTCTTGAACGCGTAGAGGTAGTAAAAAATAAAAACGTCTGCTTCAAATGTTTATCGCCTAATTGCAGCTTTAAAAAGTGTTCGTTTAGAAATTGTTTCTGTGGCAAAGCTCACAACAAGTTAATACACTTTTCGAAAGAAACAAAAAATGTTTCGTCTACGAATGTAAAAACCGCCGAAGTCATAAATAAGTCGCAATCGGAGGGGAGAAATTCGGAACAGGGTCCGGTTTCCCCCAGTGAGTGGGGTCCGACCTTTGTCGCAACAAATCTAACCGTAAACAAGAATGTTGTTTTGTCGACTGTAAGATGTTTGATAAAAGACAGATGTTCGCAATGGCAGGAAGTAAGGTGTCTTTTGGATAACGGCTCACAGTGCTGCCTCATGAGTCAGAATTGCATGCAGAGGCTAGGACTCCAAAGTGAAAAAATAAATCAATCTATTTCTTGTATTAATAATGCCTCGCTTGTAGTTAATCGCAGAGTAACAGCAATTGTGGCTAGTAAAAATAAAAGTTTCGAAAGAAATATTTCAATGTTAGTGGTATCAAAAATAACGGATTTAATACCGAATAAGATGATAGATATGCGTGTAAATATACCAGAATCAATTGACCTTGCGGACCCTAATTTTAATATTCCGGGCAAAATAGATATTTTAATTGGCGCTGAATACTTTTATGAAATAATAAAGCCGGGAAAATTAAATGCTAAAAATGAGAATTTGACGTTACATGACTCTGTATTTGGGCATATTGTAGGAGGTAGCGTTTCGAGTTCAGTTAAATTAAATTCTAACTATTGCGGTTTAATATGTGGAGCAGAAGAATTAAATTCAAACTTGAGAAAATTTTGGGAGATTGAGGAAATGGGTAATGAATTACCTAAAAGTAAAGAGAATGCTATTTGTGAGGAGCATTATGCGCGAACACATAGAAGAGATGAGACAGGAAAATATACTGTGGCGATGCCATTTAAAGAGCATTGGTCATGTCTAGGGAATTCAAGGGATATTGCTCTAAAACGACTCGAATCGCTGTGGACTCGCCTGTCTAGAGACCAAAAATATCTGAAACTGTATTCTGATTTTCTGAAGGAGTATGAGGAGTTAGGCCACATGAGCGAGATACAAGATAAAAGTGTTGAACCTGAAGTGACATATTATATGCCTCATCATGGCATCTATAGGCCTCAAAAAACGACGACTAAACTACGTACTGTGTTTAATGCGTCCACCTTGACTAGTAGTGGAAAATCGCTCAACTCAATTCAGTATAACGGCGGAGTGATTCAAGACGATCTATTTACATTGCTAATTAGATTCAGAAAACATATATTTGCATTTACTGCAGATATTCGTCAGATGTATCGTATGATCAATATAGATGAGAGTCAAAGGAATCTACAAAGAATTTTATGGAAAGAGGGAGCTAATGAGTCCGTTAAAACGTATCAGCTAAATACGGTTACCTACGGAACGGTTAGTGCTCCATATCTAGCCATGAGAACACTTAAGCAAATTTCCATTGACGAGGGAAAAAACTTTCTAAGTGCTGCATCAGTCTTGTGTCATGATTTTTATATGGACGATGTTTTAAGTGGAGCGAGTACATTGGAAGAGACAAAAACTTTGCAACATGAACTTGTTGGCATTCTAAAAACTGGCCAGATGTCATTACACAAGTGGTGTGGAAATACTTCCGAGCTTATTCCTGCTACTGAGAAAGAGTATGAGTTCTCATCTACAGATGAAATTAAGACTTTAGGGATTGCCTGGAAGGCTAAAACTGACTGCTTTACCTTTAAAGTAGATTTACAGCATAATGCCCATCCTACCAAAAGGTCGGTCTTATCCATTATCGCCCGACTTTTTGATCCACTTATGTTACTTGGGCCAGTGATCACGAAGGCAAAAATATTCATGCAACAATTGTGGTTGCTCAAGATCGATTGGGGTGAAATGCTTCCCGAGAAAGAAGCTAGTGAATGGCAAGAGTTTGTAACATCTTTAAGAAACTTAAATGACATTAACATAGAAAGATGTATTGTCATTCCAAACGCGGAAGTGAATGAGCTTCATGGATTCTGTGACGCGTCTGAAAAGGCATATGGCGCTGCAATCTACGCCAGAACTGTCGATTCAGCGGGTGAAGTGAAAGTGAAGCTAATCGCGAGTAAATCTCGTGTGTCACCAATCAAGCAGGTAACTATACCTCGTTTAGAATTATGCAGTGCCGTTCTGCTCACCAAATTGATGCAGAAGGTAAAAAATGCCTTAAAAATGGATATTACGTCAGTATCGTATTATTCGGACTCTACAATCGTGCTTTCGTGGATGAGAAAAGAGTCACGAGACTTAAAAACATTTGTTGCGAACAGAGTGGCTACTATTCAAGAATCCACAGAAATGAATCAGTGGCATCACGTTCCTTCCGAACAAAATCCCGCTGACGTCATTTCAAGAGGACTTGATCCAACTAGAATGCAACAAAGTGACTTATGGTGGTTTGGTCCAACCTTTCTCCAAGAACTAGTTGTGAACTTTCCTGGTGATTGCGACGACATCCACGATTCATTGGACAGTTCTGTGCAGAACAGGGACGTTTCTTCTGAGAAACTTTATTTAGCAGAACTCAAAAATCCGACTAATTTCTGTTTAATTTCAGCTGTGGACTCATCATTTTTAGATAATATCCTTAGTGTATCAAATAAGTTTTATAAAATAATTAAAATTTTAGCCTTTCTTTTCAGATTTATTAATAATTTGAGAAACTCGAGCAAAATGTCAGGTCCTTTAACCACCAAGGAACTGCAGTTGGCCAAGTTAACTTTAGTCAAACTTGTTCAGGTAGCTGCCTTTAATTGTGAAATAAAAGCCCTCAAAAAAGGTGAAAATGTTAATAAGAGTGAGGTAAGTTGCTTGAACCCATTTCTAGACCCAAACGGTGTGTTACGTGTTGGAGGAAGACTAAGGAATTCTGATTTATCATATGATAAAAAGTTTCCCATATTACTTCCAAAGAACCACAAATTCACGTTGTTAATTATGCAATATTTTCATCTTAAATATTTGCATGTTGGTGCACAAACATTGTTGTATTTGGTAAGACAGGAATATTGGCCATTATCTGGCAGAAATACAGCCAGAAAAATTATTCATGATTGTGTTATTTGTGCTAAAACTAAACCAAGAACGGTAACCAAAATTATGGGAAATCTCCCAACCAATAGAGTTAAACCTAGTTATCCTTTTACTCATGTTGGGATAGACTTTTGTGGACCTTTCTATATTAAATACAAGGGTCAGAGGAAAGGCAATTATCAAAAATGTTATGTGGCTGTTTTCATTTGCTTTGCTACTAAGGCAATCCACTTGGAAATAGTCACTGACTTAACTGCAGAGGCAATGATTGCCACTTTAAAGCGCTTTTTTAGCAGAAGAGGTGTTAGTTCCTCTATCTGTTCTGATAATGCAACTAATTTCAAAGGGGCCAATTCAGATTTGAAACGTTTGCAAAATATGATTGGTAGACCCCCAGAGCCATTAGCTAATTACTTAACAACTGAACAAGTGACATGGAAATTTATTCCACCAAGGTCACCTAACTTCGGTGGCTTATGGGAGGCGGGTGTTAAATCTTTCAAACACCATTTAAAGAGAGTTGTTGGTAATGCGCGTTTAACAATGGAACAGTTTTTGACTATTGTTATTCAAATTGAAGGTATTCTAAACAGTCGCCCACTGACACCTTTGTCATCAGATCCAAACAATTTTGAAATTTTGACCCCAGGCCATTTTTTAATCGGCCGTCCCATAAATAGTATTCCTGATCCAGATTATTCAGAGAGAAAAGATAATCTTTTATCTCAATGGCAAAGATTGAGCAAAATGGTCCAAACAATTTGGAAAAAATGGAAATTAGATTACTTAAATAATTTGCAAGCCAGACACAAATGGCAGTTTGAGAAACAAAACATTTCAAAGGATTCTATGGTTCTTTTAAAAGATGATAATCTTCCCCCTTGCCAGTGGACAATGGGAAGAATACAAGATTTAATTTATGGATCAGACGGCAAAGTCAGAGTAGTACTTATAAAAACTCCACAAGGAGTCACGAAAAGAGCAATTTCAAAAATTTGTTTGTTACCATGTGAATAAAATCAATGTATATCTAGTGTAATTATTATATTTAGTATTTAAAATGATATAATGTATATTTAAGTTGTTCCTTGTACATATTGAAATATCGCATATATTTTCTTTTCAAAAATGTTTTGTATATAATATTCAATTTTTTTTTTTAAAGTGTAATTTTTTTGTATCTTGTGCAAGATAATTGCTGAAATTTGCATTGTCTAATTAAGTAATGTGTTAAATTTTTATTTCTGTATTGTTGAGATTTTGAAATGATATTTCAAGGGGGGCGGAATGTTGACGCCAGTAAGTCAGCAGAACGCTCCGCCTACTAATTTTGTAGCGCCACCAAGTGGTGAGATCATATAACCGGAGAGTGTGTGTGTAAACCCCCGAGAGAGAGGGTGTGTCAGGAGTGTTGAGAATAAACAAAGAGAGATACAGTCCACGAGTTTGTGTTTCATTTATATGTGATTGAGTTTTCTAAAAACTGAGCTATCGACGGCCAAAACAATGTCCTTTCGCACTAGGAGGATCAATTGGACCTATCAGGTCTACATTCACTACCTGAAATGGTAATTCAGGCCTCACAATAGGCGTAATTGGCGTTCTGTCACTAGTTTTAACAATCTGAGTGAGTTGACACTCTTTACATGAGTCACAAAATTTTTTGACATCCGTCCGCATACCTTCCCAGAAGAAAGAGTACTTGATTCGTTCTAGAATCTTTTTAGAACCCATATGACAACTAAACACTGAGGTTTGAGCAAGTCTGAGTACCTCACCGCGTCTACACTTTGGAATTACCAGTTGCCCAATACTCTCCCCGAGTATTTTGTCTCTGTGAAACAGATAACCGTCTACCTCATAGTAGTTACTTTTGCCTTCTTTAGCATGCTTCCAAGCCGTTGCTAATTCGACACACTGTTCCTGCTCAGAGCGAAAAGTATCAGCGACCATGCTTCCCTTAACCGTCTCAGTGGTTACTTTCTCATCCTTATTATTAACCGTTCCCACTTCATTCCCACATGAAGTAATTTCACTTTGAGTTTTCTCAAAGATAATGCTATCCTGTGCTTTCTCCTGCAGATCACCGCTCAATTCCTGAGAGTTCTGAGCCAGTGAATTTCCTTCACTCCGGGCCCCTCCCAACATGTTTAGAATATCCGGTGGAAGCAACACATCCTCCACCAAAACATCTGCTAAAGCACATAAAACTTGCTGATGCACCACATTAACTTGGCCACCAGTAGCAAGACTTAACGGAACGTACACTAAAGGACATTTAACCGCCGGACCAAAAATACCCTTCAAATATATTGTAGAAGCACCTTCGACTGAAACTTCAGGAACTAAGTCCCTTTTGACAACTGTAATTTCCGTGCCAGAATCCACTACTGCTTCGGCTAGTTTCCCAGCTACACTGACAGATACCTTTGTCAATTTACAAAGTTTGTTTTCAATAGCATGCCTAGGAATTACTTTACCGAGTAAATCCACCCTAGCAGCTACTGTTTCCCCTTTTGATTCTGCTTCTGCACCCTCAGCGGAAACCTTGTTTACCTTAATCTTTTTATAGTCTGCTCCCTTAATTTTCGGACAATCTCGTCTAAAATGTTTATCGGAGCCACAAGTGTAACAAGTTAGCTTTCTAACTTCTGTGATTTTTGATTTTTCAAAATTTTTCTTAGGGCAAAAATTACTATTATCGGTCTTCTTCTCATTGAACTGTTGTTTTCCCCAATTACCCTGAAAACCTCTTTCATCATAATCATTTCTTTTGGCTCTCACTGACCCCTCATAGGATTTACCCTTGGATACATAGAATACATCACAACGTTTACCCATTTCCTTTGGCTTAAACCAACTTTCCCCCTGTAGCACCCCTATATGGGTTGCCGTTTCGGAATCCAATGTTTGGAACATTTTATCTGCTACAATGAGTTGATTTATAGTCTCAAAATCACTAGCACCCCTTGATTTGCAATAATACACCCACATGGATGTTAACCGAGATGCAAATTGAGAAAATGTTTCATCGTTGTTACGTTTAGCTTTGCGAAAATTTTCTAAACACAATTTCGGTGAAGGTTCGTATTCCTGTAATACTATTTTCTTCAAAGATTCATAATTTTTTAATTCGCTTTCTTCTATATTAACTAACAAATTAGACACTTTGTCTCCTAATAAACAAAGCAACACTTTTGGTTTAAATTCATCACTAACATTTTCATTTACAAATGCCTTTTCTAAGCTTGAAAAGAAATAGTCCCATCCGTCTGACTTACTAGGAACTTTAACTGTTAAGAGCCTAACCATCCTAACTATTTCATCTAATGATTTTGCACGCACGACTTGATCACTATTTTGAACCAAATTTTGATTGATCCTGGATAATTCCACTTCTAGACGAAGTTTTTCGAGTGCGAACTTTTCCTTTTCCCTCTCTTGTTTTAGTTTATTTTCATTTTCAAGTTTTTGTTCCTGTTCTAACCTTCCAGCTACGATAACTTCTAAATATTCTTTTGCCTCTTCCTCGTTATAATGTTTACTAGCTAAAATTAATTCTTTCAGAATTACTTTAGACATGGTTTCGTCTGGCGACTCACCTAAATCTTCTGCTAGACAGATTAGGTCTGTCTTTTTACTTTTATTTAAGAAAGACATTTTTCAAGCTAAACCTAATGCCAAATTGCCTTACAATAATTCAAATCGAAATTAGATACTAACTAAAAAAAATGAACTAAAATAAAAAAAAATCTTACAGTGAAATTTCTGGAAGATATGTTCTATAGATACTGTTATTAAGAGTTTAGATTTTAAATACTTGAAGAAATTATATGTTTGCAAATAGAAATAACAATATACATAATTTACATACATAAATATATATATCAAAACTAAAAAAAAATACCCCTAAACTATGTATAAACAGGCTTAACAAAATTTCATTTACTTTATTTTTAACAAAATACAAAGGTTTGCATCACACAATTTATCTTTAATACCCACTTAAGTATTTTTATACCTAAAGAGAGCAATTTATTACTTCTAACCGGAAATAATAGATCCTTAATATAAAATATCATACTCTTAATCTCATAGAGAACAAGTACAAAGATTAAACGTATCACCGGAAACAAAATAGCACTATACTGATGTTTTCAAAATCACCTCGTACAAACATCTGCAAAGCAATAAACATATCAACGGAAACAGAGTGCATCCGTTTCTCCCCTACACGAAATGAAATTTAAAAAAAATGCATCCGCGCCAGCTCAGGGCAGACAGAAACCAGATGTTGTTTGGGCGGGGTGGTCTTCTGACCCCCACAACAAAATGTCGCACTGGCCGTCAGCTCAAGACAGGAAGAATCCAAATTTGTCAGGCTTTGCTTTAGTTTTCATTAAAATACATGCATATTACAAATACACAAAATATTTCCAAACCATCAGTATACTATGAAAATTTATATTTCAATACAACGTTTAATTATTTTTTTAGCATTAAAAAAAACATGCATATTACAAATACACAAAATATTTCCAAACTATCAGTGTACTATGAAAATTTATATTTCAATACAACGTTTAATTATTTTTTAGCATTAAAAAATCGAAGCAATAGGGTCTTCTTCAGCACTTGAGATATAATTGCACAAAGGTTTACAGTACTCACGGTTTGTTGTCATTAGAGGTAATAAAATTACTTTCCACACGGATGAACCCAAATAGAACCATTCAGTAGGCCTGATCTTTTTCTGGAGCCAGGTTCTGAACTCTTGAGCACTGAATTCCTGAGCACCAAAACTTGAAAACTCAACAACTCCGCACTGGTGACGATGACCAAGATGAGAAAGAACTCCATTGCAGATCAAGAATTCCACTGGTTACGACGACCAGGAATTCCATTGATTACGATGGGTATTGAGGGTCACTGTACCGGTCACCTATTCTGTGATTTGTCTCTGCTCACATCCCATGTAGCTGCCACCAATGTAAAAACCCTTTCTTTGGCGAGGGGTTTCTTTTGTATGAGCGGTAGAGACAGTGATCACACCTTTTTAGTCCCAAAATTTTTATTCACAGGTTCATAAGGGACACAGCACAGATTACGACACAAAATTATGAAAATATTACAAGAAACAACATCACGATCTAGCAGAGCGACCTTCCTCTGCTGCCTCTCAGCCAGTTCTCCCTCTCTCTCTCTTTCTCCTCCCCCACTTCCGTTAGGCAAGCGGGGTTACTCTCAGGGGTGAGAAGGGTTGCCAAAATTGGCATGTCTTACAACATTAATCTTCTTTGCAACCAAATTTGATGAGATATGTGCACATTTCCAGGGCGCTACATTTCATGAATAGGCTGATGCTGTTACATTGGTTTGAACACTAAAAATATCAGTTTAGATTCAGCAAGAAAATATTTTTCCTTTAAAATAATATCTATCAGCGCTGAAATCAATTTTGAGCAGACTTTCAGTTTTGGACTTCTAGTTAGTTTCTGCCATTTCATGGAACCCTTTTTTATAAATGAGTTGAAACAGTTAACTAGGCAGCTCATAAGTTGGCACACTGAAAGAAAAAGTATCAGTTTAGTGTGACTTCGAAAATAGATTTTCTTGTGGAATAATTTCCTACTTGCATTCGGATAAGTTTTGTGCATCTAATGACGAAAACCATTCATTTTTTTGTTTCATTTCATTTCATTTTTTTGTTAAGGAAGTGATAAAAAACTGCATATTTTAATACTCTGTATGAAGAAAGTGTGTCATCTCGACTTTTGTTTTCAAAACTGCGAAAGTTACTTCATCCGAAATTGCATAAACTTGAAATTTGGGTAAACTGCATTGTAAAGAGTCACAGGAATTTTCAGCGATGTTTCTGAGAAATCATTTTGGTTCAGATACTTCTAACAACAAGTAGACTTCTACTGTAGCTTTCATTTCCATTCACAAAAAGTGAAGCATTTTTCTTAAATTTACTTTAGAATTAAAAAAGAATAAAAATCCCGTGGTTAAATGCATCTCCAACCAAAGATTTAAAGGATAGGATTTGGGTCGTATTAGAGATATTTTTTTTTTTTTTCCTTCTAATATGCAGTTTTAAAACGTTTTTGTTTCTAGTATTATATAAATGTTTTATTTATTACATTTACATTATTTCAAGTGAAATATCTGATTTTAAATATTGTTTATTTCAAAATTCATAGAATTAACGAGCTTCAAATTTCAAGGGCAACCCTTTATCCAAATTAACACATTAACTGTTAAGTAAAAGGGCTGTTAAATTTCTTCAAATAGGTTTGATGATTAAACGTGTTAATCAACTAAAAAGAGAGTCTTCTGTTTCGCCCTAAAAGCTCCAATTATTCTGCGTATTTACCTGAATGTTTCCTAAGGTATTTTGATGATACAGCAAAGTACGCCATGCGTTTAATCTCCAATATAAAAAAAACTACAGCACTTTATTTTGCATTCATTGCCGTTACTGCAATAACTGTCAGATGAATTCACAGAAACAAATCACTTTTTATAGATTTACATTTTCACAGAATATCTTTCCAAAAGGTTTCTGAAATATATTTTAGAGATGAATGGAATAAAGTTGTCCAACCAAGAAAACGCCCTGACTCATAACTGGCAACTGTTGTCATTTGAATCTAAATATGCAACTGACAATAATATGATTTTTTATTTATTTTGGATTTTTCGACAATTTTGGCAGCAGCTGTCTATTAAATTTACACAAACAAATCATTTTTTATTGCTTTATCTTTTTACAGAATATCTTCAATCTTTGAATTTATATTTAAGATATTATTTTACAGATACGTAAAAAATACGTATTAGAAATTTATTCTACGAAAAAACCAACCAGACTGACATTGCAAGCAATTGCTGTCATTTGAAATTGAAATTGAATTTCATAAAACGGTACCTTTCAAATAGCTTTTTTTTTCTAAATACCTATCAATTTGTTCAGCCAGTATTTAAAATAATATTTTAATAACTCGTGAAATGTATAATGGCAATTTTTAAACAAAACAGAAAAAGTAGGACTTATTATCCGGCATTAATTGATATTACTGGAAATAGCTTCCTTTTGAATTCACGAAAATATACAATTTGCAGTAAAATTTTAAATAAAATAACATTCTTAAATTTTCAGTAAATATCTAAAAGGTCGTGATCACAGCAATATGAAACCGTGATTTACCGTGCAACCAAAACACTTTCTACTCAGTTATTTGTATTATATATTTATGTTCCCAACACCAGGTATCATTCGCCTAAGTCATACCTTGCAATAAAATTTCAAAACTCTTAATTCCTACTTTGTTACTGGTATTCACACTGAAATATCAATATTTCAAAATATATTTTATAGCCCATGTGGCAATAGACTTTTTTTAAAAAAGAAAATTATATGGCTGTTATCTTGTATTCATTCATATATATAACGGCAGATCCTATTCAAAATCACAGAAAGTAGTCATTTAAAATGAAATTTTAAGAGGTTTCTCTTTTAAATTTGTCACAGCCTATTCTTCAAAAATTCTTCTTTCTAATATTTTTGCAGTACTTATCTAAAATCTCAATTTTAAGATCACTATTTAAAATAATATGTGTGAAAGACGCATCAAAGCATGAGAAAATCCTTTTTTTTTTCAAACATAGAAATTTTTCTAATTTATATCTATTCATTCTTATTCACAAGAGTTTATTTTACTCAAATTTCTATGAAGTCGTCCTTCAAAGTAAAATTTCGAGCAGTTTCTTCTTTGAACTCCTCATCTAACTTATTCCTACAAATCCTTATATTATAGCAGTAGAACAATTTAGAAATCAGTATTTAACATATATCCTAAAGACTCATCAAAACATATGAAAACATTTTTCCTACTAAGAAAAATTCTGAGGTTCGTTTTCATTCAACCGATGCCACCCAACTTCTTGACTTTCACGCGCAACTACTCCATTCTTCGCTTTTGTACGGAAAACAGATTTTATTGATTTATTTGATTATTATATGTAAATGATGTGGAGTGCGTTCACAAAAGGCCTAGTTTATTTCACTTCATCCGAAGTACCCTCAATTGGTGTACTTTTCCTGCGGCGTGTTTTCGTTACTTTATTTTTCCTTGCCCAAAAAAAACCTCCAAGTCTTGTGAGTGGGTTACTTTCGAGTGTGATGCCGGTAATCAGGTCTTGAAGAAACTGGACATGCGCACTGGGGCATGGATCTGGAGCGGGGCGTGAGTATCGGTCGTCAGATGAAGTGAAGAAATTGCGCGCATTTCGGTTTGTTCCTGGAGGAAAACAAGTTGTGGGTGTTGTTGAATCACCATTTCGTAACCGGACCTCTCTCCTTAAAATCCCCAAGGATTTGGCATTTCACTTTTCCTCCAGTGAGTCGGATTTCATTTTTTTTTTTTTTTTTTTTTTTTTTTGAAATTTTGGAGATATTTTTTGAAAGATGCCGGACAGTGAAATTGCGAAATGGAAGTGTGAGGCAGAAATTTCTAGAGAAATCCCTTTTATATTTTCATAATAATTTCCCTCATAACTCATCCATTTCATAAATGCATTAAGCTGAAATATCAAAAAGAAATTCTAGAATCTTTTTTTATTTTAGAGAGACCTCATCCATATAATGTCTATAGTAACCTAAAATTGTATTAAAAAGTTCTTCGAGCCTCTTTTATTGTTAAAAGATCTCGTCCATTTAGTGTCTGAAGAAAAATTTAGATGACATGAAGAATTTGGATCTTCCGGGTTAAGGAATTTCGGTTGAATTTCATTAGGATTTCATTCATAAAAGCCTGGAAAAACTATATAAAAAAATGGCTCTTTCCTGAGCGTTTCTAGATTTTAAAATATCTGTGATAATATCCCAAATGATATTGTAATAATCATCTTATCAGCTTTTCATGTTTACAGAAAATATTTCCAAAATTCAGACAATAGGTGGTTTTTATTAATATAATTAATATCAACTAGTCAACTTAAAATTATTATTTTCTGAAACTTTGTGTCTTCCATTTTCGAGCCAAACTTTTTTGAAATCTCCTATCATTCGTGATAATTTATCTTCAAATCAAAATTCATCTGTAGAGAAGTAGTTTAAATAATCTTCAGTGCTTTGAGAAAACTGTTGGATGAGTGCACTACAACTAGTTAAGTCTCATATGAATGATGCTTCATTTTGTTGCTGTGGAAACAAGATGAAATAATAGACAGAAATCCTTGGAACCAGTACAAATATCAAGAATAAACTGATTTCTGATTCCTTCAGAAACTCAATACTTCCATTGTAAAGTAATTGAAGCTACATATATAATTTAAAATTATCATATGTCCGTTGAGATTTTATGCAAATTGTTAAACTTTGTACTGATCATCTGAAAAAAGTAAGATTGAAGAGAAAACCAGTTTCTAGGAACTTTTTAATTCAAAACATTTCGATATTATGTTATAAGCAGTTTGCATGCATTCAAAAAATTATACAAAGAAGCCGAAGAAAATCTCGATACTCTAAACATTTTTTTTTCCAAATAAGAAAAGCAAATATCCGAAGATAAAAAAAAATTTATCCAAAGAAAAATAGAAATTTATATCAAAAGTTAAAAAAATTATTGAAGTTTTTTTCAACAGTCATGTTATAGACCGTTGGATCCTTAATTAGGTAACATTCAATTCCCTTATCAATGATGATAAAATGGGTTGAAATGATCTTTCATCAAGTCATATCTTCTGAATTTCGAAGGTGATATTAACTGAATAAAAACTAGTTACTCTATTGAAATTACTTCCATTTTTACCCTTTATAATGATGGGGTGAAGAAAACGAAACTTCAGTTCAGAGGAATCAATGCGATGCTTGGATTTACGGGATGATCCAGAGGCTATGGAGAATAAAAGATACACGCCCTCTGAATCTTGGAGTTTTTTGCTGCCTTATATGTCTCAGTTCTGGTAAGTGTATTTCTATAATATTTTTAATAATATTTTCACAAAAAAATTATTTATTTACAGATTTTATGTGAAAATATATCATTAGTTTTTTGTAAGAGTCATTTAATGCAATTTTCTCTGCTGATTCATTAGACAGAAGCTGTTTTTGGGATGTGTTGTCATTTTGATTCAATTGAAAGTACATTGAAAATAGGAGATAGTCAGGTATTCCTCTGAAAGTTCAGTTTTCTCTATTGCCTAATTAGACAGCTCGAGCTATTTCGAAAATGTTTTTATCTTGATTCAACTGTCAGTATCCCTTATAAGCTCAGTTTTCGCCACTCCTGAATAAGACAGCACATGCTATTTTGATAATGTGCTGTTGTTTTGAACAACCAAGAATACGTACAATATTAGAGATGGTTGTGGATTTCCCTGGAAGTTCAGTTTTCAGTCTGATGTCCAATTATACAAATGGGTACTCGGGCAATTCTGAGCAATGGGTAACGTGTGATTGCTCTTCATTTTGATTTCCATAATCCTCACTCGTTTCTTTGTTGTTGTTGGCACTTTACAAGCCCGCTGACAGTTATCTCTCGGCGATTTAAGCCGAGTGTGCGTCTTTTCAGTAGCGCCAACAAAGGGCCAAGAGTACGACTTAGTTACTTCATGCGTCACATTCACTTGCATAACCCCTTTCTACACAAGGGGCACATTCACACAACTCACAGATAGAACACAGAAGAACAACCATACCCGAACCGGGACGCCCAGATCACGGGAAGACGCGCTACCCCTATGCCAGGACGCCGGCTTTCGTTTCGGTTATAGATGGAACTGGTATTCTGTTAAAGCAATAATATGTTGAACCAAACTTCTAAACTGAGCTTTACCCAAATGCAAAGCACTGCCAATTATAGAGGAATTTCTATTCCATCTTGTGGGAAAACTAACATTTAGTAACATTAGCATATCCCCGTTATAAACTTAAGCCTTCAAAATATTATTTTATTTATTTCTATTTTTTTCCTTATTCTACTCGCTCGAATGAGCCGTCTTTTACTAATCTAAAAATATATATTAATCCCATAACCTGCACAAAATGTGGTCAATTTTACATTCCATCTTGAAGAATTTACTAATATTAGCATAATATAATAATCCAAATCAATACTACTTCTTTTAAGAACTCGGGACTTGATAACAGGGAAATTAAAGCACAAGTCACTTTGTGTTTTTCAAACTTATCAAAGCAAGGGATTGTAAACAAATCTCAACGGCATAATCAGGAATATTGTTTCATCCTGAACTCTTTTTAAGTTATTTTAGAATCAAAATAAAATAAAATTTTCTCAAATTAAATAACCGTTTAATGATCATCTGTTCATAATATAACTACTAAAATATTTTCCAGTCACAAGAGGAAAGCCTTTTAGATCTAATTTATTTAACAGCACGTCTTTTAATAGCTTTTTAACACAAAAATTATGTTAAATATGCACATTATTGTCAAAACTTCAGCACGAATTTATTCTTTCTATTGTGATTAAAAAATAATTCCATGCTCTTGGTTTATATGTGTGAAAAATGAATTTCCAAAAAATGTATACCTTCAAATCATTGGTGAAGTTATTTTCAGTTGCGATTTTTGATTCCTCAAGTTCATTTCTCAGCACCGATTTGTATCAGTTGCGTCCATGAACTGAAATTTCAGATTTGCATTAATTATTTAAAATAGTTTGAAACTAATGTTTTGTATCAGGGGAAAATAATTTTATAAATGGCTGAGATTTTTTCAAATGCCAGAAAACAGAAACCCCTTTTCGATTTACTTTTCTTTTTACAAAATAGAGTCATTTATTTTTTTTATCAAAAATTAATTTTAATTCCACCCATTCTGTGTGGAATTGAGGAAGTTGTGGAAATGATTTTTTATATTGTTCAATCATTAAAAAATATTGTATTTTTTTAAATGCGGTATAAATTTTATAATGCAAGGGGAAACAAAATAAAGCAGTTATTAACTATGTGATCATTGTTATAAAAAGGATTTTTATAAATATATTCTTTATAAAAGGATATTAAAGAACGTGAGTAAGATTTAACTCTTCAACCGAAAAATATCTTCAATAATTGTATATATGAAAAGCTTTCAAGAAAGTCCAAATACTTTTGCAATTTGCCATTTCTATGCAATTCCTTGACAGTACAGTATAATTCATCACTAAAGTAGCATACTAAAATTTATTTAAATCATTTCATGTTATGGCTGCCCACGATAATGCATGGAATAAACGAGACGCGCGCCTTGCCCGAGAGAAGAGGGTTAAATATTTATGTATGAGATAAATTGAATAAGCTACTTAAACTCTAATTATATTATGCAGCATATCTGCATCATCACCTTTTAAGCATTTAGAGACATCCATCAACTTTTTAACTGTAAACAATAGAATATTGTCTTTTTTCGTTGTTTTTCATTTTTTTAAAAATATTAATGCTGAATATTTTATATTTTTTCTGCTGTCATTAAAATACTTCCTGTCTATCTGGAAGAATGTAGATATGAAGAGCTGTCGGAGAAAAAATGAGACAAATGCATCAGTGTTTCCCATCTTACGATAAGAAGGAGGATTATCATTTGAAGAATGATGCACCAAAACTGAAACTTTCGAACTGGTTTTTCAAAACCGCATGCAACACAAATAAAGATGATTCATTCTATTCAGTGGTGACGGGTTTATTAGAACTCTAAAGAAATAAGGTTTGGAATATTCTGAATAACTTTTTATCTATTTCAAAAAATAAAGTTAGGATTAGACAAACAAGCTGGATTTCTTAGGTTTTCCACATTAGGAGAAATAATTGATAATTATCGAGGTACGCAAATTTTCTTCATCTTTATATCTCCGAAACGAAGTATAGACATTCTGTTCTTCAAGTGTTTCGATAAATGTTAGACTGACATTGTATCTTTTAAAAACTTTATACATCACTTAATCGAATCTCTAGTTGATGATTTGAACTGCTTCAAATCATTTTTTTTTTCAGTTTGTAAATTTATTCTATGGAAAGAGTTCATTTAATCACTCGTTTTGAATTTCAGTATTATAGGTTTCTGAGAAAAAGGATCAATGATACATGTTTAAACTAATAATGAATTTCTAAAATTTCGTTCTGCTAATTATTTATATGATCTTTTTTTAATAAATAATTCATCTTCAGTTTAGATTTGCTCAGTAGAGAAGTAATTCTAATCTTGCTACCCATCATGATTTCCTCTTTGAACCTTTTATTTCAAAAATACTTCATTACATTATCCCTTCTATACATTGTAAAATACTTCTGAAATCTATTCACTTTGCCTCATGATTATTACTACATGCCTTATGATACTATACATTCTCTTTCTCGTCATGTTTGCTTCCTAAAAGATGCTTATATTTGACGTCATTCCAATCGTCACTAATCATTTGCCATTATGCAAATCTTTCATTCAAGTAGAAATCGTATTTTAATGTGAGGCGGATTGAAGCTCCGTTGTTAATATCGATTGCTTTTTAGTACCAAAAAACAGAGTAATTGTACTTGCCTTATTTTAAACAAGAATCATTGAAGAATATCCATTGGGACGCATGAATCGATTCCAATCCACTAATCATTTACTATTATGCAAATATTTAATTGAAGTAGAACTCTCATTTCAATATGTAGCTTAATGAAGTCCCGTTGTTGTTGTTGTTAATATAGGTTACATTTTGGTACATTGTGAAGAAATTAGCAACAGTATTTTTGTGAACAGTGCCTTCGCTTCATCCTTCGGACAAGAATTGTTCAATAACAAGGATTGATTTGATTTGTTGGATAAATGTTCTGCTTTGAAACAAGATGAGAGATGATAGGAAATGGATCTGATAATTTTAAGCTGTAACCTTAAGATGAATAGGACATCTTAGTTAGCAACCCCTCCAAAATTTTATATTACTAAAATAATAGACGTTTCATCCCAATGGTTTTTATCGAGCAGTGGTCCAACATATACTGTAGATTTCCAACCTAAAACTATGCCCCTGACAACCTCGGCTATGTTATTCACTTATAGACAGTATATTTTTGAAACCATTTATCAAATATCTTCCATTAATTGTTTGGAAAAAAAAGAAAAATCTGTGATTACTATATAAGAAAGGATACCACATAACAACAAATAATCCTCCTGAGAAATTTCATTTTAAAACTAAGATTATGGTCATTTGTGCATCAAAAAAACTTTTTACAGAAAAAACACAAATTAACATTTTCTGAAAATTTCTCCGAGAACTTTCCAAGTTAGATTTGAATATCTCTGAGTATCTGGTTGCATAATGAAATCGAATCTGTATCTTTATTAAAATCTTCTGGTGACATTTTTAAACATTTGAAAGCTCACAGAACGAGGAATTTAATTTGAGGTTAAAAAAAGTGACATACAAAAAGATCGGAACCTTATATTATTTTAAAATATCAAATATCTAAAAAAAACTCTGAAAAGAAATTTGAAATTAAGGTATAAAAATTGGTTTTATTCCATTGAAGCTATCATCCTAGGTTTTATAATTGTGAGTTAAAATTAAATGATGAATATACCAACCAGCAAGACGACATTTGATGACCTTTAGATTAAGCATTCCGAGGACCAGACTCGTGATACATTTTGCGTAGAAAGGAACTGAAATTCATGACACTTCAATTCATCACTTCTTTCATACAGATTTTATGCATCACGAATGTTTGAATGCTGCTAATGTCTCTTGAAAATAAATAATTGCATCATGTATTATTTATTCAACAAAAATAGGTCTAAAAAACATCTGAAACATGATGAATGTCTGAAATAAACGGAAAAAGGCTTCCTTTTACATTAGTAAATACATGTTTGTTTGTTTTTCAAAAGTGGCAATCTGTTAATCAAACATGTTCATGTTATTCTCTTCTATGCATAATAGCGGAAATAGTGCCTCAAAATGTGACTAACAATAGGTTTTTGAGAATGCGAAAAAAATGTAAAAAAATACTTTTAAGTATTGAAGTACTTTTTAAATTTTTAAATAGTGAAGATGTTTATAATATTTTTAGAAGTTAAAAAGAACTTTTGAAAGTTCTTCTTCCTTTTATCGGAAAAATCTATGCCTGACTTTGTAAGAGATTTTTTCCAAAAATAAAAATAAATTCGTTATTATATCCCGGCTCCTTACAGTGTATTTAAGTATATATGCTTATGACTAATGTTTACTCATACGAGACCGAAATACGCTCTAAGATAAATGAATGATAAAATGAAAGAACATTTTCCCATTAAGGAAACTAGCTCACACTCGATTTATACGAAGCGAAATGAAAACAAAAATTCTATACCCAATAGATACCGATCAATTCAACCAAAACCCTAATTATGAATATTATCACTTCCAGTCTTGCTTTTCTTCACTAAATATATTTGAGTTCTTGTTTTCTAGCCAGTGACTTGATTTTAGTTCAAATTTGGGTAAGGGAAAAAAATTGCATGTATAATTTTGATAATTTTTCTCTGTACATAATAATTGAGTCAAAAAAATATTTTATTGTATCTCATCAACAGAAGAGATCAACAGATACACAAGTGAAATTGTAGAATATCGACCTCCATTGAGTGCTCTATCAAAAGTGACACTGATGAAAATATAATGCATTGATCATTCTAATGAATTTTTTAAAAATGAATGACATATTTTAAAATGCTAAATCTAGCTATTACAGAATGCTAAAGTATTCTGTAATAGCTTAAAACTTTATCATTAAAAAAAGGCTGCATTTTTTCTCTCGGTGAATCTGCTTTTAATTTCAAATTTTTTCGTGGGATTTGCACTAAGAAATTTTTGACATCACACATCAGCAATGACTTTGTATTCTGAAATAAATATCTTCACATAATCTTAGAAAAGTTGGCTTTCAATTTCTACTTTTCTCTTTGAAAATTACATCGGCTCGTATATAAAACAAAATTACATTAAATATAAGATGTTGCCGAATAATATACAGTTAGATTTGCATCATGTTTCAACGCTAAATGAATATAATTTCCTACTTTTGAACCGAAATTAAATGAACCAGCATTTTCCTCTCCAAACTTCGCCAACTCGTTAACAAGAAGACCCGAACGGATTTCATAAGCAGCCAACTTTTGGTGGAATGGGATTCCAAATGGGAGTTTGAACGCCAAGATTCAGACATATGGTCACTGCATTCGAATGTAATCATCAGAATGAATCATATATAGATTTTTGATCAAGATCTAATTTTGGATATTACACTTCAAATAAACTAAGAAAAAAAATTTCATAAAATTCCGAGAAAAGATTCATGAAATAACTAATCATGCTTTATCATTTATTTCATCAAATAATTATTCGTAATTTATCAGTTATTTCATACCTTCATGATTTAGCAATTATTTGATGAAATAAATTATCATGATTTGTTTCATAGAATGTGACATGTTTCCATGAAGCTACAGATTCCATACTTTAACCCTAACAATTATACTTTAAGAAAGTCAGAGCAGTTATAAGGACTTGATTCCGATTTTATCAAATTCCCGTTGTGTACGCATGCTATCAATGTCGAATATCCTGCATGGAAATTTAAAGAAGTGATATTAGTCTTCTTCATCATTTGAGAACTCTTAAAATTACTAAGTTCATTCCAAAATAGCCCTCTCTCGAATGCTATATATATCATATGACCTCACCGATCAACAATCCTAACACCATAATAGACATCTGTATTTCGAGTTAACTTCAAAATTATGATAAAATAAAGTTATGAATGTTTCTTATGCTTGCTAAGCTTGTATTGAACACAAATAAAACATTGACAAGAATTTAGAAGACGTTCTCGGAATTGTATTTAACTATTAATTTTATAATTAGAACTGCTTATATTAAATCTGTATTATCGTCGGTGATAATGTGCAGTTTAAATAATTATCGATTAATTCCCTTTTATCGTAACATCCACTTATAATTATCACTGAATGATATGTACGGTTTAGGATATGTCATATGCATTCGACTTATGCAAGCTATCAATAATAAATGTAACTTTAATTTTTGTGGTCAGGTAACACAAATTATATTTACCTTTCATTATTTTGTACTCGTGACGAATACGTTTCAGATATGACTATTTAATCTGAAACTGGTAATTAGCCATAAATAAAAATGATGGTTGACTTCATTGATAAATAAGTTAATAAAAACTTTATTTCGCTGTCAAAAGTGAATGTTTATAAACATTAAAATAGAAAAGCAACAATTTTTAGGAAGTATTATTTCACTTTTGAAGAATACCTTTTACCATAGGTTACCTTTTTCCTTCCATTTTATTTCATTTGTCTATTCGACATTATAAGCCTTTTATTTGATATAATAAAGATAAGCTGTACAAAAACAGATTCTGCCAATTCGATCAATTTTTTTTTTCTTGTAACCACGACTTGGGTTTCACAGCAATGGGGCATAATTTTACCTTTGGAGAATATTTTTTGAAAGTAGCATACATTTATAAAACATATATGGCCGGAAAGATAATCACAGTAGAAGATTCATCACCATATTAAAACAACAAAATGAAGTAAAAGGAAAAATCTTCATAAAATGCATTTTAATTGTTTGACTTTCCGGTTTTCATTAGTAACTAGCCGGTACCCGGTACGTTGCTGCCACAGAAGAAATAATTTTGGAAATATCATTTGAAATTTAAAATAGTCGTCTTGTTTAATTAGGAATGGTAGAAAGAATGATATTTACGTTCTTATTGGCAACGAATACAATCATTGAAATTTAATAATATATAAAGGAGAAGTACAAATAATATTTATTCTATTTTTTGTCTTTATTGTTCAAATGCTTTAGGGTAGACAATATTTTTTTGTTTTTCCGTATTCAGCAAAAACAAATAAATTTCTTGGCTGTTCGACTCGTAAGCATCCAGCATACAACTGGCCATGTGAAAAACATGAATTTTCAAGGTTCACTTGAAGTGAATGACCTTGCACCTTGTTGATGGTCATCGAGAATGCAAATCGAATGGGGAACTGCAGTCGTTTGAAATCAAAAGGCATGCCGGTGGGAATAATGGGAATGCGTGGAATGAGCATATCTTCTCCAATCGACTTTTCGTTCCGTTAAGAATAGTTGCCTTGCTTCTTGCCACATATTGGTCTTTTGATTCTGATACGCATGATCAGGTCGCCTATAAACATTGCCTTTCGATTTTTGCTGCATGTTGATCTTGAGATTCTGAAGCACGTGAATTTGATCTGCTTTATTGCTCGCTTGTCGTTCCCTGTTTGTTTGAGAAGCTCGAATTGGCTTATTTCTACGTGCTGCGCTGGCAGATCTGTTAAGTGACGAAAGCTTAGGGACATATTTTTTGTCCAAGCATTCAATGCAATCAAGTCGTAGCAATCAACCACGATATATGCTTGTATAACCGAAGTATCGTTTGTCGATTCACTGAATAAATAGAAAAATTATTGTTTGCAATGGAAAATTTCCATTATACATAACTTAATTAAATCGGCATCGATAATAATAATTCTATTCTGTATGCGTGAGATAAACTCTGAATAATAGACAAAATATTGTGCACGCTGAATGACAACATCCTGTGTAGATGACTATTCATTAATGAGAAGGAAAATATTAGCTCTTGCACTAATTCTTTTCAATTTCATTTCGCTTACATGGATTAATAATTTTGTTTGATATATGTGCGATTTAAAACATAACCTTCGCGCAATAAGTTGACAAAATTTCAGCGCATAAGATATGAGCAAACAAAAATTCATTTTTATATATTAGATATGATAAATGTAACCTTCGCGCAGGTGCAAGCAATAATTTGACTAAGTTTCATCGCAAACAGTTGAACAGTAAGGCAGCGCATAAATTACGATCAAACAAAAATTCATTTAATTCTCTCAATTCATGCAATTATGTCCCTTTCGAGCAACCCTCTGATAACTCATCATCAAGATGAAATCATAGCTGTGTGAACCTTATAATTATAAAGGCAGGATCATTTGTCACCATTTCTGTCGCATTTTTTTCCCCTTCTTCTCAAATATTGCATTTTCTAGCAAAAAGTTTCTTCACTAAAAATTCTAAATAGAAACTTATTGATTAATTCTATTTTGCATACGAAAATACTCTTAAAAATTTTAAACGGCATGTGGTGCTGTTAGAATGGATTAGAGACAGTTATTCAAAATTAACCGCAGAAGCCTATTTTGTTAATTTTTTCCTCATTTCTCTTTGCTTTCTATGTAATTGCATACATATGGTAGTACAGCAAAAAATGCTTCAAGCAAAAGTAGGATTCGATAGGATATTTTCAATTGAAAGGGATCACGAAAGGAAAAAGTTTAACTCTTTAACTAGAATATCGGTCATTATGACCACTAAGGTTCAAATTTACATTAACAGAGAAGGAGTGTCAATTTATTTCGCTCTTAAGCACATCTTCATAAAATTTCGCTTTGAAGCATATTGAGATAAACAATTTTTAGTGCTGTGAATTATTCCATTAATTCGAACTGAATAATTCGATCCTTCTCCAAATGTAAAACATCGTGTTTTTCTGAGTACCGCTAATTGCTAAGGATGTTCCAAGTACTCTGTCTAATGTTGTTCTAGGTAGAGGGTTAACAATCCCATTTTTAATGTATGGTGTTTTCTTTTGAATGTATTTGGTGGCATGGTGACTAAGAAGGTATAGATGTTCTGAAACCAGTCTTAGAAGCAGCCTTGAAGACAGAATATTTGTGCTTATATATATATATATATATATAAAGATAATCTCATATTTATAACATAGTAATCACATAGGAAATCTAATTGTAAAGGAGGTTCAAAGCAATTGTATCTAATGATGCTCCAGACAGAGGGTCAACAATCCCATCTTTAATGTATGGGTTTTCACTTGAATGTATTTAGTGGTATAGTGACTATGGAGGTATGGATGTTCTGATAACCACTCTTGGAAGTAGCTGTGAAAACAGAATATTTTTGTGTTTATTTTACGTATTCAAAGAATTTCATGTTTATCACATTGTAATCACACAGAATAGCGAAAAAAAGTAAAACAATTATTACGCCACTGAATGTGAATGATTTTTATGTCTTTTGCTTCGATACTTCTAAAACCAAAAATTTCTCTATTTTACTTTTTCAATGCTAGTGTTATTTTTTTAACCTTAGCAATAGCAAAAGAAGGTAATAATTTTTGGGTGTCCTGTTTCCATCAAATTTCGGTCATATAATTTTCAGCAACGATAGTTATGAGAAAATATACTTGACTTGTAAATAATTAGAAAATTTTTTTCTCCGTTACCTCAAAACCCTTTTTTTAAAACAAGATCAATTCAATTGGTGCAAAGCCTTTTATTCTAGGTGCTAGTGTTACGAGCAGGTTAGTCACTCTTTAATCTGATAAGATTTTACTGTTTTCAATTGTATTTAAATAACTTTCCCTTCAGGTTATTCATGCATGAATAACCTGAAGAACAAAACCAATGAAAGATTCACTTCAAACGTTACATTTGAACAAAAAAAAGAAAATGCGTTACATCCTATAATTATATGTTCTTAACCTTAATAACCATGATGTCTCATTAATGGTCAAAGCAAAAGACCGTGAGTTTCTACTTTAAAGAGTCAGAGAAAAGAGTAGAAAAAATAATAATAATAAATCTCTAAAAAGAGTGAGATTTGTGGTATTTAAAGGAAAGTCGGCTCATTTCTCAATAATTACTCTGTTTATTTCCATTCTTTTTGTTCTTTTTTACCACCACCATGCTTTAAAGTCTTCCTTCACTAGATCCGGTCTGTTTCCCGTGTCATCATTCCTTCTCACTTTTGAAATGCATCGCGCTGAAAAAAAAATAACGATTAACCATCTGACGTCTTTCAGAATGTTTTGTTTCTTCAGTGATCAAGTGATATGATGTTGCTAAAGTAGACCTTGAATGAATTTTGTTTACTGAAACTTGGTTTATATATATAGATCAAACTTTTTCCATCCCTTGCAAAAGCAATGTTTATTAATGCCTTTACTTAAGAATTTATTTAACCCTCTGTTGGATTACGCATCCTATTTGGGATATTTTTTGTTATTTTAATGCATGTTAGTCGATACCTGATATTCCTCAGCTTTCAGAACAATGAACGCACCAGATGAATCTATTTTGATAATATATGGAACATCAGCATAATCATATTTCAAGCCTGTTCTTTTCCCTTCCTTGTAATACGTTTTGTATTCGAAACCCATAAGAATTTCAACATCCTATAAATTAATATCTACTTTGATTTAATCCGAACTTTAAGCATCAAAGATACGCGAGTTAATCTCATCAAAGTGTGCTAAGTGGTAAAAATTTTTTATATGTTTTCAATTTGGATTTTTTTATTCGTCATATTTTTCAATATATTTGAAATCGGAATTAAAATGACGAGTAACCATTCCAGTTGCTAAATTATATCGAGCGGTTATCCCCATTCTCGAGCAATAATAAAGTAAACTGGGAGATGAAATTTGAAATTCATTTTATACAGATACAGAACATTTTTTTAATTATAGTTTTGTTTAATTCTCTGTTAAAAGTTATGGCAAATTCTGAAATTTTTACTTATCTTAATCTATTTTGATGATACATCTGAATGCCACTCAAGGAAAGTCCATAAATACTTTTTCTTGAAATTAAGTTTTATTATATGAAGACGTTTATCAACCATATTAAATCAATTTTAAAATGAATCTTTTCAAGTTAAGTTTTTGTACAATCAAATGAATGTAAGAATTCTTACAATTCTGCATTACGTTTTTACCACCTACATGAAATTACTCCCATGAATTCAATATATTTAATAATAAAACAAGGATGTGCAGCATAACTCAATGTCAAAAATTCGGATAACTCAATGTCAAAAATTAGCAGCAACTGCATGCTTCATCGATTAGTTTAATTAAGATTTCAAAGTAGTCAATTCATGCTCACATCATATACATGTAATGCATCCTTTCAATATAATTTGTAATTAATTACACATCTTGCCGAAGGAAAAAGGACGTGATCCCACAGCATGGCGTAAGACAATGTGCAGATAGATGGTATGCTCAGTTATATTTTCCATGTACCTAATATAGCTTCAATTGACTACGTTTCATATTGAGCAAGATATCTGAAAAGGATCGTTATACAAAATACTAGCCGACCAATAATCTAATAGGTCAAGAAGAGACATGGCTGAAGATCATTAATCAGAGAAAGAAAGTAATGTGCTCGCAACCACATTATTCAAAATATGATAGACCGATATGTGCTTTAGCAACGAATTCGTGGCTTTCCCCAAATGAAAGGCAAATGTAGACCAATTTCTACTGAAATCCTCCAAGAATGCTAAACGACCAGACTTCCCTTCCGAAGCTCCTTCTCTATGGCAATCACTGATAAATTATACATTCCCGGTCAGAGAAACTGCAACTCATATTCACTTTGAAACCTTATAGAAATCTACCTCTAGATAGATTACCAAAAGTTAGGGTTCTCAGGAACAAAATATACTAAAAGATTTTTGATTAAAAAAAAACATCCAAGAAATCTTTCCCAGAGGTGGAAAAAACAATTCTTACGTGTAATGGACAGTAACCAGAATGAGGGCAATAAAAGGATACCACTATACTGCTCTAAAAAGAATAAGAATATACAAACACAGAATATTAATAAGAAAAGACAGGGAAATAATGCTTTGATAACTATGATGTAAAATGCCTTTTTTCATACTTTTCCCCATATTTAGACAAATAAGATCAGTAGAAAACTAAATAGGCTAACAAGCACTGTGACACACCATTATTATAGTCGAGTCATTTTTTATCTGCTATTATCCTTTTATGACAAAAGGCAATTACAGTAATGTAATTATAAATGAAAATTGAAATTAAAAAACTTAATCAAATTCTACTTAAAAAATTTAAGTGAAAAGGATTTTTATATCTCTAACCACTCAAATTTAGCTAGAATCAGGAAATAAATGACCTCGAATCCAAGTGTTCTCAAAAGGCTCCCTCCCTTAAATTAGCTTTGCCCCCCACCCCTAAGTCCTTAGATGGTTTTAAAAGTCAATAAATTTTGTCGTATTTAGCTACATTTTCTTATTCTTTCAAATTCAAAAACTAGAAATTTCGTAGATTCCCTACCAACAAAGAGCAAAACTAAAAATGAATATTTAAAAATGAGTGACCGATTAATATGATTGAAAAACAAACATATCAGACACATTTTAAAACAAGAAATGCATTCTCAGTGAAGACTATACGCAACTTAATTATGTATATGTTTGGGCAAATCTTTCCTGTAGACTATTCTTTCATTACAGAATGGAATATTCAGCTCGTAATGGGAATTGTTGATGGAAATGAATGCTTGTCAAAATATCTCCATTATAATCTTTGAGCCAAAACTTTTAGCCGTTCATTTTCTGAATGAAGTTTCATCAATTTGATTCATTGTGTATGGTAAATCTAACAACTTTTTAGCTCCTAAATATGGGGTGGAAGGCGGTAAAGAAAATTATAACAAATATTATTTATTTTTAAAATAACCTAGGGGCTTCTGAATCACTGATCACTACGCAAATAATAGCGCAAAAACAGAAAAAAAAATAAACAAAGAAGTTCGTTATATCGAAGTAAATTGATCATATACCATACAGAGAGTGCTGAGAAACACGGTTTTTAAAAAGTAATCTTTCTTTGGAAACGGGTAACAGTAATAAAGAAAAATATTATTGACCTTTAAAATCATTTAAATTCTTAAGAGCCATCTTACTTAGATAATAAAATTTCTCCTTAAATAGATTTATGGCAAAATGAAACTAAGATTTTGATTTAAAAATGAGCCTCAAACTGATAGTAAATTGAGTTTGTAAAATAGTAAAAAAAATTAAAAATTAAGCTCTAATGAAAAGATATTGCGTACAACTTTTGAAATATTTTTGATAATATCGTTTTGTAATGAGCTTTTCTTTAATGAAATATGGCATTTATTCATAATTAAAAGAATGGCATTATGGCATTATTAAAAGAAATGCATAGTTTAAAGTACCTTCTTTTCCTTTGATGATCATTTTTAAAGTTGCAGCTTAAAAGATTGATATTTATATATTATTTTATATGCAACTTAATACCTTTTTGGTTTCCACTGTCTGCATTCAGATACGTAAACATTCCGCGCGTTTAATCATGCTTCACCAAAACGGGAGTGATATGAAGGCTAGTGGAGCAGATGTTTATTTTTTTATTTGACAAACTTCGAATCAATACATACAGATATCAAATCAAAGTATATTTGAAAGTTATATCTAGAATAAAAATTAATTTTGCAAAATCTGAGTTGTGTGAAAAATATGGCTACAAGAAGAGGTTAAAGAAAACGAAGAGAAAAGGTCTTTGGAAAAACATTATTTGTCTTTAGTTTATCAAGCCATCTTCTTTATAATTTCCTTTAAGTTCAAGTCAATCACATATTTCCTTTACAATAAAGAGTCATGTCGGAGAATGGATAGGGAATAAATATTTATTTTGTAAAAGGAAAAAAAATCGTCAATGGATTATTTATTATGTTTGATAGAAATTTATTTAATTAAAAAGATCAAATATTAATCCCCAAACTGTAGAATTTTTGAAACCACTGTTTAGAAGCAACGTTTGCAAATAAGTCTTTTTGAATGGTTATTTCTAAATATAACTGTATGCAATGACTCTGTGATAGTAGACTGAAATTGATTTGAATGAGTCAATAACAATATAGCATGCGAAATGCCAGTGATAAATGAAGATAGGATTTCAGATTCAAAAGAATTAAACCATTTCTATACTTTTAGACAAACACGCAATGATTGATAATTTAAATTATCATTAACAAGATTATCATTGCGTGATAATAACAATACATTTTTATCAATGCCGAAAACAAATCAATTCATTTCCTTGTATTTGATAAATATCTCAGAAAAATGTCATCCTTAATCAAATCAATTCATGTTGTAAATGAATTGATTTCACTGCTAATATTGAAAGATATATCATTTTTATTTCAAAAATAACCTGTAAAAAATGTTCTTTTAACAATCAAAATAAAGGATTCTTTATTCAGACTATCTTTCTTTATTTTTCCTTGTATTCCACATCCCTTCGGGCATGTGAAAGCTTCAACTCGTCTTTAAAAAACGTTTTCTCTTTCCAAATTTTTTTAGGGAAAATACCATCCCTTTTTCTTTATATTTCCTTTTCATTCTTTCACTTTATTGGAAAACACCTTTGTGTTCATTTTCCCGAGTCTTTTCTTCGCAAAAATAAAGAAACGGTGAAACATACTTAAAACTATATCTGATTCAAAGTTTTTTTAAAAAGGGATGAAATTTATTCATTTTTTAGCAATTCAGAACGTTATAAGTATCATTCTAGATGTTTGGAAAACATTTAGAATTTATAAATATAAACTGAAAATTAGTTTATACATACTCAGAAAATATTTAGCAGAATAATATCTGTTCGTTTTTATCGCTCTAATTTTCTGGGTTTTTTAATTTTAATATTTAAAATCTAAATTTATAATTTCAAAACAATTTCTAATTTGCAAAGAAAGTGTTTATTCATTTCCAAAACTGTAATAATTTTAAATAAAATAATTTATTTTCCGTTAAAATTTTTCCCAAATCTTGCATTTAAATTTTTTTCGAAATGATTATTTTTTTTAATTTTTATCTTATCATCTTTAAAGGATTCATTTTTACATAATTTTTTCAAATAATTAAGTATATAAGGTATGTAAGCTTTAAAAATGCATTTTGGTTTTAAAATACAAATTTAATACAAGAGTTTTTTGTATAGTATAATATTATATATTTTAGAAATATTGTATGAAT
The DNA here is from genome assembly GCF_947563725.1 of Argiope bruennichi. Lineage (NCBI taxonomy): Eukaryota > Metazoa > Arthropoda > Arachnida > Araneae > Araneidae > Argiope > Argiope bruennichi. The sequence goes on from NC_079163.1 coordinate 130,900,842, forward strand.
GCACATTATAAAAATGGATTCAAATATATTATATCTATTCACACTGCGAATCAATAAGAATGCAATATTTTTTCAAATTTTTAATACACAATTTATAATGTAAATGAGTCTCTATAAATTGCAAATAATTCTCAGACAAAATAAATGTTTTTTCAGATAATTCCTTTATAAAACATTCTATTTAAAAGTAAAGTATTCTGCTCAATGTACTGCGTATTAAATACAAGAAGAAAAGTAAAAATTCGTTTTTCTTCTTTTTCTTTGTAGGTTTCATTTTACCAACATGTTTGGGTTTTTTTTTTTTCATTAAAATAAAAAATACACACTCTCCTTTTACAGATTATGATTTCGAAATAATAATCCTTGAATAATACTGAATTCATGAATGGCATAATACCTTCACTGTAGCATTAACACTTAAAAAATATTACGCCGAAACGAATAATTGATGATTTCACAATAAGCAATGAAAATTTATTGCTTTATTAATTATCAACAGTATTTCTTTGTAACCCCCACCATCCAGATTATTATTTGTTTGTTAAAAAAAATACTGGAAAAATTAATTCATATTTAGACTTATTCATTTACTCTAGATAAAGTAATAAATTAATCTCATCTTTTAAAATAAATAAATTAATTAATTTCATTTTAATTAATTGATTAAAATTATCTATTCATTATTCGTTTGTATCAGGATCAGGTTGCCAATTAAAAACATGTAATCTAAGTACAATTGACGATATTTGTTATTTAAGGTAGATTACTCCGATAATGCCAGATGTCATCACCATATTAGAAAGGGTTAAATACAAGCATACTTTTTAACTTTTTCTTTGCAAGCTGATGTAGATTTCAAACCACTAAGCTATCAGGATTTCTTCATTTCTGATCATCTGAGAGGGATTCTAATCACTCTACTGATAATCTTACTTCCTCTAATTTAGCATAATAACATGTGTGATGATTAGATCTATTGCTAATTAAGGAAAAAAAGAATAGGTAACTCTAATAAGGAAAGTCGAAAACGATTAGTCATTTTTCCTTCATTAATTAAAAATGAGTGTAAATCAGTTTCTTGTTTTCATCACAAGAAGTCACATTTAACAATTTAAACGATTTTTTTGATCTACAAAATCGTTTAAATTGTTAAACGTTTTTTTTTTAATTTGATAAGTTTTTTTAATTCAAAAAATATTTATATTTTAATGAATGCATGATGATATGCAATAAAATATTTTCTTATAAAAACTGACACATTGAAAAGGCGCTCTAGAAAAATAAAATCACTTACACTTGAATAACAATCAACAAACTTATATTCGCGAACCACATGCATATTTTGAAGTACATGCAAGTAACTAAAATAAAACTGAAGAAAACAAAAGGATTATTGTTCCATTTCTAAAATTTTAAAGAATATTGATCGAATAATGTGGTTTCATTCATATTAAACCTTATGAACGGCAAATTGTTCTTTGGCCCATTCTTCAGAAGATGCCTTAAATATACATCATTTTACAAGTGAGAGATATCCAGCAATTGAAACAGTCCCTGATTAAATACACTCTCTTGGCAAAACATACATGCTCCATTTGTTTTCTTCCGATCAACAAACTTCAACTAATATATCAAACTTTACCTAATATATATTTATTAGATTATTTTGTTATATTATTTATTTTTGTATTAATAATTTATTTTTTATATTTTAGATTCCTAAAATGTAACGGAAAAAAGTCCTATCACGGATATGAACAAAGAATTGCCCCATAAATCGGTATGGGTCGAGTGCAAAACGAAATGTTATTTCCCGGGAATGCAGTTTGATTGCTCACACCAATAAAACCCAGTCAGAAGGATTTTTGGAACCCTTTTTTTAAAATTTTATTATTTGAAGTATTTCCAAATCTTTCCAGTTAAGATCGATGCTTGAAATTTAAATTCTGAGCAAGATCGATGCTTCAAATTGAAATTCTGAGAGGGATATTGTTGACACTTTTGTCACAAATGTTTACTAATTCATAGGCCAAAGTAAAAACACAAATCACAATTACTAACATGTAATGTTATCGTAAAAGAAAAATTGTAAATCAGTCATTTAGAAATAGTCCTAGGAAATGCATCCTGATTGCTTTGACTGAATAAAACCGATGAAATCGATTTTTTGTAAATTAATTCATATCTTTGTTATCACTTCCCATACATTAATAGCTCTCGCCTGATTTTTAAATTGCTAAGAGTAATATACTTGACAATTTTATCAAAAATGCTTGTTGATAGAAAATATTTCATAAATTTAATTTAAATCTACAGATCTATAATAAAGGGTTTCCCTATGATTCAAACAGAATTAAACAAATGAGACTGATTTTCTATAGGCTTTTTAATTTTAATACATATATAATTAATACTAATAACACATAAATTTAATTTTTTTTATAACTACGCATTTACGAGACTCCAATTATTTTTAAATTGCAATGATACATTGGTTCAAATTTTTGTTGACTCTTCTAAGTTAAGAAACTATTTCAGAGAATATGCTCAGCTTTTTTATGCGGTTTTTCTAATATTCATGAATTGAGAGTTCAAATGTTTTTATATGGCTTTAAATTTTCCTGAATGGTAATTAAATTTCCTTTACATTTGTGACTTTCGAATGTTTCAGATCGTATAAAGAATAGATTTTATTCTTCCATCTCAAAATTTAGTTGATCTGCAATCTAGAAGAGAGCATTTCAGAAAATCTTGGTTAAATCTTCAGATATTGAACAAACGAGAACCTTGCACAGATCTCACAACCCATACTCACAGCAAATGAAATGCGAAATCCCTCTACAAAGTGCACAGAATCTATAAAATTTTGTATTAAAGTCAGTTGATTCTTTACTTTTGTTTGAAGACAGACACAAAAATACAGTCAGCAGTCCTATTCAGCTCACATAAACCACTCAATCATAGCAACTACGAAATTCGGAATGGCGTGTGTTGAATTTGAAATTTGAAAATACAAATATTTCTTCAATACGCTGATTATTTCTTAACATCCACCATCGTTAACCATTTTATGACATTCGTTTCTGCTAAAACCTTCAATTTACCAAACTGCCCTAACGAGTTTTGAAATGATTAATAGCTTTACAGCAAGTTCGATGTATTTTTATGTGAGTGTTTTTAAAATCCTTTACAACACGGGGATGGGATCATTACCTTTTATAAAATCTTCATAATCAATAGATAATTATACAATAGAAGACATTAAAAAGGTATTGTCATTACTAAAGCAACGTAAACAGTATGAAATATTTTAAGTAACCAAAATATCTAAAAACTTTTTTGTGATCAAACATATTAAATAAAACCTTTTTTCGGTAATATAATTAACTATAGAACATAAATTTTTCTCTTTTGGCGAACGTTTTTAGAAAAATATATGGCATATTTGAAAGATCCGTTACATTCTCATGCACTAGGGAATTTTTTATATGTATTAATTGTTATTCAGCAGCCCATATTCAAGTTTCTTGCCATTTATCCCTCTGATCGGAATATAGATAGATAGGATTGCTAAAATACTCATTAAGTGTATTTATACTTAAAGGAGGCTCCTGTTAGATGATTAAACATGCAAAGGCTGCTACAGAAGAGATGAACTATTGTTGAGGATGGCTTTGCATTCTTGGTGAACTTTTTGGTTGTCTGGCTTTCCTTTTCTTTCTTTCTTTCTTTCTTTCTTTTTTTCTTTTTTTTTTTTTTTTGGTTGAATTTTTATAATAACCATAATTAGTAATAATAATTTATAATAAGTAGCAAATTAGGTTAAATTTAGATACTTGACAATAGCATTCACAGAATGATTCTAGTCAATTTGAGAAACATTTCATTTCATTTGAATTATTAGGATAACTTTTGCGTTGAAAATTACTTCTAGGAACGAACTGCAAAATTTTTCGAAATGGTCTGATGCTGAGAAATTTTCCAGAATTCCACTCTGCACCATCCGAATAATTTAAGATAATCAACTGATTTAGCATGGACTAAGCAAATATAAATAATGGGACTTCTTTAAAATCGAAAAGCAACCTGCTGATCTTCCGCTCCCAAATCCGGTACATCTTTACTAAGACTGTCTAAGCCGAGAATGAGCTGGCCAGAATTGGCCACTTACAAAGATTTGCTATCTATCTTCAAACGACAGTTTTAATTCATTGGGCTTAAACACGCCTAGAATAGAATGAAACATATCACTGGATTCAATCTGTACTCATGTAATATACGTGAAATTCTAAGTGTTAACTTAATTTTACAATCAATTGCACATGCTACAGGAGGAAAAGGCACAGGATGCTACAGTAAAACTTAGGATGACTTACATTTAAGCTTTAGATGCCACGCCAGTATAGGTTTGTCATTGACTGATGTTTCATGAAATCCCTTTCTCGAAATAAAATTATAGTAAAATATTTTTAACTGTCTAAATTGAAAAACTTAGAAATATATCTTGAGATGTTCATGTCAGCTTTTACGTCCAATTCATCTTATTTTCATATCTTATGCAGCTTTCACAAACGAAATAAAGTGAAAAATGGCATGGATCAAAACTATGCTGGTATCATTAAGTTGAAAACATTTCAAGTTCGGAGAGGATTTCAAAAATCAGTCCCATATAGAACTTATGATCGTAAAAATAGATGATAAAAACTTCACAATCAGAGAGCTAATTATTTTTTAAAAAAATTATCAAAAAGTATTTCCAAACAGAATTTGTCAACCAGGAAACTAAAATGCAAAAAATTCTGCATAAATAAAAATAAAACCGTCTTTACTTGAAATAACGCTCTAATAGTTTTCGATTGCTCATGAACTACTTGTTTATCACAGCCATAACTGTTCCTGACAGAAAGGTAGTTTCTTCTTGGTTGTTTGTCACAGGGTTCCTGATGAGATTTATTTTCACGCAGTGTGATTGGCCACTTGTCCGTGAATCTTCACTGAAGCATTCTTTTTTTGCTCCAGATTACGGCGAGCAAGCCTCTTTAACTGCTCTTTAGTAAATAAATCACAGGTAGAGTTGCAGAAGTTAACTGGCTTCAGATTGCAGATGACAATTATTTCCAATTCACTTTTAAGTGGCACCCACTAAAATTAGGTGATGCAGAATTTGCTCTTCCTATTTCAATAGTATTTTCTGTAACCATTTTAATGACAAATTATTGCTTTTTTCTCATGAAAGAAGATAAATGTTTGGGATATCAGATTAAAAGAAAGGATGGAAATTGCTCTTTCATTTTTAGACTGCAATTTAATTTTTTTGATATCTATGTATTCAAGAAGACAATATTTTTTTTCTTTTCTTTTCCAATAAATAAAGTATGAAATTTACTTTAATTGCAAGACAAAATCGGCATGTATTACTAGATAGCATCTAATCGAAATAAAAATCAGGCTTATTTTTCGGATGTCTAAGTTATTCCTTCCTTTTCTTTTTCTTCATATTCAGAACTTAATTTCATACATTTATTAAATGACAAAACAATAATAATTAGCTAAGGATTGATTAATAATTCATTAAACATTATTTATTTTGTATATAATATATATATTAAAAATACTGCCTTAATGTAAATTTCTTATATTAAAAAGGATTGAGACGAATTTCCTGTTTATTTCTTTATGATGCTCTTTATGAATAGATTCTTAATTTTTAAGAAATAAATATATATACGAACTAACCACAAAACTCACATAGAATGCTTCTGCAAAACACTCATTTAAAAAAGGAGAATTCTAAATGTTATTTTCTCAATTTTTACATTTTATTTTGACTTTATTAAATTTACGAAGAGGAAAGCCATTTTCCCATACAAAAAAATGTGCTCTTTTAAGGTGAGAAGATGAATCCCTCAGTTGGTTATCCAGAAGTTTGGTATAAAATTATTCTTTCATGCGCTTAAGAATAATCAGTTCTGGATAGCTTCTAAAGACGTATAACCAATCTTATCGTCAACTGTCAACTACGCTTTTTTTTCTTTTTAGCAATTTTATTGCAAAATTTTAAATTTTCCATTCAAATGTAATCTTTATAACTAAATGCTTTTAGAGGGAGAGGGGATTTGTTGTCTGACATTTAAGTAGTTTTCCAAATGAGAAGAAAATAGAAATAAATTCATAACTTAAAATTCACTCTTTTTTTTTTTTTTTCTACTTATGGCACCAATAGATTATTTAAGTCCTCGAAGAAAACTAATAATTCTTTTGTACTAATTGATCTCTACACAAATACTATTACAAGCATTTGCTTTATGTCGCAGAAATAAACAAAAAAAGTAGTGAAAATTACTGAATGACTGCATCTGATTTTTTTTTTTTTTAGTTGTTTCCTCTCAAGAGAATTCGGTTCTGATTGATGATTTGCATAATATATATTTGCGTGGCATCGTGTCAGCCGAGGATAAAACTAAAGTCGACAAATATAAATTCATGCCCTTCCTGTATCGTGACCGATACAATTCTTTTTCTTCCCCTGATATTTAAAAAAACTGAATTAACATTAAAATATTAAAATTATATTTAAAAAATTAGCTTTTTGAGAAAAAAACCATCGCTTTGATAAATATTGCATATAAAGTAAGTAATTGTTAAATATATAAATCAATCGTTTGCACTTTTTGAATATATTCTTTTCTATTCGTTTTAAAAATCAGGTTTTTCAAGCGATTTACGTTTAAGTATGCGTTTATCATTTAATAACTGACAATTACCGATAAATTTTTACGTCATGCACCACTTTTCTTCAAAGTAAGTCAAATCTTCTGGTCGTGATATCTTTGCGTGAGTAATCATTGGCATTTTAGTCGTAATAATAGAAATCGTGAAATCATGAAAGGAAATTCCAGTCTAACAATAGTTGCTTCACGCCTTCAAGATTGCGTGATATATTCTAATTTTTAAAAAGTCGGCTTATTTTTATTCGATTCTTTTAATAATTCGTTTCTTTTTACTTCTTAAAGTATGTTCCTTTACTTTTTAAAGCGACTCTTGGAATTACGTTTATTGCAAATTAATAATATTGTTGATAAAAAACCTGGATATATACAAAGAAAGAAATTCAAAGCTTTTTTAAAGGATTTATTCTGATATTTTTGACAGGCAAATTTATAAAATACTAGTTGATATATCGGCTAGGCTTGGTATTAAAACCCTTTCATGTATGATATTTTTAACTCAAAAATTACTTTTGTAATATATTTTATAAAACACAAAGTCCTTTTATAATCTGCATCTAACTGAAATTAGAATTTGAATTAAACCAGATGAATTTTAAAAAACCACCAATAGCTCATTTTCCCCGAAAGTTATTAATATTTATAGTTTTAGTATAGCAAAATTTGTACTAAATGCTGAAGTAAAAGAACGTTTGTCTTCCTTTGGGTGATTGACTGAAGCTAAATTTTAAGCACAGCTAAAGTACTACTTAAAAAAAATAAAAACACAGGGTCAAAAAATGTATTAATATAAAAGAGAAATTTTAAATATAATAATAAAATAGTTCCAAATGTAGAAAAGACAAAATTTTTGTTTTTCCAATTTTATTAATATTGATCTAATTTTTGTATTTTATAAAGTTTGACCGTATTCTTTGTATATATAAATGTGAAAAATTTGGTTGAATGTTGTTGAGGAGGAAATGTTTCAACAATGACTTTTGTTTATAATAAGATTAAACATTCTGTACATGGTAAATACAATCGATGTTATTGAGCCAAATACTTTTAAGGATCCCTTCTATTTCTGATAATTTGAGTTGAATAATTATTGCATGTGTCATAATAGGTGGATTCACTCATAAAAGGCTTATCAATATGTTCCTATCGAGGGGCATCTCAGATACAAGGATGCTTTGGGGACGTATGAATTGAGTGATCATCATTCCGATGTTGGGTTGTACATATGGGTGCAATTACCTTTTTAATTTTCGGGGCAATTTTTCTACAAAATACAATTAAAACGTATGTTGCTCATAGCAAAAATCCTCAATATCTATAGATTACTGCAATAAAACATCTATCAAAGACGTGTTCTTCTACTACGCTTACATGCCGCATTTCATTTTGAATAGGTTGTTTAATGCGATTTTACCAGCAATTTGTGAATTCATTCTTTGTACATATGTGTATTTGCAATGTGAATTGGCTTCTTCACATAATTCAATTTCTGTTCCTTCTCATTTTTCTTGCATTAAATCCATTCTCTGCGTAGGAGCATCTCATATATGGGGGTTGATATGCTTCCGATAAAGTGGTTGATTCTTGCTTTTTGGCTGAGCATCGGCTGTGGGATCAAGTTACCCCACTTCCATAAAGAAAAGTACTTCCTATGGGAAGAGTTGTACTGCGGCCTATAAGAGCCGTTAGGAGTCAACTTTAGTACTCCATTGCGTCGCGACGATGATCATTTAGTTCACCTTTGACAGCAGAGCAGAGGTAACTCCCACGTGATTACATGAAATGCAACTTACATTTTTATTTTTATATTTTTAGAAAAGTTGATGAATTGAATTCATGCTTATTATAAATGAACCGTGCTCATTTCATTTTGAAGCCCAGTGTGCATATTGTAGGAGTAAGAAGAATATTAGACTGCAAGCACAATTACGTTTCGCTTATGAGCGCCACATGACTAGAACTCATGTTATTAATTCTTATTGGATCTTTTTGAAGCGCCTTATGCTATATCGCTTTTCAAACTCAGATTTAAAAGCATAAAATTAGAAATACGGAATATATCTGTTTGAAAATTGTTTTCGGGAAATTCTTGATTTTCGTAATAAAATATATTGCGGTTACTCGTGAAATAAATATTAGTATTTTTTTTATGTACCACGTGATTGTAAAAAATTATTAAAAATAGGTGTATGAAAAAGATAATAATTTCTTATTGTGTAAAAGGGCAGAATATTTTTATAAAATCATTTTTCTAATTATAATTGTGAAAAAATAAAAGAAACCATGAAATAAAGAAGTTTTTCTGAAGGGATTAAACTGATAATTTGATGGCATGAGTCAAATAAAATAATAAAAATGGACTAAAAATATTTTCAAAATCTGACGATGCCTAAATATAGAATCATTTGATTAATTAATTATTTTCTTAGATCTTAGAAGTAAGCACGCTTATTTAACCTCAGTTATTTCGGAAGAAGATAAATTCGTTGATAACCAGCAATTTCACGATAGAAATATTCAATTTAAAAACAAAAATTCCGAACTGCACATCATTCAGTGTTTAGTTTAATATTCTAAAAGAAATAGAGAAAATTACAATATGATTTCTTTGTTAAATTATTTCTCTGCCACCCACCAAGTTGAAATGACATAGGGAAAAGAGGGGTAAGGACGTTTTGTAAGTAATATTTAATAAAGAACGGCAGTTATAATGACATGAAATTTCATTTATTTCCCATGTGATTTTGAATTACCTTGTTCAATATTTCCTTTTGTTCATGATTTCCTTTTAGTTCAAAAGTACAAAGGAATTTTGGTATAAAAAGCAGAGTCATTCATTTTTGAGAAGCGATTACTCACGTATACAGACAGAAAGTCCATTGAAGGATTTGCTCCAATAAAAAAATTACAATTCTGGCAAAAAAAAAAAAAAACCGTTGTATTTTTGTGATTGCATGCACACAGACGAATTTCATATAAAATTCGATATAAATGTGTATTATTTTGCAAAGACTGCCGGTTAAAATTCACTTTTCTAGCTTGTTCAATTTTTGAGTCTTTTCACTTACATACATATTCCCCTAAAGATTTGAAGAAAGTCTAGAAAAATGTATCAAAATCTTGAGGTTAGTAATTTTTGAAGATTTTTCTTTTGGTAGTTCAGATATCTGTCTTTGTGTTTTCCGATAAATGTTGTTGCAAACTTCTTTTCGCTTGTTTGTCTCGGCTTTGGTTGAAAAGGAGTAGATTTACTTCGTTAAACTGTTTATATTTTTGGAAAAAAAATTAATCAAAATGTTGGACTTCTCCTTCATATAGTTTTTCTCTCATGTAAATCCTATAATTACCTTTCCTACTTGAAAATGAAACACTGGCTAAATTTTCCTTTTTTATTTACAGGTCTTATCCTTACTCCTCTAAGAAATGGAACAATCACAACAAAAAATTATGAAACGTCAGATATTCGACGCAACATAATATTGGCGACCAAAGACAGAGAAACTGAATTCCATTCCAAGCCACAAACAAAGAAGTTTCGTATTCGACGTAACGTAATGCAGATGGCGAGGATGTTGAAATGCATGTCAGGATGTAATCCTTTAAGCTACAGAGGCTATGGATGCTATTGTGGATATATGGGATCGGGTCAACCTGTGGACGATATTGACAGGTAAATATACGCTAATTATTGCATAGAGTCGATTTTAGATTGGTGGTAGGAACTTACAATTCTTAAGATATTGTAAATTAAAGATTCTGTTTGAATACTGAAGAGCCCGAAGCGCTTGTTAAGTAAAGAATGCAAAGTAAAGAACGAATCTTCCTTTCTTTCAGTTGCGAGTTTGCTTGTATCTCTCAAAGGAAGTAGTAATAGATATTTACATTTTTTATTTTTTATACATATATTACATACTTTTGATGAAATCATACTTTTGAAACAGATATGTACATATTTTTGTGTATCAACTATTAAAATACGAACTTTATTGCGATTTTTAAAGTGGGAGCAGGAAGCGGGAGATCGGGAATATATTATTTTTGAAATAGAAATTGTGCGTTTCAGTATTCAGTATTCCTGCTCTAAGAATCTCAGGAATCAGAAGTGAAGTTTTTCATACGGCCCAACAAACATAACAGTTCTTAAGAAAATTCTTTATAAAAATTTCGCAGTTTAATTTTCTTAACTAAGCATGATTATTAATCTCGAAAATTGGCTCATGAAATTATTTCCATGTTTAAATGAAGGAATTACATTGTTTACAAGACAGCCTTTGAAGAAAAAAGATGGAAACTTAGAAGAGGTACCAAATATCAGAAAAAACAGCAATAACTTTATTGTTGTTCCCATTCTTTTTTATACTGCATTTTGGAAATACAATAAAAATGCATTTCTGTAAAAAATAAAGTTTTTTTTTTTCGACTTACATAAACTTAGATGTAGTTTTTATTGGCCCATGCCAGTATTTGTGTTCGGCGCCTTTGCTTTAAAAAATCCTTTTCGCCTAATAACTATATACCAAATGATTTCTTAAGTTAATTTAAGAAAACTAGTTGAAGGTATGCTTCTCATGTACCATTATATGCCATTGGACAATAAGAAATAAACTTCTCATTATTAATAGGTATTACAATGTATTTCGAGTGATAAGGTATTGTCTAATGTAGCCAAATTTATATACTCCTCTGAGATCATATTCTTTTGCTTTCTGAATTACGTCTATTTTTTTTAAATTTGGCAGTACTCAAAGAGATTGTGGAAGTAAAAATATTAAAATTCTCAGATATATTTCAAAATTTTACTTCTCGCAAATCTTCCTCATCTTCTACAATTATACTTAATCAATGAGACACAAGTGAACTTTATAAAATGCAGCAGAGCAAAAATTTCTGAGCCAACTGGCGTGAGTTTTTCTACGCCAGTTGGGGTAACGCTATGCAGATTAGAAATTTTTAATTTCCTTTATTCTGTTTTATTTTAATTCAAAAGTTCTTCAGAATGAATCTGAAAGATCGATTAATTAACAATGTTTAATTTTAAATGCATCAAACATTACGAAAATAAACAGAATCGTTTGAAATAATCAGCCGAAAAATCTTAAGCCTAGCCTCATTGCTGTTGGGGGAAAAAACTGAACTCTTACTCATTTGGAGGTGGGGAAAATGAATATTTTTTTGTCGGGAAAGGTAGCTTTTAATTAATAATTAAAATTCTAATTAAAAATTCAAAAAAGGGACCACAGGTGCACATTCCCGACCTCTCAGGTATACATGTACCAAATTTGGTAGCTGTAGGTCAAATGGTCTTTTCTGTAGAGCGCCAACACACACACACACATTGAGCTTTATATATAAGTATAGATGTTTTTTTAAAGCAAGCGAAGAAGGGAAAAAAATTATTCTAAAAAATTGGGTAAAGCAGGTGTTCTGTCTTAGAGACGACTTTTCCCTTTCTAGCTCTGTTCCCATGGAGACAGGCGCATGCGCAGTTTGTCTAGAATTTTGATACGTTTCTTTTTTATGTTTAGTTGTTTTTTTTAAAGCAAGCGAAAAAAGGAAAAAATTATTCTAAAAAATTGAGTAAAGCAGGTGTTCTTATTAAATATGTTATTTTTTTTAAAAAAATGAAACGAAAAAAGGGAAAAGTTATTCTATAAAATTGGATAAAGCAGATGTTTTGTCTTAGAAACTTCTTTTCCCTTTCCAGCAGTGTTGCCATAGAAACCGGCGCACAGCTGTTTACACGTTTATGTTTAGCCATTCAGATTTTATAATGTATAATCAGAGTAACGGTGAATATCAGTGTGTTCGTGTTCGTCAATAAATGTTAATTTTTTTAATAACATGATTAATGAAAACAGAGCCACTGAGCATTTAAACCTTATGGGTACTAAAAAATATCTTTCTTAATTTATGTAATATCTCAAGAATTTGTCGACCAACCGGTTCGCCAATCTTAATGTTCGTTAAAATTTTTATAATTAAATATTGTATGCAATTCCTACTTTAATAGCTTCTTCATCAAAATATTTTAAAACTTCAAATTTTGATTGGCATATAATTTATTCATAATATTATAAAGGCCTTCAGTCATAACGTAATATGTATCTCTCTAATTTTCTGTTAGCACCCGCAGAATTTATGGTTTAAATTAAAGTGGAAAGAATTAATCTGCAATTAATATAATAATATTTTTTACTGAAACAAAGCATTTTTTTATAATCTGATTACTGAAAATAGAGTCACTCAGCGTTTAAATTTTATGGGCACTAAAGAATATCTTTTTTAATTTATGTAATATCTCAAGAATTTGTCAACAAAATTTTCTTAGATTCATCATGAGCAGATCGATTAATTAACAATGTTTAATTTTAAATGCATCAAACACTAAGAAAATAAAACGAATCGTTTAAAATAAATGGTTGAAAACAGGCTTAAAAAAAACTACTTAAAAAACGATGTACTTAAAATTATAAGCATATACAAAAAATATATAACTAACATTAATACATTTTAATTACAAAAGCATACAACGAACCTAAAAATAATTTAAATCCAGTCCGCATCCGTTGATAATAATTGTCAACACAATGCGGAATTCAGAACACAATGCACATGCGTGAATTTTCAACGCCAGTTACGTAACGCAAATACGTGATTTTTTCTACGCCAGTTGGGGTAACGCTATGCGGATTAGACATTTTTAATTTCCTTTATTCTGTGTTATTTTAATTCAAAAGTACTTCAGAATGAATCTGAAAGATCGATTAATTAACAATGTTTAATTTTAAATGCATCAAACATTAAGAAAATAAACAGAATCGTTTGAAATAATCAGCCGAAAAATCTTAAGCCTAGCCTCATTGCTGTTGGGGGAAAAAACTGAACTCTTACTCATTTGGAGGTGGGGAAAATGAATATTTTTTTGTCGGGAAAGGTAGCTTTAAATTAATAATTAAAATTCTAATTAAAAATTCAAAAAAGGGACCACAGGTGCACATTCCCGACCTCTCAGGTATACATGTACCAAATTTGGTAGCTGTAGGTCAAACGGTCTGGCCTGTACAGCGCCAACACACACACACACACACACACACACATTGAGCTTTATTATAAGTATATAGATTGGAATCAGTCCATTAACCCCTCAGCTCGTTCTCGATCAGCAAATTCAGAAAATTTAGTCGTATTACTTTCAAAATAGTAATTCAATTATAATTTTTAAAAGTTACACTAAATATTAAAAACCAATATTTGACATTTATAGTTTGTCTACAGAATACATTAGTGTTTCATGTTACTAAGAATAATCAATGGACGGATTGTAAAATATATATATAAGGTATGTAATTCTAAATTACATTCATAATACGCCCTCCATACAATTTATTTTCATAAGTAGCAGCTGTTTCATAAGTAGCATAAGTAGCAGCTTATAGGTTCAGCATGAGAAACTTTTTAAATGCAATATTTTGATTCAAACCAAATTATTGTAATTTTTTTTTTTTTTTTTGCTTTGTATTTATTAAATTGGAGTTCATCACGTTTATTTATTTATCAATATTTAAAAAATTATAAATAAGTAGGTGTGATGCGTTGATAAACAACAATGGGATTCTGAATTTCCATTTCTCCAATAGATTGTTTTTGCATCAGGCAATTTATAACGCAAATAGATTTCAACCAATCGATATTTTCTGTTATTGAAATGTAAATCAATAAAACATAAGTTGACTATAACAACAGCAGGTCATAAAAAGAATATTTATACCAATTCGCTATCACTAATGAAGGTCACTGTAAACTAGATTTTGACCAGTATAAACTAGATTTTTCCCGAGTCCTGCTGTCGCATCAACTTAACAATAAACGTGCGTTTCCTACGATTACCCCCGCAATGCATTGGAAAATTGCTGCTATCTAAACCATGAGGCATTGAAAGAAATACGCGTTTACATCAGCATGACGAATAACTGCTGCTGCTTAAGTCATATATAAATGAGCGCATTGAAAAAGCTGGTTGAAGAAAGAAAGTGTGTCAATGGCCTTGGCCTTCACCAAAGGTGTGTCGTGTGAAGGCCGCCATTCTGCCGCCAAGTCCGAGAAACGTCCTTGCCCTTTCCAGCGAAAAGAGAACAAGAGAAAAGAGCTGAGAGAAAGGGCGGTACGAATTTCTCATTTTGACAACTCACGACCTAACTTCGCCACTCTTTTAAGATTTTGGGAACACCAAACCCCTTCTTGGGAATGTAGCAAGGCTATGAAAGCGGAACTTGGGTGACCCTCCCACAAGGAAATAGCCCTCAAAAAAATCTTTCTTTGCTACACATTTCTACTTCAAAACACATTTCTTTTCAAACTCGTCTTTCAACACTGATGATGACTCACGCTTGTCCGATGAAACTGGTCGGAAAGGTAACCCCAGTGTAACATCGTTGGTAGATTCCTCAAAAACGGCGCTTTGTTCAAATCCAAAGTAAACGAAACAATTTTTTTTAAAAAGGGGGTCAAGCTCTAAAAATTGGAAATATATATTATTATATTTTTAATGATTAGAATAAATATATTTACTATAAATGTTTATCATGAAAATAACAAATTCAAGCACATTAAATAATGTTTGTTTCAACAGATCTAATATATATTGTAGAATACTAAATCGACTGTATGCATCACTTTTGCTATAAACTTTCGACGAGCGCCGGTTCGTTTTCTGAATGATCAAGCTAATTTCTATTCAACAATATTTAATTAACAATTCCATACTCTTCATTGCAGAACGCTCACCATAGAACGCCACCCACGAAACGAGACACGAACAAGAAATAATAAAGCACAAAAATTAGAATTTATAGAAGAACGATTGCCACAATTGGCGAACTATCATCTGACATGGCGATAATAACAATATATATATATTTTTTTTTATTTAACATAGTATATAACAACAGACAGTTTTTTTTTATTTTGCATATATTTGAATTTTGGCAAGATGCGGCATCTTGCTGAATGTTATTTAAAATTACTTGCTTTTACTGTAGGAATCATAGATTTCGTTATTTGCTTTAAAGATCTGTGAGGTTCTCTCTTGAAATTTGTGCTTGTTTCAGTGAGAAGATCATTATTTCTGTTCATTACTTATCATATATGTGAGGTTTTTTTTTTTTTTCTTACTTTAAAAGTCTTATTATGTTTTGTATTTTTCAATAATTCCCAAATTTTGAATAAGATATCTTTTTCTCTCGAAATGTTTCATTACATCAAATATTATTCTGCAAAATGAAATGTTATCAGGGTTTAAAATAGTGAAATTTAGAGCAGTGGTTCTCAGTCGTTTAGCACCTGAAATTCAGCTTTCCTCGTCTCTAATCGAGTTTTCTACCAATAATTTTTGAAGGATTTTTGTTTCCTATCCATTCGATCTTGGGATTTTAAATAACATCATAATGCTATTTGTTGGTTATTCACTTATATTTATTTATTCTAAGAATGAAATTTTATTTTTGCTTTAACAACAATGAGTCTTTAATTATCTTGATTTCAATAATTATTTTATCAGATTTTCCTCACGTCTTCACATGTTCAGCTCTCTTTTTTTTATATCCAGAGTGCGTTAAGTCTACCGGCGTTGGTCAATTATCCTCTTGTTGGTGTTAAAGTTTAGACAATGGTATACAGGTATTGGTAGAATGTATCATTCTTGTCGTCCGACTGCTGTTCCGAATGGCAAAGTCCGTTCCAAAACAGCAGTCTTTTAGCTTCAAAACAAAATATTGATTTATCAACTCAATGAATGTTTTAATGAAGTTTCTTTCGTTTTCATTGATTTCTGTCATTTTCTCTCTTTCGGTTCAAAAAAAAATTAGAAAACCCAAATAAATCTTGGATTGAAAGCCTGAAGCATTATCTTTCAAACGTTTACAAACCATTTTCTTCCGTGTGAAATGAAACTTAATTCTTACTCAAAGGGATTTGTTAGACCATACACGTTTCAGCCAGTTCCTTCTATATGGAAAAAGTCTAAATCTATGTAGGAATGTATTATGAAAGAAACTCAGTTAATATTAAATAATATTTAAAAATGCAAACTCGCGAAGGTAAGTCATGTCCCGCTGAAATTGATTTTGCCTGCACTCACTATTGTTTGATTTGATTATGTATCATTACATTTCGTTTCTGTTCTGATTTTTTGTTCAGTATTGTTAGACAGATGCAGAATCAAGTCGCTTTATTATGACCACAAGTTAGCATCCAGAGCTAACACAGTGTGTCGGTTTAACAGCAGTTAGAGGAACTAAAAGTGACTCAACAAGGTACTGAAAATATTCACAGACTGCAGCTGGAAGGTAGTAAAGAGTTTACGGTGGATAAGTCTAGAGGCCGAGGTGATTTCACAAATTTTAGAATATGTATAAATTTGAGGAATTTGGGAATTGATCCTTGTACATTTCAGCCTCTGACATAGAATTTTACTTGCGTGTTAAGTGGCATTGCCGTCCGTCTCAAAGAAAATCATCTGCATGTAGAGGTGAACATATTCTGAGAATCCGTAACATACTCAAATTGTTCTGTAGTGCCTTCACAGTGTTCAGTGGACGCAATAATTAAATAAAAGTCCCAAACATAAAGCTGCTACTGCCAGCTTGGAATCATTCATAAATGATTGCGAGATATTTATTTTTTGAAGTGTATACCATCATTTATCCAAAAATCAAAACGAAAATGGTAATATTTTGTCAGCCACTAGATATCCACACTGATACTACTATTCAAATATCAGCCTTTTTCGTCGATGAACAGTCATTAACATAGATTTTGGGATCATTCGAATGTTTTAGAGCTTTAAATGCTGCAAGTTTCTAAGTACTAACATTTTCAACACACATCTGTCTTTAGTTCATTTGAATTGTCAATTTCTCAACTATAGGCCCGAACGCATCACCTCAACTACTTCTCACCGCTCTTATTTATGGCTAGTGGTGTTTATCAATTTCTTCGCAGTTTATATGTAATGATGTCAGTCTCGATACATTGCAACAATGTAGTACAAAAAATTACAAAAACTGTTTCAAAAATTCTACCAGTTATGGACAGAAGATAATAATCCTCTCTTTTTCAATTCCAACAAACTATTATTCTTATTCATTACAGCGACCCGCACAATGTTCCCAAATGCCCAGAAATATACTTAATGCACCCACCAAACTTCTGATTATGTATAACTTCGGACATTGGATTTATCGAGCTAATATCAAAACTACCATTTACTCGTACATGTTGTTCCTGTACGGAAAAAAATAATTCCAGCTTAGCTCTCACCATCTTATCTGACCAAGGTTCAGAGTTATGAAGTCCATTCCCAAATAATCTTCGTCTAGTTTCAAAAGCGGGACGTTCATCTACTATATCAACCAACATTTTTCAAATCTTTCCACTTCGCATACGGCTTTGAAACTCAAATGCATTTTTACTTTACATTGAACTATCTGCGGAGGCAATAAATCACAAGTGTATGTGCCAAAACAATCCCCTATAACTCGCAGCGGGGCCACACAAAGTATCCGATACCTTATAGAAATTGGGAAAAGATTTATATCTTCTAAATGAATTAATTTTCGACTGTCTTCCTGTAAAATGGGTACCGACAAACAATCTCAAACGACGGATTGTGAGCATCATTTATACTTATCCTTGACTTATCCACATCCTTGGTGGTGGCTTCAAGTGGTCAAATAGGTATATATGAAACTCATTGTGCACGCATGCATTTGTATTTTCATTTCAGCATCTCTTCCGAACAGCTCGGATGATTAGGGTGAAACTTGCGGCATTAATAGATAACAATTTAAAGATACGAAAAGGCGAATGGGCCAAAAAAAATCAACCACCACCCATACACTTGTATGTAGCATAGGATCGAGTTTTTTAAATACCGTAACAAACAAAACGATCCACATTAAATTTCATTCCCATGCTTCAATCTGTTAAACTAAAAATATATTGAAATTGAATCCTTTTTAATGAATCTCTTCTGATAATTACTACGCCAAAGACATAAAGAGATATTTGCTAAGATCTGTTCGAAAACTTTGAATAAAATTCATGTTTCAATCAACCTAATCTAATGGGAAATGAATCCTCACTCTTTGCAATAGACGTTGAGAGTCATTTGAGATGAAATTTTCCTAAAAAGGAAAAATGGGATTGACGACAGAATAAAAATATGAAATGGAAAAAGATTTTTATGTTTTTAATTTGTAAACTATTTTATTAGAATTTCAACAAGACTCCATCAATAAAATAATAGTAATAAATATTATTTAGCATTGTTCTGTTTCCTATCTTCCTTGAGGTTTTGATGAGAAAAAAAAAATCGTACAAAGAGTGGGAGATTCAGCTAATAATTAAAATAAAATTTAAATACAGAAAGGGAATAAAACATATTTTTTCTCGTTATCTTCAATCTGCGTTGTTGACGGTAAATAAATAAAGTTAATCTAATAAATATATTATATAAAGTAGATTTTGTAACTCATCCATGGGCAAAACACTACATTTCCAGAGATAAACATCTTCGAACTTTTTTAATGAAATATAAAATCTCACAATAATTACAACTCGTTTGCCATAACATGTAGCAAAATTAAAATTCAATTGTACTATTAAAA
Organism: Argiope bruennichi; assembly: GCF_947563725.1. Classification (NCBI taxonomy): domain Eukaryota; kingdom Metazoa; phylum Arthropoda; class Arachnida; order Araneae; family Araneidae; genus Argiope; species Argiope bruennichi. The sequence continues at coordinate 130,920,235 of NC_079163.1, forward strand.
TTTACCGGGTTTAATTTTGAATTAAAACACAGAAATTAGCTTTTGAGAACTGATTTTACTATCGACACAGACAGTGAAAAACCAAGATCACAATATTTTTTTTCCAAACATTGAAACGCTTTGATAATTCTTACTGTTCAAGAGCTGTTTGTAGAAATATCTGTATTAAGAAGTAATAACAGATTGCATGTGATTTTTTTTCATTACAAGAGGTTCAATAAAGACAACACGAATACATTTCATTCAGTTTAAGTATTTATATGAGGATTTACTTTATATTTGTGTACATCACACGGATATGTGATTGTTATTATCTACATCGGACCACACAAACACAAAATAAATAATTATGGCACATTATTTGATGCAATACTCATGACAAATTTTTGTATTCTTTACAAATACAACGAAGCAATTTCTTGACAATTTTATCTAATATCACTAATAAACACATTTATGTATACAAAACGCTAATGTATGTGGCACAGAAATTGTCGTTATTATTGTGGAGTGGCAACTGTGGAATGTAAACAAACGTCGTGCGCGAACGTTTCAGACTAATTTATTGAACGTTTTTACAGCTTAGCTAATAATGGGGATACAAAATATTATAAGAAAAGATCTCGACTCAATGAGAGAAAAGATGTAAAGGATGACGAAAACAGATCGAGCATGAAACTGCTCAACTGTGGTTCACATCTGCTGTGTAATTGTACCAAACCATCTATCTATTTAAATAGCCTTTTTTTAATCATCTAATTAGATAGATGGCCCGAATATCAGGTATAGGTCGTGGCAGCGAATTCCTTTCCTTGGACGTTTATTCGACAATAGATTTTCATTCCCGCTTTTATTTTGCATTATATGCATTTTTTAATTTACTTTTTAATTTGTCAATAGATTGATTCAATTAAATTCATGCTTTCATCCTCATCAAACAACAACATTAAGTTTCCTTTTAAAAAATGCAAAATAATAGTTTAAAATCGCAAAAAGTCAATGGACCGAGTGAATAAGCTGGTAGCCAAATACGGCTAGTTTATATTAAAACTGTAGAAAAACTAATTAAAACATTTCACTTTAGTTAAGGAACCTTGAAATCTTGACACGATCATTAAGCTAGTTTAGTTACATTAGGGTTCCATTTAGAAGCAACACAGGAACTCACTTAGGACGGCCCCTTTTATATCTAACTGATTATGAGGATGGTATCTGAGGTGACATCTTCTTCTCCAAATCATATCAGCAGGGCAACAGATTTAACATGAACCAGACACATATATATGCCAGATTCTTTATGGAATCAAATCTCCAGTAACGAAGTCGAGATTGCCACCACCACTCTTGATAATTATGAAATAATTTATTACTAAATGATAGTCCATATTAGTAATTTCGATTGCGTTACTATTCAAAATTTGGGGATTATTCAAACAATACAGAGCATGATAAGACTTTAAAGCAAAAAAATATATCTTTTGAGATAAGAAATGAACAGAAATACTTAAAGAAACACAAATTTTAAGAGAGAACCTGACAGATCTTTAAAGATATCATTTCTACAGTAAATGCAATAATTTGAAATCTGATTTTTTTTCAAAATAAAAACACTGTCGTCTATTATGTGTTAAATCCGGGCGAGGATCAAATATTGCGATATTGGTGTGATCTGGAAGTTTGGCGGATGAAACTTTTGTTAATGGAAAATTATCTAATGAACACCCATCAACTCTGATGGATCTAAAAGAGACCGATCTTAATCTAACAAGACAAATAAAATTATTGGCAAACAGTGCCGACCCCAAACAAGAATCGCACGAATTTGCTTTGTGGAGCATTCAAACAAATTTTATACAACAAAATAATAATGTATTGCATTTTACTGCTTATTACATTGCATAGCTTGATATAACAAGGACTTAAGGGATACACAAAAATGATGAATAATTAATTCGTATTTATAAAGTTAACACTTCAGTTGCAGAAAAATAATCGGAAATAAATAAAAAAAAAATTGATTCCTCATAAACTCACTCTGATTTGAGAATATGTGATGTGTGTTCCATTTTCTTACATATTTTATGACAAATGTGTTGATAATATCATCCGGAGGAGTATGTATAATTCGAAGAGAATATCTGTAAAGGTAAATCGTACCAAACTAACGCTGGATTTCAAGTATTTTTTTTATTATTATTTTAATCTTGTAATGAAATTCAAAGCAGATTTGCCTTGAATTTATTGAAAAATGTTTCAAAATCGCGTGTATATTTGGATTAAATAACCCTAATCTAGCTACTTCCAACTCGCCCTTAGCATAAGGAAAAAACTGAATGCGCCACAACAGCACTAGCGGAAACTATGATTGAGTCCTAAGGGCCACGGTACAGCCCCTCCTACAGCAGGCACCTGGGGGTAGCTAACCCCAAACCGTTATTATACTCATCAAGATATCGTAATCGAAATATTATCATCCCTATTTCTCAGGTGGGATATTCACTTTTTTAAAAATGAAGACATTTTCCGTTTGAAGAAAAATCAGTCTGGCTTTCAAACATGCGCGCTCGTACCTTTCGCAATTCTCTAGGACCGTCCCTGTTACTTCCAAGACAGACAATTACGAACGAACAATGTACAACGAACAAATATACTCTTCCCTTAAAAGTTGAAAAAAAATCTTATTCGGCATGAAATTTTAGTTTATATTAAAATCAAACTGATTTAACTGTTTATTTTATCTAGATTTTAATAAAAATTACTGAATATTTTGCTATGGTTTATTTTTTGGGGGGGATAGTATTTAAAATGATCAAGAAAATAAAATTTTTTCAAGACAAAATTTTAAAAATATTAGATGGATTAATTTCTTCACGATTTCTTATTTTATCAAAGGATTAAGTTTCTTAAAATAATTTCTTCAGAGTAAAGTTATTGATTTCTCAATTTTATATGTTTTTTTTTCTTGTTTCTTTGTTTGTTCTTTACTTAAGTGTAAATATTTTATAGGCTTTATTACTATAAAAAAGAAACAACACTCATAAAAAACATAACTAAAACCTTCTAATTATTCATTTCTTGAATAATGCAAATACGTTTATATCATTTTTCTGCCATTGTTTATATACATGCAAAAATAAAATATCTTCATTATCCGTACACTTTATTTTTTCATTTCTGTGCATTAATTCCTCTTCTTTAAATCCTTGTAGATGCTGCTTACAACATGACTGGTGTTACGCTTTCATATCATGCCCACAAACATTAATATATTTCGTGCCTTACACATGGCAATGCATGAATCCAGGAGCAGCTCATTGTGGTATGTGTAATTTTCATTGTATCTTTACAATATGAATATAAAAGATATTTTTTAATTCAATATTAACATTATATTTCCTAAGTGAATCACTTAATAGTTATTGATAATTTGAATAATTTTCTTAATTTTTATTCAGAAGGACACTTACTGAAAAAACAAAAGAATATTTTTATAATTTGGGAAATATATTATTACACTTAATGCTAAGTGCTTCATCTTTTGAATAATATCAGCTTCTAAAATGGGATTATTAAGCATTTTTTATTATCTGTTAAATTATGGAAGTAAAGAATCATCTGTATGAAATGACAAATACGCAAGGATTCGAGTCAATTCGTAACTGAAGAATTATCTATATAAAATAGTAAATGCATACTGATACTACTCAAATTTCTTTATAAATATACCGTAAGGAATTATCTATATAAAGTAGTAAATGCACACTAATGCTAGTTAAATTTGTACAAATATCCAGTTTTGTATCTATGGTCATATGCAGCAAGCATTTGGCAAAGACTTTATATTTAAATTTTGTAATGTTTCTATGACTTACCTTGGAGCTGCAATTTTACAGTTTCTTTCAGTGAACATTTTGTCACTATCCATAGTTATCATTTGAAACATTGCATGATTTATTATATAAATTCAAAATACGAAAAGACTTACCAATTTCTTTTCAATAAAACAAAAAATAATTTCAATTCAACGGTCGAAAATTTATTGTCATCCATAGCCATTATTTTCCGATATTTTAGTGCGTAAAATATTAATGCAATACCCGAAAAGTCATAGGTTTCATTTTTAAAGAACCGAAAATGAGTTTCATTGATTAAAACCATTCATGATTTGGAATACAGATGAGAAATTTCAATTTTTCTTTAGTAATTAATTTTCCATCCTTGGGCGGATAATTTCCAGTTATTACTAAAAAGGGTTCTTATTTACATCTTATATTCTAAATGAATGTATAAATTTTGCTCCTTTCTATTCATTATTTCTGTTTTAAGACCTGAAATTCTGTTAAAACAACTGAAAACAAATTTTCAGGATTGCAATTAGTTTCTCTGAAACGAAGCCTATTCTTCACCACAAAAGTAAAATATTCAACCAGCAAAGGGTTTCGCATTATCAGCCAAGCAATGCTAACTCGCTTGCCGACAGCACACACGCTGTTTGAAAGGGCGTGAATTTCTTTTAAGATTACATGGCGTGGCTGAGGTTATTATGTGTAATTTCCTTACTTCTCTGTGATAACTAAACCTTCTGTGACATCCAAAGGACTCACTATACAATGACTTACTAGACCTTGACAATTTCAAAGCCCAACAACAGAAATAAGCGCTATTCGTTTTGCGCATAATCAAAATCAAAGATAACGATTACTATTTATTGCGATGTGTTCACTCCAAGTTCCCTTTGGCTCCCTTCTGAAGTTAGAAATAAACCACACTTCCTTATGTTTCCTAGACTTCAAATCGGGCCAAGAATGGCAGTGACTTACCAGATTTTGACAACTTCAAAAATCTCAGACAGATAGACTATTCTTATGCATATTTAAAATCAAGACAGAGACTAAATTGGGTTTCATGGCATCTGAAGTATGGATTCTTTTGGGCATTCTACCGAAATTGCAATTTACAAGAGGTGTTTAGTAAAAAAATTATAATTTTTTTAAACTGATTCAAAAAAAATTAATTTAATATTACGGTAGCTGTATAAGTAGGGATTACAATATCGGACCAAAATTTCAATACCGCTATTCGGTATTTTTTAGGTCTTAATACCGGGATACCGATTTTAATACCGGTATTAGAAATTTTAGAAAAAGAAAGAAAACACAGGTGTTTCTTTGTTTTATTTGCCAGTTTTATTAGTGAGTGTAAATATCACAAAAAATAATTTGTAGCTTATAAATTATAAGATTATATAAGGAATCACAAAAAAAGTAAAGGAACTTATTTATTTATTCACAAAAAAGTGTAAATATCACTATTCAGTCTGTGGTACTATTACAAATATTTGAAATGTGATCTTAAAAAAACATAAAGCATCAATTGTACTGTCATTACGCCTGAAAAGTAATTTTGTGTTAAAATTACCAGCTGTCGAAAACGCTCTTTCGGCATCTACGCTAATTGATGGTACTGTTAGCAATGCGCGATATACTTTTTCCAAGTATTTACCTCTAAATCCCTCATCTTCAAATAAATCGATTTCTCGTCGGATGGTTTTGGATAAAGCTGATTTCTGTATTGTATTTTGGTTCGTTGATTTTTTTTTTTTTTTTTTTTCATTTATCGCTAATTCCAATTTTTGTTCAGGAGACAATTCTTTTTCACTATCGACATTAGTGTCATCATAATCTTTGATAACTGAACCGAATTCTTCTGAATGTGGATAGATTTGTGGGTAAAAAATTTTAAGAAAATTTACTCTAAACTTAATCAGATTTGAATTGGTTATTTTCTTTTCTTCTTTTTCATTTTCAGTTTTAAAATCATTATAATTATGTAAATACCATAAGACATTTTCTATTTCGGTATGCCTATCTTCTGTGCGATTTTTCAATGTAATATAAAATCCTTCAGATAGTGATGTGTGCTGTTCTTTCAGTGACTGCAACATGAAATTTATTGTTGCCTTAGTTGTTAATAAATTAGAATCACTCCGACATAATGCCTCAATAGTCAGTTTTATTGGAAGTAGAGTTGATACAGTTCTGGATATTAAATCGAGTTCACTATCTGAAAAATTAATTTACAGATTTAAGTCGATTATTGATTTTTGGATTGGATTTCTTAGTTTCAAAAATCGTTCCATCATTAGGAGTAAACTGTTTAAACGTGTTTTAGAATCTAATATTAACATATATTCTGTTTTATTTTCAGTTAGTATATATTTTAGTAATATGTCATTTTTCATAGGGAATCGTTTAAATATCTTAGAAATTTTTCGAACTTTATAAATTATATGAAGCAATTCTTGATGGGTTAATATTTCATCCTCATTAGCAATATCTTCTTCAAAAATTACATTGTCTTTATCTTCATTGTCAATATCACTCTCACTCTTACTCTCTTCAAAGTTGGAATCCGAAGTTTCTATATCCACAGTATTTGGATTCTTCTGTTCTTTTTTTTTTTTTTTTTGGTATAATACTCCTATAATCTCCAATAATCTATTACTCCTAACTGAATTCCATGAGCATAGCACAATTGCTGATTTGCACCAATCAACTTTCCAAATTTTTTCATAACTGTTGCTCCATCGTTATGGATACAATATCTTCTTTCAGGGATAATCCATGTTTCGCTCATTTAGATTTAAGCAATTAATTAGGCCATTAATTAGCTAATTAATTTCGCCCGTTAGGGAGACGTAAAAACTAAAACGTATACTATTTTGTTATGTTGGCGATCCCTGAACATATAGTGGAGACAATTTTAAAAATTTCTAGTAAATACCGAAAAAACGGTATTTAAACTTGTGAATACCGGTATTACAAAATTGTACATATGGCTAAAAATGCTGGTATTCGATATCCCGGTTACCGGTATTGCAATCCCTAGGTATAAGTGAAGAACAGGTGACGCATGTTTCACTATTATAACGCCCCTACTGTGATCATGGCAATCAGCCAAATACGCATTGTTTCACATTCACTTCAACAAAAACAGATATGACACATTGAAACTTTATTTTTGCAATAAAAAAAGTCATCTGAAGCCTACTTAATGCTACTGGAAGTTTATGGGGAGCCTATCCTTTCCTATAGTTCAACTAGAAAAGTTTATCCTATAGTACAGCTAGAAGAAGTTTATCCTATAGTACAGCTAGAAGAAATTTTTTCCTATAGTACAGCTAGAAGAAATTTTCCTATAGTACAGCTAGAAGAAATTGATCCTATAGTACAGCTAGAAGAAGTTTAAAGAAGAAAGACAAAGGAAAGTGGACATCAGCACTGATAGTGATAGATGATGCTCAAATTGCATTAAAAGGCCTATCAAAAAGGGATGAAAGCGGTAACTACGGAGGCGATTTTGAAAGATCTGTCAAAAAATGGCTCCCAATTTGTATTTGAAGAAAGGTGGGATAAAAACATTACATATAATCGAAAGTACTTTGAGAAGGCCATAAATATTTGAAGGATAAGTACCGGTATTTATTTTTTCTTAATTTATGATCATTCTTTATTGAACAGCCTACGTAATATAAAATATACCTTGTTTGACACTTTATTCACCCACATTGACGTCACAAAAAAATGTTTTATAGCTTTGCTCCTGACTGCAGTAGAACACTGGTTGAACTCATATAAGCATCTGCAATACTGATATATATTTTAAAATTGTGCATTTTACTTGCTTATAAAAAATATTATTCAAGAATTCACGAGTGCTGTTCAGGGACTAAATTATAAAATTTGTAAGAAATGGATTAGTGCTAATGCTCAGTTAATACTTTAATGGTTGAGTACTCGCTGATTTGGGCTACTCACACACAGTCATAAATTCGGATTTTTCTAAAAACGAAGACCAGTCTTTTGTTTCAAATAAATAATGCTTGGAAAAACAGTTATAAATAACATACTACGTTAACAAATTGAAAATTTCTGCGTTCTTTTTTTCAGCGTTCGGTCTTCTTTTTTCTCTTCAGTAATTTATGGAAATGAGCAATTATGCTCATTTTTACAAAAGATTCGCTCTATTTTACATTTTTAATGAATACTCTTCTTTTTGGTTTCTTCTAAGTGAAGTGAATAAAAAAAATTACATCCAGTTGAAACCATTTATAAAAAGCTCCCGATTAACGAAAATACCTGATGTCAACAAGGTCAAAAGATAAGATTTTCTTTTCGAAACGAAAAGCTGCTGGTAGCTAGTTTTAGCCATATCTTTAAAAAAAATGCTTACTTCTTCTGAGAAACTTTTTTTTTAGATACTTGTATGTTCTGTCATACTTTATTATTTCCTGCGCTCATTTTATTCGCAATGAGTTTAATCTTTATCTTTCTTGATGCAAGAGATTTCATCATATATAGAGAGCTCAATGAATGCATTTTTATGATTCGTTTAACTATATTGATTGTCATCTCTTTTACGTTTATTGACTCGCTTGAATATTTAATTTCTATTTACTATAAAAAATAATAATGATTGATATTCATTATGATCTTTACAAAATGGAACGCGAAATAAGTCTTACGTTCATTGACATTTTTTTTTTTACAACAAAAGATTGGAGGACATCGGACATAATCTTTTGATCTCATCTTTACCAACAATTTTTTTTTTCAAGACTGTAACGAAGATTGGAATATCGAAAGGTTATATACTAATTTTATGGTTTTAACTCGGAAGGTGATTATATTTTTTGCCCATGAAGTACTTCCTCGCATTTTCACTTTCACGTGCAAAATATTACAGTGTATCTCAAAATTGTATGGGTAGGTGATATTTTGAAATCACAATTAAAGAAAAAAAGCGCAATAATCTTGGAAAAATAATTCACAGATAGAATTATAACATAAATTTATAACATTGCAGAAATATCATGACTTTATTGCAGATTTTTTGTAAAATAAATAAAATAAAAAATAAATAACATTTAAACAAAGCTGACTCAAAAAATATGGGCAATGAAAAAATTCGCTTTTATAATCCTCTTATCAAAAAAGTTTGCATATTCTGCGTTCTGTAGATGTGGCGTAACCACTTCTAAATATAAAGTTAATGCTCGTTCTTCTATTTGCTAATAGCTGGAAAAAGTCTCCGAACATTCGATTCTCTGCAACTGATATAGCTAAAGTTTGGCACTTGAAGGCTCAAAGCGTTCTTCTGACATTGCTAAACAAATGAAGCGTATCAGATCTGGTATTTATGACATTCTATGGAAAGGTGCCACTTTTTTGGGACCTCTCTATATGTTGGGCATTTGATATTATTTCTATTCATATAAGAGACTAAATGACTCCTGAAATATATTCAGGCTTATCCACATGCTTGTTGACTTTTAAATTAATTGCAACTTTTTCCTTAAATGCGGTTTTAAATATCACATTCTGTAATTCTATGCACCAGTCAGTGTAGGAAGACACATTATAAATTAGAAAATAATTATCAAGAAAAGTTTTAATTAATCTTGTTTCATTTTTAAATAAGCATTTTATATACTGGTTATAAGTCATATATTCTCAATTGTACAAATTATGTCATAAATTTTAATTAGCATCTCATTGAAGTCATACTTTGATTAACCGATTGTAGTGAGTCAACTGAAACTCACATTACAAACAGAAAATGCTAAGCGGCAATCTAATATTACATTCCATACTTGATTTTTCATTTGCTGCATGTAGTATTAAATCACATAAGATAACATGCATATAACATTTGCATTAAATATTATATAAGATGTGCTGTTTCATTTGTTATGAAATTGTGATAAAACAATTTATTCAGATTAAATTAAAGCTATTAAAGCTACATAAAGAATTACCGACTCCATATAGCATTATAGCTGATATAGACATCAAAGAGTAATAATATACACAATCTGTAATACTTAATAATTCTGAGGGCGATAGCTATAATTTTAGCTCTGAAGGAAAATTTGAAAACAAATTGATTAATTGTTGCTATTCATGATTTTAATGAATTGATAGGAAAAATTGTGGTGATTTGTTTCTTGAATTTGAATGAACACAAAACTATTTTCCGATAAAGAAACTAATGAAAATTTCATCTGAAATATATTTATTAATTTTTATGCCAAAGAGATCACACATTGTCGTCCATATTAAATTCAGATGCACTAAAGAACAAGAGGAAAGCAAATCACTTAATTCTCGCTCTTTCTTTTTTTTTTCTTTTTTTTATAAGTTAAAACATACAATATAAAAAAATATATTATTGAAATATATATATTATTGAAATAAGTATAATAAGCAAAAAAAATGCCTGTGGTCTTTGTAGTGTTCAAGGATTCGTTCAACAATGAAGTATCCAAATAATAAGATGTATTTTTTTTTATTTTGGATTTCTTCCCTTTTGCAGTTATATCAGCATTTGAACTCTTATATAAAGCTATCTTCTTCATATAGGATACAATAAGCACAGGAAGGATAAATGGCGCCAGAAGTATAATATAATTTTTCCGCTCCCTCGCCGTCGTCATTAGCGACTAAAAAAAGTGCAAATGGTGCAAAAGTTCATTAGCACGAGATATTATACGATATCTCCACGATGTTCTGAAAGTCGGACAACATCATGAAAATATCGCAACAATTTTAGTGAGCGTTCTCTGATTATAGAGTGAGATTTTTTTTTTTTTTTCCTGCCTTCATTATATTTGACATCAAAATGTGGCATACATGCATTAATGTTTCGTCGCCATGGCCCTTCTAATACTGACATCAGGGGCATCTTTACCTTCCCTGTCACCAAGCCACTAGTTGTTTCTCACCAAGAATAGAATAAAAGGCAGCTATCACCCCCCTGTCAACAGCGTCTTGCCTACCCGTCGGCTAGAGATTCAGAGTTTCGTCGGTAAAAGTGTTTACCACTTCAGGATGGTTGTAGAGAGCTGCGCATCTATCGAATATGATTATTTAAAAACAGTCGATATATCCAAGTAAAGATTAAAGTGTTTCTACTGTATTTGGCGAAATAATCGATAGAGTGGTAGGTCAATAATATGACGTATTTTGCGGACAATTTTTGATAGATCAACTAAGAACTGGATGCAGTAGATGTCGAAGATGTTTAATTTGTACTACTTTTGACTTATAACTGACAAGTTAACAAGTGAATAAGATATCGACAAGGAGATAGGCTCATTTTGTTGGCAATTTTTGATCGGCCGACTATGAACTTAATGCGGTGAGTGTCGAAGACGTTAAGTCAGCAGATTTTCAGACATTTGATTGAAATGTCGTTCATTTAACTTATAATTTGCATTAGTTTTGGCAATATATCCGATTGAATAAGATATCATATTCTGCCGACAATTTTAAGGCGGCCGACTGTTAACTAAATGTGATGAATGTCGAGACTATACCTGTGGATTTTCAGACATTTGATTCAAATGTCGTTCAGCAAGCTTTTAATTTTAGCTATTTTAGGCAATATATAACCGACAAGGTGACATGTGAATAAGACATAAAATATGTCGCATTCAAGATCTAATTGTTTCTTAGTAAAATTCCATGGTTTTTTAAGCTTAAATATATATTGAAAAATGAATACATAGGGAATCTAATGTTTAAGCAGTCCATTTTTCATAAGAATATTTTTCATATCTTACATAAAATAGAAAGTTTGTACATATATTTACAAAATATTTTCTCCAGTATTCTTAAGAAACAATATCATTGTATCTTTTGCGCATTCTATATTGATCGTCTCCGAACTATAGTACATTTTTTGTTGTATAATTTGTTATATTTTTGTTGCGCACTTATTATCCTCGGATTCAAAACACATCTGAATTCCTGCTCGTTGCTGCAATCCTGATTTAACAAATCTTTTAGGTAGGGGGAATTACGCTAAAAAATTGATTTTTGGTGAAAACATCGAATATTTTTTATTCATTACTTTAGATTTCTGAAAAATTTTCTTTTATAAAACTTTTTCTTTGAACATTTTTTAAAAATAGCTTCTGATATAAAATAAGAGCATGCATTTGTTCATTTAGCACGACACGTCATTCTGGCGCAATCTGTGTTTCTATCTATATTCAGCAATCTAGAAAGGAATACAACATATTTTTTTCTAATTTTAGACCTCAGAGAAATTAGATCTCAACAATCTTATAAAGAAATAGAATCAAATATTGATAATTTTTTGATGGCCATTAAAAGAAACTGAGAACTTTTTTTTTTTTTTTTTTTTTTTTTTTTTTACAAATTCCTTTGTAAAGTTTTAACACTGAAAGAAAAGATCAGCATCTGAATAAAAAAAAGCTAAATAATATTTGATTTTCTTTAATTAAATGTAAAATTAATTATTATGAGTTATTTGAAGGCAAATGAGAGATATTGTGCTTGCCCCCTTGTCGGCTTTCTCTTGCCTCCACGTCGGCAAATCTCTGCCGCCGCCTCTGGCTATCGCACAGAACACGCTAAAATTTCACTCAACTCCACGTCCTAAACCTATGCACCCTCCCATATCGCTCGCGATTTCGCTACCCTCAAGTCTGCCATCTATCGGGATCAAGAGATATGTCGCCATGCACTGTGCTTCAACTGCAGATCTAGATTTCCGAAATACTACCGCCCTAGCCATAAAATTTGTTCTGATTAACATAAATCTGAAGAATGTTCAGATCACTTCATATTTCAAAACAGAACAATAAGAAACGATGTATATTAGGACATAATAAAGACTGGATATCACTAAATAGGCACTCAAAACAATCATTCCTCTCAACGGAGAAAATTGATAAAACTGAAATATATTTGGCATAAATTTCCAGAGTCTATAATTGTGAATAAACTATAGCAAGAAAAAAAAAGAAGAGGCTTCAAACAAGATTTTTAAAAAAAATATTAATTCCAAAAAAATCCACTTTATTAACCTAAATAAGCAATACAATTAATTCAGTTGCACAAGATTTACTGTTCAATTTCAAATTCAGTACGTTATTATACCAATATTTCTATGTATAACTACATCACAATGCACAAAATAATGTTCATCTTTCAAAATTCTAAATGTTAGTAAGTTTATTCTACTCATATGGGCTGGATATCAGTCTGAGCATTTTGATTCCAAGGCATTATCTTACTTATGATACTCCTAAGGAGTAAACGCCCATCATTGTAGTTGCAAACTGTCAAACACATTTTGGGAAATAAGAAAAGGAATTATGATCAGTATATCAGAGCCTAAAGCCAAGATTTCAAATTTCTTTAAGCTCTCCATCATGTCATCCGTTTTCCTTTCAATTATATACCAAGTCTGTTAGGACTTGTTGAATTTCTGGCTATCATTAGCAAAGGATCTTAAAAATCCTTGTATCTTCTGAAATAAATATGCCTTACCGGGATGCATCTGTAGAGTATTATAAATGGCACACTCATAACTGGATAATGTACGACGGGATATCTCATTAGAACCTTTTTTAGAGTATTAGAGACTGTCTGGTTCCGAACAAGTTTTCTGATATTTTCTTTTTCATCAGCTTCATAAAAGGCAACGCAATTTCTACGTAATGTGATATGTAATATAGATAATAATTACACAGTCCAAGCACATTTTTCAGCTATTTCTTAATTGTGAGTGTTAGCATTTCGGTTCGTTTCAATTTTATCTGGATCAATTTGATGTTTACCGGATCCATCAATGCGACTTAAATACTTGATATCATGTCTGACAGATGAGCATTTCTGTAGATTAACAGTAAACTGCAACTCTTCTAATATGGAGAGAATTTATCTAAATCAAATAAATGATCACTCATATTATTTGAAAATATAGAAATAATATGTTCAACCAAATTATTAGATTTTATTCATTTCTCCTTAAAATGTGGCTTCTGCATTTTGCAAACCAAATAGCATCGATGTCACGTTCATGCTCTACTTGATTATTATCCTTGTTTTTTTTAATATTTTGTAAGTTCCGAATGGCAACTGTAATAAAAATGGAATAATGTTATGGTATTTTGAGAATGGCTTTTGAGTAGAGTTTCTTACTTTGATGAAATTAATAAGCATGATTTACGCCATAAATATATATTTCTGAGTGAAAATTTGGGAAGTTAAACAAAGAGAGTATATATTTGAACTATAAAAAACGTTTGTGTTAATGTGGAAGAAGAGAAGTTTCATCCATTTTATGAGTACACAAAACATCGAGTTTTAATATACTTCTGGTTCGTAAAGTACAAAGTACGAAAACGGAACATCTGGCGTCCGCGACAGGACTCATCTGCTCATTACTGAGTAAGTTTTATTTCGTTTATTTGTTTATATTATTTTGAGCTGAGCATTTACGGTCTTTGCATTTGAATATTTATGAGCTGAAATAGAAACCGCAAAAAAAAAAAAAAAAAAAAAAAAAAAAATAGAACTCAGCAGAGGAGATTGTTTACTAAAGCATGTAATGAGTTCGATGCTGAAGAAACAAATTTAGAAACTTCTGATAAAATAATCAAATTAAAAATTATCGAGGAGAAAGCTATGTTAATGATAAATTCTGAAGACAATGTTAAAGAGTTTCTTTTTTCTGAAAACGTTGAAGATGATGTTATAAATAAAGAGATAGATGAATCTGAAAGCTATATAGACCGTTGGCGGTTGTTACAGTTGAAACTGCAACAACTTTCAGTTGCAGGAATGGAAGAAGTTTCGCCGAATTGTGGTGTTCCTCAGCAGAATACATTATTACGTTACCCTAAAATTCAGTTACCTACGTTTAATGGAGATATAAGAAGCTGGGTAAGTTTTTGGGGTCAATTTGAGAAAGTCGATAAAGACCAAAATTTAGATTTACATGATAAATTTGCATACCTATCCCAATGTATGGAAAAAGGAAGTGTCGCTGAAGAATTAATTAAAAGTTTTCCACCAGGAGGAAACAGTTATGAGAAAGCTATAGAACAATTGAAATTACATTACGGCCGAGAAGAATTACTTATACAAGTGTATGTTAGAGATCTTTTATCATTGGTTCTTCAAAAGCAGAATATGCCGAAAAAATCTCTGAGAAATCTTTATGATTTATTGGAAACAAAGCTCCATGCGCTTGAGATATTAGGAGTAACAAGGGATAAATATGCGGCGATGCTTTTCCCACTTGTTGAGTCTGCTTTACCTGAGGAAACACTTCTAGCCTGGGAACGGTATAGATCTACAAATCGTAAATCACATGATGAGGAAAATCAAAATAGTAAAACTACTACAAAAACTGATCTAGATTCAATTCTTGAGTTTCTTCAAGATGAAGTACAAGCAGAGGAACGTATAATCTTAGCCTCACAAAACTTTGGATTTGATACCAAGCCTAATTTTAAATCATTCAAGGAGAAAAAGGCTGCAAATAATAAACACAAATATGGGGATACTCGTCAAATAGCTAGTGCAGCTGATCTTTTAACTTCGTCGAAAGAACAAAGACAGTGTATATTTTGCCACAATTTACATAATTCCACTGACTGTTTGAAGGTACGGAAAATGCCGATGAAGGACAGAGAGAATCTTGTTGAGAAATCAGGTTGTTGTTTCCTGTGCTTAAAACCGGGTCACCAAGTTCGTAAATGTTATTCAAAAGTAACTTGTTTAGGCTGTGGAAAAAGACGTCACATTATACTCTGTCACAACGTAAACCAACGAACATCTTTCTCTACTGGAAAAGAAACTGCAGAAGTAGATAGTCTTCCGAATGGTGATCAAGCGCTTGCAAATGTATCCAAAAGTCCTAGTGTTATGCTACTAACCTTAACAGTTTTCATCAGAGGTGATGGGAGAAAACGGAAGGCAAGAGCCATCATAGACACTGCTTCGCAGCGCTCTTACGTTTTAAAAAATACTGCTAGAGAGATGAAATATAAAAGGGAAAGCTGGGAATATCTTCAACATTCTCTGTTTGGTGGAGAAAATACAGGAGTGTGCAAGCAAGATGTGTTTACATTGTATTTGACAGGTTGTGATGAATCTTATAACTGTCATTTCAAAGTACTGAGTCAACCTGTTATCTGTGAAAGTGTCCCACCGACAATTCCTGCAATTCATTTAAATGAACTTAATGACTGTGGTATTCATGTGAACGATAATTATGACGGTCCTATCGAAATATTAATAGGAGCTGATGTAGCTGGAAAACTCATTACCGGTGGTTGCAAATCTTTATCTTGTGGCTTTACAGCAATGGAAACACGTTTAGGATGGACCCTTATGGGACGAATACCCCAGATTTCTTCAAAAGAAAATGGAATCTCAGTTGCTAATTCTATGCTTTCTACTACTAGAACAATAACAGAATTGTGGACTCTTGACTCCCTTGGAATTACTGGCCCATCGGATAGGAAAACTAAAGAAGACTTGCATGAATCCGCCAGAGAGCATTTTCTTAAAACAGTTCAGGTTGACAAAGACAATCATTTTGTGGTACATTTACCATGGCTAGAAGATCATCCTCCACTGCCTGACAATTTTAATTTGGCTTTAAAGAGACTGGGCAATACTGTACGAAAGTTAGAAGAAGAAAATCTGTATGACGATTATAATCAAATATTTGAAGAATGGGCAAGAGAGGGTATAATTGAGGAAGTTCCTAAGCACGAGATTCATTTGCTGGCTCATTATTTACCCCATAGACATGTCGTGAAAGAAAATAGCACGATGAGAATCAGACCTGTGTTCGATGCTTCGGCGAAAGTAAAAGCCTTCCCCAGCTTCAATGATTGTCTTGAGAAAGGAATAAATCTTGTAGAATTGATTCCTACTCTATTAACGCGGTTTCGGATGAACAAGTTTTTAGTCACAGCAGACATCCGTAAAGCTTTTTTACAAATTCGCCTTAAAGAAAATGGTAAAGATTTTTTAAGATTTCTTTGGTATAACGAAAAAAAATGAGCTGAAATACTTTAGACACTGCCGTGTCGTCTTCGGAATTTGTAGTAGTCCGTTCTTGCTTAATTCCGTAATCCAGCACTATCTAGAAATAATTTTGGAGGAAGCATAAATGGGTAACTCAAAATATCCTGCTGGTGTTGTAGAGAAGCTGAAAAATAGTTTCTATGTGGACAACTGTCTAACTAGTTTACAAACTGAGACTGAGTTACATGAGTTCATTCAAGTGGCTAAAGATGTTATGCAAGAAAGGAAGTTCGACCTAAGAGGGTGGGGGCATAATTATTTCCACTCCTCAACAGAAGAGGCTTTCTGTGTGACAAATAAAATTGTCCCAGTATTAGGCCTGCAATGGTCTTTAAACACGGATACACTTTCTGTAAATTTAAAAGAAGATTGTGAAGATAATGGACCTGTTACTAAAAGGAAAATACTATCAGAAGTCCATAAAATTTTCGACCCTATTGGGTATACTTGTCCAGTTACCTTATACCCGAAATTGTTGTTACAAAAACTATGGCAAATGAAAACAAAATGGGATTCCGAATTGCCAACAGAAATCTCTAAGAAGTTCAAAAGGTGGAGAAATCAGTTGAGTCTACTTAGGAAAATTGCTATCCCTAGATGTTTAATAAAAGATCCTGATAATGCTGGCAGTTTAAGTATACACGTCTTTTGTGACGCAAGCAAAACAGCTTATGCTACCTGCATATATTTAAGAAGTGAAAGTAAGAACTTGACTTCATGTCAATTGGTTCAAGCACGGAGTAAGGTAGCTCCGCTGAAAGCTATTACAATTCCTAGGCTAGAGCTGTTAGCTTGCTCTATTGGTACCAGACTGGTGCAAAGAGTTATTGAAGATTTAAAATTAGGAAGTATTCAAATTTTCTTTTGGACTGACTCCAGTACCGCCTTGTGTTGGATTAAAGGTAGCGAAAACTGAACACCATTTGTATATAACAGGATACGAGAAATTAGATTGGTGAATAAACCCGAAAATTGGCATTATATACCTGGATCGATCAATCCGGCGGATCTACCATCCAGAGGTTGTTCCGTTCGACAGCTCTCGAAGACAGAGTGGTGGCATGGTCCTCCTTGGCTCTATTACCCATCTAATAAATGGCCTAGATCTGAATTCTCCGTAAATGAAGAAGAAGTGTTGAAGGAAAAGAGAAGGGAAATAGTATCATTTATGGTGAGCCTTCAAAAAAACTGACAATTCCTTTGTTTACAAGTTTTCGAACTATCACAAGACTGTAAGAATCGTTGCCTAGATACTTCGATTTATTAATAACAGTCGTATTTCTAGGGATGATCGAAAATATGGAATCCTTGATTCTGAGGAAATTTCTGTAGCTGAATATGCAGTTATCAGAATAATACAGAAGGAAAGCTTCGTTAATGAAGAAGATGAAAAGTTGAAAACTCTGAGAGCTTTCAAAGATGGAAACGACATCATACGGTTGAAAACAAAGATTTTATATCGACCAGATAGCGAGGACTTTAAGACGCCTGCAATTTTACCATCAAAAAATGAGCTTGTAAAGCGTATAGTGATATACTATCACGTAAAAAACGCTCATGCCGGTACTCAAATGTTGCTTAACATTTTGAGAGAGCGATTTTGGATTCTACATGGTAGAAAGACAGTGAGATCCATCTTATCAAAATGTGTTGTCTGTAAGAGACACTCTGCGAAGAAGCTTGATATTCTTACTGCATCTCTTCCGGAGGACCGAATCCGAGGAGCTGCTGTGTTTGAGATCTGTGGCATTGACCTGGCTGGGCCACTATCTCTCAGAGATAATAAGAAGTCTTGGGCATGTCTCTTCACCTGCGCTGTCTATAGGGCTGTACACATCGAATTAGTGACTTCCTTTACCTACGCAATCATTTTTACTGGCTTTGCGCAGATTCATAGCCCGTAGGGGACGATGCAGCATTATCTATTGTGACAATGGCTCTAATTTTGAAGGTGCTTCTAATCAGCTGAGTAAGCTGGATTGGGGCCTTATTGTAAGTGACACTGCTCTTCATCTTATTAAGTGGTAGTTTAACCCACCGACTGCCTCTTGGTGGGGTGGATGGTGGGAGCGACTGATCGGTATTCTTAAAAGATTATTAAGAAGAGTCTTAGGTCGATCTTCTTTAACATATGAACAGATGACGACGGTGTTATGTGACAGCGAAGCCGTAATCAATTCACGACCGATGACGTATGTCACGGATAATGATGCAGAGTTGGTTCCATTGACTCCGTCAATGTTCCTGCAGGATATCAAAGTGAGTGGTGTTCCTGATTGTGATAAAGCTGATCACCAGAGTCTTAATCAACGTGTCAAGTATCGACAAAATTTACAGAAAGCCTTAAGAAACAGATTTCGGTCAGAATATTTGGGAGCTCTGCTTCAAAGACCAGAACGTAAAACAGCTTCTGCCGTAGCAATGGGTGATGTTGTATTAATTGGAAATGACAATACGAAACGCATCAGTTGGCCACTTGGCAAAATAATAGAGGTAATGCCAGGGAAAGATGGTATTACAAGACTTGTAAAACTGAAAACTTCAAGAGGGGAATTGCTTCGACCGGTAAAACGCCTATACCCTTTGGAAGTGTCAGCAACAGAGTCAGTTCTAATTCGAGAGAAATTGCCAAGTGCAAAATTAAGTGAGCAACCAATAGTTAGTCATTCAGTGGACTGCAATATTGAACCTTCGGAGGAGGAAAGGAAAACGAGAAGTGGTCGTATCATTAAAATACATCATAAACTGGACTTGTGAACTCTTTATATAATTTTGTTATTGTAATAGTTACTATAATTTGTCGTAAGTTAAATTTTAAGATAAAAATTAACTTAGGTGGGAGGATGTCACGTTCATGCTCTACTTGATTATTATCCTTTTTTTTTTAATATTTTGTAAGATCCGAATGGCAACTGTAATAAAAATGGAATAATGTTATGGTATTTTGAGAATGGCTTTTGAGTAGAGTTTCTTACTTTGATGAAATTAATAAGCATGATTTACGCCATAAATATATATTTCTGAGTGAAAATTTGGGAAGTTAAACAAAGAGAGTATATATTTGAACTATAAAAAACGTTTGTGTTAATGTGGAAGAAGAGAAGTTTCATCCATTTTATGAGTACACAAAACATCGAGTTTTAATATACTTCTGGTTCGTAAAGTACAAAGTACGAAAACGGAACATCATCTATATTATGCTCGATGAATGGTGAGTTGGTTTTTTCCCTCTCATTTGCCTGCCTTGATTTTCTTAATGTGTTATGCATGAAAATTGTATGAACAGCTTTGTTAATCATCATTTTATTAACCCTTTCGCTACGGACGTGTCATATATGCATCCCCAACGAACATCTCTCACAGCCGGACATACCACGCATGCATTTCTGGAAATCGAACTTATGGGACGGTGATGCATATGTGCATTTTAAACTGGAACAATTTTTAAACGCCATTAGATGGCTTCCTGTGCCCATTACTTTTGAAATAAATATAGTTTTAGTATCCTGACCTACACTTTGCTCATATTAAGCCTTTGGTATTTTACTCATCAGCCATTGCGGGTGAAGGAGGGAAGAGTAATGTAAATGAACAGAGCTGGGCTGTGTAACTTTCCACTTGATAGAATCATTCGTGTTTCTGATATCTCTCCAAATTCTTTTCTTCTTTTTTATTACTGTATAACCGTAACTAGTCTTTTTGGGTTTTACCGTCAGTTCTGTTGAATTTGGCGTAGCTTTCGAATACATTTTGCGCACTTCTCTTTTTATTACGGAAAACCTTGGTTTCGATTTATTATGACAAAAAAAAAAAAAAAAAAAAAAAAAAACGTGATTTTTTAGAGGAAGAATGTACGCGTATTATGAATGAACTAATAATCTAAAAAGGTGGAAAAAACGACGACATTAGGACTTAAACTTTATTTTCGTGATTTTTTTTTTTTTTTCAAATTTCGGTTTAGCGACTCAAAACTCCAGTCTTGTGGGATGATTCCTCTTCGTACGCTCCATATAGGAGGAGGATGGAGGCCCTCCGTCCCGAAAGGGTTAAGACACGTATACCTCAGGTCTTTTAAAATCTTAGGAGTATTTGGAATTATATAGTTTTTGTCTTGGAAAAAAATTACATTCCCTGGCTACAAAGTTATAACACCGAATGTAAAATCTGTAAAAATTTAAATGTTAATTTATTTAATCAGTCTAGTGCGTACTTGAATAAAATCTTCTAGTGTAGTTAAAAGTTTACCGTATTACATTTATTTTCTGTCGTCAGACTGAGGTTCGATAGTATTTCGTTAGTGAAATAATTGTAGCTTAATTAATTAGAATTCATAAAATAGATAGATATTTTGCAGTTAAATAAACCTGGTTTACAATTACGCAGTTTACTTACGCCTAAGATTTATAATACACTATCCGTTGTAGCCACAGCTTTATTTGTTCTATATGTATGTAAAGAAAGGCGAAACATATTATATTTAGTATATTTCTAAGTCGTAGAGTTTTTATATTCAATCCATAAGAATTTTTAATCTCAACCTTCATTAATTATTACTCACAAAAATCCGGATAAAAACAATTTTATTGTCAGCGTTATGCGTATATATGTAAAAATTTCTTTGAATCCTCCACTTCTAGAGTTACATATAAGTGAAACGTAGAGTTTCTAGGCCTATAGCAGTGTTTTTAAGAGATTAAATTTTAACTCAAAAGATTCATAATAACAGTGGAAGGCAACTCAAAGAATCTTTGGTTCAAATACTTAACAGTTTCTTTTTTTAAAAAAAATTATTGATTGGGATCTTTAGCAAAAATTCCATGTCCTAATGCCAAGAAATCAAAATTAATGTCAATTAATAATGTCATTAATATATGTCATGTAATCAATGATCGAAGAAGAATTTGCAGATGGAGCTTATTAAAACTGTTTTTTGGAGAAAGATTTTGACAAACAATATAAATTTTTTTAGCTATCTATGAATAACTCTCGGCAATTTCAAAGATAAACTTCTTAAGGCTTGAAGGACAGAGAAACTGCCTATCAGCAACATTATTATTATTATTATGGAACTGACAGGTCATCAATGGCTTGACGGATCGCTAAAGATTCGGATAAAGATGTATTAATGGATTAATTCCATAAGAAAAGGATTGTAAAAATAAAATATTTAATTGTAGTAATTAATATCAACTGTTTCTAAAACAGAATTTCAGCAATTATAAAATTTTAATAACCCACAAGTAAATAAATGTCACTGATTAAAATGAAATGCTAGCGTTGGAAATGTCAACGCCCATATAATCATATATTTTGAAAATATTTTAATTTTTAATTTATAAATAGAATTCTATTCAATTATCTTAAATTGAAACCCATTAAAAAAAGACGCATGGGTACCTAACTGGGCACATTAAAATGCTAAAAAAAGAGATTTTTATAAAATATTCCTAAATTAATTTTAAAAATCGATTAAAGTTAGAGAAATAGCGGGATCTTTTGCCTCTCAGCCATATAGTCTGAAAGGGGGTGCGCCTGCTATGCAGTTAGTGACTTCTCGATGTACAAATAATAAGTACAAAATGTACTTGTCCCATTTCCTCGACTCAGCACGAGCCCACGGTGGCCTGGTGGTAAGGTCTCGGAACCGGAGGGTTTCAGGTTCGAGACCCGATTCCACCGAAGAACCGCCTGGTACACGCTAAATCTGTCGGTGCCAAAAGCCCTCCCAATGGCGGGGTGCGGAGGCTTGAAGAGAGGGGGTATCAGCTTGGGTACCGTTCTTGTCATCTAACCGTGGTTCAAAATTAAGAGGTCCATCTCAAAATAACCTTAGTGTTGCTTCAAAACTGGACGTTAGTATAATGAACTCAACTGATTCTTCTACACACATTTCTGCGGCAACGACATACAGGTCGGTTTTTTTTTTCCCCGGTTTTTGTAGAAAGGCTATGATAAAACTTTGTTCCCATGGCCCGTGGTGTGTTTTGCCCAAAGTTATTCTTGGAAAGTTGTGGTCAATCGGAAACCGATCCTTTGTACATTTCCCATGATATGTACACTTTCGGAGCCTCGAGTGAGCAGTTTCTCACCAACACCCAGAGATATGACATATAGTACAATAAAAATGCCGACTTAAAAACAAATATCTTCATAGTATCATTTTCGATTGTCTTTATTTTCAGTTGAAAGTGCCTCATGTATGATTAAAAGCTTAAAAAGTATTGTGGAGCAGAGAGACGAAAAGCTTGAAAAGTATTCAAAATAATATTAATGTAAAATTTTAAAAAGCATAAATTATTTCTGTAAACAATAATATGTATGGAATTTAAAATAAAATTTCGCTTATAGCTTAATTTCATAGGTCTTCTATATATTTACAACATCGCAAACGTCCAATCTGTCATTATGACTTTCATAAAAACAACAACATTCTTTGATTCAGGCATTGACTACATATATTCGCTTGAATGTGGTTGCAAACCAATTACAAGCTAGACAGAGGCTTCAACAGAGCTAGATGGATCAAATTTGGTTTTCCTGACAATACAATACACAAAATGAAAAAAAAAGCATCGATTTTAGTAACATTAAAAAAAAACATAACATATTATTGTAAATCAAAGATCAATTCGAAAATGTCTTATTGTGTCAAATGCAAAATTTTGTATCAGCAAGAATCAATTTAATGATACAAATATTTAATAGAAAAGCATCTTTTAAGTAAACTTAGACACACCTTACCTTCACTTTTGAACATTCACAAAAAGTCAACTTTAGGAGTAAATTTGCATTTCAAACCGAAACTTTCCAAATCAAATTCATCCTATTTCCGTTTAACGCTGCTGAAGTTAATTCATTGTATAATATTTTCGCTAACACTGCATAATAGTATAACAGTATATTATTAATATGGCGTCTATGCAAAAGTTAAACAAGAACGTCTCGAAAACTATATGTAAATGTTATTAGTTATTTAAGCAATAATTATTTAATAAGTTTTTGTAACTAAATTAATAAATGCAACTGTAAAATCTTGTCATCTACAGAAAGATTCCTGATTATAATTATATATTGACTGTCAAGCTTATTTTGAAAACTACAAGCACAAGTTATCTCGTAGTTGGCGATAAATGAAAAATGTCTTAATCTTTACAATTACATATTTGTTTCATTAAAACTATACTTTGTCATAAAATATAATTGTCATAAAACCAACTCACAATAATTAAGCTATTCAAAAATTGAGAATCCCAGCAGGGGGGGGGGGATTTGTATGCGAATTGATTAAATGAATACTTCTTTGAGAATACCGTGATTAGTAACATTTTCCTGAACTTACGTTAGGAAAGCGTTAAGCAGTGCATTCAAGAGACTTTTGAGAAAAATTGGTCCAACAGCATGAAGTACTTCCATATTACTTTAACGGACAAATAAACTGATTGTTGGTAATCATGATTTTAATGATCGAGAGAGGAAATTTGTAATTACAGGAATATATAAAAAAATACTTTAGGATATAAATAAGGATGATGGAAATCGGATATAAAATACTTTATGTAAAAAAATGAAAGAAAATTTCTTCTAAAATGTATTTTTATATCAAAAAGATCCCGCGTTTCTGATTACAAAAATCTGGTGAAAACATATGTAGGACGATGTAATACAAAACCCAACCACAATCATCAGGTCTCCACTGGAGATTACAGCTTAAAATCAGCTAAAAAAATTTAAAAAAACTAAGAGTATCTGATAAATATGTTCAGCGCTGTTTACCATTCTATCGGCGGTCTCCCTACCCATCAAGCAAAGCCTTCGACAATAACGGACAACAATTCTACATTTGTATAAATTAATCTTTTTGCGAGTTTGATATATGTTATTAATTATTTATGTAAGAGCCATGTATATATTTTCAGAGTATCTTGTAGAACTGCAAATATCAAAAAAAGATTTGGTGATCATTGGTCACAATCACAGGATACATTTTTAGCTGAAATATAGTACAAAAAAGTACATAACTGTTCAATGACTGATTCATATATTGCTATGGAAAACCGCCAGTTCAGAGTACGACGCATCAGTTAAGAGTAAGAAGTCCTACACATTGGATAATAGAAAACAACGCTTTGTTCCACAAGAAAGCTTGAATAAGTAGCAAAAACATAGTCAAGGCATACACAAAGAACAGCATTTCGAAAAACTCATACTACAAGCAAACAAAAAACAGTAATATCGCTCAGAGTGCAATTAAGAGAGTTCGCTTCTTCCCAAGAATTAGTCCTCGTATGAGCGCGTCACATTTCATAGCCTCTCAACAGAACATGAAATTTTCTAAAATAATCTCCAGCTTTTGACTCTTAGTAGAGATAGCGACATAATCTTCGCATTTTCCAGAACCTTCATTTTTGCCATCAAATTCGAGGGTCATTGACCTGGCATTTACTTAAAATCATTGTAAATCTCTCTTTTCATCTATGATACTAACATTGCAGTAAAGCAATGTTACAGACTCGCAACACTAACTAGATGCTTCAATAACTAAATCTTGTTCGGAAAATGCATATTAAATAATGAACAAAACAATATTATATACAATCTTTTTTTTTTTTTTTTTTTTCTTTTTCGAATTGTTAAACATTCAGGTAATTTCGACAATTAACAAAGATGTAAAATTAAAGAACAATTTCTGGGTGTTCAAAAAAAGCATAGATTTTGAAAACCAATAAAAAAAATTATATAAAAAAGACGAAATGGGGTAGATTTATATCGTTTGCGGCCTTACGCTTGCAAAATCGGGGAATTTTATCCCAGCAAGTTGTAAATTTAGTTAACATTTCAACCGGTAAGTGGCGTTGCAGGTAATCTGAAACAGATGTACTTAAAACGTAATACATAAGAACTGGAAATTGTTGCCTTTGACTGCGCCATGTTGTTGCTGCATATAGGGGTTACTGTGGAAACATCGTTGTTTAATTTTTCGCAACAGTCCTTGAAGCATTTTCATACCGGTTTTTATTTTCCCTGTTTTGCAGTGCCAACTGTCAGTGGCAATTTTAAATAAATTTGCAATTTGGTAGGATAAAATTCCCT
The DNA here is from genome assembly GCF_947563725.1 of Argiope bruennichi. Taxonomy (NCBI): domain Eukaryota; kingdom Metazoa; phylum Arthropoda; class Arachnida; order Araneae; family Araneidae; genus Argiope; species Argiope bruennichi. The sequence goes on from NC_079163.1 coordinate 130,946,244, forward strand.
GATTTTCCAAGCGTAAAGCTACAAAAAATACATTTTTATCGCCTTCTGTTTTTTTTTTTTTTTTTTTTTTTATTGATTTACAAAATTCATCAGTCATTTTTGGAACACCCGGTAAATGGCAAGCTTCTTTACAAAAACTAGAAAACTGAAGAAGCGAAATGAAAGAACCGAAAAAAATAAATTCAAAGTACATATATTTTATTATTATTATCACACCGAAAATCCGTACTTTAGCAACCATCAACTTTGAATCCATTAATTTCTATAAGATCAATATACAATTTTTATAATTGTTTTATCAAAAGAAATATCTAAATAAATTACTGATTGAACGAGCAAACAAATCTTAAAAACCAAATTTCTTAGACAGATAACATATTTTTTGTCAATAGTGGCCACTTTTTGCATATTCACAGACGTGAATGCTATAGGATTCATTCCCATTGTGATGTAAAATTATAAGAATGCTATAATTTTCAAATTCATAAGCCACATTATAAAGTATTCATTTCTTGTTTAAATTTCTATACAGTCTAAATTTTTGGAAATTATTATGCCCTTTAAATTAATAGTTAACTGTTTCATTGAGTATTTTCATCTTTGTCTAGTCTTCCCCCCCCACACACACACACTGTCCGGGAAACCTTTTAAAGATAAATTCTGAACAATCAATATTACCCATCTTAAAATTCTATTACTCTATTTTTATCTCATTTGGATTAGAATTATAGAAAGTGTCCTATAATTATCACATAAATTGAGCATAGTACGATTCCTCATACTCAGAGGATGAAAAGTATCCATAAAACTATACCCCTACAAACACTTATTTTTGAAAAAAAATCTCATTTAAAAAAACATATTCAGTCTGATTCAATTAAAAGCAGCCTTTTTTAAAACGTAAATATTAAAACTCATCCTCATAGCTAAAATTTCCATAAAAGAACATTTCGTTATGGAGCCATTTACAAAATTTGATGCATTGCAGCCTTATCAGAACAAAAACAGAGTTGGTTGCTCGTCTTCAAGCTGTTTGCGCCTATGTTAAAACCATATTGCCAGACCAGATTCAGTCCATCATTTTAAGTAATAAATTTTTATAAGCAAGGTTGTCATTTTGAACTGTTGTACTTGTAAGTGCAAATCTCATGAATGTTCCACATATCACATTTTAAAGTTTCTTCAGAACTAGATGTGATGCCATCGCTTTTTGAGTGCGATTTTTGTAAAAATTAGGGATTGTAGAGATATGTGCCTTTGAGTACTTTTCATTCTCTGACACATAATAATACTGCATTTACTCAATAAATCCTGTAATCACTCTTTTAGTATGATTAATTGCTTCCGAAAACAAAAGAATTTTAAATAGTAACAAACAAGCAGGTGTTTCATTATATAATTTTATCTGTTTCTAATAATTTTTGGTATCTTCCTTTTTTTTTAACAAACATTATTTATATTTTTCTTAGGTGTTGCATCTATGCCAGGAGTCTCACAAAAATGTGCAACACAGCTTTGTGAATGCGACAGGGAATTTGCTCGCTGCGTCAGCAATTACCCATGTCCGAGAAAAAAGCCAGGATGCAAAGCAAGCAACTATATTATGCTACAAACAATAAGTAACAATGACATTTAGTAGCATTTATCTTTAAAAAACTGGAGTATAATGTAGTAAAATGAACTGAATACGCATGTGTGAAAATATTTATATCATTAACAGGTCATTTTGAAGTGATCAATTATGAATGCATTGTATAATTGTCAAAGTGAATAAGTCCCTGTCATTTGTCTTAATCAAAATAAAATTTTAATTCCACTTCATTTTTGTAAATGTACATGACAATGTGAATTTTTCTCATCTGCCATAAAATAAATAAATAAAATTTCATGGTGAAAGCTGATGTTTCCTTTTTGAAAATTTATAATTGAAAGATTAAATATATTTTTACTCAGTTTCAAAAATTACATGGTTTCATTAAAACACTGTTTTTAAAAATCGTATTTCTACTATACTAATCACACTTCTTTTGTACTATAAAATTTTCATAAATATCAATTACTTTGCAGGCTTACATCAGAAAAAAACATTCTCTGAATAAACTGTGTCGAATTTAACTTATCAAATTGCATATTAAATGAGAATTACAAAAGCTTTTAGACATACAAGGATTATATTGTTTATTTACAACAAAATTAATTGCCAGAATATTTAAGTAACATTATATAACAATAAATATAGTTAAGATTTCTTATACATTATAAATGATACAACTTAAGTTTTTCTTCTTCTGGGACTATGATATCCTCACTCAAAATAACATTGGTTTGCACATACAAAAGAATTAAAGTAATGGACTAGTAGTGTACGGAAAGAAATGTATAACAAAACTGGAAAAAAAAAGAAAGTTGTATATGTCTTATAAACCCACAGAAAAGTTTTAATGTATATAAAAACTGCATCTAGGTAACATGGGAAGAAATAAACATATTTCATAAGGGCAGAATGAACAATGAGAGCATCTATATGAAATCAAATATATGTGACTATGCATGATTATTAAATTCAGTTGAAAACGGAATCATTCCCTTTAGCACCCGAGTTCTTATCATAATATTTAGTGTAGAAGGTGTGAAAATATTCGTGTATTATTCCCATTTAAACCTAGAAATAAAAATTGTAATAAAAATTGCACAATCGTTTAACTAAGCATATTAGACAGCTCTTGTTCGTGAAATCACTAGCATTTCGTGTGTTGAAATATCAACAAATTCCACTTTATGAAATGCTACCATTAAGAAATTTCAAAATCCGTACCCATATAACTTTTCACTTAAAAGGCCAAAATAGACTCAAATTAGATTTTTTCCAGTTTGAGAAGTGTGTAAGTTTGAGCGTGCAAAACTTCACAAATCTGTTTGCTAGGTAGAAATATTTGCAAACAAACTCACACACAAGTCAATTTTTATTAAAACATTCATTACAAAAGAAAAATGGAAGCACCAATAAAACTCCCATTGAAAATATGCATTTCAAAATCGAAATTTATGCAGCAACTTCATTCTTATACTGTGCTCCAATACATGGACAATGCATTTCTTAAAGATTTTTCCACAAGTCCTACTTTTGACAGTTCTAGTCGCTTCTACAACGTTCTATAAACGAGGTAAGAAAATCACTGGTTACCCCAAATGATATCATTCATATATGAGATCGCATAAAAGATCCCAAAGGAAAAATCAGGCCGCAGTTTTCTTTTGTGTACAGAAAATATTTTTAGAAACAAGATTAATTGCATTGCAGCCATTTGAAATGTCAATCATGATGCTAGTCTTCATATTTGCATTCAACTCTTATGGAATAAAATGATTTTCTATTTATTATCTACATTTATAAGAGGGAAAGTAATCTCTACGTCTTTCAAAATTTTGAACTGAAATCTAAAAGCAGGGGATTTTTCTTAGAAAGCGTATCAGCAAATGTATTTTATACATATATGAGCAAAACTGAAAACGTTCTAAAACTGCTTTAAAGACAATTTTATTTGTCTGAATAAATACATTTGTAAAATCCACCCATATTTTAGGATACACATATAACTCTGTAAGTCTAAATGTAGACATCAACAACATACATACATACATACATAGTAACCACAAACCTTGTTACACAAAAAATGAGTATTAAGACCAAAATCAAAACATATTCTTTTCATAAGAACAGCGAAAATATGGACTTTTCCAAACATTAAATGGTTACATTAATTTTTTTCGTATAAAACAAATCTCATGCTCATACAATTTGTATATAAAAATTTTAAAATCCGTTTATAACACTGATATAAAAAATTGCGCTCAAAAGAATAATTCCGATTCGTTTAAATTTTTAAATAAAATTAGGGAGAAATGTCCTCAACGAACTTATTTCAATGTTCACACATACTAAAATAATAGCAAACATTAATTAAATCTTTTAATTAATTACTGCATTTCAAAATACAATCAGGCAAAGATTTAACAAAACCCTATTTACTAAATTGCATGATTTAATGAATTTTTCTTTTTCCCTGATTGAAATAGAGGCAAAAACCCCTATTTAACGAAAATTAAATCCTGAATTAACGAATTACTTCTATAGCCTAAAAAAACTTTGTTCTTGTTTGGGTTAGAAAAATACTGGATTATTTTTCAACTGACTACAGTTTTCATCTTGTCCGTAACAAATGAGTATTGAACGAATCCTTACTTTAAGTCAGCGATTCTCAACCTGTGGGGCGCGCCGCCCTAGGGGGGCGCGAGCACACTAGAAGGGGGGCGCGAGAATATCCAAGAGAAAATATTATTTAAAAAAATTGATTAACTGACTGAAAGGAAAGCACACATACACATAGAAAACAAAATACATTTCGACATATAACTTATTAAAGTAAAACAACTTACTAAATCAAAACATACTAAATTAAGACAAATTTAATAATTATTAGTGACTTCCTGGGGCTTGTCTTGCAGAGCAAAGTTTTTTAAAGGAAGGCTTAATATTAGAAATAGCCACTCTCATTTCTGCAGAGATCTATATTTTGTCTTCAAAGTAGCCACAGCAGAAAATCCAGTTTCACAAAGGTAGGATGTTGAAAATGGTAATAAAATGCGAAATGCCCTTGTTTTTAGCGCAATTAAAATCATTCTCTACTCCTGCCCAAAATTCAAATAGTGATTTATTACTAAATTGTCTTCTAGTTTCGCCACTTGTCGTGAAGTCGATGAATTTTTCTTCATCAATTGAGAGTCCTTCAAGAGTCTTACAAGATGGATCCCTAACTCACTCGTAACCTGCTATCAGTTTGTCGTCAGCAAAAAAATACTTTTTAAAATTCTTTGCCAGCATGGCTAAATGATTTTCAGTGGTTACAAAAACAACTTTTACATGTTCTTCTTCAGCCTTGTAAGTTTTAGTACAATCATCCACATTTGCAAACATTGTTAGATTTCTTTGCTTTAAATTTCTGCTCCACAATTCCAATTTTCCCCAAAAAGCATTAACTTTATCACTCATATCCAACATATGTGTATTTGTTCCTTGGAGTTGAAGATTCAAGTTATTTAATTTCTAGAATATGTCGACTCAATTTCATCACAAATAAACCATCGCGAAAATTCTCGGCCTCCGGTCTGTTTTCTTCTTCTGGGAAAATAGCGATTTTTTCTCTTAATTCATAAACACGTTGCAAAAATTTCCCACGTGATAAGCATCTTGCTTCGCAATAAAATAGTAAAGCTGAATGTACTGAACCCATGTCTTTACAAAGTGCGGAAAAGATACTCAATAAAAATAGCAAATAGCACTCATTTAAAATAGCAAATAATGCGAGAGCCGTTGTTTTGAGTTCTATTGGTTTGCAGAAAAGAAGTTCTTCTATTACTGACATATTATCTCAAAGTCGAACAATTAAATGAGCAACTTTATTACTGTCTGTTGCTTTATCAAGCTGTACTGAAAACAATATGTCACGCAACTTTGAGAAAAGCTGACACCGTACATCTTCAGCTATATCACCAATTCGACGAGCAACAGTATTATTTGAAACGGGTACGGACTGCAATTGTTTTGAAAAATTATCTCCAAACATAGTTTCTACAATCTCAATTGTTGCTGGCAAAATAAGCTCTTCACTAATGGCGTGAGGTTTTTTTTACATCTGGCTATTTTATATGAAACTTTGTAAGATGCAATTAAAGCTTTTTTTTATTCATACACAAAATTTCTTTAAAAAATGATTTTTGCTTTTTTATATGATTTTAATTTTAATTCGAAGAATTCTCTGGGTTTGTTGACGTACTCACTATGAAGCGTTTCCAAATGTCGTTTAAGTTTATTAAATTTCATATACTGCCTGCGGCTAACATTTTTGAGCAAATGATACACAGGGCCTTTCTTTTTCACTTACTTCAGTACTGGTATACCCAAAATTTAAGCATTCTTGAGAATATTTTCTTGATTTTATTTTCGGAACCACGCTCGTCTGTGTACTTTTTGATGCTTGACTGTCGTCTAATGCTCGCTTACTTCCGCTTAAAAATTTATCCATGAGTCTGCATAAATCTGCTGCCGTGAATATTTAATATGGTGAATTGCAATTAACACGAAAACATATATAACATACACATTCACGATAGATTCGATAGCGACAGAAGGACCGACTCGAATGAGACTGGCTGGAATTGAAACTTGCGTTATCAAACATTTTCCTTCTTCCTATGAGAAAACATCTGCGCATGCTCGAGACGACATCATTCGTGTGGATTCTCTTCCACAAACATTGCTTATTTTTTTCTCTTTTGTTTAATCGTGCTTCTGTTTTATTTCTTTTATTATTAGAAAAAATATATTCCCAGTTTCTAATTTTAGCTCACCCCGTCTAGGTTAACTGTCATTAACGAATTTTTCTACTTTCGTATTCTTTTAACGTTATCTCCCTGTTTGGCTTTTATTTCAAATATAATATTTAAATTTTCCCCGCTTTCATTCGCTTCATCTGTTCATTGCCCGCTTTGCAAAATGCCAATGTTGGCTCGCTTTTATTCTTTTTTTTTTTTGGCAGTTAAAAATAATTTAAAAAGAGAATACAAAATACTCAATATACAATATTGTTGTATACTTTTTATTGTAAGCGTGGGGGGGGGGCGAGATGAAAATTATGATTGAAAACTGGGCCGCGAATACTGAAAGGTTGAGAAACGCTGCTTTAAGTAATGAGTTTAACCTGTCAGGTGAGTTTCATGTGGATAGAATAGGAAATTCCTTTCTTATATCTTCCCATTCCACAATGCAAAGAAGTTAGGTGTATTGAATGCTTGGTATTGCAGAATTAAAACATTGAGAAGCATGGCAGATTGTCTGAAACGAAAACGTTTTTCGTTGCAAGGAAAGTTTAAAATGTCGCGCAAATTTGACAAGAACATGGACCAAAAAAATACGCTAGAAAGCCTTAAAATCTCCAGGTCGACACCAACAACAATTGCCAAACAACGAGCAGAAATTGGAAAAGCAACAGAAAGTGACGAAAAATCACCCAAAGTCAGTCATTGAAAGCCACTCCTCCTTCTGCTCTTGAATTTGACCAAGTGTAATGCTTCAACATCGTTCGTGCCAAGAAAATAGCCATTAGCCAGCGGGTCTCTATTCAAAGAAAAGTCGCAGCAATTTTCCTGGAAGAATAATGTGAAAGACTTTTCTGCATAAAATGGTAATTTGATGAAAAATAATACATAATCTAAAAGAAAATATGCGGAAAAAAGGCAGGTGTAAATGAAAATGAAATGAAATATTGGGATGAGAAGTTGCTCAATTTGACTGACAGGTATTCACCATCTATAATTTACAATGCAGATGAAACAGGATTGTTTTATGACTTTCAACCCGACCGAAAGCCTTGTTATAGAAATAAAAAATGCTTTGACAGGGAAAAAATGTAGAACAGGGATTATGATTTTGTTTGTCATTAATGCTAATGGAACTGACAACTTGCAGCCATTTGTGATAGGAAAGCCAGTAAAGTCGATGTTTTAAAAACAAAGAGCTTTCCGAACAAAATACGAAACAAACAGAAACGCTCGAATGACTTCTTGCCTATTTATAGAATGTTTGATGCTTTTAGATAAATCTGTGACAATACAAATGTGAAAAATTCTTTTGCTTATTGATCAATCTCCCACATATCCTCCAATTTGCAATTTAAAAACGTCAAAGTCGTATTTTTTCCCTGCAGATTGTACAAGTGTGCTTCCGTCACTAAACCTAAGTATCATCCGTTCTATAAAAGTTAATAACAGAAAGTTGCTTGAGAGAAAAATTATAGCACTGTTGGACGAAAATGCGGAAAAAAGATACAAAGCCAATATTTTAGATGCTGTATATTTTGTGAGACAATCTTGGAACCACATTTCTAAAAATACAAATGAAAAATGCTTTCAAAAAGCAAGGTTTCCACACCCATATAAGGAAAGTGATGAAAATGTCATTTTTCCCATTTGACCCTTCAGAAGAAGTTATATGGAAAGAAGTAACTCATGAGATAGACCTTAACTATTTTGTCACATGTAATGATAGATTGTCTATTTGTGCAGGTGAAGTTAATGAAATTGTTGATTTATCGGAACCAATGAGTAGAGAGTCTGATGCAGACATCGGTATTGAAATTCACATTAAAACTGTTATTTTTTTTTAATGCTTTGCGTAGTTTGGAAATTGTGAAAGCATACATAATACAGCATTATGAAAATGACGCATTATTTTCTTCTCTCCATTAAGTCGAAAAAGAACTTCTTCACGTCAAGAATTAAGCGAATAGTCAAACATTACTAAGCACACGATTTAAATGAACAAGTGCATAATTATTTACCGTATTTTTTGCTGCTGAATAAAAAGCGTACAATATCTAATTATGCATATTTTTGTGTAGTTGCTTATTAGGGCTGTTCCATCAGGTAAGTGCTTTTTTTTTTTTTAATTTTGGATCTCGATATTAAGAATAACCCCGATTTAAAGAATACAATTTTCTGTCCTCATGAATTCATTAAATCGGAGTTTAATCGTAAATTAAAAACTTATTTTGAAGAGGGAATGTATCAAAATCATTATTTAACATTTACAATTCACATATCATTGTAAGAAAAACAATCTTTAAAATTCTCAATTCTCATCACTTGACCAGTTGTCAGAAACCTCAGAATTTGAAACACCGCCTCCATGGCATGGGGAATGTGGATATTCTTCTTCCAACTCCCTCTCAACATCAGGTGTCCACAATAATATATTCATATCATTTCCACTGCTATATAGTTCCTGTGTTCTGGATCTATAAACACAACTTGTGACTACACCAAGATGACCCGACAATATTTTTAACTTACAACCGGTAAACAGATCATGCACAATAATACAATTTTTGCTAGGAACAAAAAGAACTGGGAGGCTAGAATCACAGCACATATCAATGGATACTTGAAAATGTGCATTTGCAGATGGTATTACGCCGAAATTGACTAAAGTATTTTTGCATAAAGCAACATCCCACAGTCTTATGCGATTGTCTGCTCCATGTGATACCAGAAAAAGTCCATCATCAGTAAACCTTAAAGAGTTAACATGTCCGTCATGGGCAGTAATGAAATCTTTCTTATTTCCAATTGCTTCACCATTATGTTGGTCAAGAATTCGTAAATAACCTTTGGCAGATCGAATGTCCCAGAAAAAAATTTTGTTATCAACACCACCACTTGCAAGCAGATTTTCCGATATGGGCGACCATCTCACAGAAGCAACTCCAGTTTGGTGACCTCGTAACTCATGGGAATGTGAACCAGTTTTGGGATCTATCAGTTTTATATGAGGATACTTCATGGCAACTGTAAAGAAACAAAAGGTTTGAAAACTTAAAGGGTTACTTATCATTGCTAATGAAATAATACTTACTGAAACCTGCAAACATATAAAATAAAATTTTATAAGTTTACAAAAAGCATAACATACTTTAAATTGACTTTCTTCAAAAATATCAAAAAGAACGCCACATTTAAATATACTAGTAAGATGATTCCTTTTTAAAAGAAGGAGGTGTATACAGAGTGTTCTAAAAAGGTTGAAACGCACGTTAATATTCTCTCTGTTGGAGCCAAGACGGTAAAGTTGTTCAAAATAAGATAAGAAATAGGTTTATGTTAGCCGTGCTATTAGTATACAAAAAATTGTATTCTTTTGATTTTTATACCATTTCCCCTTGACAAAAACAATCAATTATAAAAGCTTTCCTTTTCTAGCAACAGGAGTACTATATAAAAATTACAAACCAGTATCTTTGAAATTGACTGAATCATAAAGAAGTTACTTATACCATTTTCATTTACCATTTATAAAAGTGAAAATAATCTGTTGTGATGCCAACGCCATCTTGTGAGTCTTTGTAGCTATCGGCAGAGAGAGAGTAATTTAATAAAGATAAAGTGTGTGTTGTGATAGTTGTGCAGTGAGAAAACATGGCCACTCCGAGCCGGAGCGAAAAAAGCGTTTGTGTACTATGTGCGTAAGAACGATGGTTCTTTCCAAATGTAAAAAGTGCGAGTGTAATCTAAACCGGAGGTTTATTTGGTGAAGAATTGTGTTTTTGAGTGATTACGAGTACTAATCAAGAGTGCAGTGTCCAATTCCAGGTGAGAGCAGTTCCCTTGGTTCGTAGTTTCGTTTTCAAACTAATATACTAGTAAAATGGCTTTGCTTAAAAATCTTTAAAAAGGCGAGCTTGTGCTTGTCGCTGAAGAGTTAGAATTAGAGGTACCAGTGAATCAAAAATTTTAGATTTAAGAACGATAATTGAGAGTAGTGACGTTTTCAAAACAGATAAAGAATTTATTTAATTAATTTTGTTTTAGAAGAAAAGAAATCTAAAAAAGATGATGAAAAATCTCAAATTGAACAAGAAAAACTTAAATTAGAATTAGAAAAAGTTAAACTAGAGCAGCTTAATAAAGAGCTTAAGCTAACATATGCTTAGAGTAAAATGGCTCCAGAACAAGTAAAAAAGATAGATATCGTGTCTTTTAGTATAGAAAACGTAATTAAAAGTGTAAAAACTTTAACGATTCCTGCCCCTTCTAAAACAGAAGCATTCAATTTGTTCTTTCAGTCAATAGAAAAGGCTTTCAAAACTAAAAATGTCGCAGAATTTAAAGCCGAAATTTTATTAAATATTTTGGGAGAAAGGGTAGGAAATTTAATGGTTTATGTCAAGGAGGAGGAACTGGAAAATTATGAAAAGATTAAAGAGTTAGTATTAAAACAATTTCAGCCTACCCCTAAAGAGTGTCTATATCAATTTCGAAAAGCTTAAAAATTAGCGACAGAAAACCATGTTCAATTTGCATCTAGAGTTGCCTCTATGTTCGAATACTATTGTCAATTGAGAAACGTAAGTGAATTTAATGATTTGTGCCAATTAATAGTATCAGATCAAATATTTAATTCCTTTGATCAGGAATTAATGAGGTATATCAGCATTAAACAAGGGGAAGATTGGTACAAACCACAAAATTTAGGTCGTGAGTTGGATTTGTTTGTATCCTCAAAAGGTTCGAATAAAAATGAGTCGAATTCAGCTTTTAAACAAAAACAAAACAAATTCATTAAAAACAGATTCGAAAAAAAGAGTCATAAAAATGTTACCAAGGGTTTTTTTTTTTTTTTTTTTGTCCGATGTTAATGAGTCAAAGTGTTCATTCTGTTTTGAAAGTCACACAATGCCTTTTTGCACAAAATTTAAACAACTTTTTGTCGAAGAGAGAGTTGAGATAGTTAAAAAACAGCGCCTTTGCTTTCTTTGTTTAAAAGAAAAATTCTCAGCTATAAGATGTAAGGCAAAAACTTGTAAAGTATGCAACCGGAAGCATCATACTCTTCTCCATTTCCCGAGACATAAAATAAATCATCAAAATGAAAGTGATTCTATTACTGCGCCTCAAATAGAGACAGCCAATAGTTCAGGGTCGTCGCTTAATGAAAATGCGAAAGTATTTCACCCCTCTTGCCCCCCTGTCTCCTCAACTTTATAGACGCCAGGCAGTTCGGGATATGCTCATAAATCGATATTCGCCATAAACAAAAATGAAAAAAGTAAAACAGTCTTTTTGAGCACTGTTAAATGTTTCATTCGAGATGCGTTTGGTTTTTGGCAGGATGTCAGACGTTATTAGATGTCGGGTCGATGACTCATCTTATGAGCAGGCAATGTGCAGACAAATTGGGATTGAAAAAGGAAATATTCTAGTAACGTGTTTAAATTATTCTTCCATGTGTGTTAAAAATTGCGTAAAAGCGGTCATTTCAAATTCCGATAACAGTTTCAAAAGAGAAATAAATATGTTAGTAGAGAAAATTACCGATTTAACTCCAGTTAAATTTTCAAATGTGGAAGGACAAATTTCTGAGAACACTAATTTAGCAGATGATACTTTTAATGTTCCGGGTCCCATTGATTGTTTATTGGGTGCGGAAATTTTCTATGAATTATTACGAAGCGGGCAAATTTATTTTCAAAATTCTAATCTTATTTTCCAAAATACAGTGTTTAGGCTCGTGGCATCAGGTAGTAGTAGTTGTGTAAATAGTGATTTAAAAGTACATTGTGGATTAATTAAGGAAGGGGATTTAAATGATACCTTAAGAAAATTTTGGGAATTAGAAAATGTTGATTTAGAGCGAACCAAAAATAAAGAGGCAGTTTTGTGTGAGAAACATTTCGTGAAAACGCATTCAAGGGATGTTGAGGGCCGGTATATAGTTAAAATGCCCCTTAAAGATGATCCGAAATGTTTAGGTAAATCAAGGGATATAGCTCTCAAACGATTGGATACACTGTGGATTAGGTTAGAGAGAGATCCTCAATACCTAAAGTTATATAAAGATTTCATACACGAATATGAACATTTAGGACACATGAAAGAGATAATCACTGAGGAGGACAATTCAGAGATAAGTTATTATATGCCACGCCACGGCGTATATCGGCCACAAAAAAAGTACCACTAAATTGAGGTGGTCTTTAATGCGCCGAATCCGACAAGTAATGGATTGTCCCTCAATTCGTTGCAATATAACGGAGGACTTGCGCAAGATGACTTATTTGCAATCATGATAAAATTCAGAGAACATCCCTATGCCTTTACGGCCGATGTGAAAATGATGTATCGTATGATACTCATGCACGAGAGCCAGCAACCATTGCTCAGAATTTTATGGGAAGAAAATCTTGATGATCGAGTAAAAACTTTTGAGCTTAAAATAGTGACTAATGGGACAGTGAGTGCTCCCTTTTTAGCAACAAGAGTACTTTTGCAACTGTCTAAAGATTAAGAGAAGAGCTTTCCCTTAGCTGCACCAATTCTTAGACAGAACTTTTACATGGATGACGTTCTTTACGGCGCATCTTCTTTAGAGGAAACTAAGGAACTGAAAAGTATTGTTCTGGTATACTGGCGAAAGGAGGAATGCAGCTTCATAAGTGGTCTAGCAGCCACTTAGAATTGGCTTCAAATATTGATGGAAGATATGACTTTGAAAATCTCATCGAGACAAAGACGTCAGGAATGTCCTGGAAGTCACTACAGGATTGTTTTGTTTTCCGAGTTGCAGTTGATTTAAAGAATTCTTACAACAAGAGATGTGTTCTTTCAACTATTGCTAGACTTTTCGACCCACTGGGACTACTTGGTCCAGTAGTATCTTCATGCAGAGCCTTTGGAGTCTTAAAATTGACTGGATGGATGAGTTGCCATCTGAAAGAATGGCATCAGTTCCTTGAGGATTTCAAGAGTATAAACAGTATCTGTATTGAAAGGTGTATTGTGTATCCGCATGCGACAAGGATTGAATTACACGGTTTTGCCGACGCTTCAGAAAAGTGTTGCGGGGTAGTGATATACTGTCGTTCTTATTCGTCAAACGGCATACAAACAGTGAAACTTGTGACGAGCAAAAGCAGTATTGTTACACTTTCCACCGTGAAAAGTGTAACAATACCGCGGCTTGAGCTGTGTGCCGCCGTCCTCTTGTCAAAGCTGATGAACCGAGTTGTGATTGCTTTACAAGTGTTTTCACCTGCAACGTACCTGCGGAGTGATTCAACAATCGTTTTAGCATGGATGCAAAAAGATCCTAACATGCTAAAGACCTTAGTGGGAAATCGAGTTTCCACCATTCAACAGCTGACATCTGCAGAACAGTGGCATCATGTTCCTTCGTCTCAGAACCTGGCTGACCTCATTTCCAGAGGTCTCGACCCATCAAGCCAGCACCACAGTTCATTATGGTGGACTGGACCTCCATTCTTGTCCACTGAGAACATGTCTTGCAGTGAGCCACAACCAGCGACTTCCATGGAATATTTCCAATCCGAGTTTAAGACCAACCAGAGAGTGATACAACATGAACTAGAACGTTTTAAATTTAGTGACTCTAATAACTTTGTTTATCTTAATGCTAAAGTGAACAATTTTGTGCATGATATAATTGGTTTAAGTAATAATTATTTTCGTTTAATTAGGATATTAAGTTATATTTACAGGTTCTTGAACAATTGTAGGGCTAATTTTCCTAAGAATTTAGGAATCTTAAAAGCTATTGAATTAAAGGAATCTGAAGTGAAGCTCCTTAAAATTGTTCAAGAGGAAGACTTTCACAAAGAAATTAAGTGTCGCAAGGTATCAGATTTTGTCAATACTGATAGTCAGGTAAAAAAATTATTTCCCTTTTTGGATGAAAATCGCATTTTGAGAATTGGTAGAAGACTTACCCACAGTGATTTAGATTTTGATAGTAAATTTCCAATTCTTTAATCTAAAAATCATAGACTGCCTTATTTAATTGTAGAACATTTTCATCTAAAAAATTTGCATGCTTCACCACAATTATTGTTATATCTCATACGTCAAAAATATTGGATTATAAGTGGTCGCGATTTGTGTAAAAAAATAGTTCATTCATGTATTGTGTGTTTTAAGGCTAAACCTGATACATTAGACCAGATAATGGGAGATTTGCCGAGAGATCGAGTAACACCTAACTATCCATTCAATGCGAGTGGTGTTGATTTTTGTGGACCATTCTTCATAAAATATCGCAATCAGAATAAAGGTATTTTAAACAAAGTCTATGTGTGTATTTTTATATGCATTGTAACCAAAACAATTCATCTAGAGATTGTGAGTGACTTAACGAGTGAAGCTTTTATTGCTACACTAAAAAGATTTTTTGCAAGGAGTGGCAAATCATCCAAAATTTATTCGGATAATGCTCAAACTTTTATTGGAGCGAATAGGGAAATTAAGAGATTACTTGAGATTGTAATGGATCAAGATAAAATTTTTGCTGAGTATTTATTCTCAGAGGGAGTTGAATAGAAATTTATTCCACCCCATTCACCCAATTTTGGAAGCCTTTGGGTGGCCGGAGTGAAGTCCTTTAAGTACCATCTGAAACGTGTAGTAGGTAACGCTAGATTAACTTATGAGGAATTTTTGACAGTTACAAATCAAATAGAAGGAATTCTAAATTCCAGACCATTATCACCATTGTCCTCAGATATAGATGATTTAAAGGTCTTGACCCCGGCACATTTTTTAATAGGAAGGCCTATCAATGCAATAATTGAACCAGATATTACGAGTATAGACACTAATAGGTTAAAATTGTGGCAAAAACTAACGAAAACTGTCCAACTTATTTGGAAACGTTGGCATATTACCTATTTAGACCACTTACAAAATCGCACGAAATGGCAAATAATTAAAACCAATGATAGGTGATTTGGTACTGTTGAAAGAGGAAAATTTACCAAGTACCAAATGGACTATTGGTCGTATTTTGAATATTTACCACGGTAAGGATGGTAACGTAAGAGTTTGCGATGTGAAAACACAGAATGGAGTTTACAAAAGAGCCATTTCGAAATTGTGTAAATTACCTATGGATAATAGAATTTAATCAATGTAATATTGTATAGTGATTCAGTGTAATTTGTATTATATTATAATTATTTTTTTGGTGTGATATATTTTGTATTGGCGTTCAATGTTATTATTTTGAAATGTAATATTTCAAGGCGGGCGGTATGTTGCGACGCCAACGCCATCTTGTGAGTCTTTGTAGCTATCGGCAGAGAGAGAGAGAGAGAGAGAGAGAGAGTAATTTAATAAAGTGTGTGTGTGAGCGGTGTGTAATGAGAAAACATAATCTAAGTGGGTCTTTATGAATGAGTGGACGAAGAAATTTTTCATTTCAAGCTTCATACAATAAGAAACATTTCCTTATGTTTTTTTCTCAATGATAAAAAAACATTTTTGACATCCCACTGAAGAGCATTCAGAGTTCTGATTGCTCTATTCTACATAAATAGGAATCCATAAGCCCAAAAAACGTTTAAAATAAAATTTGAATATTTGCCAAACCCTATACTGTGTTACATGACTTATTTCTTATTTGTTCATGGATCCATGATATAATACACACACATACTGACAGTTTCTCTGAATGATAAATTTTTCCCCCATATTAGAAAAGTATATTTCGATAGAATTTACAGATATGAATAAGGAATATAAAAAGTAAAATATTGGCAATTTATTACTTTTTTTATAAAATAATAATTTGCTATAAATTACTAAAATAAATTTAAATAGAATTATCTATTGTGACTTCACAGTCACATGGCAAAGTAGTAGCGCATGTTCTTAACAAATATATCTATGTCACTTAGTCTGAACACACCTGTTCTAAACATCTTACATTTCGTTAACATTTTCAAACAATCTTCTTTAGTAGAAAAACTGTCTCATCTTTTCGGATTTTAACTTCAATACTGAGAAAGAGAAAAATTGCCACCCAGAAAACTGCAATCCTGAGTTAACATGGACGGTGAAGATTTGGAAAAAGAAATTTATACCTAAATTAAACGGTGAAATGTTTTAGAACTTATTCTAATAACGCTGAATAACACACTGGTAATCATAATTATTCGTTAACCAGCAAAAATAAGAATAAGTATTTTCAAAATTTAATCATAAATAATAAATTTATCAAATATATTAATAATTATTACAACGTCAATAAATTTAAACTATGCACACAGTAATAACGCGAACGAAACGAATAGTTTCTAAATAAACAGAAAACTATATAAAAAATTAGACAAAATTTGAAAATCAATATACAATCAAAAGCTAAAAATTACCCAAGATAACAAAAAGCAACTAACACTTTCATCTAGGAAAATCGTCTTATTATCAATACAAGAATTTTGCACGATGTCCAGTAGATTCAAACTTGTAATCGCCGGTTATTTTACATTTATCATGCGGGTATGAATCGACTCCATTACATTTACTCCATTACAAAGAAGAAATCCTCTTTGAGCAAATTCACAAAAATTTTCGTTTAAATGCAAACACTTCTCTCTCCCCCCCCCCGCCCCTCTTCCTTTCAATAAAAAATAACACATCTCAGTGTGACAGTACAGAGAATTCGTAAATGCATTGCCAGTCTAGACAGAATTTCCAAGACTTTTTCTTATCTCACTGACCTTGTTCCTTTCTTTTTGAAGCACCATTTTTTATTCAATACTAGCCGCCTTTGGCGACCAGCCGGTATCGCCAATCTTAATGCTCGTTAAAATTTTAATAATTAAATATTTTATGTAATTCCTATTTTAATAGCTTCTTCATCAAAATATTTTAAAACTTCACATTTTGATAGTCATATAATTCACTCATAATATTATAAAGGCCTTCAGCTATAACGTATAATATCTCTAATTTCTTGTTAGCTCCTGTAGAATTTATGCTTTAAATTAAAGTGGAAATGATTAAACTGCAATTCATATAATAATATTTTTTACTGAAACCTAGCAGTTTTTTTAATAATATGATTACTGAAAACAGAGTCACTGCGCATTTAAACTTTATGGGCACTAAAGAATATCTTTCTTTAATTTATGTAATATATCAAGAATTTATCAACAAATTTTTCTCAGATTCATCAGCAGCAGATCGATTAATTAACAATGCTTAATTTTAAATGCATCAAACACTAAGAAAATAAATAGAATCGTTTAAAATAATCGGTCAAAAAGAGGTTAAAAAAACTACTTAAAAAAAGCGATGTACTTAAAACTATAAGCATATACAAAAAAATATATAATTAACATAAATACAATTTAATTACAAAAGCACACAACTAATCTAAAAATAATTTAAATCAAGTCCGAATCCGTTGAAAATAATTATCAACAATCAGAACACAATGCGCATGAGTGAATTTTCTACGCCAGTTGGGGTAACGCTATGCAGATTAGAAATTTTTAACTTCCTTTATTCTGTTTTATTTTAATTCAATCTTTAATTTTAAATGCACCAAACACAAATAAAACAAACAGAATAGTTTGAAACAATCGGCCGAAAATATGTTAAGCCTATCCTCATTAGCGTGGGGAAAAAAACTGAAGCCTTACTCATTTGGCGGTGAGGAAGTAAAAATATTGTTGGCGGGAAAGTTAGTTTTTAATTAATAATTAAAATTCTAATTCAAAATTCAAAAAACGGGAACCCAGGTGCACATTCCCGACCTCCAAGGTATGCATGTGCCAAATTTGGTAGCTGTAAGTCAAACGATCTGGCCTGTAGAGCGCCAACACACACACACACACATATATTGAGCTTTATATAAGTATAGATGTTCCTATAATTTTCAATTAAGCATAACAAAGTATGATGATAAATAGACAGATATGCAGTAATTAATGATATATGTATGTAATTTTTAGAATGATGTAGTTGGAGGGGGGGGGGAATCCTAATGGATCATTTTTGTCAAGGAGGAAATGCAAAAAAAAAAAAATTTTAATAACCTTTATACATTTAATAGCGAGACTATTTCATTAAAATAAACAAATTTTTTAATTCATTCTGAAAACTTTTATAATTTACGAAACCTGCTGATCTCCAATTGGTAAAAGTGCATTTCCACCTCTTTCAAACACCCCATATATGTTATAAATTATTCTGTTCTCTAATAAAAATAGAATGAGAAAGAAAATCGTTATTCTCCAATTATGAAACGAAAATGATATTAAGAAAGGATGGAGATATATTCTATTTTTATATTCCAAATGAATTAGTTTATTACAGTTTTTCAATTTAAATTTGGCTATCTACATGGTTAATAAATTCAAGTTTTGATATAAAAACAATGACAGAAGATCATGATAGTTAAATTATCATTTTTTTTTCAATACTAAAACAACAAATGTATAAGAATCCTTAAAGTATTAAGAGTAACTCTTCTCCCTTTTTTCTTATATTAGTAAAGAATGCTGACAGTTGAAAGCATATGGTTTTTAAGAAACGTTTTGTAATTGAATGCATAAGAACTTAAATTCTTATAACTTAAATAGTTCTTAAATTCTTATAAAAGTTTTTCATGGTGATATCGAATCACAGTTACTGACTGTCTGGAATCTAATAGCAGTTGAATAATTGAATTTTCACTAAATAACAAAAAATAAGAAACATTAGTTATGCGTTTATCTAAAATTAGCCGTCAACAACAAATATATCTCAGCATTCCTACAAACATCAGACAATAGAACTTTCGCATTAACGAATACGCCGGATCAGTTTATTTTAAACGCATTTTAACAGTAAAGAATCCTTATTGTTCTTAAAATATTACAAAATAAAATTAAAAAATTATACTGTATGTAATAAATATCACAAAATCTGATCAGCAGTTTAATGTTTACAAAATGGCAAGGCCACTGTCATCGACATGCAATGACTGACGTTTTCAATGCTCCCTACTCGCCCATCAGAAACATTGAGGTTACAGACACCACTGTACACCGAATTTTATTTCTGAGGATTAAAGAGAAAGTTTTAATTAATCGCAAAGTTTTAATATATTATTACATATACAGAGACAATAAAAATGTAGAAACAATATTTTAAAGTTCAATATTGTTTCTACATTTTTGAAAATTAATTCGAAATGAAAAAAAAATTATAACATCAATTTAGAAGTTTCTGGATATCTTTTTAAATTTGAAACCTCATATTTCTTGCTGGAAGAACAATGACATAAAACTATCGAAATAGTAACTCTAGAGTTATATTATTGTTCATATTTCAATTCCAGCTCAAAAACTCTAGAGAGCAAAAATTCCTCTCAAATTCTGCAGATTTTAAAAACTTTTCAGAAAAAAAGTTAATAACTTGGTGAGAATATATTACATTCCGGCAGAATCTATTAAACAAAGTAAATGTAAAATATCTGTAGATGTAAGATCACAAACAAGATGAAATTGCATACATTGGACATCTGCAGTTGTTGAAGTACAGTATATGAAATTACATAACAGTTATGTAATAAATTAAAAAATAAAAATTATTGATGGTAAAAAAAAGACCTGGAATACATTTAACCAATAATAAATCTAAACAAAATTTTACAGAATTATTCAAAACTACTTACACGTGTACAAAATATTTGTAACAAAGGGATATTACTTATCCGATTTCGCAGTCAAAACAGATGTTTTCTTTTAATATAATAGGTAATGCGTATCGTTCAGTTATTATATAACAATGCATTAAAAGTACTTTAAAAAGTTATTTTAAAATATGGTGTTTTAAGGCATCACCATTTTGGAACTTTTCATGAGACCTAGAAAAAGGCTCTAACAATTTTAGTCGTCTTCATAGGTTAGATTTACAATTATGGCATGGATCATAAGGCTCGTGAAACGTTAGCCAACATTCAAAGATTTACCCAAATGGCCTATGTCATGAAAAATAACAGGTCTGGGATTGATACATAATAATATTTTCATTGCTTTAAGTTATTATATTAGCCATTCAAAACAAACCAATATATTTGCACCCGCATATTTGATTGGATATGTCGGCTTTTAACGTTTTACTAAATTAATCTGAGAGGGAAATTCTTAAATATGAAGTTATAGGCATAACAAATATTCATAAAATGTGTTGTTAAGAATTAAAAACGATTAATTAGATCAGAAATAAATTAGAAAAAAATGTAAATTCTCAAATATATATATTTTTTAAATTGCGAACTATTTTTGCAATTTCTCTCAAGTACATTTGTTAAAAACTTCAGATGGATAAATGCATCATTTATTTGTAAAATTCAACGCGAGCGAAAAAAATTGTCGAGAAAAAAAAAATCAAGGTCGTTGAAAAACGCTAAGAACTTTTCTATCAATCCGAATTAACGAAGCGAATAAAAATCCTATTTTAAACTTGCTGCTCTGCAATTGCAAAGGTTTTTATATAACCGTTATTTAGAAAATAGTGGATGAAAATAAAATTTGAAATAACTCTTTTGTCTCAAAATAGTATACCTGAAGTATCAGGCAAATATATCAACTGAATTTCTACAAGAAATATTTATAAATGAAAACTTATTTTATAGAAACTAATTAAGATTTGTAAACAAAAAAGTTATTTAAAATAAATTTACATCTTAAAGGATTTAAATTTATTTTATTTATTTATTTTAAATGCATTTCTATGCACAGAAACTACTCTATGATTAAATCATGCATGTATTCATAAAAGATATTTAGACAAATAAGAAATGTGTTATTTTATGCTACACATTCATTAAAATTTTTCTTTTGTTTTGGTAAGATTACCTTCAACTAATTCAATCAAGAGCAACCATTATACAATTACTTATTAAAAATATCCAAACGATAGCAATAATGTCTGCGTATTCTTTTCGACTAGATATTTTACAATATTTTCGATCTGATACTGATATTACTATTCTCTTAACTTACTAATTTTATATTTAACAAACTAGTGTGCACAACTAACTACATCATTACAAAATCTTCATCAAAACACAACAAAGAGTAAAATAACCTTCTTTTCAACCGAAAATAGTAAAAGAGTAAACACGTGATAAGCAAGAACTCTTAATAAGGAGAAAAAGAACTAGTAAAAATTATTTGTAACTAATGTTATTGATAAAGCATAAATAAGAATTGTCCAAAATTAATTAAACATTAAAAAATAATCCAAACTTTATACTTAATTAAAAGCGAGGTTTAATTACCTGCAATAAGGGAATGTTTGCTAGACACAGAGGACATATGATGTCCAGAAATATTGTGCTCAACAGAAATAGTATCTGCAGGTTTTAAAATATTTGTGTCCCATATCTTTAATTTTTGGTCCATAGCACTAGTAATAAATAAGCCAGTGTCAAATGGATACCACTGAGCTGTTTTAATGCAAAATTTATGAGCATATAAAGAGTCCCTGAAAATAAAAAACATGAAAAGATTAAATGAAAATATTAGAAGAAAATGCAGTATTCGCATTTGAAACAAAAGACTGCCCCTTTTCAATGGAAGAAAAAATATTTACCAACATGTATTAATTTTGATTTAGTACCTTTAATATAATAAAATAAATTAATCATTAGATCTACTATACAGCGAACATTTTGAATGTCCAAGGCAAGCAAGTCAAGAAGTAAAACATTGTTACAAAGTACATAGCAAAATTTCATTGCATTTTTGTCATTATGAATTTTGAAGACTAATACCTTCTAATCCTGCAAACAACTTCAGCAGCATATGATGGATGCCCAGATGTATTCAACAAATCATGAATAGCAATGTCGCCATTTTTGGCTCCAGAGAGTAAACTGAAAATATTTCACCGATATTAAAAAATTATTTTTTTTAAATAATAAAAAGATTTTTTAAAATACAGTTAAATACAGCAAAAAGAGTGTTACAAGATAATCAAACAAATAAACACACGATTACAAAATGAATGATTTATAAGCATAGAGTACTTAAAAATTAATTAATGATCCGAAGTTGAACAAGTTAAGAGACTTATTTTAATAGCTGATTTCAAAGCTGTTAGGATAGGTATATACTTGTAAGTCAAGCTCAACGATGACCAAACTTCATCATCACGACATGTCGTCATACACACATCGATATTTTTCGATATATCGTGATATCACTATTTATTTAAAGCTATTTTAAATAATAAATATATTCTAATCATAACGACTAATCAAAACGATTCTAAATAAAGGAAGTTTCATTTTATGTCATAAAAATGTTCGTGTTCTTTTCAATAAAAACAGTTTGAAAATAATTGCGTTAAAAGTGTGTCAGTGCCAAAGCAATGTCTGCATGTTACAATTTATTTTATTGCATTTTTTCACTAATATAATATTTTTTAAAAATTTACCTTTTTTACAGCTGATTTAAAAAAAAAAAAAAGAAAAAAAAGAAGAGAAACTTCAGTTTCTTTTATTCTTCCTTTAAAAAATAAGAAGAAAATGACAATGCCTTTAACAAGTAAAATTAAGTACTTTCAACAAAACCCGAATTCGAAACTTGATGTCTTGAAAAATTAATTTTGTATATAAAATGCATAAATCTTTATTCGTATTTTAACAGTATTATTGACATATTTAATTTAAATATGCACTAGAATTTTATCACTAGGTATATTAGATAATTAAAATTAATAATTCAATTTAATACTTCAAAATTCAAAAAGACAAAAAATAGTAATCCCGAAATCAGTAAAACATTAATAACATATTATGGAGGGTAAATTTATTTACGGACGAATGATGTAATGCATTAAAAATTATAGAAAAGTCTTAATCATGATCAAATAAAAGAAAAATATACCATTATATATCATCAATATAAACTCCATGAAAAAAATAAACAAAACTCAAGTACAACAGTATGATTCTGAATATTAAAATTCTAACTAATTATTTAAAATTATTCTATCAAGATTTTGGCATATTTTGAAATTCGAATAATAGTCTATCTTAGAAATTCTATTATATTTTAGCGAAAAATTACCACAAAAAATATCTTTACATTAAAAACAGAGAAATAATAATTTCACACACTAAAAAAAAAAAAAAATTCTTAAGTCAGCTGAATGCAGGAATTTCCAAATGAATTCAAAATACTGAATATTTGGGGGGGGGGGGGGAGAACATGAATGAAAAAGGGAAAGAAAAGAAAACTCTTTTAAACTGCTTCAAAATTTGAAAAAAAGGGCAACATATAATCCAATCACATAAAGTGAAATAAATCGGAGAAATAAAATTTATTCATTAAAAATAAACTTTTAAATTTTAAAAAAATAAAACATTGTAATAAAAAATATATTATGAAATCGGAAAAGAGCATTTCTTAAAGATATAAAATTAGGAAAATAATTTGTTTTTGAAAATATAAAAGCACATACTACAGAAAAATATGGGACTGAAATTTTTTTTAAAACACTATCATACTTTCTAGTAATATTAAATATAGTGCTTTGAACTCCAATAATAAAATACTATCACGACTGATTCTCAATATCTATGCAAATTCGACCAATACTGAAAACTCGAAATTATCAAAAATGCGGTTGTATCGGCTGTTCGATGTGCATCGAAAATTCGATAATTATTTCAAGTTCGATCAGTTTCTAATTCTAAGAGTCCTAATGAGCATCGTTCTAAGAGGTGTTGATTTATTTTCCATTGTCCATTCTTGTGCCCTTTAAGTGGAGGGAAAGGGATTACCATTCATAATAGGACATTTATACAAAGTTTCATTTCACATGCGTTGTTACTATTTATGCAAAGATCCCATGTTAGGACAAGTGCATACCATATGTGTGTAGAAAGCATTCTATGGCAGATAATTAAGCTTTCGCGTTGTAATTTAGTTTTGTATTAAAAACGCTGATACCAATCCCACTTATATGTACTGCTGTAGGGAAATCTGAAAGTCTTCAAAGGCTGATGCATATTTTACACCAAATTGAGATCACATAAAGCTTCATACTTATACTAAAGTACTTCAATGCGCAACTGAAAATTTTAATTTCGCGGAGCTGCTTTTATATTGGTTTTTATCTGGAACATTTGGACATTTATCTGGAATTTGAAAATTATCTGTTATACTAATTTTGAGCAAAGCTTTTTTTTTTCTCCTGGAACAAACACTTTATATATCTTGGTTATATTCAGTTGTTAAGAGTGTATTATCTTGTAATAACATATAATATTTGTATGTTTTACTAAAAACGAGTTTCACTTTAAATTCAAGTTTATTTAATAAGAATATCTATATAAAAAAGTTGCAACCTCCATGTCCTTGGCTGCCTCGAACAGCAATACAAAGAGCAAAAAAATGACAATTTTGTCAGTAGAAGTGTATTCAAAAAAATTATTAAATTAAAATCAGATTTCAAAAAATCATTAGAGCAAAAACTTTCAAAAACAGGACTTTCATATAAATCGAATTCATAAAAAATTTAGTATTTTGCTTTACAAATTATATACATACGTACATTTTTGAAATGCACAACAAAATTCAGACTTATAAAAACTTGTATTAAAAGAATTAAACAAAAAAAAAGTCCTTAGGAAATCATGGCAACATTCAAATTGCACATGTTTACTTTGAATTTCAATGTATTTTTAAATGAAATAATATCTTATTTAATTTTAATTGGACCATAATTTCTTAACTGGATAAATGTTATAAGTTATTTTAATGAAATAATTTTTAGCATCTCTTGCTGAACAGATACATTTAGAGTTCAATTATTTGTATGATTTTTAAATTTAATTCATAAATGTATTAAGAATTATTACAGAACCGTTTTACAATTATTTCTGGAAGATATTGTGCATGATCAGAATGAATAAAGCATAAAAAGTTACTTGAATTATAAATATAAATAAAAATAAAAGATACATAATTCTTTTAAAATATTTAAATATAAATTTGTTGATGATATCATTCAGTTAGTGAACAGAAAACAGTTTATTCCAAAATGGCATGCTTAAAACAAGTATTTTCAGAAATTAAAATATGACAGTATTATATTAATGGAAATTAAGTAAGAAGGTGGAAAACAATGAAGAGCAACAAAAATAAACAATAACCAGAAACCAAAACGAAAACGCAAATAGTGAATATCGATTTATTGTATAGCGATTCATCATAAATCATGATACTGACAAATCGATATTTTTCAAAAACTGATATCAAAAAATCGATTTTTTTTCGATAAATCGAAAATTGGCACAATTGGTAAGTTTACCAGTTGGAAAATGCTTTAAATGACGTAAAGAATTATATTTTATATTATTTGAGTCAATCAACATATTTTTGAAAAAATTATAAAATCTTAATTTTTAAACAGACTCTGTCCTATTAGTTATATTTGATAAAAAAATTCTTGATATTCTAACAAACATTAAAGAAAGGTTTTACTATTTTATGATTAAAACTATCTGCATAATAATCATTTAAAGTAGCATCATTAATGCTACTTTAAATGATTCTTACGTAGTAAAGTAGCAATAGAAAAAGTAAAATGTTTAGAATGAATTTAAAATGTGCTGCAGAAATTATTTTTATAGGTTTAAATATTCAATAGAAAAGAGTAGGCATTCATCTTATAGGCAAAAATAGAAAAATAGCACAACTCAAAGTAAAAAAAAATATGATTAAAAGAATTAAATCAAATGAATTATTTAAAATATGGTTAGAATAACCAAGTTTATAAATTTGAAATAAAATTATTTTACAGCAGAATTTCCTCAAAATAACTTTCTTCAACAGAAACATAGAAATGCATCCACAAAACAAATTTTTCATCGAAATTATGCAACTGTGTTGATACAATTCATTTGGCTTACATGTCATAATAATATGCTCATCAAATCTCCTTTCAAATACTTTATTTTCAAATAACTTCAAGATATATAATTAAATGAACTTAATTCAGATGATGGGAAATACTTACATGAAAACCAGAATCCAAAGACATTATTTTAGAATGTATTAGTTAAGAAAGTACATAGCTAAAATGATATGTGATTTAATCTGACACCCTCATCACAATAGATATATTCATGACCAATCCCATACAATAACAGACCCCTCCAAATGATCAGAAATCTCATAGCTAATTCCTTAAGTTTTAAGAATGCACTTTGAATTAATCAAGACTGACAATACTCTGGAATCAAAAATTTTATTTTTCACTTCTATAATTAATTTAAATTTGGATTTTTGCTTCAGATTAAATTTGGATTTAACACTTTTTAATATTCCTGCGAAATTCAAACTGTTCACAAACATTTTAAACAAACTATGCAAACTATGCCTTCTAGAGGGATAACAAATTGAAGTTACTTTTCAGCTACTCATTTGCAAAATTATATTACATACACACACAAGGGAAAAATTATTCCACAAGATATCTTTAAAAAGTAGGCAGCAGATTAATCGAAAGTTTACATTAGAGCCTTTTTGATCAAATATGAAGAAAAAAAAAATTCAGTAAAGTTGGCACAGAAGGATAAAACATTTATCAACCAAATATATTGACACAAAGTATAAAATTAATACACAAGAGTTAAAAATCATGTCAGAAAAATGCAACTAATTAAAAATAACTGCATTACACTTAAAATTTATGGAACAGATATAAATTTAATTTTTGTGATCATTCTTTAAAAGTTTTAAACTCTTTCACAAGGATGCAAGAATAGTGATTTAATTCGTAAATGGATTATTTGACAAATAACTATCATTCAATTAAGGCCAAATAAAAATTAATCATGAAGATTTTAAAGTTACTTCTAACCTTTTTTTTCTCTCCAATCTTTTGAGAACTACTATATTATAATCTTCTTTTCTAGCTTTAAAAATTGCATGCTTGAAGTTCTATTCTCTGACAAAATATTTTACATTTAAACAACTTTTCCTGCCCTTAATTCTCTCACAAGGAGGTGGAATGATGTATGTCCCATCCTCCCCTTGAATTACTCTACAAGACCTGATACAACTCAAGCTGTTTGTTATTTATCATTTAGATGGAGAACATAAAATTAGTTATTTAGCACAGTTTCAACAAAGGTTTTGAGAATATATGTATCTGTGGTTGTCACAGAAATATTTTCTTGTTATCAGCATTCTATAAGTAAACAAGTAAAAATTCTAACTCACCATGCAAGCGGAAACTCTATGCTAAATTTAAAAGCAGCAAGTTTTAATAAAATATTAAGACACAAGAAATATATATATATATATATATTATTTTACTTTGATTTGACACTTTTTTTTGTCAACATGGAATTTTTTTTTAAATGTATATTTACATCAAAACATGGGAAATAATATTTGATGCAAGAAAGTACTGATGAATATGCATTTAAATGCCAAATAAGAAAAATTGTAGACATTTTGAAATTGGTCAAAGCAAAGTTATAGAGGAAATACACAAAATATAATGAGAAAACTACTTATCGGAATGAGCTGAAATTTTGCATGGCCACATAAAATGACCTTATTCATTGGTTTATGCCAAGATTTATGTGAGTTGCCACTTCACTAACACTGACTACAATAAATCACATAGCATGTTAAAAATTACTTTTAAAGGATAAATATGGGTGCAAAATACTTTACTATCTCCATAAAAAATTTCGTGTCAATAATCATAATTTTGAAACGAATTAACCGAGAGTAGATAAATTTGATTTTGAGGATAAGTTTTGATACAATTTTAAATTTTATGCAGAAAACAGGTATCATTTTGAACTTACAGGTCTGAAACTTTCAGATCTAATATCTTTAGAAGTATATTAATTCCTCTCAAATGATTACTTTTATTTGATTTTTTTTTTTTTTTAGCTGGAACAATAGGGAATTTTTTTCAGTGTCTACACATAATCTAAAACTTCTCCATAAATAGAAAACTGGATAAAAATTCAAGACATTTTTGCAAGTAGAAATATTTTCTACAGAGTGCACTAATTATAAAAAAAATAATAATAATTGCCAAAATACTAAAAACAAATAGATGGACAATAATTTAAAAATTTGCATAAATAAAACACAAAAAAATTGATAGAATATACATATGTATGGTAGGTTGAGATGTAGTTTTTGACACAAGAACCATACTTCACCATGCTGTCCCAAACATATAATATATAGTTGTTTCATATTTTAAGTTGTCAGTCATCAGTTCTTTAAAACTTAACAAATTTCAAGAGATTTTCAATAAAAATTAAGGGGTTGAAAGTGTACTCCAATACCTACATTTTTTCAAAGAAATGGAAAAATTGTTGAATGAAATTTTTTCCCCTATCAATTTTATTATGACAATCAAACTAAATTCCTTAAGTAGATAGAGGTTATAATTTGAACATTCAATCAAAATGTTTCAGAAATGTTTGCATGCAAGTCTAGTACAACCATTTCTGAGGCAAGATATACATATATGAAACTGCAAATTAATATGTTGATGCCTAGTATAAACTTGTTTTTTTTTTTGCAAAATCATTCAATTGAAATTCTATAAACTGCAAAGGATGAATTTAACTAAAAAAAAGTAATGAAAAAATTGTTAAAAATGTTTGAAAAATAAATTTACTCACTATCGTTCTTCTGCTCTATCAATATCTAATGTAGTGATACCAGCATTATGACATGATCTAATAATTGATCGCTCGCTGAGATCCATATCAAATAAACGATTTGTAATTACAGCTGATTGAAAAGATTTTGGTGCTAATAGTCCAGCTTGTAGCATCTCAAGTGATCTCAGCATATTGTCTAAATAAAAATTAAATTAAAAATTTTATCTCACAGGAAATATAATTATAAAAAAAGACAACATATTTTTGAACAATAAGATTAGAAATACATAAAGATCAAGCATAACTGCTTCAGGATTTTAATAATTTAATTCAGAATAATAAACATTTAGCGACTGACATAACGGATGAATAAAATATATTTTTATAATCATAAAAGCTGAATAATTTCTTTGACTGCTTTAAAAAAATACTTTTAGAATGGAAAATTTCTCAAATGAAAGAAGCCCCGAGTGCTACAACATTTAAAAACAGCAGTTCCAATAAATGTCCTCATAATATTACAATTTTTGTGATAAAAGTAAAATGCATTATTTCTTTGGCTAAAAGGAAACCAGGATATTTTGCATCATTTAGATCTCTTCTTTAGCACTTTACAAAGAAAGTTATAAAGTGTTTAATTTACATCAATGGATATCATATCCTCTTCTGATAAACTATTTATTCCAGAATCTCAAGGCAATTATTAAATTTATAAACATTTTACATTTTAAAAAACTTAAATAATTTAAACATAAGAAAAGTATAAATTATTCAAAAAGAAAATGACACGGAAGGCAGTAATTAAATAAAGAATTGCAACATTTTGCAATTATACATAAAATATTTTAAGATTATTATCAAATAATATACCTTTTTTGTAAATAACTAACAATGATATTTGAAAATTTATATGAATTATTCCTTGAAGCTGCTCCTCTTGCTTTTCCTATTCAGTCTGCTTGAACTAGATCAGGGCATTCATTTTCTTTCTTTCTTTCTCTCTCTCTCTCTATCTCTCTCACTTTCTTTCTTAAGCAAACATTCATCTATTTCTACATGGAAAAAAAGTCATTCATTGTAATTATAAAAGTTAAAGATATAAATTCTACAGTATAATAGCAATAAAATCCATGACAATATTTTGAATAGCATTACATGCCAAATGGTAATTAATTAAAATATAAAAAACAGAAATAGTAAAATATGAAGCCCAAATTTAAAATAAAACTAAAATATACTATCCAAATAAGATTAATGTGAAGAACAAAAAATAAATACATATAAACTTACTAATTTATAGCATTACTTGAATTATATTTAAAATTTTGAAAATAACTAATTTAATTATACTTAAAAAGAAAAACTTTTAATAAAAAAATTTGGCAAAACTGTAACATAATGAATCTGGAAAACGCTTTTGTAGACCTTGTAACCTAAGTGACAGAGCGATGTGCTTCAGTATATGTATTTCTTTTCTATAAATCTTTAATTGAAACTAAGAGGATTAAAGCCACTTTTTTAAAGTAAAAGCAGTCTTCAAACAAAATAAGATCAACAAGAAAGCTCAAGATCAAAATTTAAACTTTCATAAGTTTAACAGAAAATAACCTCTCAGAAATACAAATTTCAGAAAATTAAGCGATTCCCTTTTGCCTTTCTTTTTTTTATTTTATCCAAACTTTTTAAAAACTATGTTTCAACAATAAGCACTATTATCAAAATTCCTACATAATTAATAAATTTAACGTTTAGAACTTCTATATTTTTAAGTTTTAAAATATATGCATTTATTAGATTTTTAAGTAAAAGAGAATTTGAGTAGGTATTTCATTTTTAAATCTTACCTTTTAATGCAACAATGATAATTATACATTTGAAATTTTAGATAGAGAATCAAAATGTCCAAATCGTCCATAATAAAATTAAGGACATAAAACTCATTTCTTTAAAAATTAACATTTTGAATCATTTAATAATATTAATAAACATTTTTTTTTATCAATCTAATGCCAAAGTTAAGAAAAGTCTCATTAACTAATTAGTCTCAAGTGTTTCAGCTTGAAACCTGATATTAGGAACCAATTTTCAAGTTCACCTAGAATTATTTAGAGCATATCTAATAGTCAGAGTACTTCAAACTAATGCACAGCCAGAGTAATAACTGTTCATATTTTAGTATGATACTAATTCACATACATCTTAACAATTACAGATTTGGGATGCTCAAATAGAAAGTACATAGTGGAGGTCGAGACTTGCACACAAATCTACCAAAATACTGCTGCGCTTAAAAAAAAGAAAAAAGGAAAAGAAATAGACTGAAAAGCATAGACCTTAACAAAGTTTGTTTCATCTATCATGCTTAGCTTTCAAACAAATGATGCTGACATTTCAGGCAGAATATTTTATATTATATGATTATACATTTATACCATACATAACAAAAAAAAAAAAAAAAAAAAAAAAGGCAAATGCTCATTTATCTAATAACTCACACAGCTGGCCTTTAGCCAACAAGACAAATTGTTTCCAAATGACACCAATACTTAACAAGCCTTGCACTAGAGTGGTTTGACACTCAGTTCCATTCAGTGGTATTATTAGAATTGAATTAGATAAGACAAATGTCTTGCATGCATTTTCAGAAGGTGCAAAATTGAATTAAAGAATTTAAGAGTCACTTTTTTTTTCCTTACTTTGTATTATACAAAATATTCAAAAGAAAACATTGCAATGCTCAATAAATTTAATCTAAAGAATTTGACAAATCTCTATAACATCAACTATTTTTAGTCAAAAAAATAAATATCCAACTCAAACACAGCAGATGAAATTTTGTTTGTAATCATAGCACTCAAACTGTAGATGTCAATCAAATTTTAAGTGATTTTAAATGACAGGAAACCTGCTTGTCCATTTGTTTCTATATGGGCATAATAGAAACAGAAAGAGCTAGAAAGATTAACTAAAACATATTGTTTTTATCATCACAATAGCTGTATCGCATTTCAAACCACATCCAAGAAAAGGTTGATTATCTATCAGTCTGCTTATTCATGGATATGCAAAAACTGTAACTGATAAACGTAATATCATAAATAAATTTATTGTTTAGTTTAATAACCAAAATTTTATTTCGTATAAATTTTTATTTCTTAATATGGTTGTCTTTACTACAGTCCAATACATATAACACATCATATTGTGAATTCTTCATATATTCCTGCCAACAAATACAGTAGGTAATATAATTAAAGCTATTATCCCATGCAATGTGAATGACATTCATCATTTTAAACAATTAAACCAAAACAGCACTTTCTAGATCAAAATTTTTTTTAGAAATCTAAAAGGCGACAAATTTTTTCAAATAAATAAGATTAATTTTTGCAGCACTCTAAATCACAGACTTATTTCTCAATGATTTTGTTTCCCAGAAACTTATGCATGAAAATGAACATAAAATTGAGATTTTCCCTTCAAATGAGATGATCCAAACTTTAAGAAACATACATCGCATTATGAAAATGAATTGTGTTCATGTTAAAAATGAAAAATAGATATGCTATTTGAAAATATTCAATATTTCATTCACAATGCTATTCCATCTGTTTGCTCCAGTTTCACAATGCTCCAGTTTCAAACTCGGAATCAACTCTAAATTTAAGGATTACTTCAATTTTAAGCAAAGAGAAAATTTGCATTAAGTTATAACTAGCTTAAATAAGATATGGACATTCAAGCATTACATTCAAGATAATGCTTTCATTATCCTCATATTAAAGATTAGTACACATACATAAATATAAAAAGTAAATGAATTCTACTTTTAAGGCTATTGTCACTTTATATCATTTATTGTCTATATACTATCTGATTCACTTTACAAAGAGAAGGGGGAGGGGAAATCATTTTCAGCTTAAATCAGAACTTAATTTTTTTTTTCTCTCAAATGTAATTTCTTTTAGGTTAAAAAAAATTTACCTCTTATCTATTTCTAAGCAGACCTAATTGCACATATATTTAAAAGAATTAATAAATGGAACATTCATTAAAGGTAAATAAAGAATAAATGGGATGATTTTATTTGGCTAATTTCAGTGAATTTCTGCAACTTGGTGACTTTAATGATTACTGAGGAAAAATTTTGAAGATTTATAAAATGCCAAAACTCTATATAGCTCTAGAATTCTGCAAAATATCACTTCGGGCCATGGTCCAAAGTTAAAAAAACATTGATTTAAAGAAATAAGAAGAGAAAAAACAAGTGACAATTTATTTAGCACATTAATTGCTGTTGGTCACAATACAGCTGAATTTAAAAATATACATCACAGCTAACATGCTGTAGGGTTCATAAGAAACAATTTTTATTATTTTTATAATTTAAACATGCACCTGTATATTATATTTATTTTTCTGATTATTTGTTCTTTTAAAAATTACTTCTCAAGTGAATTTTCTTCAAGTATTAACTTGTTAATGCTTAACTTAATTTAAAAGTAATTCCTGTTTTGTTTTCTTTCAGTTTATTTAAAATGCCAAGATTAAGTTAATTAAAAAGTAAAATCAAAAGTTTAAAAAAGTAAAAGTAAAGAAAAAAACAACTAAAAAATTGGTCGAAAATCATTTAAAAAACATTTTATAGCCATATATTAAGATTTTTAAAATATAACAATTTCACAAAAGAAAATTACTTTTGAATTCTTTGTATTCCTTGAACAGCAATCAAAGGAGAATAATAATTCCAAATAAGACATTTCAAAATCTGGTTAATAAGAAATATATAATTGAAAATTGTTTACGAGTTTGCAAATAAACATTGAAATAGAACAATTTCAGTTCACTTAGTTTCAAAAGCAAAAATGTAATAAGTTTAACAACAAGACAGTAGGTATTAACAGGATAAATAATGCCCAAATTTCTTAACAAATAAAATAAATTTAACAACTCACTCACCAAAACATTTTGTTAGTGTCTTAACTACATTTAGAGCTAAATGAATAATTTTGAACGGCAATACATACAGACTTATTTATATAAGATCAAACTTAAGATTCTTAATTCCCTCAAATAACAATGTGATTTTAAAATTAAATTCTATGCAAAAAGAACAAGAGTTACATAATGCAAATTCACTTAAAAGTTTTCAAATGAAATTAAAAAAAAAAAAAGAAAGAAAGAAAGAAATAAAAGACGAAGACAGCCATCATACAGAAAACAAGACTGAAGATGGAAAATTCTATAAATATCAAAATAAAAGGTAGTAATAACAATAAAATAAATAAACACAATAAAAGATAAAATTGGAAAATGTATGTTCTTTAAT
Organism: Argiope bruennichi; assembly: GCF_947563725.1. Lineage (NCBI taxonomy): Eukaryota > Metazoa > Arthropoda > Arachnida > Araneae > Araneidae > Argiope > Argiope bruennichi. The sequence continues at coordinate 130,980,626 of NC_079163.1, forward strand.
TTTAAATTGCGAACAAAAACTTAATTATTTAAAACACATCAAAACAATCAACATCTCCCTTTTATTTCATACTTAAATTACAAGCAGCTGTATTCAAACTAAGCATCACTCAAATTTAAACGTCTTTAATAGGTCATATGATAAAATATATGTTACTTCCATTACTATAACACCAATAGAGACACACAAAATTTACACCAAATACTGCAAGTTAGTCTAAATAGCAAATTAATAAACCAATAAGTAATCTAAGAAAATTTCAAATTAATATTACTCCAATATTTTCAAATAACCCACTAAAATAGCAAGTACAGATTGAATCAACATTATATATATTGCTAGCTCAATAAACAACATTGCAACTCAAAACTGATTGCCTCCATTGTTTAGATTCTTCACTTAAAAAAAAGTTCAGGATTTCAGTCATTTTGAATATTATCAAATACTTAAGACGATTCTTAATTCCAAAATACATTTGATCTGTAGTAAAACAATATATTAATATTTTGTTAAACAAGCTCAAAATGGATATAAATAATTAATGTTTCGATTAAATAAAAAAAATTTAAAAAATTTAATAATTTCATTTCATGCATCATCCCACTTCATAAAAGTTCAACTAAATTCAATACACAAAATTTAGTTGAATAGAGATATATGTTCTGTCAATACACATGGCAACTTTATTACTGTTTACATTTTATTGTTTTACCACATTTTAAGTAATTAAATGTGAAAATTAAAAAAATGAACAACATGTATTGCCAAAGACTGATGGCTTCATTAACAGTCCAATGAGCACCATCGGTAACCTATTTTCTGACATAGAATACAAAATCATATAAAAGCTTTAAAAAAAGGGATATCTAACATTATTTCTAAATAGAGCGGTAAGAATTAAATACAATCATAAGAGCAATATTATTAAGCTACTAACAAATTTTAAAACACATCTTAATGTTCTCTCTTTAAAGAATTATACGTTTGGTAGTGTGAGTCCTTTATTCTGAAATCTTGACTTTTTTTTAAAAAAATTCCAATAGCTGGATGAAATAAAAAATTTCATTTCATAAATTTCCAGATAAAAAGTCAATTTTAAAGACTCGGAATTAATGCCAGAGAAATATGACTAACCCGTTTTATTACAGCAACGATAAAGCCAACAGCAAACTTCTAAAAATGAGAATGAGAAAAAATATTTTAGCGCGATGTTTATATTGATACCGAAGCTTTCAGTGGGCGTGGATTAGCGTCATTTCCGTACATACGTCATAAAGAAGAAAAAAAGTTATATTTCACTTGCCTCCACAGAAGATAATTGATTATTTCTAGCACGATATTTAAATAAATTAATCGATAGAATTTTCTATTCAACACTTACCTGAAATATTCATTCTGAAACACTAATAAACGTATTCTTTCCAGACCGTGGTCTGTTGTACTGTTTTTGCAAATAACATCGATCGATTCAATCGAAAAGAAGTGTAAACATGCTTCCTGATAGAGATGCATAATCCACGATTTTTTGAATAACAAATAATATTGCTATTGTTATTTTTAAATATGCGTTCCAAATATCTGTTATTTCAATCATATTATTAAATAAAAATTATTACTTAATATTAAATATATAATTTATTAATTGTAATTAATACTTAATTTACTAATCTAATTAACGTGTGATTGAATTAATTTATCTGTTTCAGCTTACTTCTTAAATTTTATTTTTTTCTCAAAACTATTTATTTATTAGAGTGAACCATTTTCTGGAAAAGGTGAATTAAAAATATATGTCATTTCTTTAAAATATTTACTTTAGTCCTATATTCTACCAATAGATGGCGCCAGCAGTAAACATAATACATGTAATCAAAGTGAATCATGTCACGAGCAATTTAAAATGATCTACATGGAATAGTGCATCATCAAATACGAATATCGGTCACTCCCGTAAAGTGGAGCGGTGACTTCGCACTTTCCAGTGAAGCCTCGCACTTTCCGGTGAAATCACCGCTCCGATAAATTTCAGTGATATGCAATTCAATGATACGATACGATAATTCCACGAATAACCGGTCCGTCCACTATTCAATCTAATCACAGATTTCTTTCGTGAGCTTCCATTGGACAGATCGCATTGATTGTTACTTACCAGTGAAGTCACCGCTCCGGCAAATTTCAGTGATATCGTATCAATTGTTACTTTCTATCGTGATCCAAAACCTGTAATCGAAATATCATCAGTAAGATCGTATCAAGGATTTGAATCACATCCCTCTTTGAAAAGTATTGATCACTTATATTTGTGACTTTTTGATACTGGTTACGTAATAACCGCTCTTAAAATATTCGTCATCCCTACTTCCTGATGCTTAATTTAGGATTTTTTTTTAGTGATTATGAGACTGAAGCTCTGCCTACTGAGACTCCTAAGGTATTTTGAACTTATATCTCCAAATTTGACTTCGGTGAAATGCTTATTCATTTACGATTTCCACATTTCCAGCTTATGGTTGTGTTTAAGAAGAGAAATATTTAATTAATAAAGTTTGAGGATGATTTAAAAATAGCTAATTATGTAGTTTTATTTCGATTGCTTGGCATGTTTGAATAAAATACGAGGCTCTTTTAACAATTAGCTGCCAAGGCTAGGTGTATGCCTAATCGCTTTTCTTTCTGAATCAGGTATCACTCTTTTTTCCTCCCTCCCCCCTTTCTTTTACAAATCACTTAAAAAGATGAATCGAAAAAAATAATTATTAATTAAAAGCACAAAGAACTGTCTTTGAGTTCAAGTAACAAAATTAATTTGCCTGAGGGTACAGAAATAGCAGGCACTTGAATCTGGACATAACGTGACCAGTAGAACTTGTGGCAATCGAAAACCGATGAGCAATGAAAATAGAAATAAATTGAATAAAATTGATTTCATCATTTACATTGACATTTTGTCATACTGTGTTTATATTATTAGTGTCTGGAAAAATAAATGGTGATAAATAGTAAATAGGGTGTTTTTTTTTAGTTTTTTTGAATTAGTGTGTACATTGAAACATACACTTGATCATATTTTTTCAAATAATTATCACATATATTTTATCTCTCGCTCTCTCTATATATATATTTGTAATGTGTAAATAAAAATTATGAAAGCGTGATTTTGTTTCTTTTCCTTTAATGATTTCTACAAATTAAAATGAAATTATTTATTCATAAGGTGCATAGATTTAAAAAATGGTATCCATACCTTTTAAATTTCATAATTTGAAATTGCAAACATAATTTATTCAATATATATACTAATTTGAGTTTCATGTTCTTTCCTCTGAGCAAACTGAAAACATCAAAGTCTCAATATTTATATAAGTAATTACATAAGAAAAAAAGTATAATACTTTTATTAGTAAGCTTTAAAATATTAACTTATCTAAGAGTAATAATTATTTTTAAATTATTTTAATTAACACGGTCACGTGTCAGGTACCAAAAAAAACCGTTCTGCGCATGTTGTGATGTCTGCAGATAACGTTGACGTAACCATTGTTTAGTAAATATTACGCTAGCCGATCAATTATTAAAAACTTCTGATTTTTTTTTAAAGATATTATTTTGAATTATTTCCTTCAAATTTTCTTAGTTTTATAATTTTATTTCTTATATTAAAATTTTAATTAGTATTTCCAATGGATTTATTGTTTTTGCATAATTAATTAACTTCGCTTTTTATTTCGTTTGGTGCCGCTTTAATCCTCCCTTTCCTCCCCCCTTTTTTTTATCCAAAGGATACATTTTGACAAATGACTATGATTAACTATGATGACTATTATTGAATGTTGAATCTTATGAATATAGTTCTCCCAGTTAGTTCTTTTTAAAAATAATTATTACTCTTAGATAAGCTAATGTTTTAAAGCTTACTAATAAAATTATTATATTTTTTTCTTATGTAATTATTTTTTAAATATTGAGACTGATGTTTTCAGTTTTCTCAGAGGAAAGAACATGAAACTCAAATTAGTATATATTGAATAAATTATATTTACAAATTCAAATTATAAAATATAAAAGGAAAAGAAACAAAATCACGCTTTCATAATTTTTATTTACACATTACAATTATATATATATATATAGAGAGAGAGAGAGATAAAATATATGAGATAATTATTTGAAAAAATATGATCAAATGTATGTTTCAATGTACTCACTAATTCAAAAAAACTAAAAAAAAAAACTATTTACTATTCATCAACATTTATTTTTCTAGACACTTAGAAATAATATAAACACAGTATGACAAGAAAGTCAATGTAAATAATGAAATCAATTTTATTCAACAGAAACATCCTAGGTACTAAAGAGCAGTTTTTTTTATCACTAATAAAAACATAATGTTGAACAATATACTTTTAAAGCAGAACATTTATGAATTTTTTTTAATGCTAAAGTTGCATTGATAAAAATTACATTGAATGAATATCATAAAATAAAAACATACAATATAGTAAATTTAATAAACAAGAATAAGGTCATGATATATATATATATATATATATATAAAGAGAGAGAGAGAGAGAGAGAGAGAAGTTAAATAGGATATAAAGAGGAGTTGAAAGAAACACTTTTATGCTTTCACAGAATTTTATAATTCAAAATTTATATGTTAAAGAAGAAAAAAAAAAAAAAAAAGTGAAGCATGCATGTAGTATTGAATTTGGGGAAAAAAATTATATAATAAATGCTGATATGGAAATTGATTTTCAATGAAAAGACCTTTATTTATTAAAACAGAAATCACTGAGTTGCACAGTGTTATAACAGGATATTATGATAACAGTCAACTTCAGTTTAAATACAATAAACTTTTGACATTTCATTTTTAACAATAGAAAATTTGTTTGATATAAATTCACTTTGAATCCATCACAAATCTGCAAATGTTATTAGAAAACTATTAATATTCATTTCCACCTAAGTTTAGCATTAAAGCAGTTGTTATTTTTGCAACAGGAGTTTGTTTATTTACATTAATTAAATTTAGATAAGATTTTGTAAAAAAAAAAAAAAAAAAAAAAAAAAAAAAAAAATGTAATATTCATGTAAACATTTTAAAACTTTCTAAGCATATTCAAAATTATCAGAAATTTCATCAAATGTGAATAAAGTAAATTAGAAATGAACTCACGATTTTGTTTGGTTGTTTTTGACGGTAAATCGCTTACCGATTTCTTTTTCTTCGAAGAGTTTTACTAACAAATTACTGGAACAGCTATATTTAATAAAAGGACACACACTGAATGAATTCTTCAAAATGATCGGAGCATATCACCGACTTCGAAGGCTTGAAAAAATCAATACCAAAGCTATCAACCCAAGTCAGGTTGTTGAAAGGAAAATAAGAAAACATTTTATCGTGACAGTCACTCTTGTATTTCGCATTAAAGCATGCATCCATCAGCACACCTGTATTTCCTCTGTTAACACATAATAAGAGGAAAGAAAATGACTCATAAATTATAACCTTAAATGTAAACAAAAAAATCCGCTTCATACTCGGCGGAGAACGTTAATGGCAGACTGATCGCCGAAAGCGGTGCGGATGAAACTTAAATGCCATGCGCAAGACGTACATGACATGTGACTTTTACGTCACATGAATTGACCCCATTTCAAACGGGTGGAAGAAGTGATTAACGACCGGAGGGGGGGGGGATTGTCCCTTTGAACCTACACTATCACCAACTCTGTTATAAAAAGTTCCATATTGAAAAACGTGACATTGTATTACTGGCTCAGTACTTTTTTTCATTCACATGTAGATCTATGGTATATTATAAAAAGAGAATGTTGCGTGTCATCTCAGAAGAATTCTTTTTATTGGAAGGTTGTCCATAGTTTTGACCACAAGTGTAGAAGCTGAAAAGCCATATTCATACACTGAATAAAAACACTAATTTTGTTGTTCTTTCTATATACAAGGTATGAATCGGAAACACTGTTGATGTCGTATCGTGCCATCGAGGAAGATTCCCTCGGACAGTGCCGAATTTTTTACTGTTGAAATAAGATTAAGCCTTAAAAATATGTTGACCAAAAGCCACATACTCTTTTGTATGTCTATGGACAAGTGAACAAGAGTAGAGATGCATAATCTACGATTTTTTGAATAACAAATAATATTGCTATTGTTATTTTTGAATAAGCGTTCCAAATATCTGTTATTTCAATCATATTATTAATTAAAAATTATTACTTAATATTAAATATAAAATTTATTAATTGTAATTAATACTTAATTTACTAATCTAATTAACGTGTGATTGAATTAATTTATCTGTTTCAGCTTACTTCATAAATTTTATTTTTTTCTCAAAACTATTTATTTATTAGAGTGAACCCTTTTCTGGAAAAGGTGAGTTAAAAATATATGTCATTTCTTTAAAATGTTTACTTTAGTCCTATATTCTACCAATAGATGGCGCCAGCAGTAAACATAATACATGTAATCATAGTCAATCATGTCACGAGCAATTAAAAATGATCTGTATGGAATAGTGCATCATCAAATATGAATATCGGTCACTCCCGTAAAGTGGAGCGGTGACTTCGCACTTTCCAGTGAAGCCTCGCACTTTCCGGTAAAATCACCGCTCCGATAAATTTCAGTGATATGCAATTCAATGATACGATACGATAATTCCACGAATAACCGGTCCGTCCACTATTCAATCCAATCACAGATTTCTTTCGTGAGCTTCCATTGGACAGATCGTATCGATTGTTACTTTCCAGTGAAGTCACCGCTCCGGTAAATTTCAGTGATATCGTATCGATTGTTACTTTCTATCGTGATCCAAAACCTGTAATCGAAATATCATCAGTAAGATCGTATCAAGGATTTGAATCACACCCCTCTTTGAAAAGTATTGATCACTTGTATTTGTGACTTTTTGATATTGGTTACGTAATAACCGCTCTTAAAATATTCGTCTTCCCTAAACAAGAGTTGTTTTTCATTACTTCATGTCTGTTACAAAGATTATAATAAAGGAGCACAACCATTTTGCCAAAAAACCCAATGTTGTCCAGCGTCCTCATTTAGTTTAGTTTCACCTTCTTGTTAATCAAAGCTGTTCTCGAAATAATCACCAGGCTACATACACCGAAAAAAAAAGTTAATCATTCAAAGTATAAAGTTGTATAGTCTTTCCTTTATAATTGATTCTTTTCGGTGATTACCCTACACTTCTTTTCTAACTCAAAATTATGAGGTATTAATTAAATAAAATTTGAAGCTAATAAACCTTTCAGAGTAAAGCAATTTTGATTAGAAACATTTACTCATAGGAAATATCAGTGTCCTTTTTACTTAAAACCTGTAAAGAATATATTTTAAATTCAAAATTATTTTAGTTTCTTCATATTTTCTTTAATTAATTCTTGTTAATATTTTTAGAATTTTATTAAATAAATCAATGGATTCCTCTTCCTCTTCTATTTTGAAACCATCATGTGATTTTCATATTTTACATTGATAAAATTCATTGTTGTAAGGAGAAACATAAAAGTCAAGAAACTAGTTATGGGGCCCCTTTTTGGAATTTTTAAGGAAAAGAGATTAGACGCAAGAAGCCGTGTCTAACCGTTTGGCCACATCATCTCGTCTGCTAGCGACTTGTTGGACAGGTTCAGAGACGTAGCGGCTTGTGATCATATAACTCGTGTGTTACTGTGTTTAAGTTATAAATACTATTTAAGCAACTATTTTTATTTATATGATATTTGTTGTGTTTTTGATGTTGAATAATGATTTATTTAAATTGAAATAATTGTTAATGTCTGTAGAGTATATTTCTTGTTAATTGATTTAAATTTGGTGTATCGACCATATTGGCCAACGTGTTCGAAATTTGTTCGAGTTTTGTTACATTTGAAATTTAATTTTATCAATCATGACAACTCAGCAGCCACCTGTAATAGTTACTGGGTATGGTATTGTTAAACAGGTGAGTTAAAAAACTTAGATCTATATAAACAGTGGTCACTGACCTCATAAAATGTATACTAGGTTACTCCAAACATGCGATTTGACAATATCGGCACTCTTAGATACGTAATAGCTAAAAAGGAAAAAAAACAAAACTCATTGTTCTTAACGAATTTTTTTAATTATATTTTTTGTGCTTATCAAGTGAAATGAAATGATTAATTCTTTTTTTTTATTATTAAATGTTTTTAATTGTTTTTAATTGGGCACGTCGGTGAACACACGTGGCTTTCCAAGATAATTTAATAGCAGGCCTAGCATTTTTTAGCGATTTCTTTTTTTTTTTTTTTTTTGCGAATTATTTAAATCAGCTTGTTTATCTAAAAATTTATAAAAAATAAATTTTTCAAGTAACAATTTTTCTTTTTAATTTAGTGTAGTTTTGTATTGTTTTATTTTGATTTGTAATACTGCCGAAAATATTTATTCGGAAAATGCGTTTAATATAGATTCGCTGATTTCTTTTAAATATATTGATTTATTTCGATTTCATCTGTGCTGCATATTCGAACATGTTCTTCTGGTATAAAAGTCTTTTAATCAAGAACATAATTTTAAAATGGAATTAGCTTACATTTCATGAATGGATCTTTGAAATAATTCATTTTATTCTATTTGGGATAAAGTCATATTTTTTTGCTAATATTTTATCTATTAATGAAAGTTTTTTTTTTTTTTTTTTTTGCAGATTTTATCTTTGTTTGCAAAATTTAATAATTGCTTTTGAATATTTAAATAGTTTAATTACTGTAACTAATAATAGTAACCAGCAGTACATTATAAATTTGATTTTGCTGTTTAATGTGCTATAACATTCTGTAAAAGATGTTAGCTCAAAACATATTATTTCGTATAGCAGTATGGTGCGATCAGTGCTATTAGTAAATTTAACCTTTTTCTGGGATATTCCGCAACACCTTAGGCTTTTAAATTTTTTTAAATTATATTACATCATATAGCCAATTAAATAGCTGATTCTTAATATTTAATCAATGATTGGTTCCTTGTTCTTAAATTGTTCTATTTTCTTCTGAATGTTTCAAATTGTTCCACTAACAGTTTAACAAAGTTATGAAATGTAACTCATTTATGCTGATTAGTTATTTATATTGCATATAAGCTATCGTCCAGTTTTCTAAGATTTGTTATCCAGATATGGAGTTTAAAAAAATGTAATATTTTTGCATATGAGTAATATGTTTTGCAACTTTCTTAGAGATACATTGCAATTAACTAACTTCTAGTTATCTAAAAAAACTTGAGATGTTTAATTAACTGGAAACTGAAGTTTGATTAAATCTATTCAGTTTTCTATTCTCATGTTAAATCTAATCTATCCCTTCTTTTCATTCAGAACATTTTCTAAGTAAAGATTTTTTTAACTACTGATTAATTTTATGAAATAACGATTTATAAAACTTTTTTATACTTTTCTTTGAGACTCGCGCATCTTAACTATTAACCTTCTAAAATATATGAAGCATAATCTTTTTTATTATTTACTTTATTTAAATTTTATGTATTAATAATAATAAGCATTAAAAAAACAACCTGTAATCCTTGTTGCAAGGAAATTAGTCTTTTGAAATTTTACTTGGGGAAAAAGCATATAAAAAATATAAATTTAAATAATCTTGATGAGTAGAGAAAATAAGTTCTTACGAAACAATGAGCATTTTGCATTAGTTGAAATTGTGGTCTTAGGATTAAAGAGAAAACATGATGAAGTCAGATGTTCTGTTGATACAAATTCTTCTTGAGGGGTGGGGACAAAAAAGGAAAAAAACAAAAACAAAAAAACTTTGAAATTTTTTTTATTAATTTTGAGACATTGATGGACTATTTTGAATAAAGGAATCCTTAAATTTAAAATGAAAACAATTTGGTTACATACTGCATTAGATAGTGGTTTCAATAAAGTGCATTGGTTAATTGCTTAATATCTGTTTTGATCAAGTTCATCATAATGTATAAGCTTGATCAATAAAGTGCAGACTTATCCTTTTGATTAAGATCTTGACGTTTAGTACATTGTTATCCATTTTAGCCCAAAATTATAAAAAAAATAAAATGTAAATTTAACAGAAAAAAAAAATATTTGGTATGTTTTATTATCAAGATTAATTTTCGAAATATTCTTATTGACTAATACTGAAAAATCTGAAAGACATTGTGAAAGTATTTTCACAAATTATGAGGCCACTATTAGCTATTCCAAAAGCTTTATACTAATTAAACAAGCATGCAGTGGTTTTCTTATTACTTTAAAATAATTTTTTCTAAGAAACTGTAGAATTTTTTTTCAGGCCTTTTTTGTACGTTTGTTCTTGATTTTTGATTAATTTAAAAGTGCTTGTGGAAAATACTCCGTCATTGTTGTATAGAAATGACTGTTTAGAAGCTGCAAATATGATGACTTCTTTCTTGTTAGTGTATCTTGTTAATTATGAACTTTAGAAATTGTATGGTAAACTTTTCAATTATAATTTAAATATAAATAGTTATGCGAAAGGTAATTTTTTTTGTATAATCATTAAGAAATTGAAGGACAAAGTGGAATTGAAATTCAAGAGATAACAAGATGGATAGAAAATATTAGGTGTATTTAACAAAATTTCTTTTGTGGAAGCCTGTAGAATCAGTAGTAGTATTGTACAAGATATAAGCTAACCTCAGAGAATTATAATAAATAATTTCCAATAGAAATTTATAAATGTGCAATATATAATATTTATAATTTTGTATGTGGTGGGATGAATTTTGCCTTGAAATGGTATTTGAACTCTTGATGGGGGGAGGGGGTCCTATAGAATTTTACTTCTGTTGAAAATTGATTGTTCCTGTAATTTTTTTCTGTAGTTGAGAATTTCTACTATAAAATTTTATTGTTCTGTTACGAGCATTTTAATATGAGAAAAATTATTGTATTTAAAAATATACTACAGTCTGGTAGATCTATATATAAATTTAATGTCATCCCATTACATTTGTTTCTTAGTGTCAGTGTTTTGGTCTGAATTGCCCAATATGTTTCCACTTATTAAATTTTTTGTAACCTTATTCTGCTTTGACTTATTTATTTTTGTAAAAGAAAAATATTTTTTTTTTTAATCTTTTAGTTCTTTTGTACTATTATTACATTGCCTTGTTTATGCCCATGCTTTGGATGCTCTTTGTTTATTTTTTCTAAAATCTTAATTTTCTTTTCTTTTTTATTCTATAGTGGTAGAATTTTTTCCATGGGTCTGGTTATTTTAGTAAATATTTTATCTTTATATAGTTTCTATATACTAATTTAGAGAAATGAATGGGCTTTTCATATGTATATAATATAGAAGAAAAGAAATCGGATATATCTGATATCTTCTCTTTTTCTTATTTTTAATATTCACTGTATATAATTTTGATAAAATAAAAATTTGTTTCATTTTGGCATTTTAATGAATTTTACAACTACGATGTAATTTACTTGTAATTTTGCAAATTTAATATCTTTATTTTTGTCATATAAGATAATCAGAATGAACATTAATAAATTTTCCTGAGATTTAATTCATTCAAGAATATATTTATTGTGATCATTTAAATATATTAAAATAATTAATGTAGCTTTAGTTTTAAATTTTAAAAAAGCAATTTGTATGAATGGTCACTTATTTTGGCTGTGAATTTTATAACAATAATATTAATAAAGTTTGCTAAAATCTCTGAATTTAAATTTTCCATCTTGATGATATAAGAAAATGCTGTAGATCTCAGTTTAAAGTAATATTTCAATTCAACTAGTTTACTTATTTCCCTTCCTCTATAATTTAATAGGTTTTTACTTTTGAAATTTAAAAAGTGTGTAATAATTGAACATTAAGATTATATATAAATGGACATTTATAAATATTTTATCAAAAATGAATTATTTTGATAGCTTTTACTTATTTACTGTGAGCAAAATGTTTTGATATTTAAATCTAGGTAAAACCAGTTTGTAAATTTATCAGCATACGATTCATATTCTGCTTAGATTAGATAGGAACATTAAATTAGATGAAAGACATGCACGGCAGTATTATGTAATAATTTTGGAGTACAATGATAAAAATCTCCTGTGTAAAATGAAAACATTCATTTTTTGGGGGAAGGGGTTTGATGGAAGTTTCAAAGGTTTTATGTAATTAAAAATAGATTAGTGGTTATGGATACTTTGTAGCTAAAGATATTTTGTTTGTTTAAAATATGTCTACAATAGAAAACATCAGTTGTAATTCCCTTAGAAAAATATTAATTTTCCTTTTCTTAAATATTTATATTTTTAGCACTTCATATTTTTTCCTAAAATTCTTACTGTGCAGATAGATATCTTATGACAACTAGAAGTTGGTATTTTTAGATTTTATTTCATTTTCTTGTATATGTCTTGCACCTTAAAGTATCAGTACATAAAATTAAATATTTAATGATTTTTTTTATTTTCTTTTTGTTACTTTATTTGTAACTATTTGTGGTTGCAAATAATTACCTTAATCTTAGTCATTCTTAATCTTTTCATATTTGCATTAAAAAGTTTACTTGTGAAATTTATGTTGCAGTGTTATACATGTAAAATAAGAATTTAGATAATTGTTTTCCATTGAATTACTTTTAATTGTAATGATATTTCATTTGGAAAACCAGTATGTTTTTTTATCTTTATATATATATTCCATTGAGTTATGAGAATTTGATTTCTCTAATTTTACTATTGTAATGAAAAGTATGAGTAAAATTTCTCGATTTTTAAAAGCAGTTCCTTAAGTTGGTAAAATTAAGAAGACAGTATTAATTTTTATTTTCTGCCAAATCATGCCAAATGGTTGAAAATTCTATGAATAACTAAAGAATACAGTTAGATAACTAATCATATTTTAAAGTTTATCACCTTTAAAAAAATTGCAATTTGTTAACTATACCATATTATTTTGTTAGACGATCGTTTTTAAAATATAGTAATGCACGCATTTTGAATCCATTTTCACTGGTTTTAATTTGTTAATAAAATAATTGCGAGTTGTTCTTATATTGTCATATTTCATTTGCTTTGACAACATATATATTGTTTGTTGTAAATCCATATACTACTGTAAGTTGAATCCTGTGTATAATTTATAATCAGCATTATCATAATCTCTTGTAGTTTTTTAATCTTCTAATTTGTTCACAAAAAGCATTGATTAGCTGTTTTATTCTAAAATTGGGAAAAACTTTTTGTGCTCGCATTTGTTACTTGTATTTATGATGCTCTTTTACGAGATATGAAATAGTGGCAATAAAATAAGGTTTTGGTGTTCAGTTCAAAGAAAACAGCTCAGGCAAGTGCAATAAAATTTTATATACATATTATTCTCATCATAGGATTTATGAAAAAAAAAGTAAAGTACCATCTTCAATTATATGGTACTGTAGTCTGTGCATGCAGTTGTAAGTGGCTATCTTGTGTATCTTTGGCTTCTGTTTTAGGTGAATTCTGGCGATACAATTGTAATTAGAGGTCAGCCTAAAGGTGGTCCACCAGATGAAATAACTATAATCTTAACTGGAATCACTGCACCGAAACTAGCTCGCCGTCCAAATAATAATGGTGAAGGGGCTACTAAAGATGAGGTAAATAATTTTTAGAATAAGCATGTATTAATTTATTTATCATATGTATTTTAATGCATTTATTTCAAGATAACTTTCTTTTCCTCTTATTTTAAAATTAAAAGGATATATATTTAATGAAAATGCTTTTTATGTTAAATAAAGATTGATTATTATAGATTTTGTTTTGAAAAACATTGTAATTTGAAGCAATTTTTTTTTCGATAATATTAGGCTACATGGAAATATTTTTTATTACTTTTAGATTGCCTTATTTGAAATGGTTTATTTCTTTATTTTGTAGCCATTTGCATTTGAAGCTAGAGAATTTCTGCGAAAAAAATTGATTGGCAAAAGAGTTTGTTTTACTTATGAAAAACAAAACAAGGGGCAAACAACAACTACGGAAAAGAAGGCTACACGTGAATACGGCATTGTTTATAATGGGACAGGTATACATTGTTTTTCCCAGTAAGAGTTAATTTTATTCATTAAATATATTTTTCATAATGTTTTGTGTATAAATGTTATCCCCCCCCCCTTAAACCAGTATTCTTTAAAATATTTTTATTATGTATGTTTTTTTTTTCTTTGACAGATACATCTGCTGAGAATGTTGCAGAGTCATTGGTTTCAGAAGGATTTGTTTCTCCCCGACATGGTGTTAGAAATAATGAGTATGCATTTTGAATCTATTATAAATAATTTGGCCTGATCTACATGTTTTAGAAAAGTTTTAATTTATTGTTGCAAATGTGAACTTATGATATACCAAGAAAATCATCATACTTGTAACAAATCAAAATGAAAAACAATAAAAGTGTAGTTTAGTGTGCCTTTTGCTGTGTAAAGGATGGCTGACAAGATAAACACTTCTGTGAAACAGTTATGGTTACCTCTTTCTGCATTAAAATTATGATCTTTGCTGATAAGTATTGTAATTTTTATTTTAATCTGAGATTTATTCAATCAGTATCCAAAATTTTTATTAAAATTTTTCAAACCAGCTGTGCTGATCTGTTGTTTAAAGAGCAAAATTTAGAACATGCGATGCTTTTTGGCGTCTGAAGAAGGGACCAGGTAGAATTTTTTAACTTAAAAAAAACAAAAACATCCTATGACTTTGGTAGCAGCGGGAGTGAGAACCTAGTAGCTTCGCTAGCACATTGAACATAAGGAGTGTGTGGATAACAGGGACAGTAGATACAAACAAAATCCTTTCCTAACTTAATAAGCTTGTAAATAAATATAATATAATCCACTCACCAGACATCCGTTCTTGCACAGTTACCGATACAACAAATTATCAAAGGAATCATCGGAGCACAAAAAGAATTACGAGAACTGCATTGCAGAAGATTTTTAAAGTAAGAATTCAGATGATTTTTTAAAGTGCATACTGGCAGTTAAAAATTGCAAAAGAATAAATATTGAGTAAATATTTTCTGTTTGTATTCTCATTAAAAATAAAATTGCAGTGTCTTAGTAGTAGTAGTAAAAAAAAAAAAAAAAAAAAAAAAAAACCTTTTAATTATAATACAAAATTAAATTAAAATTTTTAATAGATATTTTTTTATTATTTTTAATTTAACATTTTTCATACAATAGTTGTAGTTCATGTACTACTCAACAATTGCAAAAAATAGTAAACAAAACAGCATTAGGATTGTTACAAGATCGTTTTGTTGTTATCATATTGGCGACAAACTTGGGGGTGTTGTGCACTAAACTACACTTTGACCTGAAAAATTTATGAAGTACACATTATTTGTTATAACGATATATTATGATGAAACTTTTATTACAATTGTTGATTCTTTTTTAAATCTTAATTAGACAAATATCTTATGTCTATTCAAAGTGCTTTGTTTGCTATTCTCTTAAGCCATTTCATTAAAATGTTTAATGCTTATCAATATTAACTGTAAAGCAAATTGCATTAGCTGAAAGTTTAGTGACTTTTTAAAAAAGTGATTAAAAAAATGAAATATTTCTGTAAATGTCATGAATTTTTCATAATTTGAAATGAAAGAAAAAAATTAATTTCAAATTTAGATTTGAACTTATTTTCTTTTAATTTATTTCTTCAGGTATATCCAAAAGTTAATTGAGTTGGAAGATGTAGCAAAAGCAGCGGGTAAAGGTAAACATGGACCTAATGCTCAAGATCACGTTAGAGATATTAGATGGAACATAGAAAATCCTCAGCATTTCAAGGACTCTCTGCATTTAAAGCCTGTAAAAGCTATTGTAGAACATGTTGTAGATGGTAGCACCCTGCGTGTGCTTTTGTATTCTGATGATTTTCCAGAATATTATTATATTAAACTTATGCTTTCTGGAATCAGGGTAAGTAATTTGTACCTTCTACTTCAGTTTGTCTTGAAATTTTTGTGCTTTAATGGACTGAATTTTTTCATCTAATTCTATACAATTTTTTTATGAAGTTATTCTGCTTTTCTACGTTTTCTTTTGGTTGGGATTCAGAAATTGAAATCTGAGTTTTCATTCAATTTGTTTTTTCAAATGATCAATTAAGCTGGCAGACCTCTAGCTTAATTGTCAATGAAATTGATTCACTGTTGATGTAGATATACAGCTCTATATAACAACACAAATTTTTAAATGATTGCAAGTTTAAAATAGGCTGGATTTTTTTAGATCAAATTCATTTCATGCATAAATTAATAAAGAGGTAGTCGACTGAATATTCTTTTGAAATAATATGAAAGAATTTGGAAGACTATTAAATATTTTGTACAATAAAAGTTTTTAATAGAATGTTTGCTATGTAGAATATATTTGCGGACAAGGCCAAATGAAAATATTTTATTCAAAACTAGCCGCCTTTGACGACCAGCCGGTTCGCCAATCTTAATGCACGTTTAAAATTTTAATAATTAAATATTTTATGGAACTCCCATTTTGATTGCTTCTTCATTAAAATATTTTAAAACTTCAAACTTTAATTGTCATATAATTCACTCATAATATTATAAATGCCTTCAGCCATAACATAATATGTATGTCTCTAATTTTCTGTTAGCTCCCATAGAATTTATGCTTTAAATTAAAGTGGAAATGATTAAACTGCAATTAATATAATATTTTTTTTTACTGAAACGAAGCATTTTTTTAAAAATATGAGATACTGAAAACAGAGTCGCTCAGTATTAAATCCTTATGGGCACTAAAGAATATTTTTCTTAATTTATATAATATCTCAAGAAGTTTTCAACAAAATTTTCTCAGATTCATGATGAACAGATCGATTAATTAACAATATTTAGTTTTAAATGCATCAAACAGTAAAAAAATAAACCGAATCATTTGAAATAATCTGTCGAAAACATATTAAGCTTTCAAAACCAAGTTCGTATCCGTTGTCAATAATGCGCATGCGTGAAATTTTAACGCCAATCATGGTAACGCAAATGCGTGGATTTTCTACGCCAGTTGGGGTAATGCTATGCAGATTAGAAATTTTTAATTTCCTTTATTCTGTTTTATTTTAATTCAAAAGTATTTCAGAATGAATCTGAAAGATCAATTAATTAACAATGTTTAAGTTTAAATGCATCAAACCTTAAGAAGATATACAGAATCCTTTGAAATAATCTGCCGAAAATTTCTTAAGTCTATCCTCTTTAGCGTGGGGGAAAAAAAAACTGAAGCCTTACTCATTTGGCGATGGGGAAATGAAGATTTTTTTGGCGGTAAAGTTAGTTTTTAATTAAAATTCAAAGAAAGGGACCACAGGTGCACATTCCCGACCTCCAAGGTATGAATGTGCCAAATTTGATAGCTCTAGGTCGAACGGTCTGGCCTGTAGAGTGCCAACTCACACACACATTAAGCTTTATATAAGTATAGATGTAGAGATGGAAAAAATAAAAAGCAGTTTCATGCTGCAGGAATGAAGTTCCTTTTAAAGAGCATTTTTGATATTGTTTAAGATGCTCTATTCTTATGGATAGAAGATCTATTAAAAACAAAAATAACTTCAACACTTGCCATGAAATTTTATTATAGAATTTATATTTATCATCTGTTATTTCTTATTGTCATGTATACAGGATGCCTGTTGTTATTGCGGTCCATTGGCTGATTTCAAAACCATTATAGATAAGCATATATTTCTAGTTTGCTAATTGCTCTAAATAAAAGGAAGAATTGCAGTTTGTTGTTTGTATCCTTAAATAATATTTCTGAAGCCCTGCCCTTCTGGTCCTATTAGCCATGAATTGTAAAAATTTTACACTTTGACTTATGTAATAAAAAAAAAGTTTTATGTCTAAAATTGATGAAGTTACAGCTGATAAACTGAAATGGGAATTACATACAAATTTATTTTCAGGGACCATTTTAAAATAAATATTTAGATGTAATTAAAGTGACATTAGTTTATATATTCAATAATAGAGTATAAAATAGATATTCAGATTATACATAAATAGAAATATATGGATTGTTTGATAAAAACGTGACAAAAAGCTGGATTATTTTTATTACATGCTGAAGTAATATTTTAAATGAGATTATAAAAAAACAATGCTAAGAACGAAGTAAATCAGTTAACCTTTAAAAGTTGCTTGCATTCAACACATCTAAGTTTTTTTTATCTTTGACCAGGTTTACCAACACACAAAGTATAAATAACAGTAATAAGTGTTAATTTACAAATGTCTTTTTAATTTTTTTTAAAGCAATCACTTGAGTGAAAAATTTGTCATATAAATGAAAATACTTAGAAAAAAATTAATACAATTGTTTCAAACAACTGAAATTTTGCATCGTTGCAGAACGATTTAAATTTTCATTTGCCCATTGACAACTGGTATGTGATTAACTGGACATTGTTTTTAAAAACAAATATTTTCATTTTTTTTTTCTCGCTATATGAATAGTTGAATTCTAATTTCCTTACTGATTTAAATGCTTTATAATCTCAAACACAAAGTGTAAATTATTTGCTAGATTAGGCTAAAAAATTATTCATAGCCTTATGAAAAGAAAATTGGGTTATTCATTAAAAATGATTCAAAAATATTACTCAGAAAATAAAATAGAAGAAAAGATTGAATACAAAATAACTACGTATTAAAATATATTCAAAGTAGTAGTAATTTTTCATCCTATAAAGAATTAAATTTTTAAAAAATCTAAATTTAAGAATATTTTTCTAACAGTTGCAAATTTATGGATAAAATTAGTCTTGATACAAGTATTTTCATTATTCTGTCATCTTTAGTTGCAGAATAATAGATTTTTATAAAATTTAAAATGTAGTATCAAGAATATTTTACTAAATATGATTGATTAGATCTGCGGAATGTTTAAAAAGTTAGAATTTTTAACTTTAGAAAAATATATATTTTGACTAAAAAAAAAAAAAAATGTAATTCTTCCTGTTATTAAAATTTCATTGAATTTCAGTTTTAAGTAAATCTAAGAATTTTGTGATGGTAAAAGCTGCAATTTTTTTTAGTGTACCTGATTACAAACCGATTTAAATGACTTAAAATGTATTTCTGAAGTTTGAAGGGTTTTTTTTTTCCCCCATTACACTTTGGTTTTTGTTTCACTGTAGTAAGAATAAATTCCATTAATTTTTTTCCGTAGAAATTTGAATTACTTATTTGGAATAAATTTTTTGTACCAATGTTTATTTTATGTTAGTCAGCAGCATATGCAAATTTATGCCAAATTTAGTTAATGCCTTTGAGAAGGATATTGTCTGCTACTAGTTAATGCCTCCCCCCCCCCTCTTTTCTACATTTGGTTAATACTAATTGGATTTTTCTGTCAATGCTTTGTACTTTGATAAATGAAATTCAATTGTTTTGGTTTATTAGTGCAATGGATTTACTGGTGAGGACCAAACTCCTGAGCCTTTTGCAGAAGAGGCAAAATTCTTTACTGAGTGTCGTTTGCTACAAAGGGATGTTGAAGTTTTACTGGAAAGTGTGTCCAACAAAAATTTCCTTGGAACAGTACTTCATCCTGTAAGTATATCATCAATTCATATTCATTTTTTTATAGCTGAAAATTTCTTGTTTTGTCTTTTTTTGACTGACTTGACATATTTTTTAAAGGTATTGTTAGTTCATATGATGCTGTTTATTGCTAATGAATTGTTTTTGGTTTATGTTATGAATATATTATGCCCATGAAATTATAATTTGGATATTTTTTCATTGTTTTAAAAACCCACTAGATAATTTCTTACATGCAATTTTTATGTTTTTTCCCCCTTTTTATGAATTTTCTTTAATTACATTATAGTACAGATTTTTTCTTATATGATATAGTAAAAATGTTTTGTTTCAAGTAAATTTCTTGTATATTAATCATAAATATTCAAGATTATAAGAACAGAATAACATGATTAAAATGTGTCTATTTATTGCTCTTATAAATTAAACTTTTATTTTCCATCTTTAACCTTATTTATACTTTAATTATATTTTTAATCAAAATAATTATCTTTTATTCATGCATATTATGTAACTTTTTCGCAGGGGCCTTGGTAAGAAATTGATTTTTATCTTAATGATTCCCTTTATTTTACACATAGCATTATATTTGTATCAAGTGCGTATATTTGGAAATTGGGCATATCGTCTATTTCAATGTTTGACTTTTTGGTGTCAAATCTAAACTATGCATGTGCATAATTTTGATATCCATCCCATATAAATAACATTATTGAAAAAGATGGAGATGGGTTATTGATACTTTTGTGTAATTTGTAATACTTAATAAATATTACTAAATTATTAATAAATATTACTAATGTAAGCAGTGATGGTTGCAGTGGTGAATATGAAAAAAAAAAAAAAAAAAATGTACTGAAATAGAAGAAGTGTCTTAATCATTAAAATAATAAAACCATTCTTGTGATTTTCTGCATGTTATAAGTTTTTTTCCACATTGGCACCTTTCTTTTTCAAGAAGTTTTCTCTATTTCTATCCTTTTTTGTAACAATTATTAAATGGTGTTAGAAATGCTTTTTCTTTTGTCATTGTAAGAAATATGCTACTTAATGTCTCCTTCTCCCCCTTTGAAATTGAAGATGTAAAGCATAAATTTTCAAAATTCTGTTGAGCTATCAGGTGGTTATTTGTCACGATTTTCTATTATTAATTTAGTTATTGACCTAAAAAATTTATTTTTAACTTTGTTTTAAATGCTTAATTTTGATATTTATACCATGAAATGATTATTTTCCAGTACTGTGTCTGCAAATAAAACATTTGCAATTACCAAATAAAATTCTCCTTTTTTAGTAATTTCAAACTGTTCTTTTCCTTCTTGAAACTGTGAAATTAGCTGTTATTTTATATTTTTTGTTTTTTGTTATCATAGAAATTGGTTACTTTTGATTTTTCATTAAATTTTTGTCAATGTTTTCCTATTTATTTGCTGAAAACAGTGAATTTCCTAAATTGTTCTACAATGAAATTGCACCTCTTTGCAAGTTAATGATAAAAATCAAATTTCCAGTATTAATGAATTCCACATCTATTAATGTCTTATCACACAAATCTGTGAATAACCCCATTAACACGACACAAATTTTTAGTGAAAATATCATGAGGCAAGTAATAATCAACCCTTTGCTGTTGGAAATATAATTTGATGTATAATTACTTACTTAATACATGGACCTGTTTATTACACCAAGAAATAAATACATGCAACTGCTTTAAGTTGAGTTTCCCTGAAAAATGAATCTACATCATTTTAAATTCTGTAGGTATTTTTAATAATTAAAATTAAATAAAATGTCGAAATGATGCACCGTCTTGACTGCAAAGGGTTAAACATTTAGACTAACCAGAAATCTTCACTCAGTATTTACTTTTCTCAGAAGTAATCAGATTGACCGTGGCAAAAAAGCACTTGTATGCCGATTCACTTAATACAGACTGTATTCTATCCAAATATAGAGCTCTTCCTCCTTTTCTATTGTGTGATTGGCTTACATTTAAATTCTTGTACATCGATTTTAATTTATGCCTGAGAAATAAAATATTTTATTTTATTCTTTTTTCCAAACCTTATTATCAGACATTTATTTTAACTTCTATCGCCTATTACTTGTAAATGTTCTGAAATATTAAGTACAAATATTTGTTTTTAGTCTTTAAGCTGCTCTGTGTTTAATTTTTCCCTTATCACTCTGATGTGCATATAAATTTGTTAGTACAATACTTAAATTCATTATTATGTATATATTTTTTTTATATTACATATAAAATTAGTTTTTCTGAATCTTACGAATTTGAATTTATTACTGCAAAATTTTTATACTTAAATATTTCTGTGTGTTGTAGAATGGTAACATAACAGAATTGCTGTTATCTGAGGGATTGGCAAAATGTGTTGATTGGAGCCTTCAGTGTGTGACCACAGGTCTTGAAAAACTTAGAGCTGCTGAAAGGTAAATATGCTCTATATAATTTTTTCTTATCATTTGCCTTTCAATATACTTCATTCCATTTTGTACATATGGTATTGAAATTTTGTTTAATGTGTTTAGATCTGCCAAAGAAAAGCGTGTTCGTATATGGAAAGATTATACACCTAGTGGACCTGTTATTGAAGCTAAGGAAAAGGAATTTCAAGGAAAAGTTGTCGAAGTTATTAATGCAGATGCAATGGTTGTTAAGCTTGCTGATGGATCAACCAAAAAAATATTTCTCGCGAGCATTAGGCCTCCAAGGTAATATTTCAGACATAAGAATTACTTTCGGAGAATGTTTTGAGTAGTTTCTGTATTCTGTAATGCCGTTTTATAACCAAGAAAAGTGATGAATGATGAGTAAGGAAGAATTTTTAAACAAATTCTGTGTTATTTATGGAGATATTACTGATCATAATAATATAAAGATATTTAACTGATTTGCTGTTGATCTTAAATATGAAGTGCTTGAAAAGTGTTTTGCAGTTTGATGTTAATTTTTAAAATCAGCTGTAAATGTGAATGACATACTGAAGGATTTTCATGCTCAGACTTTTGCAATTCATAAGTATTGGATTTTTATGCAAAGATACAGAAATGTAATGACTTTCTTAATTTTTGGATACCTTTAACTTTTTTTTTTTTTTTTTGAAAAACTTATCACTGTCCTTAACTGTAAGTTTGGATTAGTGTGTGCCAAGAGGATGAACTTCATTTAAATGAAACTTAATCTGAAATATGATCATTTACCAAAATCTAGGCATTTGTTATGTAGATCTTATTTTGATTCCGTTTTTAGAATTTTCTTCTGAAAGACTTGTAGTCGTTTGTGAGTATTTGTAAATTTTCTTTTTTAAATCATAAAAGATATGTTAATTGGTGATTTTATACTTTACATAATTATCCAATACCTCATCTGATAATTGCTGCAAATTAAGTGTGAAGAAATAAGTTCAAGTCAGATTTAAAGTGATAAATTTTTATTCTGTTATGGATTTTGAGCTGTTTCATTCATGAATTTTCATCTGTCTCTACGATTACTAATTGTTTTTTCTATTGCCTCTACGGTCCCTATTAAGTAAAATTTTAAAGGAGCTAACCTTTTAATAGACTTATTTTAAACTATGCTTTTTGCTATTTTCTGTTGAATGTAGGATTCATGACATTAAAATATTTTTTCAGGATGCCTGAAAATGCTCCAGATTCTGGAAAGCCTCGAACTCGTGTACTGTATGAAATACCATACATGTTTGAAGCTAGAGAATTTCTCAGGAAGAAATTGATTGGAAAGAAGGTTAATGTTACAGTAGACTATAAGCAGCCAGCAAATTTAACATTCCCTGAAAAGATTTGTTGCACTGTTACAATTGGTGGAATGTAAGTAATAATTTTCTTCTTTCACTTAAAAAAAAAAAAAAAAAAACCTAACTTGAAGCAATTTTTCTGATCCATATTTAAATTTTGTTGTGTAATACTATCATTTTATTTTAAATTTCTAAGACTTATATACTGTTATAAGCTTAGTTTAATACTGGATTTTTAAAAAAGTTGAATTAATTTTTGTTTATTTTTTAGTAATGTTGCAGAAGCTTTGGTTAGTAAAGGATTAGCTACTGTAGTTAGATATCGAGCAGATGATGATCAGAGATCAGCACATTATGATGAGCTTTTGTCTGCTGAAACAAAAGCAATAAAATCGGGAAAAGGCATGCATAGTAAAAAGGAAGCTCCACCTCTTCGAATCGTTGATTTATCTGGGGTAAGTGAAGAAAGATTATGTATCTGCTGTTGTATTTAAAATTGCTGTATTGTTGCAAAAAGTTTAAAATGTAACTTTTTAAAATCTGGTAACGCTGTTACCATTCCATGATTATTTTCGTATGTCAGTGCATGAAATAATTTTTCTCTAGCTATTGAAATGTATAAAAATGTAAATAGATATATATAATTTTAATTAGCTCATCTTTGTAACTGCATGGACACCGCACTGATAGAATCAGGAAAATAGTAGTAATTCTCTTAAAATTGAAAATATAACGGCAGACATAATACACTTCCCCAGAACTGCAGATTCCGGCGTTTTTGGATTGAATTTTAACATCTTTATGATCAATTTTCTTTTATGTAATAATTAATAATATTTTTAATGTCTCAAGCACTTCTGTAAATTTTATTCATTTTATTGTTAAATTAATCATATTTATCTTACTTTTTGGTTTTTGTATTTGATACAATTCATTAAACTTTATTTTTTGTTCTAAGCCATTATCATGTCTGTTTTAGTGATTTCATCAAATGCTGAAGCTAATTTTGATTAGCATATAGAAAAATCGTGTGTAGCCTTAAAAGTGCTTTTGATTTAAACAGATAATCCAGGAATATGTTTCTCAATTGTCGAATCACATTTATCAAGAACAGATTATCTAGAACTGGAGGAAATAATCTTTGATGGAAAAGCAGTAAAAAAACTAATGAATGTAATGAAAGTACAATTTTTATTATGTAGTCATTTTATTAATAACATTTTCAAACCATTTCTGTTTAAATTATTGAAAGCATAACCACTTAACTTTAAAGCTGTTTAAATGTTTTTAGTTGATGAGGTTCGAAAAATGTCACCTTTTTAATGTAGTTTTTGCAGTTTATCTTCAGAAAATGGCATCTTTGATTTACTAGTCAAGGACCTGGAAATTTAAGCATTCAACGCAAATTTTATTTTGTGAAGCATGTTAAAAAAATTACTGAAGAATAACATCTTGGTTGTAGCCATGTGCTGTGCAAGAAAATAAACCTTCTGAATAAACTCAATTTTTAATATTTCACTTTCAATTTTTAATATTTTACTAAGTTATTTGAATAGATATGGCATAGTGTAGAATTTGACCCTACCCTATGCCATATGTCTATTTTATGACAATGAATAATTTTTCCTCTAAAGGAACTGCTTCATATCTGTGGACATCCTCAAGGACTTTTGGCATTCCTTTGAACAATAGGTTCAAAGGAATTGATTATAAGAAATATTACCTCCTTATCAGTCTATGTATGAACCCTTAAATATGTTAAACATGGTTAAAGATAATTTGGCAAATGTCACAACTTAATAAATTAGGAAGAAAATGACAAATTTAAGGGTATTGTCTAGGTTATTAATATACAAGAAAACACAATATGCCTTTTTAACACCCTTTATTAGTGGCAAAGTAAAGAAAAATTAAGAGCGAAACAAAAAAAAAAAAAAAAACTTGTGTCCAAACACTGTGAAGGAAGAAACTTTCATATTGATAAAATACAATTTGAAAAGATAAGCTCGTGTTTATGACTCACTTTGTTACTTTAATAATCTAATTATTATTTCTAATATTTTATAGTATTTAAAGTGAAAGATTAATGACTCTTTACAGGATTTAAAACTCTCAAAGCAGTATTTTCCAATTATACAAAGAGGTGGAAAGATGGAAGCAGTGGTAGAATTTGTTGCTAGTGGATCTCGCTTACGTGTATTTCTTCCAAGGCAAAATTATCTCTTGACATTTCTTCTTGGAGGTATAATATTTATAGAAATGCATTAATTATTTATTTGGAATTATTTTGAATATCATCCAGGTGTTTAAACCAACGTTTTTTCATCAGGTATAACATGCGCAAGAGCTGCCCGTGACACACCAAATGGAACAATACCAGGAGAACCACATGGAGATGAAGCATTGGCCTACACAAAGGATTTGTGTTTGCAAAGAGAAGTATGTTAAACTTATTTAATGTATTTTATTAATTTTATCTTCCAGCCATTGAGCCTGACTGCTCCTAAGATAGATTTTTTAAAATTCTGTTAGGAAAAAATGTAACTTAAATATTGTTTAAATCGCAAGTAATAGTATCGGATATGCAGATTTTAAAATTTATAATGATTTCGTAGATCTGTGAATGTGGTTTAGTTGTAAAGAAAACTTTTCCCTCACATTTCTAAGACCCTAGCTCTGAATCTGGTCAAGATATGTACTAGTTTCATTTCAAGATTTATGAAACTACCAAAATTTTTCCTATCAGGAACTACAGATACATTGGAATGCAATTAAAAATGTGATATTAAACCATGCTGCACTCGTACTGTGTGCGAAATCTGTTTTCTGTATTTTAGTGACATTGTAAAGTATTTTGTAAAACGATTTTAGTATTTTGTAAAATGATTCTTTTATACAATTATTGACATAAAAATGGTATCTGTCAAAGTTTTGTTTTTGATTTTAAAAAATGTAACTAGGAAAAAAAATTCCTTAAAGTGGTCATTGTCCTTAAAAGGACAGTGGACTTTATTAGGCACTATTGCGAATAATTCACTTAGGATTATGACATTTTTTATGCATATGTATTGAAGTATAAATAATGTCAAATGTCTTTAAAGCGAAATTATATTTTCAAATAATTAAAAGGTATAATTTTTAAAGATTTCAAAATTTTCTATGTGACTTGATTTTTAATTTTTTTTTTCTTATTCTTCTATATATATTTATTTGCAGAAATATTGGGTATAATTTTGCAACTCCAATTGAAATTTTTTAGAAATATTTTTATGCACTCGCCCTGAATTTTTCTAAGTATTTTGTTTTTCTGAACTAAAATTCACTTTTAATTATCTAAAAGAACTCAACATAAAATGCATACCCATTTTTCTTTTAATCTACATTATCAATATTATTTGACTTCTTCAAAAATTCAGCCAGCTGTAACATTTCAAAGGTTTTTAAATCTGAGAAGAATATTGTTTTGAGAAAGAATCAATAAAATGTATTTTTTTTTTCTAGGCTCTTCTAATATTCTTTTTATTGAACAAAACATTTTATAATGCTTTTTTAGTTGAATATGAACATTCATTTTGATAAAAGATTCAAAAGGAAATTTCATATTTTTGTTCGTCCATTTTTGTTTATTTCAGAGTCCTGTTCTCTTCACTGCATTTGTGTCAAATTTATTATTTTTATATAAAACATATTTTTTTTTTTTTTAGAGTATTGAAAAACTAATGCAAATCACCAGTTTTATTGAAATGCACAGTTCTTAATGTCTGATATTTTTAATGTTTGTTTAGGTTCAAATAGAAGTAGAAAATATGGACAAAGCAGGAAATTTTATTGGATGGTTATGGGTTGATAACATAAATTTGTCTGAAGCTTTAATTCGTGAAGGATATGCTGAAATTCATTCGACTGCTGCAAGAAGTCAATATTATAGAGCACTACAAGCAGCTCAAGATGAAGCGCAAAAGAAAAAACTGAGGGTATTTATTAACTTTTATTTTCTTTATTACAAATAAATTGCAACATGTAACATCAATTAAGACTTGTAGTTTCCCTTACTTGATTAAAACCAGTCGTGAAATTTTAGTAGCAATAAACCTATAAGTTAATTCTTGCTTTATTTTAGTTTTTCGGTAATAATTAGATTGTGGTGAATCGCATATAAGCCAGTAACAACTCTTCTACCCGAACGATCGTTTTGGTATAATTGTTAAGTTACTGGACTGCTAACCTAAAGGTCCCAGGTTCTATCCTCACGCGTCTCAAACCTGCACATTGGTGACCTCGGACGCTGAACCTTCAACCTTCATACAGCTGTTGTGGCGCCTTCTACCCGCAACCAAAGTCGCCAGACTCACTTGGCGCAGCAAAGTCGTCAGACTCACGTGACGCAGCAACCCTAAATCGCCAGACACACTTGGCGCATCGGCACCCACAAACTCTCGCCATAACGCTTGGTGCTACTCAAATAATTAGGGTACGGCCCATTAAGACAACAGCTACTACATAATACATCACCACTCAATGCCATATCGTTCGTCTCACCTTCGACTTCACTGGAGGGAGAGTACTGTGGTGAATCGCATATAAGCCAGTAACAACTCTTCTACCCGAACGATCGTTTTGGTATAATTGTTAAGTTACTGGACTGCTAACCTAAAGGTCCCAGGTTCTATCCTCACGCGTTCCATACCGCTTCAAGATCATTAGGAAAAGCGGCCTTAAATATTCAGTGTTCTATTATCCAAGATAATTAAAAATTTATGATTTTAAAGTATTTTGTTGACATAATTGAGCTTTTGCAAAATAATAGTTATAATGCAGACTAGAAGGAAAAATTCTTATTATATTCTGATTTCCTTGCCAAATTGAAGCAGAAAATATTATTTTTATGTTTACATATATTATACAAGATTGAAATTTGTCTACTTTTCTTTCTTCCTTTTGTTTACTATGGCTGAAAATGTAATATTCTATTCCAGTTTGAGAGGATTCCAGCAATCACACTTATTTTTATTCTTTGTCACCCAACACATTATGTATTATATACATTTACATTAGCGTTAATTTTAGTTTCAGAGCAATTGTGTACACGTTACATCAAGCATCATTAGCTCATAACAAGTGCAGCAATTAAATATAGAATATCACTTAACAGTTGCTGATATGTGTTCAAAATTTGCAGCATGTTGCTAGTATTCTCAGAAACATTTTGGAAACATTGTTTTTGTGATGAATTTCTATCACTGCAAAGATATTTTTCAATATTTTCGTTATTGAAATAAAGTAAGTCAGCGTTTTTATTTAAAGAAGAATTTCTGTAGAAACAAGATATATATTTCATAATTCGCGAGTAATTGACGTCTCTTTTATATTGTTCTTTTATACATCATTTGCTTAACACTTTGTAGAGTCTATTAATTATTGTATATTTAGAGATTTTTTTCACTTACTATTTAGGTGTGTGCAAGTATTTCAACAAAATTAGATATGTATGCACGTGCAACTGTGTACGGTGTTTAAAACAAATTGAGCTTCAAATAAATTGGATTATGATTTTGATAGCAAAAAGCGTATTTCTAAAGTTAAGTTTTACAAAATTGGTTGATATGTTAATCTTTACTTGCTGCTAAGTTTTTCTCTTTTAAAGTTTTCTTTGATTTTCACATCGCTCATTTTAAGGATAGCTATTTAGTTAGAAATGAGAGTGGAAATTAGTAAAATAAGATTTTTAGAACATAAAATCATTTTTTATATTCATTTTTTAAAAATTTTGATAGATGTGGGAAAATTATGAACCTGTTGAAGTGGAGCCCAAGGAGGAAACTAAGGATCGTGTTGTCAATTATAAGAAAGTTACCATTACTGAAAACAAAGAAGATCCCACTGATTTAATATTTTATGCCCAGCATTATGATGAGGGTAAGTTCTTTTTTTCATTTTCAATTCTTTATCAATATATACTGTAATTCATCATGCTAATGGAGCTGTAAAATAAACTGTTTTGCTTAGGTTTAGTTCCTTTATCCTTTTCCTACCTAGTTGTTGCTATTTAAATTGCATGTTCTAAAATATTGTAAAGGCATGTTGGGTATTGAAAAATTGAATCAAGAACTTTAAACAGGTTTGAAATGCCTCTCTTTCCTTGATATTGTTTGAAAATTTTGAACTTTACAACCCCTACCCCTCATGAAGCTGTAGTGCAAAATATCCTAGAAATGACTTTTTGTAGTCAGTCTCCAAATGATATTTAAGTAAACTTGTTGCTATCTATTTTCAAATGCGGAAACTCTTCATTCATACATGTATCATGAAGGGATTGATTTTATCAAATTAAGGGTGCAATGAAAGATAGTTGGTAATCTTTTATTATTTATTCTCAAATAACAAGTTAGATGTAAACAATGCACAATCTCTTCACAAACATTTCAGACTGCTTTAGTGAACGATTTTACAGCTATCATAATTCAGTGCTTTGTTAATTAATGGAGCTGCAAAATAATATAAGAAATGCTTTGGTAAGGACACACTGTGCCACTAAAGTCCATTCAATCTGAGGAAAGAAGATGTAAAAGAAGTCGAAGTAAGCATCAAACATAATTTAACCCTTTCGCGACGGGCATATCATATATGCATCACCTATGAACGTCCTTCACAGCCTTTATTTTTCGTCAGTTCTGTTGCATTTAGTGTAGCATTCAAATACGTTACGCGTACTTCCTTAAAAAAACAATAATCGAAATGCCTTGAATTTGATTTGTTATGGTAAGAAAACGTTTTTAGAGGAAGAAAGTCTCGCATTATGATCAATTAGTGGCACAAATTCATCGTCTAAAGAATTAGAAATCAAGATTTTGAGTGATTCTGAAATGGATATTTTATAAGAAATGAGTTCAATGCGTGCCTGTCTTCTACTTATTTTGTGTTGCTTTTTTTGAATTTTTTAACATTCATTTTAAAGCTTAATATCATATTTTGTCGATAAAAACTTCAAAATAATTTGAATAGGACTTTTGAAAATTATTTCGCAGCATGAATCTGTTTTTTAAAATATATTTTAATGTAAATTAAAAGAAAAAGATTACTAAATGCTATTTTTAACTTATATGACAGCTGAACTAATAATCTAAATAGATGCCAAAAATTACGATGTTAGGACTTAAACTTTATTTTTGTAATTTTTTTCAAAGTTAGGCTTAGCGATGCAAAATGATGATTCCTTTCGCATGTGCTCCGTTCCGAGCGAACGTCTAGAATACAGACATCACGTCCCGAAAGGGTCAACCAAGCTAATATCACAAATTATCTTTTTGCTTTATCTTAAACACCAAACAAAAAACAACAACAAACAAAAAACCCTACTGTAATAGTATCATTTCTGTACAATTTTTCCTTTATATTTAATATTTTTTTTAATTTAATGTGCAAATTGTAATAACGATTTTAATGTTTTAATGCGATTCAAATTCGTCCATCAAAACATTCAATCGTATGCTTTTGCTGATGTTGTAATGAAGATTTTAAAAAAAAAAAGTTTTCTTTGGATGCTTCTCCAAAATGGGATTTTCTCTTCCACTGTTATTTCGGCGTATATACACTTTGAAATTTGCACGTACAATGATTTGTAGCAGATTGATTTAATGAAATTTATTTTTCAGTTGTATTAAATAACAAGTTGAAAATTTAAAAAATGAGTGAGCGAACTAGCCGGCCGCCAAAGGTGGCTAGTATGAATAAAAAACTGTACTGTTATTATTTTGAAATATGAAAGCTATTTGTAATTTAATAAATACAATTTTTCAAAGATTGCTGAAACTATGAATTTAGTTCTTTAAGCTTGAGCATTGCAATTTGAACTTAATTTTATTTTTTTACTTCTAGCTAACCAGTTTTTGATAAACAAGGTAGCAATTTATCTATAATATTTGTTTCTAGTTATTTGTATTGCCTTTTATAAAATGTTCATTTCTCTCTGTGCATCACACAAGTTACATTCTTCATCTATTCCTTAAATGAAAGCATAATTGAATGTTAATATATTGCATGCAGAAATCGAATGTACTTTTGTACTTCATGTAGTTCGATCTGATTGCAGTATAAATAACTGTTAGTGTTTCCCATTATTTCCCATTATATTGTTAATGCTAAGAATGCATTCTAAAAAATTTGTCGAATTTTAATTATTCATTGTATGCGTTGCATTTTTATGAAATATGTGTAGTTTTAGATATAAGCATTAATTGAATCGGAATAAAGAAAACTTCTATGAAAAAAATTTAGTAAAATTTAAATAATTATCAGATTTAATAAGCCTAATTCAACCGAAGTAAAACTGGGCATTTTTGACTTAGAGTCTGAATGCATTTGTTAAGAATCATTTATTTGTTAATTCATGCTTGTAAGTTAGTATAATCGGTAATTTGTTAATATTATGGTTGCGTTAATAGTATATTAAAAAGTAATAAGCTTTATTTCAAAAATGAC
Source organism: Argiope bruennichi (assembly GCF_947563725.1). NCBI lineage: Eukaryota > Metazoa > Arthropoda > Arachnida > Araneae > Araneidae > Argiope > Argiope bruennichi. Next base: position 131,012,536 of record NC_079163.1, read on the forward strand.
TATCATTTATCTAAAAATGTCATGATACAAATTTTCTCTGTTCAATGTATGAAATCCTCAATATATGTGAGCATTTGCCATTTTAGATCGGTATTCTTACAGAAATACTTATCATATTGAGGAGGGAGGAGAAAAGCGGTTTCTTTTTGATTGAATGCAACTCACCATGCTTGCTCATTCCATACATCTTAAGAATGAATCTCTTGAAAGGAAGTAGCACAATATTGACTTGTGAAACTCAATAGCGCCAACACTGATTATAACAACTGCTGGCCGATTCTGTTACTCAACACATTAAGTGAAGGGTTTTATAGCGCAGCTAAAGTGTAGTTGGAAAGTCTTGCATAGGGAATGAAATCCCAACTTGTTATTAGTATAGCAGTTATACTAGCATGTAAGCAATGAGTGGGGGGAAGGTTATCTATTGTAATTATTTCAGTTTGTGATTTTACTTTTTGTTTTTATTTTTAAATATATTTATCGAAAAATTATTTGTAGGCCCTAAATTAGAAGAATTAATGACAGATCTGCGCCAGGAGTTAAGTTCTAACCCTCCATTGGTTGGATCTTACACACCAAAAAAGGGAGATCTTTGCGCTGCCAAATATTCTGCTGATGATGAATGGTATAGGGCAAAGATCATTAAAATGCAAGGCAATCAAATACAAATATTGTTCATTGACTACGGAAATGTAAGTAAACGTATTTAAATGTAACTTTTACTTATGGAATAAATCAACAGGTTGACATTTGAGGCTAACAGCTTGGAATTTTTTCTAGTTTTTTTTTTTTTTTTTTTTAAGAGGGAAATTTTATCTGTTTTGATATTACGTAAATTGTGTTTTAAGAAAGTTTTTATGAACTTTAATGTGTCGTAATTAGGGTTGCATGTATTTTTTGCGACACCAATTATCGCAACGTTTTAGAAAATTAATTTTATTGATAATTTAACTACAGAAATTAAACATTTGATTTTTACTACGAGCTTAACCGAGGCAGTGCGTGCGAGAGCATTCCGAAGAGAAAGGAGAGAGAAAGCTGTTTAGCAATACCCGGATGATGAGCAGCGCGGCAATTACGCCACACACAGCCTCGACAGAGCCCGTAGTTAACAGATATCTGATATCATTTGATAGATATATAAGATTTATGATAGGCTTTCACTACAAAGTATCCCCCCAGTGACGAAGGGAACGAAAATTTCTTGGAAGTGAATGCTATCATAAAAATTATTACAATATCATAGAAAAATGAATAACAGTATATAGATCAATTACGAAATATAAAAATGTTTTAAATTTCCTTGTTCAGTTGCTTAGGAAAATGAGCAACTCTGCCATATCTGGTAGCCTGTAGTTTACAGATATTTGATATGATTTATGAAAAGTATATATGATTTATGATAGGCATTCACTACAAATCGAAGCAAACTTTATCATAAATCTGTTCTTAACTTTATCTATCTATATATATTGTTTTGAGTTGAGAAGCATTGTCTTTGAAGAAACTTAAATTTTAGTTCTCAGTATAAATTGTGAAAAATATTAAATTGCTGTTGGAACTTCTGTAATTTTTTCAGTTATTGGTAATATAATTTGATAAATGCTAAAATTACTTTACTTTATTGTTGTATTAAATGTATTTATTCTGCTATTTTTTTATGGATTCTCTCATCTTTTGTATGAGTTTATTTTCATTTATAGCTCATTATTTTCTGTTTATAGCAACATTAGTATTTTTACAATTCCATTAAGTACTTATTTTCAATATTTTTAAGAGGAGCATTTTAATTTTGTATTTTCAAAACAAAATTTAAGGATTTATCAACTGAATGCTATGAAATTTACTGTGGTCATCATATTTAATTCAGTATAATTTCCTTACTGCAAATAAGTTGCATCTGGATTTTAAGTAAAATATTACAAGCCTTATTATTTTTTTTAAAGGTTGGAGTTTCTGCATATTTCATTTCTTTAAAATGTATTTTAGCTTAAATTTTTTAGTGTTATTTCCTTTATAATGCATATTTTAATTTTTGACGAGTCTTTGCTATTTAACTTTTAATTAAATTTATATGAATGTGAAGACTTAATTTCTTTTATTCTGTTCTTTTTGTGTGAACACAAAGACCAGAAACTGAATTTAACAAACTCAACATCATAAAATATGAAACCATAAATTTATTTTTTGAAATCCAGTAAATAGCAGCATTCTTAAGATGGACAGTTATCTTCCATTTTTCAATGTGTACATGTGACCCTTCTCAAACTTCTGTGTCTTTTCAAACCTTGTTTTTGCATATCTAAGAACTAATAATATTTGATGTGATTTATAATGCCCATAAGCAGCACATAAAGTAATTAAAAAAACCTACATTGCATTCATTTATAAGTAATCAAAAATGTGCATGTGATTACATCCTCACATGTTTCTGTAAAGAAATTTTATGGTTATAAAATCATAGTTCCCACGTCTTAAGTAGCATAAGAGTTCTGAAGGATAGCCTGACAATGTTTCTGAATATTAATCGAAATTGGCTATTTAAAAATAAATTGCACATGGAATTTTTAAAAATTATTTATATGCTGATAATTTTCCATCTTTTAACATCTGAAGCAAAATACTTTTTCTAAACTCACAATAATTCACAGAGCGTTTCTATACATAGCATGTCCATAAATAGTATATATCAAATAAAGATATAATAAAGGGAGAAAAATAAATATAAGCAAAATACTGAACTCTTGAGATTATATTCTCAGGTGTTCAGCGTTTTATACATGCTGTTTATACTGACAGCACTTGTTAGCTTTTTGTGATGAAACATTTGTATTCTAAAATGAACTATATTTTTGCAAGAAGTTCTCCAAAGATGGTATTTAAATGCTTTGTATATGATTTACTTTAGTCATATTTTAGCTATTGTGTTAAATATTGTCTTGCTTTTAATAAAATAATTTAAAGAAAATTTATATAACTAATATTTTCTGTATATATACCTGCATTGAATAATGATATGGTTGCTATATTAGAAAAGAATTGTTTTTTACTGAATTTTTTCTAATAGCTTAAAAAAAAAATTTCAGAGAGAATTTACAACTTCAACACAGCTTGCAAGTCTGCCTGCCAAATATCATACACTTCAACCCTGTGCTCATGAATATGCTTTAGCATTTATAAAACTTCCTAAGGATGTAAGTCGATCAATTATTAATCATTAAACAGTGCATTGCTGTATTGATTTTTAATAAATGCTCCAAGTTGGTTCACTGTGTAGTGTAAGCTCATATTTGTCATGATATCTCTTAATTGAATTAATATCCTAGTTTTTATCTCTATTTAGCCCATATTAACTTCATTCTAAAATGTTCTCTTATTTCCTAATCAAATACTCTCTTTTTATGTAATCATTTTTAACATGCATACTTGGGTATTATATTGATGACTTGGGTATTTTCTCACACTCCGAGCGAAGGGTAAAAATCTCAAATGTTTACAATTTTCTTTTATCTAGCCTTAGTGTAAACGAGACGTTAATATAACTGAACTATAATAAATTAATGTAACTGTTGCTAGAAAGTCTTAACATATGACTAAATAAATGTCAAATACATTGTACAAAAGTAGAGTGAGAAAGTAGATCAATTCTTTTTACTCCTTCTGATGACGTGAAGCAAAATTTGATTTTGATACATTTCTGGGAGAAAAAAAAAAAAAAAAAAAATTGGTTTGTGATTTCAAAATGTAAGGTTTGAAGATTATCTCTCTGGGTGCTAATAATAATTATACCAGTTTATTCAGAACACGGTGATTTGATTTCGGATGTTCTTTTTTACTCATTTTTTTAAATCATTTTTATACCTGAAAATTTCCTGAATACCACTACTTTTGAATTATGTATTGAATGTATTCATCCCTAGTATTAAGAATATAAAATAAACCCTGTATATTCCGAGTAAAAAGGAAAAAGAGAGAGGAAGAATTTGAAAGAAATCAAAGTATCCCAGAACAAAATTAAAATAAGGGTATGAATGAATTTTTTTTAAAAAAAGCCAAATATTAAAAAGGGAAATTGAAACTCTAAATGTAGGCATTTATTTCATTTTAGATCCAGCTGCTTTTTTTTTTTTTAATTTTTTTTTTTTTGTGCCAGATTTTTTTTCTTCCATTTTGAAGAAATGAGCAATTTGATCGACTGTGTAATTCATTTGTCATACAAAGTTAAAATTTTAAATATTCCATTCCTCCTTCTTTAAAAGTTTTTGTAAACCTTCTCATGGTTTATTACCACAAATAATATTTTAATGAATATTTGAATATATCTATTTCTTTTATAAACTTGCAATACAATTAGAATTAAGTGCAATTTTGCAAAATAAGTTTCCAAATCATACCTTTTCTCAAATATGTTATTCTTTTTAAGGAAGAAAGGATATTTCAGAACAACAGTGGAAATAAATTCAAAACAATGTCTCTAAGTTTCATTTTTTTTTTTTTTTTTTTTTTTTTTTTTTTACAAAATTTTTTAGCTTGATAATTGAACAGGATTTTTTCCATTTCTGCTTTTTTGCAGAATTTTCAGACCAATAATAATAATAATTTTTAAAAAAAATCGACATTTTTGTTGCATATGGCGAACTCCGGGCGAAAGTAGAATATGGCGAACTCCGGATATAAAGCATTAATTGGGGCAATAAAAATCATGGATTGTTCCGTAAGAAATATTTCAGACGGCTTGCAATTATGCTGTATAATATAAATGTAAAATATTTAATATTCATACTATATTAGCTTTTAAAAAATTATTGACAACTGTTTTTTGTATATTTGAAAAAAAATGCTTACATAATTTTTTATTGTACTGTATTACTATAGTTATTTTATTGATTTGCTGAATGAATAATTTAAGTTTTATGTCACATTTGGTATTTATTATAATTTAATCCAATTTAGTAATATCTTTGTTATAATTCCGTATTAATATTTTAATTATGTATTGAAATATTCCATGCATCCTTTATCTCAATATAACTGATCTAGTCAATTCATTTGTTGCACAAAATTTACTTTTATATACAAATTTAAATATTATGCCGTGTTTTTGTCTAAATCGGTATCTCTTAAGTTTTCATTTTTTTTTAAATTGAAATGAAGTGCAAAAATGTTAAAGCACCTGACAGTTTAATTCTTTTTTTCTGCCTGGTGCTATAACAAGATGAAAATGCTTTATGAAAGTGAAGAGTCAGATAATTCAATTGGTGTAACTACAATTAAAAAAATAAATCTGTCGCCGATTGTTGGTGAAGTCTAACATTGAGAAACCCTAATATGCATAAATATGCACTGTGTCATTCTGACATGAAGCTGCTCTACTTGTTCAGCATTTTTCACATTGTCAAGTTGACTTGCCTTAACTAGAATTAATGGGATCAAGAAACTGTATAAATGTATATTTCGTAGTTTTTTCAGCATTGCCTTTAATGATTTATCTAACAAAATATTATTTCGTTTGAAACATTCAATTGGAATTGTACGTTGATCTTTAACGGTTTAAAAATAAACCATTGGCCCATGATTAGAAACAGACATCTTGTATTATTATTTATAATAAATAAAGCTTTTAAAATTAATCTTCATACTTTGGAACTTTTGTTATATGCTTGCTATGATAGTTGGAGTGAGGACCATGAGTTTGATATACTTGATTTGCATAATGCTTCTTAAAAAAAATCTTATCTTAAAAAATCTTTAAAAAAATTTAATAGTATGATGAAACAGGTAATTTAAAGTTACAATTCTGTCCTAAAGCATTATTTCGCTCATATGAAGGAAAATTTTCTGGAAGATGTTATTGTTTTTATAAAATTTTCTTTCCTTTTAAAGCGTGTAAAGTAAAAAGGTGACAGAAAAAAATTAAGAGAACATTAAAGCTGTATTCATTTAATAATTTCAGGGAGATAGTGCTGCTGATGCTCGTGTAGCATTTTATGAAGAAACTTGCAATAATGCCGGCTTATTACTAAATGTGGAGTACAAAAGTGGCTCGTTACCTTATGTGACACTTGTAACGCCTGAAGAAAAAGAGGACATAGGAAAGAAACTTGTAGAGAAAGGTTTTGTTCTTGCTGAAAAGAGATTAGAAAAGAAATATCAGAAACTAATCAGTGATTATCTTGCTGCTCAGGAAGTAGCGAAGAAGAATCGGGTATGTTTTCTTTATTCTTTAATTAAAATATGTGCTAATTCTAATGAAATGGCATGTGGCGATGTTTTAAAAATCGAACATTTAGTAAAAGTTATTATTTAAAGATGTATGAAATGTGGCAATATATTTTTTAAATGAATTACTCCTCTTTATTATGTGGTTATTATTTTATCTCTTATTATTTAAAAAAAAAGTGAATTGCCTACAGATATTGTAAAATTCGATGATGCTTCTGTAAAACTTTTTTTTAGATTGTCTTCTAGATTTTCTATTGCTTGCAGAACTTTTTATTTTTGAGGTGATGAGATTTTTTTTTTGGGGGGGGGGGATATATTTGCTGAAACTTTCAGTAATAAAATTACACCTCAGATTTCTAATCAAATCAAATTTTTAATCCATTTGAGCTCCATAACCCAAGATTTTTTTTATGTATCATGTAGGGAGTTAAGACAGTTATTTGTAATTGTTGGAGATCCAAGATAAAGAGTTTAAATGTAAACTGTTTAATCAATTAAATTCTGTTGAAAAATTTTAATGAACCAGAGAGCTTTAAAAACAGAAACAACTAGATCTCCTTTATATTAAATACTTTATCTTGGACTGCATTTGTGGGGTCTTTTTCCCTCCTTTCTGTTAGTTGACTAATCTGCTCGAAAATTTAATTTTTGGATATTTTTTTAACATGTATTTATAATATTCAATATTTTCCTTTTCTGATACTGAGTTAAATTTACTTCTAATTTAGTTTTCTCTACATATTTAAAATTATAAATATTGATTTAAAAGATGTTTTGATTATTATGAAAGAATTTGTCATTCTTAAAATATGTGGTTTTATGGTGCTTGAATTTCCTTAAAAAGCTCTCGACTTTGTTTCTTCAATAACAATGGGGTCCTATTCATATTTCTTATAATGAAGGGATGAGATTAAAAGAAATGTCATCTACTAATTTAATTTGCTAATGATAGCCAATTGTTATGAGTTTCTTTGTTTCTAATTTTATAGCTTTTCTTTCTCATTCCTGAGTCATTATATTCTACTTAAAGTGATGTTGATGTTACTTTATTTAAATATGTATATTAATTTTTTTTTTATTATGTAACCTAATATTATTAAATATATATAAAAAAATCAGTTATGTCAAACTATTTGGAAATTGAATATATCAAGCTTTGATTCTGTTTTAGACCATATTATCTGTATCCTGTATTCCTGATAAAAATGCTTGTTTTTATGTAATTAAGTTTAATGAATAAGTATAGGTGCATATGAAGTTCAATTTTCCATCTAGAATTTCATAAATGATTTCATTATTGTACAGTTTGTGTTCTGACAAAAAATTATATTTCAGGCTAATCTTTGGGTGTATGGCGATATTACAGAAGACGATGCCAAAGAATTTGGATAAACATTTTATCTTCATTACGACTGTCCAAGAAAAGAAAAGAAAATTAAAAATGTGGTCCAGAACATATTTACTGTGATGGCTGTGCCTAAAAATATTTCAGAATTATTTAATTACAAAGATAACGAATTTTTACCATGAAATCTTGAATCAAATCTTATAATTCCAACTGTACAAAATGAAGGATCTAATTTCAGTGTGAATTACTTCCATCTGAGTGTTAATTTTCTTTTAATTAGTAATTTTATATTAATATTGTAAGATTTAAGTTTTATAATAAAATGTTGAAAATATAAATTTTTTTATTCTAGTTTGTTTGTTTGGATATGTTCGGTTAAATATGGATTGTTAATTTGTAATAGAATGTATTTAGAGTAAGTGGTTCCTACTTACTGTAATGTTTAAGTAATGCACATGCAGTAATTAATATTGTAAGTGCAGTGCAAATTTTTATAGCTTATTTTAGATATCGTGTACATTTGAAATGAATTATCAAGCCAGTTTGTCTTCAAAATGTTGTTCTTATGTTTTGCTATGAGTAAAGGTTACCATATTTTTATAGTTCTTTTTATTTAATTTTATTCAAAATCAACTTGCATATAAAACACTGCAAATAGTTGCGATGAGTGATTCAGATGTTTATATATTATCAACAAGACATTCCATTTGAGCTGCGAGTCTTCTATTTACAAATTTTCTTTTACCTGTAAGTCAAAAAGGTTAAATAAGGTAAAAATAAAAGAAATTTTTATACTTATTAGTGTCAAATATCATAAAAAATTTATTTAAAAACATTACACTAAAGTGCATTACACTGAAGATATTGAATAGTATGAATTTTTAATTCAAATGTGTATTTTTCTATTTTAATCTGTATTTGGTAAAAATATTAAAAAAAAAAAAAAAAAAAAAAGGCGAATTGTTTTGAAGTTGAGTTATTTGTGTTTGCTTCAGGATGAATTTATTTATCTTGGAGTTTAAAATTTAATATGCTACTTGGGTATATAACAATCGATATAAATTTTAGATATTTTAGAAACTCGGAAAAAAAAAAAACTCATGTTTTAGTGCTATTGTTCATATTTGTTGCATATTCATATAAATAATTCTTTTAACAGGGAAATCGCAAATTCGAAATCATTTATGTTTGATTATTATTTCTTGAGTCTTCAATCAGATAATGTTCATATTTCAGTTACAGTAGTTTAATAAAACAATCAAAATCTATCGAGTTAGAGAGTAAAATTACACGTTTTTGTCATGCTAAAATCAAAAGGGAGATGTTTGCTGTCCTTGGGTAGTAAAGCTTAGCTGGAACGCATTACAATCATTGCTATTGAATTATTGCAAAGGAACTCTTGATGATTTCTTAGCTTGTTGGTTATTCAAAGCAGCTTTGGGAAAAAGATACTGGGAAGCAAGCTGGACCGAAAATGAAATAGTGATTAACCATATCCGCTTGCTGTTAGAAATGAATATACATATTTACTTCAATATTTTAAGCAAATCTTTTAACATTTCAGAATAAAATATTGCAACCATATCTCAAAATATACATTCCTCTCCTATTTTTATAATTCCTGTCTTTTTTTGGGAAAAGAATAGTCTTCAGATTTTTATCCGATTCTTCAGATGTTTTAACAGGATCTAATTTCATTTCATAGTTTTGCTTTAAAAAAAGTGGTTGTATTAATGCATTTTCTTTTACATTGCTATAAATTAATCTGTCTTTCAACTGATCTTGATCCCCAGGTTTGTTTTCATATTTAAAGTTTCGATTTTCAGTAGTTTAACATTTTACGAATATATGAAATGAAACGAAAACACTTCACTGCAAATAATTTTTGTTATTTACCATATTTTCATCTTTCCCTTTTTACAACAGTGCCTTTTTTCGTTTAAAATGGTAATAGACATGAGTTCTCTGCTACTTTTTAATGTATGATAAAGAATGTAAAGAAAATGTTTTTTTAGTATCTCGTATATAAAAGAATGTGAGCTAACAACTATTTTAAAACATTAGTAGAATTTTTGACATTTTAAATTTAGCATTTTTTTATTAATATCTTGTTTTAAAAAGTGTGAGCTGATCATAGGAAAGTGCAGAATGTTTTCAAAAACTACTTGCCTTTAATCATGAACAAAGTAAGAAAAATAGTGACATTCGACAAGGTGTTGCACAGCAAATTTTCGATATGTCTTCCAGTCGAACTTTCAAGGGATCTAAAATATTAATGAGAATCAAAATTATGTCCTGGAAAATGAATTAATAAGATTTGGTTTGAAAAGTGTGAATATATTCACTGATTTATATTGATAATATCAGTAAAGAAAATGGTTTTGCAGATTTGACTTTAAAAGGTTTCTTACTCTTAAAAATATTTCATATGAATTTATAGACAAATTATATGCATAGTCCAATGATTCTAGTTGATGAATGTTGGATATTTGTCTTATTCATTGAAATGTTTAGGATAAAATCCCTTAACTAAACTTAGAAATGCATCTTTGATTTATGATGAAGAATACAAGCTGTGAAAAAGAAAAAAGAATAATATAATTCTCGTAAAACTTGTTTTCTATTCCCAGACGAACAAGACTTAAGTATGACTTAAATTTTTTTGAGTAAGATTTCTGTTAACTCAAAATTAACATTATGCATATAAGATGAATAATAGCGTATTCAATGCATTTAACATGCATGTATTTTTTTTTTTTTTTTTTACTTAGTATTCGCAAATAAATATATGTATTGAAGATATTCAGTTATACGTTGTTTGCTGAATATGTTCTGTATAATATATCATGATGTACAAATTGAGTATAATATTCTGCACATTTAGAACACAAACTAGCATATATATGAACATAGAGGAGAATTTTATTTCTTATGAAGACTTTGAAATTTTTAAGATTTAAAAAAGAAACCGTTTATCTCTTTTGGATCAATAAAATATATAAATAGGAATAAACAGGAAGGAGCATTGTGTGTAAAATTCATTTAAAAAAAATTGTGGCTATTCTTGTCCAAAAAGAAAAATTGGCGGTCACTAATGATTAATAGGTGAAATGTCATTTTAATGCTATTTCTCTTAATGGTTAGAACATGTATGCGGTTCACTATATCGCACACCTAGATCTAAACAGGTATTAACTCAAAAAAGCACTTTTTTCAGAAAAGACAAACTGATTACTGTGTCCCTGTGCACTGCAGGAGTTTTCTGTATTGATTTATGCTTTATATATGCAGCTAGAAGAAAGATATTGTAGGAATCTTGTGTTTTAATCGTGTTTTGGGGCTGAAAATTATTTTTTTTATAGTTATTTCTCTATTGCTTTATAATGTATGTATATTTGTTTCATTATTTTTAGTTGAGCCCTTGTTGGTGAATTTAGTTTTTAGTTGGCTTTCTTTTGAAAAGGCAACATAAATTTAAAATGTAATAGCATTTTGTATTATTTATAATTAGTCCAATTCATAGAGCAGTCTGTGGACCAGCAGTAGGGGTATATTGGAAGATAAATTAGCAAGAAAATACTGAAATCAATCAATATTTGTTATTAATAATTCTATAAGAATTAGTTAATGACAGTCTCGTATGTCCCATTTAATTATAAAAGTAATACTAAGAAATAAAAGTTTCTTATAAATTTTAACTCAACATAAAAAATATAGGAACCTGACGTTCTATAAAAAAACAATTTTAAATGCACATAAAAAATCACATTTGATTTATATTTAAGTATGACCTTTCTCTGTTAATTCTTAGTATTAGATTTTAATAATGTCATTATTACAGAATGATACTCAGGACTCTGTTAAAACTCAAAAACACTCAGAATTCTGAGTTCAACCAACCATAGCTATAAAACTGTTTTTGTACTTATTTGAATAAAGTTTTGAGTATCGTTGTGTACTATGGGCATGACAATCTATTAAGATAATCTTGATTTGTAACTTTAAGTAGATATTTTTTTATAATATCGGCCAATTATTTGTCACTTGAAATAAATTCTCTTGTTGTTTGAGCTCTCAAGTAGCGAGATTCAATCCTTGGAATAGAATTTATAAAATCTATAACGCTCTGTTTAATTTGTGAGTCAATAATTGGACGTGTTTGCCTCTCAAATCGGCTTGAATAACTCCTGATTCCGTTTTCTTGGAAAGTACTGTTTTTATAGCTCAAGTCAAGAGTGGATTTGAAAAAGGGCTTGCATACTCTAATTTTGGATCCATTAACTTCAAAATAAAAGGCGGTGTTAAGTGCTCTAAAATCTTGTGTGCTTGAGTATCGATATTTAGGTTTTATTTGTTGCTAGTCTCGTACTACAAATTATCTCTGTCTTTCAAGATTGCCGAGTCCCCAAAATGCATCAAATAGCTGTTGTCCCATTTCATCGATCTTATCTTTGCATTTTAGTCGACATTTTTCTCCACAGGGCGGTCCAACTTTTCTCTGTGGCACTTGTTTCTTCGATTTCGAGAAAGACTAGTAGGCTTTGCGAGAATCTCTTAGCACTTTTGCAACTTTCGATTTCCACTTCGCTGGTTTACGTATTCTCTTTCTACTTCTTTCTTCTCTCTCCTCGGGCTTTTGGGAATTGGTTCCAGCAACCGTAACATTTTGAGGGTCTACTTGCTCACTATCATCTTCAGTGTCCAACGAACTATTAGATTTCGATGAATTCGAGCTGCTACTGCTAGTGCTGGACGACGTCAACGATGCAATAGAAGGTACGATATTGGATGGGGTCTTACTTTTGTGAACCAATCGGAAATTAGGATCTTCATCGGAGTCTTCAATATCACTTTCATCGCTTCGGATTGGTGAAATAAAGTAGTTTGATTCACCACTCTTTTGTTGTTTAAACGTGCTCGGAATAGAGTTATCAACCACGGATAAATCAGCATGAGTTTCTATAGATGAGACTTCATCACTACTTGATGACATCTTCAAGTCATCTTCCAGAGTTGCATGTTGAGTAAATATGATAGGAGTGATATTGCCTTTTTTCCCTTTCTAATACTATATTTATTAAAAACCATCCACGTTTCAGTGTTTGTCTGAAATAGAAAATGTTTATTTCATTAAATTGTAGAATCCTGTGCGTCAAATAAATTTAAAAAGCCATCAATATAACGTTTTCGATCTCATTAGCGATGTTGTAAAATTAGACTTGGTGGAGCTCATCTAAAGAGATCTAACTCAAAAATTAATCAGTAAAAAAGGAACAAACTATGTAATTGCTAGAATGAAAATAAAATTATATTCAGATGAAAAGACTCCAATCGCCAATAGCCAAAAAGGTAAATTTAACTTGTTTTTTAAAGAAATATAAGAGTTTCAAAAATGACTCAACTATAAATTCAAAAATGTTTCAACAATATGGCAAGAATTCTAAATAAAAATAAAAACTTTACTCACCCTGCCAGCAATACTGGTTCAACTTAGAATGCTGCATTAATTTACTCAGCACAAACCATCAAAATGGCGAGAACTCAAAAAAATACTGCTTCAAATTTCGACAACACGGGTACAACTCAAAATAACTACAATTTGTTTATGACAGGCAAGTGCGCTCCGCTTGTAATACTGATTGCAACTAGAGATGTCCTGTTGCGGTGGAGAGAGAGCGAGGCTGGCTAGTTCAACAAAAGGGGCATTTGTCGCTATCTAGCGTCGAATAGTGAAGATTATTTTTAAATCTCTTTTATTAGTCGGTAGGTATTGAAATAAGAAATTTGATGGTGTGCATAACTCAAAAATTAAGATTTTTGAGTTAGCTCCCTTTAGATCTAGGTGTGCGATATCATGATTCAAAATGGCAAGATCTGTTACACAAGTAGTAACTCTCTTATAGCTTCTAAGAACGAGAAACTGAGGAGATTTTTATTCAGTCAAAATAATAATATATTTGTACTAGAATAAGTAATTCACTTAAATTAAATTTTCAAGTAGTCAGAAATTTAATTGGTTCTCATATTTATCAATGTCTACTTTTGAAAACAAAACAAACAAGAAGCATTCAGATTATATATTCTAACACTTGTAGTAAATTATAAGTATAAATAGCTTGTCACACATTTGAATATAGAAATTAAAAAAATTTTATAGACAAGCTGTATAGAAAACTTTTTTTTTTCTCTTGGGAAAAAAAAAGTTTGATCCTTTTATTGTCTATTTATACAGTAATAAATTTAAGAAATTAATAATTTAGAAGTTCAATTATTAAATATTTTGGCATTTATGACTCTATAGACATTGTAATTTGCTAATGGCATTCGAAGATTTTATGTTTGCATATGACAACACCACAAGAAAATTTATGTATCGTAAAACAGAGTGGATTCAATATAGAATTTATGATTTTTTTATATCACCAGTACGCTTTGAATGATTAGTTTAATCTTTTTATCAAAATTATTGCTTAGCCTTTCATTATTTGAATTATGTGAATTACAAAAAGAGGTGTTAGTGTGTATGAGACGACCGTGATAGCGATATTTGGCGTTTTATTGCCAAATTTAGTAACACAAGTTAAACCTAGAAATTTGAATTGTATTTAGAAAAATGTCTAAAATATAATTTTTATTTTCTATTTATTATTATTTTTTATGATAGGGTGTTTTAGCTCAGTTTGAAGTTGGAAATTTGCTGAAAAGATAAAATGCAGATTAGATTATTGGAAGATCGATGGGATCGGATTACATTCTTCCTAACTTTCAAAATCATATATTTTTTGTTTTTATTTGATCATTATACAAACAAATAACAAGACATTTAATTGCGACCCATTTTCAAATTGATTCAGTAACTCGCTTATAAGAAATTTTTAATTTAAAAGTAATTTCGAACAAAATAGTACTTCCTCCGTCTGAAAATATGGCGTACGTTTTAAAATTATTTTTGTCCGACTCTATGGTATATATGTTTATAAGAAATTGCAATTTCCGTTTATTGGTTAATTTTAATGGTAGTACTTAAAAAAATCTTTAATTTATTGGTAGTATAAATTCTTAAAATTCGAGATTATTTTAATTGATCTAGCCTTCTCCATATCGTCTTGGGAAAGTATTATAATTACTGATAATTGTCTTTCGCAACGGAATTTTGGTTTATTAATATGATAGATTTAATAAGAATTCCTTCCTTGAGTCAACATAATTGATTGAATACATAATTGCAATATTACAAATATTATCCAGAGTATCTTGGACTAATTCATTATACAGGGTGGTTAGAATTAAAACGCCCCTACTCTGAACTCTTATACAGCAGACTACTCAATGTAAATGCACTAAAATTGTTGAACATACTATTCAAGACATGGGTAAACTGATTACGAGAAAAAAATGTCTCATTAACACCGATAGATGGCGCTGTACAACGGAAAATATGCTGAGAAGACACAAATAATCACAAAAAACAAAGACATGCTGTATGGAATTTTTCCTTTTTAATATTGTTACGAAATTTCCGGGTTCGTTTGGATAGTGGAAGTTATATGGTGTGGAGAACGCTCAATCAGCAGGCGACAGTAGAAAAAGAAACAACGACGTTTATTTACACGAAGACACACAGGACAGCACAAAGATGACAACTATATACTGCACACAATTATCTTCAGACAAGACGTGCAAACAGCAGCACACAACAGACTCTACTGCAGACAGTAGCGCACAGCTTAGTTCAGCACTAGCTTGACTCCGTCGCTGCTCTGCTAATCCCTGGAAGACCAGTTCTTCACCGTCGATTCCGATTACTCTCTCTGTCGATCCCGACTACTCTTCTCTGTCGATCCCGACTACTCTTCTCTGTCGACTACGACTACGACTCCTCTGACAGCTGCGGCTGCCCCTTTTATAGGTCTCAGGAGGCAGGGCTAGAAGCCTCTCAACCAATCAGGAACGTTCGAGGCGTAACTCAGTTCCTACTGGACGGAGCGGTAATATTCTCGATGTTTCGGGTATAATATATTTTGGCACCAAAGTCGCCGAATTCGTCGCCAAATGGTTGCCAAGCTCTGGGACCTTCTATGGGATCCACTATGCTGGGAATCCGCATCACAGATTCGTAACATTGTCCCCCTCCTAAGCACTGCACGTCCCGGTCAGTCCCGCTTCAATCCAACAGCTGGTGTAGGCTTCCGAATGATATGATGTTGATGCGTTTGGCGACTTCCGCACTTTCGAAGATGACATCATTCACTAATTTGGCGGCGACTAACGATCCATCCGAGCCTTCTCAATGTTTTTGACACGGACCTCTTCGTTGTTTCGGATGGTACATCCAGACTTGATTTCTCTTCTTAAAATGCTATGTGTCCAATTTAGCGAAACGTTAGATCGTAGTAGAGGCCTCCGGAATGAATTCTTGCCAGGCTGGTCGGTTCGTCACTTTAAACTTCTTCCATCGAACCAATCGTATATCAGGATGATCCAACGGTGCCTTCTGAAGTCCACTCGAAAGCCAGGTATTCGCCTTCATCGCCAAAGCGTTCACAGGAACACATCCACCTCTTCCCGGTCTATTCTCGACACTCGAGAATTGTCCGACGCCCTCCACACAGGATCTTCTGAAGAGCGCATCCGTTTTTGCTGGAAGGGTCCTTCTGCGACGACGTAACATGTCCGGATGCACAGGAGATTCCTCGGCTCCTACTTGCATGACACTCCTTGGAGAATCCACAGCAAAGCCGAATTCTTGGAGGAAATCGAGGCCGTGACAACAAGGATCAGCGATTCCAGCCACGTAGTCTTCTTCCGTGTCACTATGCCAGGAGATACCAAGAGGCTTGCAGAGAGGTAGTCCCTTCAGTCTTTGGGACGAATCCAATCCAAACAGGGTCGCATCAACTCTTGCATCCATAGGCATCGAGCACGGGTCGCCACCAACAGACCCGTCCGAAGAAAGTCCATCTTCTCCATCCCCAAGAGCCTGCTCCTTCGATTCCACTTCAGGGGACTCACTCGGAGAAGACTGTTTCAGTTCTGCAATTATTTGACAACCTGTTCGTTCCTCTCCTTATTAAACTTTGGTTCATCCTCCGGATGGCTAAGCTCCTTTTCGGTGACACCGGTCTTTTCTTCCACTTGGCTCTCGTTGTTTCCTTCAATTTCTTCTGTGATAACTTGGATGTCTTCAGTTTATCTTCTAAAATTTCTTTCCACGACGAAAGGCCTTTCTTCAATTCACTCTTCATGTCTTCATATAGGGTTTTCATTTCTTCCGTGAAGGCTTCCATTTCTTGCAAAAGTTTCTCTTGTCCGGCTTTCATTTCTTGCAAAAGATTTTCTTGTCCTTGCTTCATCTCATCCATTCTTTCTTGACCGGAATGCATCTCTTTCTCCAATCTTTCTTGTCCAGCTTCCATAGATTTCTTCATCTCAGCCAACAGAGCCAGAAACTCACCATTACCGCTATCAGCCATCGTAGCCTGAGATCTCGTTTTCACCATACACAGTTGACCACTATCCCACTTCGGACATCAAATGTTACGAAATTTCCGGGTTCGTTTGGATAGTGGAAGTTATATGGTGTGGAGAACGCTCAATCAGCAGGCGACAGTAGAAAAAGAAACAACGACGTTTATTTACACGAAGACACACAGGACAGCTCAAAGACGACAACTATATACAACACAGAAGACGATTATCTTCAGCCGAGACGTGCAGCGTACAACAGTATACACAGCAGCATACAACAAGACTCTACTGCAGACAGTAGCTCACAGCTTAGTTCAGCACTAGCTTGACTCCGTCGCTGCTCTGGTAATTCCTGGAAGACCAGTTCTTCACCGTCGATTCCGACTACTCTCTCTGTCGATCCCGACTACTCTTCTCTGTCGATTCCGACTACGACTCCTCTGGCAGCTGCGGCTGCCTATTTTATAGGTCTCAGGAGGCGGGGCTAGAAGCCTCTCAACCAATCAGGAACGTTCGAGGCGTAACTCAGTTCCTACTGGACGGAGCGGTAATATTCTCGATGTTTCGGGTATAATCTATTTTGGCGCCAAAGTCGCCAAATTCGTCGCCAATTCGCCAAATGGTCGCCAAGTTTGTCGCCAAGCCCTGGGACCTCCTATGGAACCCACTATGCTGGGAAGCCGCATCACAGATTCGTAACAATATCTATTTCTGATATGAAAAAAAGAAGATAAAAAAAGTGAAAAAATTTAAATTGTCGTTGTAACTGCAATTTCGCTCTGTAAGCACAAAAATTTGCATAAACCTTTGTCTGCCTTTTCTGTTCTCGGGATAAAAGGGGATAAAACTAGGAAAATGTTATTCTTATCAGTTATGGCTGTCATGCTTCCAGAACGCGTTTGCTTGTGAAAACAAAGGAAATGTTGTAGCTTCACTTCGATTTTTTCGTCAACTTAAGAATTTACTCAAAGGACCATTATTTCCATAAGCTCTCTGGAGAATGATCGCTCGATTCGAGAAAACTGAAGATATTAGAGTTCAGCCGCGTCGAAAATGCGAATCGAATCGTTCTGATGTCGTTGAAGATATTACCACTGCTTTTGTTGAACAATCGATGAATAACATTGTAGAATGTAGTAGTGCACGTGCGGTGTTCCGACATTTGGGTATTGTTTACAGTACAGTGCGGAACGGACTGAAAAAAAAAATGGTGCTTTTTTACCCATACAAAATTTTTTACAATCAGCAGCTGTTACTCACCGACAGGGAGAAGCGACTGACTTTTGCATTGACATTTCTGGGTAGAGTTGAAGTGGATGCATCGTCGGCATGGCAGATTCTATGGAGGGATGAAGCACATTTCCATTTAAGTGGAACAGTCAACACCCATAACTGTCGCATATGGGACAAGAAAAACCCTCGTACCTTCCAAGAGATTCCACTTCACTCAACGAAAGTTGCAATCCGGTGTGGATTCACAGCCACGTTTATTCTTGGACCTTTCTTTTTTAGAGAGGTTACGGTGAATGGACCTGTGACATACACCGTGACGGCCAGAAGATATTAAAAGATGCTTGAAAATATTGTTGTACCCTAAATACAACAATTGTCTTGATTCAATTACCTTTACTCAAGATTGAGCGCCACCACACATTGGACTCTGTGTACAGTAGTTCCTTCGGCATTTAAATCAGGACTATTTGGTGGCAATTTAAACTGAATAGATCAGCTATCTTTGGAACTTTTAGTAATAAGATCTGCATCATTATCACAAGAATGATGTTTTGCATTATCCAATTGCGCATATATAGCCTCCCCTACCCCCGCATAACTAGCTAGGAATTTAGACTTAACTACTGGAATTATATTCTCAAGGATAACCTTCTGTCATTCCATTGTGTTAACGGACTCCTCTTTTTTGGTTACTAATGTTCTTTATTATTATTTTTTTAAATTTCTTTTTGTCGGTTCTTGATAAACAAAAGACTATATTCCAGTTTTTCCATAAAAAAACTGTCCAATGTGCATCATAGCATGGTCGTGTCACAGTAGCCGTAAACATTGCTTTAGTAATGAATTTGCTTTTGGAAGTTCTGTTTTTTTTTCCCCATCTAGTATTATGTAGTAAGAACATTTGGTTTGAGTTAAATAAAACCATTTTTCGCCAATACGACCTTACTAATAAAAGTCTTTAAAACGTCCATTTTGGTTTGTTTTGCGATAAGCAAAACTGTAATCTTTTAAACTTTTTTTTTATTAGAATAGCTTTAATTGTGGGAGATATGAGCTAAAATCTCTTTCGCTGCTTGAAAATATGCACATAAAAAATATAGATTTAGGAACTCCAATATCATGCAATTGATTTTCAACGGTTCAACGAAATATCTTTAAGTTTAGTCAAATTTTATGAGTATTTCGTACATTTCCACCAACATTTATATATTTTTTTACTGAAGAAACATCAACACAGATTTTTCCTTCTTTGTATTGTTTTTTAGTCACTCTCCAAATTCTAGAAACAGGCAAAATTCAGCTGAAACCTTATTAATATCACCATGCTTCAGCTTTACTTCTTTCTCCAGTTGTTATAACTTTTGCAATATTTTGCACTCATTATCAATTATTTGTTTTGATTCGGTATTTCATCTTTGCAACGCAATATTTGATTTCATTACCCTCCTCTTCCCCCATTTTATAAAAATAGCGGGTGTTGCTTTATTTTGCACAAAGTTTGATATTATATATACTACAATAAAAGCTTTTCCTTAGTCAAAAAAGAATACCAATACCAATTCAAACCTGTTATTTCTTCAAAAATTGTAACAAATTGTTACCAAGTATTTTTCCCACTTCAATAATTTTTAATATGTTTTACAATGCATACCAACCATATTTTCGGTTAGAAGGAGTAAAGAATTTATTCGACTCCTTTTAAACAATTATGAATTTTACAATAGATAATTTCTCACAGCTATAGCTGTTGACGTATGTATCCCTCAATCAGTCAACTTCTAGGGGGGGGGGATCTGGAGTACTTTGATTTGTGAGCGAATTTGACAACTTAGATATTAATTTGAATAAGTTCGAGCGCCTGATCTTTATAAACTAACCGGGGTTCGTAGACAATTGCCAGCCCTGGTAATCATCTTTAATTTTGCTATTTATTTGAGAATCTATTGACTTTGTGGCATATTATTCGTCTTATTAGTATGTATGAAATATGCATTAGTACAATCTTTTGGTCTACAATTTTCTTATATTTGTAAACAAATGTTTGTTTACTCCGCTTCTCGTTTCGCCAAACACATTAGTAATTTTCTGACTCATGAGATTGTTTTCAGAATAAAAATTGGACTATAAGCTAATGATTTTAAGAAATGTAAAGTGACAGTTTTAAGCGTGTAGTATGAATAAAAAAAAAAAAAAAAGAAGAAAAAGAAGTGCTGTATTGATCATAAGTACTCCACTTTTTAAAAAGTTTCCGATATTAGTGTGTGATTTTTCTTTCTTTTACAAAGTAATGGAACATTTGAATGATAGAAAAATATTGATAGAAACATAAAAATAAATCAAGTTAGTGGTAATTTAGGATGTTACAGCGGATTGTTTTAATAAGGTGTTATTTTAAATCTTCAAAAATTGTCTAAAAAGCAATTCTTAATATTTATATAATTTTTAAGCATAATTCTTCTTAGTTATATAACCAATAAATGTGATATATTAAAATCTATACAAAATTCGAGATTTAGAAAATATTTTAATTATTTAAGATTCATTACCCGTAAACATATATTCTTAGAAAATGATAAATTTACTATATATTTCATTTTCTTCAGAAATAAGAAAGGTAACTGCGGTGACTTTTAATCCAGAAAGCTTCATTCTCGTTATTCGAAATGATACAACATGTAAGCCATAAAATAAAACAAAATTATCTAAAATAAACCAAACAAGTAAATGAATTTGGCCATAAAGACCCGTATCTAGTGTTGGTACGCCATTTTCTAGCCGCCATACATTTGTTAAAAATTATTTATAATCTGACTCTGACAAGTTAGAAGTGCGATATAAGAGCTGTGTGATATCAGACAATTCTATTTTGATAAGTTAAGAGAAAGATGTGAGTCAATGTTGGCCAGATGATTTTGGCTTATTCATAATAGCAAATTCGCTTACACACAATATAAATAATGGAAAGTCATATCATTGACTCCCCGCCTCGGCCGAAGGCACACGAATAAAAATTACTGAATGACCGGACCGTCGTAACGGCAACACTGTCGGGAACTGTGCTTGAGTCCTAAGGGCAATCACCGGCCACGGTACAACCCTTCCCTAAGGAAGTACGTCCCGTCATCGATGGGAGGAGCCAGACACAATGGAAAATAGAAACACAATCTTATTTACTGCAACTTTATAATTTATCAATGACATGTTTTTCCTTTCATAATTTTCTTATTCACAGCTAATGCAACTGTCTGTTTGAGGTTGAAGAACAGTCACCATTTCGTCAGAACCTATAAGCTGCTCAGATATAAAGAAAATCAAATATAAAATCAGGAAATCTAGAGAAACTTTGGCAGCATGCCTTACAAAAAAATTTTTCATTAGGAATATTCCTTTTTTCCTTTTAAAGTGCATTTATTAATTTTTTTCCTCACATGTATGAGAAACAAAGTTATGGCGACGCAAAATTGTTATTCCATAAATTCATAAGTTTTAAGATCAGGATCCCCTGTAATCATTGGCGACAGGAGCTAAAAAATAGCATTTTTTCTCGAATGTCATTTACCATTGCTCAATCACTGGCATGGCTTTCTCTTGAACAAAAAATGATAAAAGATTTCTTGTTCCTGTTCAAAATTTCGGAGGTTAGAATTGTTAATATTGTACAACAATTGCATCAATTAATAACATTAATTAATTTCCAAAAAGAGTTAACTGTTTATGCTGAGAATTTTGAAACCATAGAGTTGAAATAGTGATAGAGGGACTGCAAAACTATTTTGATATAGGACAAGATAAAATCACGCGACTTGGGGAGAGAATTTGTATTCGCTGTAACCGCATTTTCCATTCTCCATTATATTTCAATGGCAGATTATTTCTCGCTTTTAACTGTTAAATTTTAAAGCTTATTTAAGCCATGATTAACTCTTGATGTGCAACTAGATGCAAAATAAATAAATAAAATCTTCTGAGGATAGTCCTGTATCATTTCACACCTATGCACAATAAACATATTTTATTTATATTCATTTTAAGTCAGTTTAACATTTTGTAACTTGGATCACTCAGTGATTTTGATGTTATAACTGAATAATATTTCATAGTTTGGTTTAGTTATTGCTTTTAATTTCGTTAACTTGTTATTAAACTTCATTTAAACTGATATAACTGCATTATATTTTGCTACTTGCTTGATTTTAATCTCGAATGTGTTGCACGCGCGTGACTGCAAACTTGGCTTGATTTTTTTTTTTTCACCAGTACAAGTGTATAAACATTATTGGCCGATTAATAATTGTGTATTTATTTTATGCAAATAAATTTCCCTATTATTTCCAATATATCGTTACTTTTTTACCATAAATATTCGAATCGTATTATACGATATTAAATCATCATTGTGAATGAAATAGTGAAACTAAAACTATGTTTTATTCAAAATGTTAAATATTAAAATTTCATAAATGTGCTAGTAATAATTGCATGTTTTTATAAATTTTTAAGATCTAAAAAGAAACGTGGATATTCTAAAGATAATAAACTATTAAAGAAATAAATGCTGTATTTACAGATAAAATTTTGTCTGAATGTCAACATTTATTAATAACTTGCGGTATATACATACCCTAAAATTACCGTTTTCGTAAAAATTTCGAATTTTTTTATTATTTTCTATTAAAGTCAACACATTTAAGATTCCAAAAAGGATTTACTTTTGTTTCTGTGGTAGTTAGAAGCAAAGTTACCGGCCAATTATAAACCAGAAGTGAAATATTTAAAACTGATAGTAACAAGGGGAAGGCATGAGGTTTAAAATTGAGTTCGGAATGCGATTTTGTATAATGGTAGTATACATTTAGAATGTTCATTCGTGAAAATATTAAGGCTCAATAACCAACCTTGAAACTTCCAAGATATCTTATATACCAATAATGGGTTACCGTGAGCGCGAGCGAAAAGTCGTTAAGACTTTGGCGTAGCATTCACGAGACGCCGGTAGTATTTTTTTTGTTTTCTTTCTAAAATATTTCAAAATAATTTAGCAGTTTTAATTAATATCTTTTTCATTTTTTATGCAAAAATAAATATTTATTCACTTAATTCTTGGATTATAATTTAATTTTTAAAAAGAAAATTAATTATAAATACGAATGCATTTTTAAAAAAAATATTCAGAATATTCAGGGGAAAAAAGACTTACGTCACTTTTATAATCTGTTTTTATAAAAGTTTTTTTCTTTGTTTGAGATAATGATAGAAGTATTTGAACATGTAATGTAAAATTAAAAGATGCTTTTAGGTAAATAAAAGAAATAAAATGTTTACTTAAAGAAGAAAAATAATCACTTTTTATTATTGCAAAAAAAAAAAAAAAAATGTAAAAAATTAAACATGATATAAATCAACAAACTCAGAAAAGAAAAATTATTTTCGAAACCAGTTTGCTTAGTTTTTGCTTAGTAGAATGATAATCTCAAAACAGGAAAAGTAAAGTAAATAAATAAATAAATTTTGCAGGAAATGAAAATCGACCGGACTCAATGCCGGGAAGCAAAAGATTGTGCGACAGATTTTGAGTATGTCAAAATTTGTGACATGTCTCCAAAAAAGGTATTCTTACTCTCAGATTCTCCCTAAGTTACGTGACTCATGTTGGGTACACTTGTTTCGATAAGAAACATACGACTAGCTCCCTCCATTTATATATCAGCTCAATGTTTGAAACTGGGTGAATACAATGCCACGAATAAGGTGTAGCTGGCGTGAAGGTATAGATTTTAGAATTACTGTAGAGGCCTTAAATATCCCTAATGAATTATCAAATATGATAAGAATATCGAAGGTATAATTTCGCATATTGCCTTTAAAAGTTATTTTAAAATTTGGCTGTAATCATAGGAGAGTTATCAACGACCTGCCGGACCTTTTTCCTTGATCCCCTACTTGAATGACCTTCGTCGGGACAGCACAAAAGGCGGGACAACTGAGATTGAATCTTCATACCCTTACTGTCCGGCCCGTTGAAGATACATTCCCCCATGAAAGTAATTCGATCCCTCAGCATTAATGTACTCTTCCGTGAAGGATCATCTTGCGAAGGTACTTGCGCTCAATAAATTTCCCCCTACCTCATTAAAAGGTGTCTTTTCCGCTCAAGGTTTAAAAAAGGCTACCACATTATAAACCTTATCTTTGCAAGTAAGATTTGGCGATTTTACAATGTACACCAAATGGTAATCAAATCACTATGAGAGTTAGAATGATACTCCTTGTCTCTGATAAGAAAATGCTGAAGACCCTTACCACGTTTCAGACGAATGTTAAAAATAATAAATATAAAGTGTGAGAAATTTGCTTTAAAAATGTATTTATTAAAAAGGAACACGTTTATAATTTTCCCATACAGAAAACATTTATAAAAATTATAATTCTGATTAGCATAATACAAATTTAATCTAATAAAATGAATTATAATTTTTAGTTTTATGAGAAATTAATTTGATTATATCTCTTACGGTTTAACTTTATTTAACAAAATGAAAAAAAAAATACATAGAAAGGGCTTTAAATTTAAATTTAAATGGATGTCAATAATGTTTAGTTCTTTCTATATGTATGTATGCTTTTATGTATATACATTCCACAAGCTGATACTTGAAATCAGCTAATGTATTTTTTAAGTTAAAGCTATTCAAATAAGATTTTTTTTTCCAAAATAATAAGCGCTTTGGCTAAAATAAATGATAGAAATCATATTAATAATTTTAAAAACAGCTGCTGGTTAATTCTCACGAGAAAAAAAACACACATATTTTCAATAAGAAAATGTTGATAATTACTGAAATTCCTTCAAATTTGAAATATATTACTTCATTTTCTAGCTTATTTACTGTCAGATTTAACTATACATAATCCAATGTACCGCAAACGACATTTAAATGCAACCTCTAAACGTGCTACATAAAAAAAATAATATGAAAATAATAAAAAGACGTTAGAAATTTTAAAAAATGAGTATAATTTCTAAATAATTCCTTTTCAATATTTCACAATATGCATAATATGGTCACTTGCATTTAACAAAATAATAATAATAATAATTAACTAACTGCAAACATTTCTCTGACATTCAGCATAGTCAAGACTGTTCCGCATTTATGAAAGCTTATCAGCAATTTTTCTTCATTTGTATGTAACTAAAATTTTAAAATTTTTTTGAGAGATTCAATTAAATAACTTATTAGAATGTTGCTTTTTTCAAAAATAAAAATTATGATTACACCTATATAACCATGAATTGAAGAAAAATAGTTGTAAAATATATTGTTACAGAAATGCTAATACACATTAAAAAGCCTTTTTTTTAAAGTTTTTTATGAAAGCAGTGACCAACTTAATTTTATAATTCAGATTTATGGTTGCTAAAATTTACGTAGCTTGTTCTTGATCGCTTACTCACAAGAGCATATTGAACTTCAAATTCTATTGGACATGTAACATTTACTACTGTCCTAAGAACCTTATATTATTCCGCTTTTTGTGCAATGCATCTCTTTTAATTTTCAGTAATCTCAACAAAAATAGGAACTTGAAAAACGAAAGTGTTTAAATTTCAACTAATACAAAAACTTCCTCATTCAGCATTGTTTGTGTGCATTACAGATAACATTCTTATCTAACATTAATTAATTTCACTAACATTGATCCTTATTCATACAATAATTTATTACATTAAGGAGTAACAGGATTTAAAAATGAATACATTTTCTAAAAATTACAACGCTATAATTTCCAAAAGAATTACAGCACAAATTGATTTTTGCATTAAGATAAAATTCAAAAAATTTTCTTTTTAAGGAATTATCAATGCTTTAATCTACAAATTACGTTTCGATGTTTAACGAGTTTTTAAAGAAATATTTAAATTATACTTTTCTACAATGTGTTTCGCACAAAATAAAAATAAAATTTAATCTATACGAGCACGTCAATGGGAAAAAATTAGCTTTTATCAACCTGTTGACATCACATTGACAGAAGTTCAAGTTAAAAAAATAAATCAACTATTATTGTAATTTAAATATATAAAAATGTAAATCTCAGCGTCTGTAGGAAGCGAAAAAATTTGAAATATATTTTCTAAAAATTAAATGGAGGAAAAGATTTCTATGGCCTTTTACAATATGTATATTATTAATTAAACCAAACAATTAAATTTAAGGAAAACATGGTTTAATATATATATAGGATAATCACTGTAATCAGCGTTCATCAGTTAGTTTTAATCAGCGGCAAGCATCTACTAACAAAATGGTCTAAAGGAACTAAACAATTATATTTTTCCGATGAATTAAGAATTTTAAATTTTTACATAGGTCCTTTACATTACCCTTTGTAATCCTTTTACATATTTACCCTTTTATATTAACCTTTGAATCATATTTAACAATTTTTTTTAGACATCAATATTTTAACGCTTAGCACTCCGATCTCTCCTCTCAGGAATTATTCAAGGTAGTGCATCATTTTGGCGTTTTATTTAATTATTTCATTAAATTTTGACTGGTAAAAATATGTAGATTATTTTTCTGGGAAAATTCAACTTAAAAAAATTATATATATTAATTTTTTGGAGCAATAAACAAGTTCTCTTATTCGGCAAATTTTTATGCATCTTACTGTTACAAATATGAAATGTTGCTTCCCCGCAATACTGATCGTATGGTTGCGAAGAGACGTCCACATTCTATCTGGACGCCAAAGGGAAAAGCAGGAATTCGACCCCCGGCCTTGGTGACAAATTTGGCGACTTTGGCGACAAAAATTGGCATCACGAATCTTCAAGTGAAAATTAGTTTCGTCGAGAAGTTTCCAGAATAGGACCGGAACATTGGAGAACTCTCTATGTGACGTCACATCCGGTCTTCAAGATATAAATAGACAGAGCCGCTGATCGTCAGAGAGTTAGTCCATTAAGGATGATAGTCAGGGCCAGATGGTTCATCAGAAATGCGGAAATCATTAAAGCTCTGAACATCCCCCCAATCAAACAATTCATCCTCAAACAAGCCCAAAACTTCTATGGAAACATCATAAATATAGACAACCCCACCCTAAGTAATCTACCGACATATGATATAAACGACACCTGCAACAAACGCAGACCTCGCTGTGCCCTTGCAATTTAAATTGCAGACAAATAATACATAACCCTTTTTTTTCCCACACACAAGAAAACAATACTTCCAAACTAAAATAAACCATGTATGATGCACTGTAATTACTAAGGTCAGTTTCATATCACTCCAAAGTTAACCATTTTTAGATTTACGGATGGTGGGGCCTGCGGCCCCAATGAGCTGTAATCCCTCTCAACAAAGAAAGAGAGTTAGACTTTCGGAGTGAAAGCGATTATCTTGATAGCTTTGCAAACTGAGTGATTTTGTTCGGACTACTTCTGTTTAAAATTGTGGATTACTGTTTATTTTGTGCTGCAAATTTGTGCAAGTACGATTTTTGTTGTCATCTGTGCTTCCGGTTTTATTACTTTTAAAGAATAAATTACTTTTTTCCTAGTATCCTGCTTGTCGGACTGTTCACCTACACACACCGGACAGTTTTCGTAACATTTGGTGTCAGAAGTGGGATTATGTATGGTGAAAACGAGATCTCAGGCTCCGATGGCTGATAGCGGTAATGGTGAGTTACTGGCTCTGTTGGCTGAGATGAAGAAATCTATGGAATCTGGACAGGAAGAAATGAAGAAGGAGATTAGAGAACACGTCGAGGTGCAAGTCGAAGGGATGAAGGAACATGTTAACGAATGTATTGGAAAAATTGAAGGAGATGTCGAAAGTGTGAAAAAGGAAATTGGAGATGTAAAAGAAGAGGTAGACAATGTTCAAGGAGAGATTAGCGTCCTGGAGAAGAGACTTTGTGATCTTGAGGAAAGACCAATAAATTCTCTGCCAAGTTCAGAAGTCATGTATTCTAGACCGACAGTCAAACTCTTGACATTTGACGGGCAGACGTCCTGGTCTGTTTTTAAGACTGAATTTGACGTTGTAAGCTCTTCAAACGGATGGACCGATCGTGTGAAAGCTAGTCAACTTGTGGCATCTCTCCGAGGGTCTGCGGCAGAGGTTCTTCAAGGAATTCCAGCAGGAAATTTGACGGACCTAAGGACTGTAGAAAGAGCCTTAGAATCCCAATTTGGAGGCAGTCACATTACACAATTTTATAGAACTGAAGACAAGACGGCAGAAGCTGGGTGAAAGCCTGCAAGTATTAGCCGCCGATGTGGAGCCTAGCCTATGCCGGGTGCCCTCTGGACATTCGTGAAAGTTTAGCAGCTCAGTACTTCGTTGACGCCATCAGAGACGAAGACATGCAACATTCTACGAGGTTGATGGATGCCAAAGACTTGAAATCCGCTCTGGTATATAGTATGAAATATGAAGCGACAAGAACTGTTTCCAAGACCTCCAAGCATGTCAGACCTATAGAGGTAGAAAAAGATTCAGAAAAGAAAGAGGATAAATTTGAATCTCTATTCAACAGGTTGGAAAAATTATTGAATAACTGTATTACTGAAAAGAAGAATGTCACTCGACGGAACCCAAATATGACTTGCTGGCAGTGCAATAGAAAAGGGCACTTACAGAGGGATTGCCAAGCGATTAAGCCAAACCAGGAAAACTAAGCCAAGAACGTCTTGTGGAGCGAAGGCTGCATTTCTGAATAACGCCCCTGTAGAAGGACTGAAAATTTCCGCACTGAGCGGAAAGAAAAATGGACTCTACTTGGAAGGATAGATTTGCGGTATTCCATGTTTTATTTTAGTGGATACAAGTGCGAATGTAACTCTTTTAAGAACCAACTTAGCACATAAATTGAAACAACAATTTATCTATACGGCTCCTAACATCTCTTTAACGACAGCCACTGGTGAGAAAGCTAACATACATGGAAAGTTGGATGCATCGATTGAATGTGGTTCCAGACGATTTCAACACAAAATTTACGTGGCTGACATTACCGATCCATGCATACTTGGTCTGGATTTTCTTCGAGAATTCAACTTTACGGTAGAGCTGGAAAGGAATGAGATACTGACAGGAGGGGAGGAAATTCCTTTGTTTTCGGCCAATGTTGAATTTCTAAAGTTGTGCTCCGCATTTTCAAAAGAAAAGACTGTAATACCAGCAGGATCTGAATGCCTCGTTCGGGGAGTTACTAAATTTTCCGAACAATTCAGGTATGCCGTAACGAATTCTCCTAACCAAATCTCTGAAAAAGATGTCCTTGTTGCGGCCACACTTGTCGATTTAAAAAAGGAAACCATTCCAGTCCGAGTTCTGAATGTAGACAATAAACCAAGACCATGGACAAAGGAGCTGTCATTGCGTCATATGAACCAGTGGTTGATATTGTTGCTCGTCCTCAAGAATTTTCTGGAAAACAACCTATCCAGTCGATCTTGGAGAATATTGAAGGACTTAACGAAGATCAGCGAATAGCTTTACAAAAATTGTTTCAAGAATTTCAGCACTTGTTTTCCACATGTGACGCTGATGTCGGCCGTTGTAATGTGACCCAGCATAAAATAAATACGGGAGATCATCCTCCAATAAAACAATATCCAAGACGTTTACCTCTTGCAAGGAAGGAAGAAGCTGAGCGGCTAGTTAAAGAAATGGTTGACAGCGGAATTATCGAGGAATCGTCTGGACCCTGGGCTTCACCTATTGTCCTTGTTAAGAAGAAAGACGGATTAACACGGTTTTGTGTAAATTATAGAAAACTGAACGAGATTACGAAAAAGGACAGCTATCATTTGCCTCGAATAGACGACACCCTAGATTCTTTGAATAGAAGCCAAGGGTTTTCGACATTAGATTTGAAAAGTGGATATTGGCAGGTGGGAATCCAACCTGAAGACAAAGAAAAGACAGCCTTCACCACCGGACAAGGACATTGGCAATTTAAGGTAATGCCCTTTGGACTTTGTAATGCACCTGCGACATTTGAAAGATTGATGGAAACCGTGTTACGTGGACTTCCATCTGAAGCCTGCTTAATGTATTTAGATGACATTATAATAGTAGGAAAAACATTCGAAGAACATTTGAGTAATATTCGTAAAGTATTTCAGAGACTGCAGAAAGCCAACCTTAAACTAAGCCCTAAGAAATGCAAATTCTTTTGAAAGGAAGTTTCTTACCTTGGACACGTTATTTCCTCCGAAGGAGTGAAAACCGACCCAGAGAAAATTAAAGCAGTGGCTGATTGGCCTCGTCCAGAGACAGTACACGAGCTTCGAAGTTTTCTTGGACTGTGCAACTATTATCGTCGATTTGTAAGAAATTTCACCACAATAGCTAGACCTCTTCATAAATTAACTGAAGCAAAATCTAACTTTAATTGGACAGAAGATTGCCAGAAATCTTTCAATAGTTTAAAGCAGGCACTGACAACTTCACCTGTTCTGACCTACCCGCGGACTGATGAAAATTTTATTCTGGATACGGATGCCAGTAATAAAGGAATAGGAGCTGTGCTATTCCAGAAAATTGGGAACGAAGAGTTTGTCATCGCTTACTTTAGTAAGAGCTTGGGTAAGCCGGAAAGGAATTACTGTGTCACCCGTAAAGAATTGTTAGCCATTGTTAAATCTATAGAGCATTTTCACCATTACCTCTATGGACGGAAATTTCTTTTGAGGACTGAACACGCTTCCTTGCGATGGATTTTAAATTTTAGGGAGCCTGAAGGCCAGGTAGCTCGTTGGATTCAATGGCTTCCAGAATATGACTTCGAAATCCAACATCGCAAAGGAACTTCTCACGGTAATGCAGATGTCCTCTCCCGTAGACCCTGTAAAGTGAGCTGCAAACATTGTGTGAATGCCGAGAAAAAATTTCGATTGGAAACGGATATTTCCGTGAGAGTTCTAACAACTACAGCTTCTGATTCTTGGTCTTCAAGTGATATCCAAAAGGCTCAACTGGAGGATCCAGACATTAAGTTAATTCTGGAGAAGAAATTAAATTCGGCCGATTAACCATCTTGGCAGGAAATCGCTCCGGAGAGTCTTGCAGCAAAACGGTATTGGGCTCTTTGGAACTTCTTATATCTTAAGGACGGCGTTCTATACCCTAAGTGGGAGAGTGAGGATGGAAGCTCTTGGCGATGGCAGCTTATTCTCCCGAAAAGTCTTGTTCCAGAAGTTCTGCGAGAGATTCATGACAGCGCAAGTGGAGGTCATTTTGGTGTCATGAAAACGTTAAGTAAAACTAGAGAGCGATTTTATTGGGATTGACTTCGAGCTGACGTTGAGAAATGGTGCAGAGAATGCCACGCTTGCGGAGCCAGAAAAGGACCCTAAACAAGAACTAAAGGTCGCTTGCAACGTTACAATGTAGGTGCTCCGTTCGAAAGAATGGCTTTGGACATATTAGGGCCTTTTCCTGTGACGGCAAATGGAATCGATACGTCCTAGTATTAATGGACTATTTCACGAAGTGGCCAGTGGCGATCCCCATTCCAGATCAAGGAGCCTCGACCGTAGCTGAGGAACTAATTCGTAGCTGGATTTCGCATTATGGCGTGCCTATGATATTACATTCAGATCGAGGTACAAATTTTAACTCTGCGCTTTTTACCGAGCTGTGCAAACGCTTGAGAATTCTGAAAACTCGTACTACAGCTCTACATCCAGAGTCCGATGGCATGGTCGACAGGTTTAATCGAACGATTTTAAACCATTTGTCTTTATTCGTTTCGAGGAATCAAATTGAATGGGACATGCATTTGCCACTTTTTCTCCTCGCCTATAGAAGTGCTGTTCACGAAGCGACTGGATGGATTCCGTCAGAGATGCTGTTTGGCAGAACGCTTCGACTGCCCTGTGATATCCTCTTTGGACGCCCGACAGATACGCCTTCCTCGCCGAATAAATACCTGAATGACTTAGAGGCACGTTTGGAAAGCGTACACACATTTGACAGAGAGCGAATAAAACTAGCCAGTGAAAAAATGAAGACTCGTTACGACTCCGGGGCGACAGAGCACCGATTTAAGGAGGGTGATTCTGTATGGATGTATAACCCAAAGCGACGGAGAGGACTCAGCCCGAAACTGCAACAGAACTGGGAAGGCCCATACACTGTCGTCAAGAAGCTAAATGACGTTGTCTACAGAATTCAGAAGTCGCCGAGTGCTAAACCGAAGATCATTCACATTAATCGGCTAGCTCCATATCAGGCGACTAACCATAGTTGTTAGCAATAAGACTGCTGGGACGTCAGTCTTTAAAGAGGGGAGCAGTGTTACAAATATGAAATGTTGCTTCCCAGCAATACTGATCGTATGGTTGCGAAGAGAGGTTCACATTCTATCTGGACGACAAAGGGAAAAGCAGGAATTGGATTCCCAGCCTTGGCGACAAACTTGGCGACTTTGGCGATAAAAATTGGCATCACGAATCTTCAAGTAAAAACTAGTTTTGTCGAGAAGTTTCCAGAATAGGACCGGAACACTGGAGAACACTCTATGTGACGTCACATCCGGCCTTCAAGATATAAATAGACAGAGCCGCTGATCGTCGGAGAGTACACTCATGAAAATGAGGAATTAAATAAACTAACACCATACACTCCTGATCTTAAATACAAAAGACCCCGAAATGTTCTGTTAATCTAAATCCAAAACTACGGATATATTTACCCCCCCTCCCCGACCTATCTCTGTGTTTCTTGTATACCTGTTATCACACTATCCATTAAATCACATTAAAAGTTTGATCAAACTAAATCCTAATCCTGGTAAAAAATTCATTCACGCAAGCAGCCAATGGGAAAGCTGAGCAGTTAACCATCTTACACCCCTACTCCTCTCTACATCCTGAGGAGAAAGTTGAACCTGAAAAGAGATTCTCGATCTAGAACATCTGAAAGGAGAGCTTCGGATTCGCCGGAATACTGCACCCTCTCCCACTCTCCGCTTACCAGACGTCTCTGATTGGTCACTGATAAATCTCATATATACCTCTGAGAAAGCCCAGTCCATGTCATTCCAGCTGAAGCTAGGCTCCAGTCCACATTGCAAGGTTGGAGGTAGCCCATATCGGGCGGGAACTCCATTAATCATTGCTATCTAGCCACATCGTCGGAGAGTTACAAAAGCGCCGATGGCTCAGTCGGCTGAACGACTCATCTCATAGCAGAGCGGAAGGTTGAGGGTTCGAAGACAAGCGAGCCGAACTGTCAAAAATTGGTTACGCCAGTTCTACTTCAACCACCTACCACGAAGGATCGTAGAAAGTCCCTGGCATTCATGTAACGCCAAGCTATTTTACTACGACTTCTCGCCACTACAGGAGATAGCTTCTGAGTGCAGCGGGCTCTTCTTTAACCACCACCATTTGATCGTTGGAGAGTTAGTCTTTCGGAGTGAAAGCGATTATCTTGATAGCTTTGCAAACTAAGTGATTTTGTTCGGACTACGTCTGTTTAAAATTGTGGATTACTGTTTATTTTGTGCTGCAAATTTGTGCAAGTACGATTTTTGTTGTCATCTGTGCTTCCGGTTTTATTACTTTTAAAGAATAAATTACTATTTTTCTAGTATCCTGCTTGTCGGACTGTTCACCTACACACACCGGACAATTTTCGTAACATTACTTTTCGGAGCGCTAAGGGTTAAATAAAAATCTTTGATCTTCAATCAACGAAATCATTCATTAAAACAAAATAATTTATGAAATTTGAATATCCCTCTTCTATAAAAATTGGCGATTTTAGAACACTTCATTGTCAGTTTCAAAGAAGATGCGCCAATCTTTTACCAGGATTTCTCAACAGTGATTAGCCTATGATTATGAAAATATTGATTGTTCTAATATTGATATGTAAAAACTCACAGATCGCAGAAGATAGAAAGTTTATTTATTGAACTTGAGTTAAGAGTTGAAGTGTCAAGAGTATTTCGCAAAATAAGTTGGTCACTGCTTTCATAAAAAACTTTAAAAAAAGGCTTTTTAATGTGTATTAGCATTTCTGTAACAATATATTTTACAACTATTTTTCTTCAATTCATGATTATATAGGTGTAATCTTAATTTTTATTTTTGAAAAAAGCAACATTCCTATTAACTTATTTAATTGAATCTCTCAAAACTTTTTTTTTAAATTTTATTTACATACAAATGAACAAAAATTGCTGATAAGCTTTCATAAATGCGGAACAGTCTTGACTATGCTGAATGTCAGAGAAATGTTTGCAGTTAGTTTATTATTATTATTTTTTTGTTAAATGTAAGTGACCATATTATGCATATTGTGAAATATTGAAAAAGAATTATTTAGAAATTATATTCATTTTTTTAAAATTTCTAACACCTTTTTATTGTTTTCATATTATTTTTTTATGTAGCACGTTTAGATGTTGCATTTAAATGTCGTTTGCGGTACATTGAATTATGTATAGTTAAATCTGACAGTAAATAAGCTAGAAAATGAAGTAATACATTTCAGATTTGAAGGAATTTCAGTAATTATCAACATTTTCTTATTGAAAATATGTTTTTTTTTCTCCTGAGAATTAACCAGCAGCTGTTTTTAAAATTATTAATATGATTTCTATCATTTATTTTAGCCAAAGCGCTTATTATTTTGCAAAAGAAAAAAAACAAACAAACACACCCTTATTTAAATAGTTTTAACGAAAAAAATACATAGCTCATTTCAAATATCAGCTTGGGGAATGTATATACATAAAAGCATACATAGATATAGAAAGACCTAAACATTATTGATATCCATTTGAATTTAAAGCTATGAATTTTTGTCATTTTATTAAATAGTTAAACCGTAAGAGACATAAAAATTAAATCCTCATAAAACTAAAAATTATAATTCATTTTATTAGATTAAATTTGTATTATGCTAATCAGAATTATAATTTTTATAAATGTCGTCCGTGTGGGAAAATTATAAACGTGTTCCTTTTTTAATAAATACATTTTTAAAGCGCATTTCTCGTACTTTATATTTATTATTTTCAACACTCGTCTGAAATTTGATAAGGGTTATCAGCATTTTTTTCACAGAAATTTCCTTTCGTTTCGTTATCAGAGACAAGGAGTATCATTCTCACTCTCATTGATTTGATTACTTTTTGGCGTACATTGTAAAATCGCGAAATCTTACATGCCAAAATAAAGTTTATAATGTGGTAGCCTTTTTTAAACCTTGAGCGGAAAAGACACCTTTTAATGAGGTAGGGGAAAATTTATTGTGCGCAAGTACCACACAACGATCTGAGATGACCCAGATGTGAGGGTAAAAAATAAGGAGAAGTCAATTATTTAGCATCGAGTCAAACTGTGTATGTTTTGGATGTTGTCGAAAGAGAATAATGTGCTTCAGTATTCAATGCCTATAGAAGAAAAGCAGATATATGAAGATTATATTGTGGTAAAAAGAAAAGAATTTTGATATATAACTGCTAAGCGTACTTGTGTATTAACCGCAAATTAATGGCGAATATTAACTGCGAAAAATCCTATTAGTGTGAGGCTGGTAATTTTTTTTCAAATTCATTTCTAATATGCGGTTCATTTAAAAATACTAAGCTAAGGAAGCAAAATCTAGCGCAAAATGTTTAAATGTGATTTTTGACAGTTTGTATTAGAAAATTAAAAGATGCAGAGAGTTATGTCAAAATACAAGAATATTCGGAACACAGAGAATAAATTGTTTGGGGAGATAGAAAACACTAAAACAATTTGGAATTACATACTGGACATAGAAACTGTATGACTGTGAAAACAAATCGAATGAGCTTGAAAACCTTTTTTTTTTCTGGCGTTGTGGTTGGAGTAGTGACGTTCAGATTATCAAGGTTAGAACCTCCTCCCCCCTTTCTATGCTGCATTCTCGAAGCCACAGTTTACAAGGCTATCGATAACTGACCTGATTGCAAGAATCTCCCACAATAAATGTTCCTAAATTTTTCTAAAGGGATTGCCAGAGCTGCTTTGAAGAGTGTATAGTTACGAAAATGACGAACTTCCAGCTATTGTGAAAGTGGAAAGTGTACATACACATGCTGTGCAAGTGTAAAGTGTCGCCAACTAAGGAGTTTTGACTCGTTATTCGTTTGCCATTTCTGCATTTTCTCAGATCATCATGGTTACGTTTATGGTCACATATTTTTGTATGATTCTGGTTCATTTTTGTGCTTTGTATATTTCATAGCTTAGTTTTGAATCCCTCGAATGGTTATCGAACTCCTTCGATTTCTAATTTGATCTTCAAAGTGAGTTTTCTCACTATAGCGAAGCAACTCTTTTTCAATCTCATACTTCATGTCATCCATCGAAGTGGTTCATGCGAATGGACAGTTGGTTCTAAAATTTGATATAGATGCCCCCAGTTTTATGTTTTGTAGTTAGAATGCTTACTTTGAGACAGAGAAATGACATAAGAAGGAATTTCTTTCTTCTAGCTCAAATCATATTTCAGTTACCCTTTAACAGAAAAAGTGAATTCTAATAATATGTGTTTAGGACTGAAATTTAAAGATTCATTAAAAAATCTCGATTTTTGACGATTGCTATAGTTTTACTTTATATACTTCATATATAAGAAAATAAAAGAAGTGTTGCTGTATCATTTAAAAGATATTCTATCCTACAATTAAAAGTGTAAAATTATAACAGTTTTATCATTTTTTTCTTCTTTTTTTTACGCGTGATATTCAGAAACCAATTCTCTTGAAAGTGTCCCACATTTTAATGATTTGTTATTTCAGCTTGCGAAATTGCTACATAAAATTACTTGTATATAAACTAAATTAAAATCAATAAAATAATATCTTGTTTTGGAAAGTGGGGAGAGACTTTCACTACCCAAGGGCTCATATATTTCTGACCTTTATGGTAAAACAATCATTTTGTGGCTTCATTGGCGAAGAAGGGACGTATTTCACACGTGGGGATTTGACTTAATAACATCTATTTTATCAACACTCCTAAATTCAGAAATCCATGGGGTTAATTTTTGACGTCACAATAAGTTGAATTTTCTGGTGGTGTCTCGGTTGCCTCGAGGAAACGGATCCACTGCAAATCCATCACATGGTAAGAAAACCCAACTATTTGTGACGTTAGACTGAGTCTTCTACATTGCAGAAATTTTAATTTCGCCCTACAACAGATTTTTTTTTTCCGTGAAAAAAAATAAATATTTGGAGCATCGTAAGTAAATAAAGACATTCCCCCTACAATTTAATACGAAGACGTGCAAAAACTTTTTTTTTCACTTTGGATAGATAATTGTTTGTCAAAATTATTTTCAAAATCTGGATGTTTTCAAGTAAGCATATTTGAGCTACCCTACCCCCACGAAGGTATAAGGTAAAACTGAATGAACGGAAGGCTACAATAGCATAGGCGGCAACTATGGTTGAGTCCTAATGGTAATCAATGGCCACAGTACAGCCTCTCTTGTAGGAAGTAGGTCCCGTCATCGGCAGGAGGTGAGTCGACCTCACAGCGTTTTTATATTCATCAGGATAACATAAACTTACCACCATACTGGAAGCTTCTCATCTCTATTTTTGAGGTGCCTCTCCCCGATGGGATATGTTTTTAAACACGTAAAATGTTCTTATACAAAAGGAACTCTCCGATAAGGAACTTAGTCTAAATTTAAGAACTGATATAAGTCATAATTGCAGAATATGCTTAAAAAACATCATTATTCCTAAAGGCTGTCTATAACGCGACGTAATTTATCAGTTAGCACCGATGCAATTTTTAATTCAATCAAATTTTGAGAAGGTAACTGATATTTTCATAATTATCCTATTCTTCACATATGTTTTTGATGATTTAAACGCTTTATCATAGTTGATAGTTTAAGGAGAAATTATAACCTCATATCCTTTCTCGTTAAATACTTTTCACCATAAAGAAAGGAATCTGTATTTCCTGTTAAAGAATATACTTTTTGAATGAATTTTGTAGCTATGGTTTTCTATGCATTTATTTCTATTAAATGAGTATAAAATCTTTTTAATTTGCATACAAACAAAAGATTCCAAGACATTTTTATAGCGGTGCATAAAAACTAGCTGCGTAAATAATGATAAATGACAATTTGTATATAACATAAATGAACAATTAAGATCATATTAATTATGAAAACTATCTTTTCCATGGCTAGCATTAATATGGAATCAGTTATATAACTTCTTATAAACATCCTCAGAGTTCCTATTCTTCATGAACGTAATAGTTTCATGAAGTACACAAGTGATTTGATTTTTTTCTTCTCCTTTGAAGCATTTTCGATTTGTGGTAAATACAGGGGAACCTTGCTTAACTCGGAATGTGAAACACTTGTTAAGCAAAACCATTGTTTTTTCATAGAAAAATAGGACAATCCGTCCCATTCAGAATATATATATATATATATATATATATATATATATATATATATATATATATATATATATATATATATATATATATATATATATATTGTTGCTCTGTTACGTCTATAATTTCGTCCTCTGCTGACCAAGCTTACTATTGTGACACAAAATGCAGCTCCCTAAGCTCTTTGGTAGCTTTGTCCATTTTACTCCTCAGGGTCATCGATGTTGTTGCTGTGCTCCTCTAGCCCCAAATGTTCTCGATTAAGGCTCTACAAGCATTTGCTCAAATCCTTCGCAGTTGCGTTCGACAACGCTATCTGGCCAAAACTTCTTCCATGTAGATATAAAGGTTCTTTTCAAACAAGCAATCACTGGAGACTGATATAGTCCAATCCACCATGTGACGCCACGGTGACTCCTTATTACTTATTCTCGTTAAGCGAGTCACTTTTTTCCATTTCATTTTGCTCGTTAAGCGAAGTTTGACATAACGAAGCGGGAGATGCTGGAAGTGTTTGAAAGCGATGCTTAATACAAAATTCCATTCAATTGGAATCTAAGCCTGCTTCTGAAATTAATGCAAGATTAATTTGATAATTTGGGTTATCCAATTCTTTACCGATTATCATGAAACCCAGTTTATAAATATCATCGGTGAAGAGGTCAAAGCAGAAAGAGCCAGTTGATATCGCAGCCTTGGTCCCTCAAAAAGGAAATTTCCAGAAAAGGACGTAATTTAGCACTTTCTTAAAGTTTGAGATATTCATGGAATATGTTAGATCAATGGCAGGCGAGTAGAATTGCGGCACTTAAATTTCGAGAAGCGTAGGAAAAATCAGACGTCCATACTTATCGAAATTTAAAGTTTTTATATCTTTAAATTTAAGTGGGGGAAAAAGAATTAAATTTGAAAGTGCACATAAATCGGATTTTATGACATGTCTAACTTATTCTTCCATTTCTGTACCTCCTGAATTCTTTTTCTATCCCTCTTAGCCGATTACAATATGTATTGGTATTTCGTTACTTTTTCAAAATAAGTCAACAACTTTATTTATTTCCAATGTTTAGAAAAGTTGTCGCATTTGAATGGATTTTTTTTTTAATTCAATGCAATTTGTTTTGTTGATTGCAGTTAAAAGTATTTTGTTCAGGCGCCACTTTCGAATTTGGAGCATAGAATGTATTTTTGTTCTTAAAAACTTAGCATTGCTGTGAAAATATGAAATTCTAATGAAAAGGAGGAATAATCCCTTCGTGATCATTTTAATTGCGCATCTAGATTAATTATTTTCTGCAACATATAGGTCATTCTATGAATAGAATTTTTTCATCTTCCATTTCGTTATAATTATTTTGTCGAACATTTCTGTACATCGATTTAAATAGACGAAGAATGGTTTAAGAAGTATTTCTGTGAGAGATGAATCATAATGAATGAGTCCGCAAAATATGGTATTCTTTAAGAGCACATTTTCTTTTAATTAAATGTGAAATAAATTTCTTTGCGCAGCTTGTGCGTTATTGTTGGATTATGGAGAGAGTGGAATTTAAAAAATTAATTTCATAATTTACATATTAAAATGACTAAGACTATTGTTATGGCTGATCCCCTAATCATAAAACATTCAACAATCGAAGTATGTTATGCGATCGCATTTTTTATTTTATTTTATGGGAGCTCGGCGTTTCTAGCTTTAGCAAACTATTCAACCCTTGATTCTTCTATAGGAATAATCATATGTTTACTACTCATTGTCTTCTAGAGAATGAGCTTCTATGACTGCTTGCAGAGAAGAAAAGCAA
This sequence comes from Argiope bruennichi, assembly GCF_947563725.1. Lineage (NCBI taxonomy): Eukaryota > Metazoa > Arthropoda > Arachnida > Araneae > Araneidae > Argiope > Argiope bruennichi. The sequence goes on from NC_079163.1 coordinate 131,053,055, forward strand.
ATAAAGGAATTGTTATTGATGTTAATAAGGGCTAGAGGAGACATGTCTTTGTATTTCGATTAAATATTGCATTGGAATTAATCTGGTCTAACAATGCATGATGCATTCAGGCTGCATTTTCTGCATTACCTATGCAGAATTCATGTAGCATAGATGAGTGTTTACTTACTGTCAAAAGAAAGAGAGAAAATTGCTTTGAAAACAAAATGATAAAATAAAAGTGGTAAATATTTATTTACCACTAAATTAGGTGATATATTCAATACGCATATTTCTTTTAACACGCGAGTAAGGCGCAAAATATATTAGAAAAGGTGTCTCATAAATAGACGTGTAATCTTTAAAGTTTGTTCAAGCATACAGAAACGTGCCATTGTTGCTATAAAACATGGTGTTGCAATTGCGGAAGGTGGCCACTTCAAAGTGCTTTTGCTCAGAAAAATTAGTTAAAAAAAAACTTAGCTGTAATGGCTTTCTCAAAATTTTTTCATCAAGGCCGTGAACACTACGAGTGTTCAGAATTTTATTTTCAGAACCTCACACATGAGGTAAAGAAAACCAATACTTGTGTATTAATTGCTTGGCATTAGTCAGTAATTATTACGAAAGATCAATTTTTGGTGTGAATCTAGTATTTTTACTAAATGCATTGGCGGTTAATAGAGAGCCGGATATCTATTTTGGACGCTTTTTTCCTTCGACAAACGAAGCCAAAATTTGGCATAGAACTACAATTGCAATCACGAAATCACATCCAAGTTTCATTTATTTAAGTCATTGCGTTTTTGAGTTATTACGTTTACATGCATGCGAAAGTACAGACTGCCACCCCTTTGACAGTTTTGATTCAAAATTTAATATGGATCTACATTTTAGATCCTAAACTGCGTGCTAAATTTTATCTCTCTAGTTTATTACGCGTTCACTTGCTCTCGAACAGACCAATTCCTTCTGAATGGATTTCATTCAAAATTCAGAAATCTACCTATTTGGTGCTTATACCAAATATCATCCGTCTATCTCAAAGTTTTCTTTTTCTGAGACACGCAGACAGACATAATTCCCAATGATTGTTTCTCGGATTCCGGGAGGTCTAAAAAGTGCCATTCCCTCGAATTCAAATTTTTTAACGACTCCAGTACTTTTTATTTGAATGCTTCGTACCAAAAGAAACAGTGCACTTACTTTGATGTCATTGTGCAGTGTTTGCTTGAGAATATTGCCCTTTGCTTTCAGTGCCGAATTTGTGTCTAAGCTGCACAAGTTATATCTTTAGATTCCCACTTTCTTACGTCATTAGAAATATGTTAAAATATTTATTTGTAAATATTTAAAATGATGCTTCATTGTCAAATAGTTTTTAGAATTGAATTTTGAATAAAATGGATCAAATAAATTAGAGCCCGTGAAACTTATTTGAGAACATTTTTGTTTCAATACCTGTTGTTCACAAATTTAATTCTAAAAGATAAAATTATAGCATGCTGTCAAAATATGCAATGTGACAATTTCTATTCAATTTATAATATTTATGAATTTGTCTTTAACAACGGTGCCAGATGCATTTCGATAATTTTATCAGCAAAGTTTTTGTAAAATAGATTATTTTTTAAAGATATTTTTGATTAAGCTCTAACTATTAAAGAATTTGAAGTTTTAATTCACATTTCTTTCTGATATGGAAAATAAAAAAATATATAACTTACGAGTTGGTTCAATGACAGATAAATTTCGTTTCCTTCGATAGATCGAACAAGCGCGTTTTATAGTGTCCAGCAAATCGTGACCAGTACAAATACTGACCAGTTCTTTGAGTCGTTCACGTTCACTTTGTACGAGTCCGCATGCAATAAGTAGAACTGTTATGGCTAGGCATGATGGATACTGTAATATAAATTAAAAATTAGACATTCAAATTCTTAATAGAGATATCATAAACTAATTTTAAAAGCTTAGCATAAAAGATAATCATTTTTTTACGATCCAGAATGGCATTTTCTTTCAAACAAAAATACAAAATATTCCCTTATGATCTCTAAACACTGGGAGACGTAGGACAATTTCTTGTCCTTCAGGATGAGCGATAAAGAAGTTCCTTCTCATTTAGCTCTCCTACACTTTTCTTTTGATGTTTATTACTTTTTGATGATTTGATTCCGCTGTATTTACAGGCAGTAAGAAAATGTTTTCTCCGAAGTTTCTTAGTTTTACTTTTGGCTATTCTTTTATGACGACTTTCATTTTGTTTCTGAATTGTAGCATTTTGTTTTAATTCGAAGTTGTGTTATGTTTCTATATATTGCTTTGTAAAGCAAGCCTCTCCAACATTTGTCATCTCGCCCTTTTTTGATAAAATCAAAATAGACTGAAACAGAGGCTAAAACGCGGCGAGAAACAAACAATTGTCTGTGACAATTCGCGATAGTAAAACGTAAATTGATTCATTATCATGTTCAAACAAAGTTTCATTTTGAATTTATTGATATCTATTTTTGAACGAATGTAGTGATTTTAATTTGTGGTCAAATTACGAAGTCACATCTCTCTCTGATGTGAGGATTTGCGATGGTAGATTTAATGGCATAAGATAGGCTATTGATATTTTAGTGTAATAGATCGAAGGTTCGTTATTCTATTCTATATATTTATTTGGACTGGAATCTACAGTCCTCCGATCTCATACCGGAGGTATTACAGCAAAGCCACTGTTACTGTATCAGTAGGTCGATAGTTATGCGCAATTACATTACCTGAAGATGGAAATGGCTCCTTCATGTTTTAGAGACAGAAACAGTCTAGGAAACTAAACCATGTAAGTTCCAAACACATTGTATAATTATACAGAGCATCGATCTTTACAACTCAAGTCTGTTCAGATGTAAAATTTATTTTTGAATACAATACGATTCTTTTCAAGATTACTTAACGGGCAATGATATGCGACGTATAGTTTTCCTCTTATTTTCTTACCATGTTGTCACTTATTTGAAGAGCAGAAGTTTTCTAATTTTACTTTGGAGAGACTGATATAGATCTTATGTCATCAGGACAAAATTAATTAATTTATTGTTCTTTCCTCAAATTATTCAAATGAGTATAAAAATTGTCCATAAAATAGTTTTTTCTGTTTGGAGGGATCTGTAACTAAAACTATAAAACTGAAAAATAATTTCTTAAGTAGAGTTTAGAAAGCATAAAAAACAAAACAAAAAAACTTATTTTGTTCAAAAAAAAATATTTTGTTCATATTGAAGGCCAACACATTGAAAATGTTGAATAATTAATTTTCTGTTAGCTCACTGCAATTATTGAATAGTTTTCATCTCGACAGTGCCAGAGACTTTTGCTATTATTTTTTCCGCATTCATTTCCCTTCGCATTTTATTCGACAGTCTGCATATGAAATCTAATTTTATTCTGTTTATTAGTTTATCTGTGGATGCCCCCAAACGGGAAAAGTTAATATATGGCTTCTCTGTATTTTTTTGTCTTATCTGTTCACCAACGAATGTTTAATTATTTCTTCTACAGGAAAAAAAATGTGTACTTTAATAGATGCCATTTAAAAATATTTCTTTTATGTTGCTGAGTGAAGACACAAAAGATATAGAGTCAGAAATTTGAAAATATACGCAAAATTGTCTTGATCATGGTGTAAAATTCATTATATTTCTTTAGACCTTTGCTTTTTCAAGAATTGTGTTTCTATGAAAATAAAGCGAAACTTTCAAAGCGAGGTGGAATTAAAAAAATTTGTTTCGAAGTATACGAAGATTATTATTTCAAAAATTGTGATATATATATATATATATATATATATATATATATATATATATATATATATATATATATAATGTAAGCATTATTTTATGTGAAGCAGGATGCAGTTTTGAAGACAGTGAAAAGCCTTTCGATTTCGTGACATCGTTTTATTTCATTTTGGAGAAGCAGGCATATATATGTACAAGCGATGAGCACACACACGACGCAGAACGACACAGAGATGAATGAGGAAAAAGCTCTTGAACATTTTATCCCTGGTCTTATATAACCAGAGAAATTTATAGGAAAAACATTTCTTCATAGTGCTAATATATAATGAGATTTCGATAGGGATAGGGACACGCGCGGACAAGGCAGGGGAAACACAGGGAGGTTTTTAAAAAAGAATTTGGCTCGTCAGCGGTATTTGTCTCTTCACGCGGAGTGTGGGAAAGTTAGGCTTTTAGCCGACTCAGCAGTTTTACTCTTACAAGCTACTCTTGAATTAATTAAGTAGTGAAAGTGGAATTGGATCACGAAATAAGAGAATATTTTTAGAATGAAGTTACTGTGGGCTAAACTGAATTAGAATTAAATTAAAAATTGAAATTAGAATTAAAATATCATCACAATTTTCCCCCACCGCAAGACGTAGAAGTATGTCGGGGACCTTGACTCACAACCATACCTTACAGTGGTGGTGAAGTAAGATACTAAAATTTAAAGGCATTTTAAAAGTGATACCCGAGTTTCCTTTACCTTTACATTAATATAAAAATCATTTTGAACAAGTTTATGTTAAGCACAAAAAAGTGATATCTGTGAAAATATTAAATAAACTTAAATATTCAACAACACCAAAAATAATAATATTAAAATGTGCAATATACAAATGATTTCCAGCAGAAACTCAGTCTATTGTCTTTCAGTCTGTAAGACTGTCTCTATTTGGTGAGGAATGTCTCTAAATAATGCTTACACAGTGTCCTTTAAATAACAGAAGGCTCACCAAAATTATCAAATTGAATGTAAAATAATGGAATAACAAATTGAACTTATATAATAATAATATATCAACACAGTTCTGATTTTTATATGTAACACTTGAATCTGAAAATAATAATATGAGATTCAAAATACTCTTATTATAACATAAATATTCAAAACAAATGACATAAAAATGTGTAATTGCAAAAGATAAACTTTAACCCACTAGTTAGCCAATTAGTGATGAATATTTCAACCTTGTCGACCAATTTCTAGTAGTGGGTGAAACTTAATGACCCAAAATTAGGACATCAAGAAGGAGGACGTAATTCTTATTTTCTCTTTACTCTCATCCAGGAATATTTATTTCCAAAGTGGGGAACAACATATCCAGGATAAAAATAGAAAGAGATAGAAATTAATTGTGAGGTTGACCCTATACTCACATCTCAATAAGACTTAAGACTGAGGTATTTGAATTTATGTTGTGATGGCGCCTATCACATCATCATCATGAAAAAAAAAAAAAAAAAAAAAAAAAAATTAACTCTTACGAGTGGAGACAACAGGCCAACCTAAATCAGGGTTTAAGTGGAAGAAACATGAGAAATAAAAGGATTTTTTTTAATTTAAATTATTATTCATGACTTAATTTTAATTTTTCTGGTGGATAATATGTTCTTAATTTTGATACATGGGCAATATCAGTAGCTTTGTTTGTTAATGCGTTTGGTTTAGTTATTTCATAATTTACATCTGAAATTTCAGTTACTATTTCATATGGATTCAGTTACTATTCATATTTGTCTCGTCAGCGGTATTTGTTCCTTCACGCGGAGCGTGGGGGAAAGTTAGGCTTTTAGCCGATTCAGCAATTTTACCCTTACAAGCTACTCTTGAATTAATTAAGTAGTGAAAGTGGAATTGGATCACGAAATAAGAGAATATTTTTAGAATGAAATTACTATGGGTTAAATTAAGATAAAACCTCGGAAATTAATTAAATTAAAATTAGAATTAAAATATTATTACACACACACACACACACACACACACACACACACACACACACACACACACACACACATATATATAAGCATATTTTTTCAAAGTTCTCTGCTATATTGATAGAGTTTTGCATAAATACTATTTATTCTTGCATTTGTGGCAACGCAAGAATTCTTATATATTACGGAACATTCGATATTACTTAAGCTTGAATTGAATTTCGTTTATAATAAGGGAAACATATTATTATTATTAAAAAAAACTTTTGAAAAGAACTTGCATCATTCTCTCTTTACAGATTGAATGAAATGTATTATTATTATAATTAAAAAAGTTTTTGAAAATATCTTCTCTTTTTACAGATTGAATTTTGAAACAAATGTAACTTTTTCTTAATAGAGGAAGGAAATGATATATTTTCAGAGTTGAAAATTTTATTTTCTATTTTCTTATTGAGATGGACACCACATTCCTATATTAATAAGTCTAAACTTTTAAAAATGATATAGTAAAACACGGAATATGGAGTAAAGTCTATTATTTATTAAATATTTTCTCTGAAGAGTTATAAAATCAATATTCTTTAAATGTATTGAGAAAATATCAAATGCTGTATTAATCACATGTGTTTACAGTATTGTGCAAGGAATAATTCTATCGTTTTATAAGGGAAATAACAGTCTAGAAAACGAGAAATACATAGTTATTACGACGCGAGGTCTTTATTCGCCTACTACTGAAAATTTCCCATCATTTTCGAGCAGAAAAAGAACTAGAAAGGATACAATTTTTGAAAAAGAATTTTCAACCAATTGATCGGTAAATGTTACGCCAATGATGAAAACATGTAGTACATTTAAGGAAATAGATACTTGAAGATAAAGAAGAAAGATTATGCCAAATGGAATAATCATTTGCTCAATATTTTTAAAATTTAGACATGATGACAGTCCTGGACAGATTACTGTTTAAATTAAATATAATCTAGGTATTATTTGTTCAGCAGAAAACAGCCTCATTAATGCAAAACTACTTTTAAAGTTAACACACGTATGTATAGAAATATTTTTTTTTTTCTGTAGAGATCAGCTCGCTTCTTCATTAATTCCAAAAAAGACAATTCATTTTTAATGAAATTATGGTAAGAATTTTGGAATCTGTATGTTTTTCAGTTCAAATATTAGTTATACATAATTTAGAGAAACCACTAGAAAGATTTCTAACATTCTTAAAGACTGGTCAACGTGTCCATTCACAAATAATGGGGAGATAAAGTATTCTTGTAATCGCTATCAAAAGAAGCTTTCTTTATTGCGAATGGACGCTTATAATGTGTACTAATTCTGCTTTGAAATATCCTTACTAATAAAACTTCGTTACTTTACTAATGATGTTTTGAAATATCTTTGTTAATAAAACTTCGTTACTTTTATTGAATATAACTATTTTATTTGTTAATCATAATATTTTCATTGATAATAAAATGCAGCTCATGAAACATATATAGCAATTAAGTGCAATATTTTGAGTAAAAACTATTTTATTTATGGAATACATTCTTTTATTCAAAGTCACAAAAATTAGTCCTTAATTAATAATATGAGAACTTGATATGTGTTATTAATATCTTTTTAAGGAATAATTATAATTAATAGTATGGATTATCAACTAAATCATGAAGCTTAGTCCTAAATGATAAATCAATAATGCGAATCAATGCTAAAATAAGTATCAAGTTTCTCATGAAATGCTTTATCTCATACAACTAAGTATATATTGACTCGATGGATTAAATATTTCATTAAGTTTTTATTTTTTGAACTGTCATTTGTAAAGGACATGCAAAGAAAGATAAAGAATAAGCATAAATGAAAAAAAAATTACTTATTTGGAGTAAAGAGAATAAGTATATTAAATATAAAATTTTTTACATTTTTGTTATGTCATTAGTTAAGTTAAAAACACATTATCGTTGTTTCATGGAAGCAATAGGTTTTTCTTAATAAATGTCAATTTCAGCTTTCAAAAGGGAAACAGAAAATTTATAAAAAAACACTGGTACTTGCAAATTAGACTTCAAGCACAGTTTCATTGAATCGCAATCTTTGGACCAAGATTAAAATTCTGCTCATTGATGAATCAGGGAAAAAAGAAACGTTCAACGTTGTGATTCTTTGCTATTCCAAGATAATATTCTGTTAGAAATTAAGCATAGCAAAGGGGAAAAAAAGAGACAATGTTAAAATAAATCCATTTCTTAGTTTTTGTGTAGAAGAAAGAATTTTTCTAGCCGAAATTAAATGCAGCTGAAGCAGAAAATAATACAATTTTGAAATAAATACATTTCACAATTTTTATGTAGAAGAAATAATCTTTTTAGATGAAAAGTGCGAATATGACAAAAATATGAATTTTTCACTTAGAAAAACAATGTGTATAAAGCTTGCTAGATAGAAAATGTCTTATAATTTTTTACTTACCTTAAACCGATGAACCATTTTTGAGTCCTTGGCTCTGCTAAATAATCAGAAGTGCATCTGTCTGACAAATGCACAATTTTTTCCAATGCAGGTGGTTATATCCCGCACTTCGATGCAGAGGAGTGATTGGAAAAAGACGTAATAAAAAAAGATGCAGCAGGTGAATGAATTTTTCGCTCATATTATTTTCGGAAACTACGCAAGTACTTCTAATGTCTTTCCGAACTTCATTTATGAATATTAATATATACGGCCTTTGAACGCGGTTTTTCATCTTCGAATGAATTCCTAATATGTCTAGTCTAGAGGGAATTTTGAGGTTTATTGAAATACATTTCATTTGATTGATCGTAAATGGAAACAATTGTGGTTGAACGATTTCTCAAGAGCTTTTGCCATTTTGTTAATATTATGCAACTGAGGCATATTTGATAGATATATTGTGTATTAATCTTTTATGTGTCTTCCCATTTCAATAAACAACTAAAGAATGTACATAGATATTAGTTTTTGAAGTAAATGCTGTAACCTGTGAAAATTCTTCAGGAAAGGTTTGAAAGAGTAATAAACCAGTCAACAAATATACTTGTTAAATGCTTATACTACTTTAACTGACATTACTTTGATAATCATATTTGATTTAAATGAATTTTATGCAAGAAAAATTATAATTAAATAATGCACTATAACGATGTTTGTAATCAATGTAAATTAAATTCAGTTAAGTGCAGTTAATTAAATTCAGTTCAGTTAAGTTATTTAATTTAATTGTTTTTATTTGTTTTAACAGCTCCTACATAAAATTTTAAAAAAATTATGTTTCTTTAATTAAATATGTGATATTTTATGATCATTCTTAAAAAAATAATTCAATAAAAAATCAGATTTTTTTTTTTACTTTAGTTGTTTTTTCTTTAATCTTTTTTCTTTGAAGAACAATTCTCCCCAGCTCAAAATTACATTTTATTCTTTGAGGATTTTCAGAAATGCGCATACTAATAGCCATTTGTTTCCTTAAATTTCAATAAAAAATTAATATGCAATAACCAGCGAATATAAAAATATGAAGACTTTGTTTTTATCGTGATGTTTTGATTTTTTTCATTAATACAAATTATATTAAAGCATCAATCCCTCAGTTGTGACTCTTTTATTGGAACTGTAATATTTCATACGATTATTTCAATGTTATAGTTTTCTTTTTCCCCCCTTAATAATTTTCTCATTTAACCCTTAACTTGGAAAGTGCGGTCTGTGATGTGCGGTCTAAAGATGCCCTTTCAGTCACCCCTATTCTATTTTTAGCTCAATTGAATGGATTGACCTGTAGCTTCCTGTTTCGTGACCTTCACTACACATGCACTTTTTCAGCCGGTTTCAGTGGATGCTTTTAAAAATATTTCAGCTATTGCTTAGCTCGACGTCTGTGAGACCACAGCTCCCTCTTAGTGTTCCAGTTTTATACAAGCAGATGGCTCTAAAACTTGGTTTTCGAAACACCATCCAACCTACTGATCCTTGTTATAAAGCAGAGATTCAGAGACTTTTAAATGAAGCAGAAAGTGATTTTAGTGATGAGGATAATTGTACAGAAAATTTTTTCGATGAAAGTTCTCATTCGGGTTGATTCTGATATGTATGTTCAAATATAATTAATTTTTTTAGTGATAATGTATTTTGAAAAATTTGTAAAATATATTAATATACTAAGAGAAATATCTACAGAATTTATGGGTTTATTTTTATACTTGCACTTAACCTGTATGTTTAAAATGCCCTCGAAAACCGATGATGCCAATAAAAAAAGGGTCAATTTTACACATTCTCAATTTTTATTTTTTATTTTTGCATACTGGAAAATACCTTTGCATACTTGAAAAATAATTATGATTTAAAAATAATAAGAAATATATTTTTTCCAGAATATTATTTGTTGTGATATGTAATTTGAGAAGAAAATGTATTATCCAATGCAATTACTTTTTTCAATGATAATATATTTTGAAAATTTCTAAAACATATTTGTATATCAAGAAAAATATCTGCAGAATATATTGACAAATTTTCATACTAATACTTTTATTAGAAAATTAAATTTGAGTGTAAAGAAAATGTGGCCTAGTAAACCACACCTCCCCAGTTAAGTCCTAACTTTTCACCTCCCCAGTTAAGGGTTAAAAGATAGCTGAACTTATGCAAATAAAAAATTATGTTTCATTAAATGTTTTTATATTGATAAATCTTTTTTATTACAGATTTCACAAACGTGCTTTGCCTAACGGACTTCCACCGTTTACAATTCAATGCGACAATATATTACTTTTCCATGATTCTGAGAGCTTTGAAAATATTACATATATATTAACTATTACCAAACAAGAAAAAAAATTCCTAAACAATGGCGATTTTACATGTTTAAGAGTATAAGTTAACATTGTGCCTTTTATAATTTTCAGATATAGATGGAAACGTGTCATATGAGAGAGGATATATAGATATGTGTCATATGAGAGAGGATATATAGATATGTGTCATATGAGAGAGGTTTTGTCAGATCATGCTTTCGAAAGCTTCGCCTCTTTACATCATTTTGAAAAACCAATTTGATGATTCACATTTCTCTTTTCTTTTCGTTAAGACGGCTTCTTGATTAGAATTTATCACATCACCTGAGTATTATTACTTAGAACTGCAAAGAGAAGAACGATATATATCGAAAATAGTCAAATTAATTGTTAGTTTTCGAAAATTTAATATTGCTACTTTATGAATCTTCCTTATATATCTTTATAATTCTGCCTTCAAAATCTTTCAACTAATCAAGGAAATTGCTCTCGACATGAAATGAATTTCGCTCTGTACAGTTTCTTCTATCTTTTATGATAGGAATTTATATTTTGTGTCAAATCTTTCTTTTGGATACATTTGAAGTCATTCAGTTTTTACCTAGAATTTAAAATTTTTTTGATCGATTGTTATTATTTACGCTTATAACTTTTTAATTACCCTGATTTCTTTCATATTGGTATGATGGAATTCTGTTCATAATGATGGAATGTTTGATTCTTTAATATTGTAATTAAATTTATCATCATATTTATATTTATATAATTGATTTTGAATAGTTGAATAGTGAATTTTGAATAGTTGTGTGTTCCAAATTATAGAGTACTATTCTAATATTTTTAGAATTTAATCAATAATTGATTGATCAATTTTAATTCAATATAAACGAGTCCTATTTGATAGAGAATTTAAGAAAAAAATTGGTTGCAAGATTCCATAAGGTTTATAACATTGATTGAATAAAATTATATAGGAGGTAAAAAAGTGTGAATTAATTATTAATAAAAATAGTTAAAAATTTGATTTTTTTAAAGCATTCAAAGGTAGAATATTTGAAATAAAAATTTGGTGGTCAAAGCTAAAATCGTAAAAACATCAGAGGTTAAAAATAATATGATAAGTCATCATGAATAATATTAGAAAAGAGTGACAAATTATTAAAAATTTAAATAGATATTATAAATTTTAATTTATTTGAAGTATTTCTATGAGTATCTCGCTATTTTAGAATTTTGTTATTGACTTTTTTTCAAGCGAAAAAAAACTCCATTTTCTGACACGTTAAAAAACACAGCTTTTTAAAAAAAATTTAATGTTTTAAATGTTTATAAAAAATAAATAGACACAGATCAGACTAAATAGAAATTAAAATCCAAACTAGAGTTTAATATTGCTTAATAAGAGTTTTTAAGACAGAGACAATAAATTTATTTTTTGGCATTAAATCGGTAGTTTTATCAGAAGACAGCCTAAATAAAAAAAGTTTTCATTTGATTAAAAAAAAACACCTCTAAATTTAGTAGTTTTACAACTGATATATGACACAATGAATGAGCACAAAAAATCATTGAGAGTTTGTTTATTTGATATATTTTTTATAATAATTTTTATAATGAATTTATTTTTTCTGCGACTTGTTTTGATGTCTCAACTAGGTCTTTTCTGATGTAGTGTATGGAACAGCCTCCTGAAACGTCTTTAAAATCTGTAATCTCCAAGTGCTCGATCTTCATCTTCTTGCAGTTGGGACAAGACTATAAAGACGGGCCTGTTACGCATGAATTGACCCAAGTTGGGGCGACCGGAATGGGGAAATAAGCCTGTGGCGGATGCAGGACGAGATAGAATGGCGTTAGATTCCGACGAGTCTTTAGCCGCGTCCTAAAATACAGAAATAAATAAATAATTTACGGTAAAGATTTTAATTACTTGATTCTAGGATAGTGGTGTCTTGGTGACAGAGTTTCAGGTTAAAGAAACAGTTTTTTGAAGATTCACGGGCTAGAGGCACGATAAGTTTGTCTGTCATATGTCCTCACGTCGATATGTGGAAATTTGAAGGGAAGGTTACATGCTCATTTATTTAATGATAGTTTGGTATCAAATCATCATCTAGTCGGGCCAATGACCTCGAAGAGAATGTCAATTTGATGAATCGGTCTATTAAGGATTTATAATGCTAAAGCTAGCAGTCGGCCACAACAAATCCTGTTGATACTGCTACGTTCAGTGGTGGTGGGATAGTCAGCTGTACACAAGAAGAAGTCATAATGTAGTCATAAATTCATTATCAGATTCAAGCCATCGTATAGCTTCAAAAAGGGATGCTGATATACATAAATTTTAGTTAATAGGTCTCCAATCAACAATTTGTTCATATGAACCGAGACAATAGATTAATATTAGAAACGTTTAGGATAGATATTCAAGAAGATTTAAGAATGATATAAAAATTATCAACAAGTCAAAATTAAATTTCCATTTTGAACAATTATTAAACATTTGTGATTGTAATCAAACGCAGATTATTCTTTCCATTGTTTTTTTTTTTGTTTCAAAAAGGATCTAAAAAAATTCTTAAAGAAATTTACACTCAAGACTCTTGTACATATACAAGAACTTCGCTGCTCCATATATATCTAAACATTTAAGGCACCCAATTCGTGCGTGTAATATTTATTCATGATAATTATTAATAATAATTTAATAGCAGTTTAAGGAAATGTTGTACAAATTTTACTTTCTCGTATGAGAGCAAGTACGGTAATCGTCAAAAAATTTGTCATCGTCGGAATTCGGGATTTTGACGAATCTCGAAGTTTGATATCTTCCGAAAAGCACATTTTTGGCATTATGCCTGTCTGTCTTTGAACATGATAACTCAAAAAAGCATTGAGATTAGCAGCTGAAATTCGTTATATAGAATTACGACCAAGTTCGTAGATTTCTATCAAAGTTTGAACGAAATCCATTCAGAGAAAGACTATCTGTCCAGCTGTTCGACTACAAGTGGGTGTCTCAAAAACCGTCACAGCGACTTTTATTCCTGAAATATTGATCGTAGACATATACTGTAGATACAAAGTTGCGTAAAAAAAGGTTAAAATTGCTATGAAATCAATTAAAGTTTTCAGGGGATTAAACTTTAAAAAATACAAAATTTAAATTTTTATACGGACGAGGTACAAAAAAATTCCCACTGAGTAAAATGTGCTGCATCCTCTAATAAGGTCATGCACGAAATTTCAGCATTTTATCACAAAAAGTCTCAAAGATATGAAATTGTGTAAATGCTGACTTAAACCACTTTTCGATGCCTGGATATGAGTTCGCAAAGAAAAAAAATCATGTCGGATGTTCGTGTTCTAGGGGTCGTACACAAATTAACAAAGAAAGTAATGATTGAATAAATAAATAATAATTTTACTATTTATTAGTTCAAAAGTATTAAATTTGTATGTGTAGAAATAATAACTTAAAGGAAAGATTACACAAGGAGAGATTACTTTAATGAAAGATTACATAAGATTTTTTATAAGTTCACTGACTGTACTATTTTTAAGTTATATTCTGTAATTCATAATATAAAATTTTAAAGTATTTTTCAGGAAACATAGATTTTAAAATTTGTATTTAAAACTGAAGATATGAATCATATTTCATTTTCTTATGATGCATTCTTGCGTCGCGTCATCTGCACTGAAGCTGTAAACATTTGCATTTTAATTTATGATTGATCCTTCTCCAACTTTGTTTTAACATATCATAGGAATTTTCATGATAAAATTCTGAAATTTTGTACATGACCTTATTAGAGGAGGGAGCTCATTTTACTCACTAGGAATTTTTTTGTACGGGGTCCATATAAAAATTCAAATTTTGTATTCTTTAAAGTTCCCTGAGAATTTCCCCTGAAAATTTTAATCGATTTCCTAACATTTTGCACTTTTTTTTACGCAACTTTGTAATTTACAATATATGTCTACGATCAATATTTAAGGAATAAAAGCCGCGGTCAAGGTTTTTGAGACACCCTGTATAACTACAAAGCGCAGACAACTAAGTAGATAAAATTTAGTTCGCAGATTAATTATGAAAAATGTAGATTTTTATCAAGTTTTGAACCAAATCTGTTACAGGATCGACTGTCTGTTGGGGACTTCCAGTTACGCAATAACCCATAAACGCAATGACTTCAATCAATGAAATAGCTGTGTTATCTTAAAGCTACAATTGTCAAATATTGTTGTCAATCAGCGTTCAAAATACATATTTTCGTGATCAATGCAATCAAAATGCTAGATTCAAGCCAAAGATCCATCAATGCAGCTCATCAATGCCATGCAAAGTATTTGTGGCTCACCCGAAGGACGTGCGATAAGACCTTTATTGTTAAGAAAGTTTGGGGAAGGCCACTCCCGCTGATTTGGAATAATTAAAATGGAAGAATCGGATTGATTTTTATAATATTGACGACTCTATCATTTCTAATTATTTCATGTCACAGTTGATTGTGGAAGAAATTATGACTTAGATTCGCAATATACTTAAAAAATTGATTAGATCATCTTATGAGATTTAACTATTAGAAGTAAATCAAACTTTAATGGTTCTTTTAAAATCATTTTTTAAAGCCTATAGACTTAGCATTGATTCTTATTTTTCTTTGACATGCGAGAATCTGTTTTAATGCTCTTATAAAACTTTCAAATTGCTTTACATTTTCAAGAAATAAAATGACTTAAAAAAGAACACTGACTATAATTACGTATCAGAAAATTTGTATTTGCATTTAATGGATAACAATCGAAATCTGAATGGAAATTCTGAAGAGAAATTTCACCTTTGATGACCTGATGACAGAGATATAGCTTTGAGATAGATATATATAAGATATTAAATAGATATATATTAGCATATTGAAATTGGAGAGATTAGTATATTAAGATTGGTTATTCGACATAGGGTTATCGAAGAATCCACTGTATATGTAACATCGTGCACGTTCAATCCACTTCTATGAATCACACTTCCTTAGGTTATTGTGATTGGAAAGCTTAGAGAATGAGGTGCCAGCTTAAGTGTAGGCTTCCTCATCTGACATAACTCGATCTGTCCCAAAATAACCTTTATATAGTTTAAAAAAATATTTTCAGTGAATATAATTGTATTTACAAGATTTTCAAAATGTGATTATTATATGCGGCATTATCATAACATCCATGGTTATACCTCCAAACCATATGCTTAGAATATGGAACTTGTTCAAAAATTGAGATGAGAAAAAAATATCATATATTCTTCAACTGGCTTCATTTCAGAGCAAGAAAGTTCATACATTGCCCGTTGATTGAGCCCGATGAGTACACAGCTCTTAGAAAAATGGATTTTTAGTGCTTACAATTTTCAGAATCTTCTTAAATATTAGTCATAGATAAAGCTACAGCCTAACGATATATTTCAAAAGTTACTATATGTGCTAATAGAGAAAGAATTATAAAAAGTTTATGGATGCTAAAAAAAAAGTATTTTGGTAGCGAGGCCAATTTATTAAATATTCACACATAAAAATATTGTTAAACGGAGAAGATAAATAATATGTAAAATATCACTAATTCTGATAAATTAATTTGCCTTCAGAAGTAGCAGAAGTCTTTTCCTTTACAGCTTTTATACAGGCTCTTTTCTTTTTTTACAAGCAAGTCATTGATTCATTTCATCCTAGTGAATGAATCATCACAAATTCTTTAATTTCTTTTTGTGATTTAAGCTTCTTTTTCTCTAAAGAAATAATTAGTTTTAACAACGAGCAAATCGAATGACAACAGCCTATATTTCAAGTGAAAAAATATATGTTAGAGATATGCCTCTGTTGAAGACAAGATCTTTTGAGCATTAAAATCATAACTTTTGATGTTTTGGATATTTTAGATAAATAGAAAATATATATTATCATTAGAATTTAATTTATATCATTAGAATTTAAATCTGAATTATTAGAAAGTTATTGAAGCTTTCAATTCCTAAAATACAAATCAAGGTAATAAAGAACCAAGAAGAGTTCCAGTTTTGAATTTTGTCCTTCTTTATATCAAGGTGGAAAAGCAGAGAATCCTACATGATGATTATACCCATTGAAATAAAGTTGCCTATTTTTCAAGATCTATAGAATATGCTTTTTGTGGTAAGGAATGAACTGCATACGCTACCATAAACAAGTAAGTCGGGAACCAAATTATATCTTGCTCTAAATCTCTTGCTATGAGAATAGAAATGATATATTCCATGTTTTAGAAAACAATACGATAGAATTTCATCTTTTCCAGATGTCCAGATACCAGACACGGTTGAATATCCTCTGACATAATACATAAATTTTAGAGAAAGAGTTTTTGAAAAGAAGTAAAAATTATTTTCTTACATGCTGAAGTTGGAATTCTACTATATCTTCAGCTGAAATTGCAGGTTCACTTCCTGGTGGAACCATTTCATCCAGATCAATATTTCCGACATGCTGGGAATTGGCACAATATGATACCAAAGTAGTAAGAGTGCATTGCTTCCTGCAACATTCGTCAACTACACCATTGCGGAGATTTGTAGTCATTTCAACTTCGGTGGTGGCAGCAGCTCCTTCATTGCCTGAGTTTCTGCGGGACAGCGGACGAAGTATCTCAACGACTGATCTTTTGTTGGTGCTTCGATCAAATACTGAAAGATAATGCAAAATTTCAATGAAAGGATTTTATTACTTTTACGAGCACTTTTATTCATTAATAATTAATGAGTAATCTTGTAATAATCGGCAAAATTGAAAATTGAATGGCATTTTCATTTATTGTGCAAAATTATAAAAGTTGAGATTGAATTTAACCCCTTACATAGATAACATACCATGTAGATAGTTTCTCTATTGCTATTCCATATTGAAAACATTCTAGCGGTAATGGTGCGTTAAATCACGCAAGATAATTTATTAACACTTGTGTATGTTAGCATTAAGCATCAAAGGCTTGCAAGGGGGTCAAGAGAAAAAAGAATTTCCCTAATTAGTACATTGCTTACTTGAATGATAATGTATGAAGTTACTGAAAAAGTCACCTTTTCGAAGAAATAAAGAATTGAAATTATTTTGGAAAAGAAAACGATATTTTCGGTAGTTAAAATGGTTTTCCCTTTTATCTGCACTCGGACGCGTCTTCTTATGCCTGTTGCGGTTATTTATAGTTTTTCGTTTAATACTATCATTTGTCAATGGTTTATTGAGAACGCAATCCTTGCATAATCGATGTTCTTATGGAACAAAAAATTCATTATTTGCGACAAAAATGATAATTGTCATTTGAAATGCCTATTTGAATGAAGTAAATAACGGATTTCATTTATTTTTGTGAACAATATTAAATTGGCCTCATTTTAATATAGAAACAAGTTTGCAATTTATAATATTTGAAACGAAATTCTGAGATTGTTCATACAATGAAATTGTGCAATTTTATTAAATTAACAAGCAATTAATTAATACCTAGTGAATGAAAGTTATTGGGATACTGGTAAAATAAATCCCATAACGTAATGTAACGAATACCCAATTACCATTTCGTCCGTTTGAGTTAGTCATTCTCTGTACTAAAATTAAAAATTTTCTCTTTTGGCATGAAATATTATAATAGCTGGCAGAATTCATTTATTGTCCTATCAATAATAAATCTATCTCATTTTAATTTAGAAGCAAATTTACTATTTATTAAATTTGAAACAGTTTTGCGATTGATAGTGTAATGCAGTAGTGCAATTTTCGGTAACTTTATAAAATTAGCAATTGATAAGTAAATGAAATTTATTTTGATACTGTTAAAATATTTAACTTAATACAGTGTTTCCAATAGTAAATTACCATTTTGCCCTTTTGAGTTCTCAGAAAAGAAATTAAAAATTCGTTTTTAGTAGTAAAATTATAAAAATTTCTTTTTTTGTTGTTAACTAATATTTCCAATAACAGTAATATTCCTTGATGCAAACGCAGTTTTAAGATTTCCATATAAGGTAAACTTATAAACATGTTTAAATTTAATTTGCTGAAACATATAACTCAAATATAAAATTATGCAAAATAGTGTGCTCCTAAACAAATAATAAGTATTATATGAATATCATTTTATTATTAAAAGATCTCATTTTAATCTAAATAAAACCACACGCTCAACTAAACAATTTACTTGAAACCATATTTCATAAACTTTGAAATGCATAAAAATGAAATTTTTTGCCTGGTTGCATTAAATTAACCACGGTTTCCATTTTATACTATTATAATTATATATTATGCTAGTGACTTGTAATAACTCTTGCAGAAATAATATCATTCTAATGCCATATCACTTTCTGTGATCACACTAATAATTCAAGAGTTGATAAATAAAGCCTACCTTCTCTCTTAGCTCTAGGTGCATGAAATCCGCCGTGCTTTTCGCAGATGAAATTGAGAAGATCTGCTAGGCGCCTTCCACACATCCTCACCCCTTCAGCATTTTCGCTGTACAGGACGGGCAATACCACGAAACCAAAAACAAAGAGGATAGAATGCCGGAGAAGCATTTTCAGATTGGGGCTTGCTGGTACCTTTGAAAGCAGGATGGGACTAGAGAGTGATTTGCTGTAGGACTATTAGCACCTTATATTTAGTTCTGGGGAAGACAGTGCGCCTGCTCCATTGAAAGGGTAAAGAAGGAAAAGAACCTTAATTGGAATTGTTTACCGTAGTCAAAATTCGAATTAGATTCGTGATTCGGATGCCGATGAGGTGTAGCTCTAATAGCAATTTTTCTAATCAGGAATTGTCCAGTGGCCTGGAAGAGAGAGAAGATAGTAGATGACGGCTCTCTAGGCTATTTTTGAAATCGCCAATACTGGACATGATTCAGATTATTGAAGCTTCAATTATTGAGCATCCAGGGGAAGAACTCTAAATGGAACAGTGGAACAAGAAAAGAGGTTTGTTCGAAAACTATTTAGATATTTTTTATTACTTCATTGCGTTTGATTACTTTGAGATTTTTCAAGGTCTAAAATTTCAAGAAAAGAGATTTCTACATGGTTGAAAAGTAATGCCAAATAAGTGAGCTAAAGGTGTTTCATTTAATATTTTGATGTTATATAAAGTTTCCATTTTCTGGATTCAAATTCTGTGAAATGTAATTTATTTTTAGGTTACTGAGTAGGTTTCGTAAAAATATTTTATATCTGTAAATTATTAGATTATTCCAATGACTTACTTTCTAAAATGTCATACAGCTCCATTAATATTAGGAATTGTATAAGTTGAAAGAAAGCGTAAAGAATTATTTTTTGATGAATTGCTTCGACGAATTTGGGTGTGATTTCATATCTCAGAAAATGTATTTGAAAATACAAAATTACTTATATCTGAGTGAAAAAAATGCTTTATTGAAGTAGCACGATGTTGGATAAAATTTAAAGTTTACTTAGATTGTAAATTTGCAACATTTTTTATTATTATAAGGATCAATTTTTTTAATCTGTTTCGAAGTTGAGAGCAAAATGCATTCATATATTGAAGTATAAATATACAAAAAATTATTTTCTATTAAGATAATATAGTAATAACAATATTCTTTTAATTAATTTTATTGAAATTACTAATAAGAAATTATTAATATTGAGAAATTTAATTAAAAATAGCAACTGATAAGAACAGCTATATTCAAACTGTTGCCAGAAGCAATTGTATATCAAAAATCTCTGAGATGGCAATCGAAGAGAACCATAATTTGAACTGAAAGATTATGGTAATATGTAAAGAATGATGATTTCTTTCTTCAGAAATCTTCGAAAAAATCGTGATAGGGGAACGCTTTTTTCCTTGACTGCAGTTATTATTTTTACTAAATTTGTTACTCTTTTTGAAATATAATATATGCGGGTTTTTTTTTGTTTAATCTATATATTCAAGAAAAGCTGTTGGAACTGATGCTGAGAGCCTTTATTACATCTATGCATGGTATCCACTCTAATCATGTCCCAATATTTAATTTCTAAGCCTTTAGAAGAAAACATATACATTCAGCTGAAAAGAAATACGTTAAATGACCTAAAGGATTATATTTTATGCTGTTTGGGTCAATAAATGCACTACTGAAAAAATTGAAGTCCAAATTTTTATACAGTCTCTTGGTTCTATTAATTCATTTTAATAAAACATTCTTGACACACTGATGTTTCACGCAAATGAAGTAACACACTTATATGATTAAATCCGACCGAGTTATGAAGCTTTGAATATCCCCGTTTTCATAAAATTTATATGGCTATCAAGAGGAAGACTTACCAATCACCGCACGCCGACTCTCGAAGCGGGCTCTAGTTGGCTTGAACTTAGGAAATTCAAAAAGTTTTAGCTCGGTTAGTGTTGTTCATAGAATAATGGAACATTATCTGTTTAACATATTAGTGAGGGAAAAATCTTTCATTAAATATAAATAATAGATTTGGGAGACTGTATTTATATTATATAATTTTTTCAAAATATATGTATTAATTGAAAAAAATACATAAAATATAAATCTTTATGTCAAGTAGAGTATTTTTTCCGAGCTAAAAGTGTACATCTGTTTCTGAAGGTTTAGAAATTATCTATAGGACCAGCTTTAAAATAGATACTCTGTGTTATCTTCCAATGCACTTTAACAGAGTAACATGTGATGGATATAACATAAAATTATCGTTTTAACAGTCAGTATTTCATAAAGTTTTCTAAATTTTACCTTTAATACAATGTCTTTCAGATTAGAACTTTATAATAAGGTATGAAAAAAGTTCGATTTTTAGTGGAAATAATGAATAATTTTTAATCAGCATTTTTCATTTCCGAACAGATATCTTTATAAAACCGTTCGGATTTTGTTTATATTTTCATTTTTTGGAAAATTTGTGATGTTTGGCCGCCATTGGTAACGTATACGGCAACGATTGGCGAGATTCGCAGCCGCCGTTGAGGGTTATTGTTTTATATATATACTAGCCGCCTTTGGCGACCAGCCGGTTCGCCAATCTTAATGTTCGTTAAAATTTTAATAATTAAATATTTTATGCAATTCCAACTTTAATAGATTCTTCAGCAAAATATTTTAAAACTTCAAATTTTGATAGTCATATAATTCACTCATAATATTATAAAGGCCTTCAGTCATAACGTGATATGTATCTCTCTAATTTTCTGTTACCCCTCGTAGAATTTATGCTTTAAATTAAAGTGTAAATGATTCATCTGCAATTAATATAATAATATTTTTTACTGAAACAAAGCATTTTTTTAATAATATGATTACTGATAATAGAGTCACTGAGCGTTTAAACTTTATGGGCACTAAAGAATATCTTTCTTAATTTATGTAATATCTCAAGAATTTGTCAACAAAATTTTCGCAGATTCATCATGAACAGATCGATTAATGAACAATGTTTACTTTTAAATGCATCAAACACTAAGAAAATAAAATGAATCGTTTAAAATAATCGGTCTAAAACAGGTTTAAAAAAACTACTTAAAAAACGATGTAATTCAAACTATAAGCATATACAAAAAAATATATAACTAACATAAATACAATTTAATTACAAAAGCATGCAACTAACCTAAAAATAATTTAAATCATTGAAAACAGGTTTAAAAAAAACTACTTAAAAACGATGTACTTAAAACTATAAGCATATACAAAAAATATATAACTAACATAAATACAATTTACTTACAAAAGCATGTAACTCACCTAAAAATAATTTAAATCGTCTGTTGCAAGTGGTTGTCATGACAACAATCAGAACAATGCGCATGCGTGAATTTTCTTCGGAAACTTCTTTTCCTTTTCCAGCTGTGTTGCCATAGAAACCGGCGCACAGCTGTTTACACGTTTATGTTTATCTATTCAGATTTTATAATATCTAATCAGAGTAACGGTGAATATCAGTGTTTTCGTGTTCGTCAATAAATGTTAATTTTTTTAATAACATGATTAACGAAAACAGAGTCACTGAGCATTTAAACCTTATGGGAACTAAAAAATATCTTTCTTAATTTATGTAATATCTCAAGAATTTGTCGACCAACCGGTTCGCCAATCTTAATGCCCGTTAAAATTTTATATTTAAATATTTTATGCAATTCCTACTTTAATAGCTTCTTCATCAAAATATTTTAAAACTTCAAATTTTGATAGTCATATAATTCACTCATAATATTATAAAGGCCTTTAGTCATAACGTAATATGTAACTCTCTAATTTTCTGTTAACACCCGTAGAATTTATGTTTTAAATTAAAGTGGAAAGAATTAATCTGCAATTAATATAATAATATTTTTTACTGAAACAAAGAATTTTTTTATAATCTGATTAATGAAAATAGAGTCACTCAGCGTTTAAACTTTATGGGCACTAAAGAATATCCTTTTCAATTTACGTATTATCTCAAGAATTTGTCAACAAAATTTTCTTAGATTCATCATGAGCAGATCGATTCATTAACAATGTTTACTTTTAAATGCATCAAACACTAAGAAAATGAAACGAATCGTTTAAAATAGACGGTTTAAAACAGGTTTTAAAAAAACTACTTAAAAAACGATGCACTTAAAACTATAAGCATATACAAAAAATATATAACTAACATAAATACATTTTAATTACAAAAACATGCAACGAATCTAAAAAAAATTTAAATCCAGTCCGCATCGGTTGATAATAATTCGTCAACACAATGCGAAATTCGGAACACAAAGCGCATGCGTGAATTTTCAACGCCAGTTACGTAACGCAAATACGTGATTTTTTTTCTACGCCAGTTGGGGTAACGCTATGCGGATTAGAAATTTTTAATTTCCTTTATTCTGTTTTATTTTTATTCAAAAGTTCTTCAGAATGAATCTGAAGGATCGATTAATTAACAATGTTTAATTTTAAATGCATCAAACATTAAGAAAATAAACAGAATCGTTTGAAATAATCCGCCGAAAAATACTAACCCTAGCCTCATTACTGTTGGGAGAAAAAAAACCCGGAAGCCTTACTCATTTGGCAATGGCGAAAATGGAAGATTTTTTTGGCGGAAAAGTTGGCGGTGGGGAAAATGAAAGATTTTTTTGGCGGGAAAGTTAGTTTTTAATTAATAATTAAAATTCTAATTAAAATTTCAAAAAAAGGGACCCCAGGTGCACATTCCCGACCTCTAAGGTATATATGTACCAAATTTGATAGCTGTATGTCAAACGGTCTGGCCTGTAGAGCGCCAACACACACACACACACACACACACACATTGAGCTTTATTATAAGTATATAGATATATATGATTAGAAGAGCTTGTGTGGCGGAGGTTGGTTGTGCTTTTAATTTGAATACATAATTTTAAGAAAAGTCTGAGTGCTGCGTTTTATTTGAGATATTATGTGTTTTCTTTAAGAATATGCTCGTGACATAACAACACGCTCTATTCCGAGAACCAGAGTTAGTGAAGTGCAGTTGCTACTAGTTTGAATTTTGATTTTAAAAATGTTTAAGAACGTTAGAAAAGAAGATTTAGTGCTTGTACTGAATGAAATTGTAGAAGTAGCGACGATTGACAGGAAGTTAGTTGAGCTAAAGAATAAACTAATTGAAAGCGAAGAATATAAGAAAGATGAAGAGTTTATTAGAAATTATTTGATTTCGACAGTTTAAAATAAAAGACAAGAACAGGAAAATAAAAGACGAGTAGAAGAAAATCGAAAACAGGCAGAGGAAAACCATAGGAGAGAAATGGAAGAATTACAATGCGAAGTGAAACTAGCCAGATTGAGGAATAATGAAAACGCAAGTTTGAGTGGTAGTGATCGCAAAGGAGGTGAAAACGGAATGTCTCTCTATAAACTTATTAAAGGAGTGGCAGTTTTGACAATCTCTGCACCACAAAACACAGAATCATGGAATATATTTTTCGATTCGATTGAACGAGCCTTTAGACATAAGAAAGTTCGAGAAGAACTTCAAGCGGAAATCCTGTTGAGATTACTTGGTGACAGGGCTTCGAATGTGCTGGTCTGTATTCATGAAGAAGATATGAAGGATTATAATAAAGTGAAAACTTTAATTTTAAAAGAATTCGAACCAACACCTCATGCTTGTCTGGAAAACTTCCGAAGGGCAAAGAGAAACTTGGGAGAAATTCATATGCAGTTTGTATCCAGATTGACGTCTATGTGGGAATATTATTATTAAATTGAGAGAAGTAAAAGATTTTCAGGCCCTGAAAGAACTTATAATTTCGGATAAATTGTTTGACTCGTTGGGCAATGAAACTGCATCTCATATTTCCATACGACAGTGAGAAAAATGGTTCAAACTACAGGATCTCGCTAAGGAATGTGACATTTACTTTGGAGCCAAACATAAATCGATGAGGTCCGAAGTGATTTTAGAAGACCGAACTTTTCATCTAGTAAATACAGTGAGCCACAAAATTGAGTATACACCTCTAAAATTTTTAGACTTTTTCCAATTACAAATTAAATATTGATTTAAAATAGATAATTTTTTTATCCTAGATACTTTAACCTCTGCTTTACCATCCTATAACAACACAATTCTATAGTTAACTTATTTATTACGAAAAAAGTTAAGCGATTCGAAGAAAAGATAGAAAACCATGCCACAAAATTGAGTATACACTTCTTATATTTGTAAATTTTGCCACCACTTTTTTTAGTTTCAAATTTTCTTTGAAGAATTTCAGGAGTAGCTGCTGCTTATAACACGTGCTATTGCACTTCAACGCTTTTAAATAGTATTTTTTCTCATTAAAAATCGTAAAATGAGCTCTCGTTGAGAAACTACTGAATCTGAACGTTTATTGGTTGTAAAATGGTCGAAAGAGGGCAAATCTCTTCGAGAAATTGCTTCGTTGTTTGGTGTAACTCATGGTTGTGTCCAAAAAATACTACAGAAGTATAAAAAAACTGGATCAGTGGCCAATATTCCTGGAAGAGGACGTAAAGAAATACTGAGTACTACAGCGAAGAGGAAGATCATTCACTCAGTAAAAAAAGATCCGAGGGTGATTGCCTCTAAACTAGTTTTATCGATGTCCTCTACAATCGGGAAAAAGATCTCAGTTGAAACAATTCGACGTACCCTTCACCAATATGGGTTTCATGGTCGTACACCAATACGAAAGCCACTCATAAAGTATGTGAATAGACAAAAGAGAGTGATTTTCGCCAAAGAACATCGTTTAAAGCCTATTTCTTTCTGGAACACTGTAATATTTTCTGATAAAAGTAAGTTTAATCTTTACGGAAGCGATGGACGATTTAAAATATGGAGAGAAGCTGGGAAAGCACTGGCACCTGAAAACACCATTAAGACAGTCAAGTTCGGAGGTGGATCTGTCCTCGTTTGGGGTTGTATGTCGGCTGGAGGAGTTGGAGAGCTTACTTTTATTGATAGTATTATGGACAAACATGTATATTTGGGGATTTTAAATGATAACTTGAAAAAAAGTGCCAGTAAGTTGGGGCTTGGGTCAAGCTTCATATTCCAGCAGGACAACGACCCCAAGCATACAGCAAAGATTGTGAAATTATACTTGCTGTAGCATTGCAGGAAGCAATTACACACTCCAGCCCAGTCTCCAGACCTAAACGTCATCTAAAATTTGTGGTCGCAATTAGAGAAAGCTGTACATGAGCCCGAAATCGCAAGCAAGGAAGTTCTCAAGAAGGTTCTGAGAGAAGAATGGGCTAAAATTTCTGTTGAAACCACTAAAACACTAGTAGAATCTATGCCCAGAAGTTTACAAGCTGTAATTCAAGCAAAAGGTTGTGCAACAAAATATTAATTTGTAAGTTAAAAGGAAATTAATAAAGGTGTATACTTATTTTTGTGGTGTTGTTTTTCCTCTCGTCTCAGATCTTTTATTTTTTTTCGTAAAAAATAAATAAACGTAACAATTTTATTAGTATATTACGGTAAAGCATAGACTAAAGTATATAAGGTAAAAATTTCAATCATCTTAAAGCAATATTTAATTTGTAATTGCAAAAAGTCTCTAAGTTTCTAAGATGTATACTCAATTTTGTGGCCCACTGTACTTCATCAAGACAATTTAAATATGTATTATGTCTAATGGACCAACATTCCAATTGGCCTGAAGCAGTACCACTGAGAAGTTTGAAAGCAAAATCTAAGTGTGATGCCTTATCAGAAAATTTTATGAGAATCGGCATTCTGAATATTATTGCTAGTGACCAGGGAACTAATTTTATATCAAAACTAACTCAAGAATTCCAGAAAAGATTAGGATGTCATCCCAAATTTTCGTGTCCTGGATATCCAGCTAACAATGGTTTGGTTGATAGATGCAACAAGATTTTGAAACAGATGTTACATCATGTGATAAGAACTGATCCATCAAATTGCGATAAGCACATTCCATTTTTTCTGTTCGCTTACTATGAGGTTCCAAACTGTACAACTGGACTTTCACCTTTCCAGCTAATCTATGGAAGACAGGCAAGAAGTCCTTTGGCAGTGCTAAAATCAACTTGGTCTGGAGAGATTTCTTTACCTACGAATATGAGCAAATCTGTAGTGGAATATCTACAGGAACTGAAAATGAAAATGGAGGAATCTGCTGAATTGGTGAAAGTATTTGCCAAGAAGAGACAACAATCCTACGCTGATTATTTTAATAGGGGAACTGCATCGAAAAGCTTTATGATTGGAGATCTTGTGTATATACTCATTCCGGACTCGAGCAACAAATTGTATGCTCGGTGGACTTTATCTGGTGAAATAGACAGAATTGTTCCGCCACATTCCTATGTAGTCAAATTACCTGATGGAAAAAGGAGAGTGAATGTGAGCAGAACCCGAAAATTCCAGACAAGAGTTAACACTGTGGGAGTTATTTTTGAGAACGAGAAAGAATTTGGAGAAATTAAAACAGTTCCCGAGAAAGATTACTCTGGGCCTTTGAAGAAAAATGAAATGAGTGAGATTGTATCGGATCATTTACATGAACAATAGAGAAAACAGATAAAAGCCCTGATTAAAAAATATCGAGGATAATTTACCGGAAAACTAAAAAAAGCAAAAGTTGAAGGACATAAAATTCGCTTGATACGAAATATGGAACGAAAGAAACCGTACATTTATAGAATACCGGAAGCTTTAAAGAAAAAAGTTGATGAACAAGTGGATGAATTATTGGAAGCAGGATTAATAAAAGAGAGTGATGCCAACATAGCTCATCCAGTGGTCTGCGTTAGTAAGAAAGATGGGAGTTGAGACTTTGTGTAGATTACTGAACTCTGAACGTTATTACAAAACCAGATGATTTTCCTATGGAAAATGCTGTCGATTTAATGTATAGTATAGGTAAAGCTAACATCATCACAACTTTGGACCTATTAAAGGGATACTGGGCTATTCCAATGGAAGAGAAGAGTAAAGACTATACATCTTTTAAAACTCATAGAGCTCAATATCGATTTAAAGTTTTACCTTTCGGACTTAAAAATTCTGCGTTCACATTTCATAGAGTCATAAATAATAATTTAAAAGTATGCAGTGAATTCGCAAGAGCTTACATCGAGGATTTGCAATATTTCCCCCTGACTTTGAAACTCATCTGCAGCACCTGGATTGCATATCTACAAAATTAGATGAGCTTGGTTTCACTGTAAACTCGAAGAAATGTTCATCTGCGAGAGCTCAAGTCAAATATCTTGGACACATAATAGGCTCTGGGAAGCATCAACCGGATCCAGAATAAACAAGAGCAATACAAGAGTTGGAAGTACCAAGAACGAAAAACCAGCTTAAAAGTTCACTTGGTTTGCTGAACTATTACAGAGATTACATTCCAAATTACGCAGAAACTGCTCATCCCCTCACAAAATTGATGAAGAGAACCGGATTGGATTGTTGATTTTATTGGTACAAGAACCAGAAACGGCTATACTGCGCCATGCATATAGTCAAAAAGAAACAAAAGTATAAAAATTCAAATAGCGTTTAGTACAAAAAGTACAAAAATTCTATGATAAAACTCTGGATCAATTCAATGATTCGTCAGGCAAATATGAAGATTCAGATAAAATGGTAAAAACCAATTGCTTTCAGGAATTTATAAATGTTTTCGTGAGGATTTTCTCCCAACAGCGTCCGTATGTTCAGTGACAAGGAGTTAAAAAAATGTAAACGGTGAAAATTAAAATCAGGACATTCTATTAAAATATGAATAACTGTTAAAATTACTTGGCATTTGGAGCAAAAAGGAGCTCGATCACCTAAAAAGAGATATTTGTGCGTTAAGCGAGTGTGACCAATGCGGAGTCTAGTCAGTTTGACATCGAGCTCACGCATTGGGAGACAAGGCCATGATTTAATAAAGGGTTTTATACAGTGTAATTTGTTATTTGTCTGTTGGCTCCATGATTTTTCCCATAGTGAATAAATATGTTTTGTGAAAACATTCTTCGCGTCGGGGAAAGGTATTTCACGTTGCACGAACAAGGTGGCTGTTTTTGCAGCATTGTCCGCCAGTTCATTTCCCGTTATACCAACATGACCTGAAATCCAGCAGAATAATATTTCATAACCTCTATTTTGAAGTGTCTTTAAAAGACATAAGATTTCCAAGGCAATTGGATGAATTCGAATGTGAAAAGGGGAAAGTGTTTCTAAGGAACTCATGCTGTCGGTATAAATACAAAAATTACGTTCGGAGCAGAGAGAAACTTTCTGTAAAGCATGAAAAATTGCCATCAACTCAGCAGATAGAACAGAAAAGGATGCATACAGAGTGTAACCAAGTGTTTCCGTGTGGAAAACAATACCACAACCAACATGGTGGTCCGTCTTGGAACCATCCGTGAAAATAGGCAAATACTTTGAATACTGACAGCGATGAGAACAAAAAAGTTTTTGAAAAATAACAGGGGCCGTTGTAGACTTTTCAAAACCATGAAAAGGGTTTATAAAGGAAAACTGAGGGATATCCCAAGGAGGAAATGAAAATAAACCAAGTGTCTGAATATTCATATCACGGAGTTCCGAATCATTTAGGAGTAATTTAACTCTCTCACAAAATGGAAGAATGTTAGAATGTCGAGCCGTGTATAATCTCCGAAGGCGAATACGAAGTATCAAGGAGTGCATAGGGTGTTTCGGGACAGACATCGCTCGGAGGTAATAGTGTACAGATATTTTTTGGCGCCGTAAATTTAATGGCATGTGGTGAGAGACAACATAAAGACTTTCCACTGGTGAGGTACGAAATGCACCTGGACAAATTCTTAAAGCAGAATGGTGTATGGTATCTAATCTACGTAAAACAGAAGATCTTGCAGAACCATATACCATACAACCATAATCCATGCGTGCTAGAATAACTGATTCATAGATTCGAAGCAAAGATGTTCTGTCTACTCCCCAAAATGTTCTTGAAAGTACTTTGAGAATGTTCAATGATCTGTAACACCTCTTCCGCAGATGTAAAACATGCGAAAGGAAAGTGAACTTGCGATCAAATATTACTCCCAAATATTTTATTTCATTAACCACAGGTATTCCAGTATTTTGGATATGGATTATAGGATCCAAATGGATGCCACGCTTCCTGCAAAAGTGCAAACATCGACTTTTCTCAGGTGAAATCACATGCCCGTTTTCATCGCACCAATCTACCAGTTTGTTTACTGCAACTTGGAGTTGGCGCTCTATTAAGCGCATATTGCTCCCCTGGCAAGATATCTCATCATCTACATATAAAGGTCATCTACATATAATGTACCTTGGATAGATGCAAGTAAAACGTTAAGAATCTGACTAAAATGGACAATAAAAAGTGTAACACTGAGGATGCTTCCCTGTGGAACACCCTCAGCTTGAATAAAAGGATTAGAATATAAATTACCAACCCGGACACGAAATATGCGCAATGATAAAAAGTGTTTTAAAAACATGGGCAAGTTTCCTTTAAAGCCAAATTTTACAAGTGTACAGAGAATACCAAACCTCCATGCACGATCATACGCCTTTTCTAAATCGAAGACCAGATGATTTCGGCAAACAAATGCATTGCGAATTTCAGTTTCGAGTAGGACAATATTATCAAGCGCCGCTCGTCCTCTGCGAAAACCACTTTGTAGCAGTGGTATGGATGCCTTTTTCTCCAATTCATGTATTAGACGGGCATTAACCATGCGTTCAAGCGTCTTACATAGACAACTTGTGAGTGCAATAGGTCTATAGTGCAGAGGGTTAGACGAGTCTTTGCCGGGTTTAAGGATTGGAATCACAATAGCTTCATGCCATTGTGATGGGAACTTCTGTTCAATCCAAATGCGATTAAATAGAATTAACAGATTGGAAAGAGAAGTGGTAGACAAATGGCGAAGCATGTTATAAGTGATTCCATCAGGACCAGGGCTGGTATTATGAGCCTTCGATAAAGCAGCCAGTAGTTCGTGCAACCTAAATTCTGTATTGTAAGGAAGCGATTTCCGAGTGAACAAACACAAAGACTTACGTTCTGCACGTTTCTTAATCGCTATAAATGAAGGCTTATACGAATTAGTCGCTGAAACTTTTGCAAATGAATGTCCAAGAGTATTCGCGATATCTAAAGGAGAAGATAAAAATCCGTTTTCAGTATTCAGAACAGGAATGGAAAATTCTTGGTAAATTCCATTAGCTGCCTTTACCTTCTTCCAGAGTAGTTTCGGAGAAGTAAAGGAGTTGATAGAAGAGATGAACTTAATCCAGGACTCTCTCTGACTTTGCCTACGGAAACGACGAGCATTGGCTCTTGCACGTTTGAAAGCAAGTAAATTCTCTGTTGTGGGATATCTGCGGAAAATATTCCACTGCATTTTTTGTTCTCGGTGACTGTCGCGGCAAGCCTCATTCTACCACGGTCTCGGGAATTTCCTCAAACGTGGGGAGCTCTTGGGGATGGTATTGTTCGCAGCGTCAATTAAACAGTCAACTACATTTTGTACTGCCTCTGTAATATTAGTTGTTCTGACCATATTCTCAGAAATTACTGCCTGTTACATGAAAGCATTCCAATCAGCTCGCTGGAATAGGAAATGCGGGGGACAAGAAGTCGTGCCGCCTCTATCAGCATAGGAAACCATTAAGGGGAAGTGATCACTATCACAGAGATCAGTTCCAACTGCAAAACTGAGAAACTGAAAGAGATCGGGAGAGCAAATAGCCAGATTCAGACTGTGAAATGTACGTGTGGGCTCATGGAAATAGGTTTCCTCGTCATGATTAAGCAGACAGAGACAGTTATCATATATAAACTGTTCAATCAGTCGCCCACGAGAATTTGTATTTTCCGAGCCCTACAAAGTACTATGAGCATTAAAATCACCAAATAGTACGAAAGGTTTGTGTAGTTGGTCCAATAAATTATTAAGTTCATGTTGGTTAATGATAGCATGTGGAGGCAAGTAAAAGCTGCAAACTGTGATAAGGGTCTGTATGTGGACTTGAATAGCCACAGCTTGTAAAGAAGTTTGTAAATTTAAATGAGAGCTCGGGTAAAGATTGGAGATTAAGATGCAAACACCACCGGAAGGATTATTTCCAGTATTAGCACCTTTACGTGCACAGTTATAGCCACGAATTTTCATGGGGATGTCATGTTTCAGGAAAGTTTCCTGAAAAGCAAAACAAGCGGGATGAAATTGGTTAATAATTTGCTTAATACCAACAAATTTGGACCGAAGGCCACGACAGTTCCAAGAAATGAAAGTTCCCATTAAGTAACAGAAGTATTGAGAATGTTGGTACGAGTCTTATCAAGAGTTGGCGAAACATCGCAACTCATTTGTAACTCATCCTCCTCGTCAGACGGATGAAGGAAAATGGAATCGGGACTTTTAGGTTTGCCAAAAATGGACTTTAAGTCCTTATGAACATTACCTTGTGTCGCAAGTCCCAAAGCGACAGAATTTTGTGATGTCGATTTTTTCAACTTTGATCTGATGTCTTTTGGTGAGATTCCTCGTTTCGAAAGCATAAGTTTAAGTGATTTCTAAGAGTTTGAATTAATTTTAGGTCTAGACGATTTGCTAGTTACAGGAGTCGTGTTTGATTCATTTTCAATTTCGGAAGCGGATGACTTTTCAGTATTTTTCGGTTGGGGAGCATATTTTGCACAATTTGTGCAGGAACAATTTACACAGAAGGTTGTTTTAACTATGGAAGCATAGCTCAATCCAGGTTTTGGTGTCTGATTTAGAACTTTTTTCCGAGCTTCAGGATAGCTGATGTCTTCTTTAAATTTAATAGAGGTAATTTGTTTTTCAACTTTCCATCGTTCACAGGACCGAGAGAAAGATGCATGATTCTTACAGCAATTTACACATTTTTCTTCAGCTTTACATTGCTGGCTGTCGTGGCCTTTTTCAGCACACCGGGCGCATGTTAATGTCCCGCGACAGTTAGCCCTGGAGTGGCCAAAACGCTGGCATTGAAAACATCTTAAAGGATTAGGGATGTACTGGCGGACAGGCAATTTTATTTATCCTGCATAAAGAAATTCAGGTATTTTTGGTCTATGAAAGGTCATTACGTAATGTTTGGTGGGTAGGAATTGTCCATCCCACCGAATGGTGATCTGGCGTACATGAGTTACTCCTTGGGGTTTCAGTTCCTCGGAGATCTCCTCTAGAGGAAGGTTAAATAATTCCCCACACGTTATTACTCCTTTGGAGAAATTTAGGGATGCGTGAGAGCTGACATTAACGGGAAAGTTGGCTAAGGCTTTAAGTTTCATAACTTGCTGTGCTTGCTTTTTGGAAGTTACCTGTACCAGAAAGTCACCAGGACGCATCTTCCGGATAGAAGATACCTCACCAATGGTTGCTGTAATGGCTTTCTGTACGAGGAATGGTGAGATAGAATTAAATGAATCATTCTTTTCAGAAACACGTTTGACAACGAAATAACGGTTAAAATGTGGAATATTAAATTAGAGATTGAGTTCTTTGTGATGCCCACTGAAGGGAGATTTTCGGGAGGAGCCCATGCGATATCGAATAAGATTCAGGTCCGACAGCACCGTCCACCACGGAGCCCAACAAGGGAAGGCAGCCACCGGGTCTGGCCATTCCCAGCCTCGGCACTTACCTTAGTGCTGGCCGGTACCTATACGCTGGGAGTTACCCCCGGGGACAGTGACCACCTTTAACGCCAAGCCCAAGGAGTAACCCCTTCGCTTGATTCTTAGCAGACTAGCCACTCAGGTGACTAAGTACCAGCCGATTGATACACCGGGGACCACAGTGCACCACCCGTCTAATGGGTCGCCACGCACGGCAAACACGTGGGGGTATTTTATGTCCATGAGAAGCAAGAAGCAAACAGAGCGGTGACAGCTTCTCATGGAGAGCTCCCTCGCCTACCCTTGAGGGAAAGAAGAATTACAGCCAAAAGCAGAAGACGGAGGGGAGAGTAAACATAAAAGGAGTAAAGATCCATGGGTACCTTGGGATTGGGCCACACGTACTCACCTATAGTAGGTGAGCCCCTGAGGGGGAAGAGCACCGGAATTACTTGAACTGGAAAGAACCGCATCAAGAATCCTTTCAAGAACTGAAAGATAATTTGTCCAAAACTACAGAGCTTCAAACGCCATTACTAGAGCAGCCTTTCTTTATCCATACAGATTAGGGATTGCAATACCGGGATACCGAATACCGGTATTTTGAGCCATTTGTACAATTTTGTAATACCGGTATTCACAAGTTTAAATACCGTTTTTTCGGTATTGACTGGAAATTTTTAAAATTGTCTCCACTATATGTTCAGGGATCGCCAACATAGCCAAATAATATACGTTTTTTTTATGTCTTCCTAACGGGCGAATTAATTAGACTGTGAATAAAAAGTTGCATTGTACAGTCAAGAGAAGTGATAAAATACTGTTTGACAATTCGACTTAATATCCAGAACTGTATCAGCTCTACTTCCAATAAAACTGGCTGTTGAGGCATTATGTCGGAGAGATTCTAATTTATTAACAGCTAATGCAACAATAAATGTTATGTTGCAGTCACTGAAAGAACAGCACACATCACTATCTGAAAAATTATATATTACATTGAAAAATCGCACAGAAGAAAGGCATACCGAAATAGAAAATGTCTGACGATATTTACATAATTATAATGATTTTAAAAATGAAAATGAAAATGAAGAAAAGAAAATAACCAATTCAAATCTTATTAAGTTTATAGTAAATTTTCTTAAATTTTTTTACTCACAAACCTATCCATATTCAGAAGAATTCGGTTCAGTTATCAAAGATTATGATGACACTAATGTTGATAGTGAAAAGGAATTGTATCTTGAACAAAAATTAGAATTAGCAATAAATAAAAATATATCTACAAACCAAAATCAATATAGAAAATTTACTATATCCAAAACCATCTGACGAGAAATCGATTTATTTGAAGATGAGGGATTTAGAGGTAAATACTTGGAAAAAGTATATCGCGCATTGTTAACAGTACCACCAACTAGCGTAGATACCGAAAGAGCGTTTTTGATAGCTGGTAATTTTTACACAAAATTACATTCCAGGCTTAATGACAGTACAATTGATGCATTATGTTTTTTAAGATCACATTTCAAAAATTTGTACTAGTACCACAGACTAAATAGTAATATTTACACTTTTTTGTGATTTGATGTTCTATATTTATAACAGTGATGCCGTTTCTGAAAAGTTAACATGTACCTTTGGAGTTCCAAAATGTTCGAAATCTTGGACCTTTTTTTATTTTTCAGTAGCCTTTGTTGAATTGTGAAATTATCTAAATATATTTTATTTGTTGACCATATGGAATTGTTTAGGCTGATACGATCTAATATACGTGTTGTTTTTAAAGAAATTGATCTTGATAGTTTGTTTCTGCTGTAGATGGACAACATTTGAATATCGAGAAATATAGCATCCTGTGTTATCTCTCAAAACTTAGAAAATATTTAAAATCATGCAAGCGAATTCGAAGTAGAAATTGAACGATTTAAATCTTGGCAAACAATTATTCATTGCATTTGAAGATATTTTTTTTATAATTACAAAGTAAATATTTTATTATAAACATAAAAATAAATAAGATTCATCATGAAGGCAGAATTCATGATATTTTATAAATATTTGATGCCAGGTTTGAAAGGCCGTTCAACAGGCCGTCTATGAAATTTCTAACATTTGTGGCAGGAATAAAATTAAATCTTTGGGAGACAAATTTACTCTGGTTTTCTATGTTGTCATTTAAATATAAAACAAGTACTTTGTTAAATACAAATTAAAACATTTTAAATTCAATATTATTTCGATTTGAAAATAGAATTCAACGAATATTACAAATATTTACTTGCCAGGTTGGAAAGCACACCAAACTGCAATTATGAAACAATTTTTACTTTGAAGGTAAAAATAAAATCAAATGATATCATTATTATGAAAAGAAATTTATCTCTTGTAGGGTTTAGAATTATAACATTGATTTTCAAATAGTTTTGAAAATAATAGCATAGAACAGGAATTTTCACCAAGTATGGAAGTTGGTAGTAATGGAAGATGCACGTAATACCAGAAAAAAATTGATACCATTGATATAGATTTTTTTTTACACATAAACTTATTTCGATACCATTTTTTTACCATAATGAATCTTTAGCTTTTATTGTGATTAGTTTTTGAGTTTCGCTTAAAGCTTGAATCACTTGCCGTTCTCTTTTAATTCGTTAGATTTTCAAAATTTCTAAAATGTTTTAAAAATTAATTTAGTTAGATAACGTTTTCAAATTTTAGAGCAATTTAATAAAAATGTTAAAAAAAGTTAAATTTTCTTCAAACTTCTGAAATATTCATATTCTGAATATGTTTTTATAGGAATTCACATCTTCTCAACATTTTCATTAGAGATCGTTAAACGGATGCTAAATTAAAATCCAAATGAAATATTCATATGCTCTACAATCCAAATAATGTGGTAAATGCTGAGAGAGAGATTAGCTATGCAAAACATTCAATACTTCAAAGGATATTGATTTATATAGATATTGTTTTGTAAAGAAACAATTTTAATGAGAAAAGATTGAAGAATTATTTATTGAAATAATGCATCATATTTTTTCCGCATGTTGTACAGATGGTGGTTATAGCTTTGAAGAAGTCACATAATTCATTATATGTTAATTACGAGAGGTAGTAAGGTAGATTGTTTTTTTTCAAGATAAGGATTGATATAAAAATCCCACAAGTGATCCATTAAGCTTCAAGCTTTTAGCCTAGGTCAATTTCCGGGAATGACTTGAAAATGGTCAAAGGAAAAAGCGAGGTGACTTGAACATTTTTTCCGATTGGTTCGTTTCAAATTTCCCGAAAAAAGTTTATGAAGATTTTATTCTCTTTTCTTATTTCTGTGCGAAAAAGTTATTATGGAGGGAAGGGAAGCACCTCATTGCTAGTCTTACGGTGCCCTCGTTCTATTCATTATTGGATATTGAAAAAGCTGATAAGCATTCATTTATCAAGTCAATGAAATGATCTATTATCATTCTTCAGATCATTTTCTTTTGTTTTACCACATGGGCGAAGAAAATTATTTACATTGAAGCAAGACGAAAATAGGTAATTCCATGAAAAATAGAAAAGACCTGGAAAGTGACACATCAACTCAAATGTCATACTCTATTTAAAATTTAGCTGTGGCTCCTCAGTTGTCTTAATGCAGAAAAACAACGCAATATTGAGCAAACATATCAAAGAAGGACGATTGTTCGATTTTTTAATTTTGAAAAAAAAAAATGAATAAAGGCAAGAAATTGTTAGGAATATTTTTTTTGAAAATGATTGACTAAAAAATTGAATTGCGATTAGTTT
Source organism: Argiope bruennichi (assembly GCF_947563725.1). Lineage (NCBI taxonomy): Eukaryota > Metazoa > Arthropoda > Arachnida > Araneae > Araneidae > Argiope > Argiope bruennichi. The sequence goes on from NC_079163.1 coordinate 131,090,611, forward strand.
TGTTTGGAGAATAAGAAAATAATTCATTTGCTCTTTTTCGGTTTGCAGTCGTTCATTTTTAGAAGTTCAATTAATATGTTGTTAAATTTTAACTGTAAACAGTACAAAATAATAATACCTTTGCCATCATCCTTCCTTGTTCGATAACAGTTTATGAAAAACTGTAATGAGTAGACTTTATTTGTTCCTGTTTTTACAAAGGTTTGATTCTATAAAAAGCAGTTCACAATGACATCCGAGCAATCATTTTGGAAAACATATCTCCTCTACCTGCTTGTGTTTTATAAAATATAAAATCGGCCTTTATATCCGAAAGTAGCCAAGATTAAAAAATTTCATTTGCCAAAAAATGATGTATTTTGAAATTTTAAAATGAAGATGGCTTAATGAATAAAGCGAAAAAATCAATGAAAATTTGTTTATTTGACAATTTTATTTCTCACGGATTTGAAAATGAATTATTCTTGCTGCGGTATCTTTCGAGGTCTCAATTAGGTAATTTCTGATGTCTCTTGAATCTCCAAGCATTCTATCTTCATCTCGTTGCTGTTGGGACCAGACGCGTGGAATGTGGAAATGATGCAGAATGGCGTTGTCCTTTACTCTTGTCAAGAAATAAAATAAATGACACTTGAAATGGGAACTGGTGACAGAGTCTTTGGATAGAGAAAGATCCCCGAGATTTACGAGTGATGTATGTATCAGTCAAATTCCTAACATCGATTCAATGGAGAGGTTATAACTAATGATTTTTTCTTTCACTTATACTCCTCCTAAGAGGGGTCGCATTATTTAAATCCATCCTGTAATGTAGCATGTAAAAATGACAGGCAGTTATCGAAAAAAAAAACCCTTTAGGATAATCAGCAAAAAATCACAATTATAACATTACTATTTTGGAATCTGCAATGATTAAAAAAGTCAAATGTAGATTATGTCGTCCTTCATTTTCTATTTCAGATCTGGTCTACAAACTTCCTTTAACTTTTTATATTATTTTATAATGAGAAAAGATTCCAGCTCATTTACCTTAATAACACTAACCGCATACGCTTATTCCCAATTAGAGAAATAATCTTAGTTAACAACGTCTTTAATAGTTTTAAAGACGTAATGTCAATTACAAAATCTTTAATGTTATTTTTATTGTATGGTATTGGGGAATTTTGAAAAATTAAATTCATTAAATAGTGTCGTCATCATTGTTTCTGCTAAAGTACCTCGTTGGATGTTACAGTTCAAGAAATGGCTTGTTTGCAATGATGTAAAAAAATCTATTGTGACATGGAGTGGCTGGATTCCCAGTATTGTTTAAAAACTTCTGTTTATTAATTCCCCGCATGCTCTTTAGCCATTAAGAGTAAAACACGCTTGTTTGCAATTATGTAAAAAAAAACCCCTCTGTTTTTCACTTACATGGAAAAATTTAATCTAAGAAAAAGTCTTGTAAAATGTCCTATTGAACTACATTTTCAGAAAATAAAGCTCCCAAAGATTAATATAAAAATGAAGATGACTGTCATTTTTTTATGTAGAAAAATCGTTATTTGTATCAAACTGAGAAAATGACAACGACTGAATAAAATCTCTTGAAGAAGTTTAGATACGAAAAGTAATTAAAAATTCATTTAAATTGTCTAGAAAAAAATATTCCCATATTCTCAATTAGTTTGATTTCAGAGAAAAAAAATGAAAGTATATAACGTGAGATTATTTATCTCATAAAAAATTTCCTTGTCCATACCATTTATTTCGACAAACAACATCTCGAAAAATGTATTCTTACTCCCACAGTTTGAATGACCATTTCCTATTTGGTTTAGATAAAAGCATCGATTTAAAGATTCCTTCTTTAATGAAGTTATTTCCGAGTCTATATGTTATAATGCTTTGATGATATCCATGGTAACTGCATATTTGAGAAGTTCGTACAGAATGTGAAATATTTAGCAAAATATATTTATGAAAAAGAGAACAAATAACATGATAAGATTAAATAAAGATTATAAGATAAATAAGATAAGAGAAATATATATATATATATATATATATATATATAGAGAGAGAGAGAGAGAGAGAGAAAGAGAGCAAATTATATACAATTTTTATTTATCTTATAATCTTTGTTAATCTTTGTTTAATCTTAGCATGTTATTTGCTCTCTCTCTCTCTCTACATATATATATATATATATATATATATATATATATATATATATATATATATATATATATATATATTCGTTCTTCATAAGCTGCTCATTGATTCATTTTATTTATTTTTAGTGAAAGAATCATCGAAAATTCTTCCATATCTATCAGTGGCTTAAGCTTCTTTTAATTTTAAGAAATAATTGTCTGCAATAATAAGCAATTACAGCAATAAACAATAGTTATAGTAAATTATAATATACTAAAGGTATAATTGTAGACATGAAAAGATATTTTGAGCAATAAAGTTCAATGTTAAAAGTTTTTCATATTTTGAATAAACCATAAACTTTATTCTATATGAGCGGCAATAATTAATATACTTTCAAGTATGAGCTTATTAGCTAATATAATCGATTTCTCTTCACTTCAGAAATATAAATTTAGAAGCGACGCAATATGAGTCCTATATTTGCTTGTAGATTCGTATTTCTCTTTCCGTTTCATGGTGGAAAAACAAAATCGTATTTTATATAATTCAGTAAAATACAAATCATAAATTAACCGGTATTAATGGGATTAGTGCAGAAACTTCATTACATAGTTGTCAGATAGAATTCACTCCTCATTTCTCATCTAAATCATTTAATCTTAAAGCTCTTGTTGTAAATAAAGTGATTTCACCTCTCCCAAATTTCGATATTCAAATTCAAGATTGATCGCATTTAGATAATCTTATACTCGCAAATCCAAATTTTTATATTTCGTAATAAATTGACATTTTGCTCGGTGCAGATATTTATGCACTCCTCCTGGATGGAATTTACTTTTTTGGACCTTCAGGAACACCAACGGCAATTTCAACTGAACTGGGATACATTTTAACTGGAAAATCTATTCACATATGCCTGACTCGATGGTTCATTCAACTTTGTATGACCAGTTAAATAAATTCTGGTCAATTGAAAAGATCCCTCCGAATGTCCCAGTTGAAAAAAGATATGATCCTTGCAATCAATTCTATCAACAATCGGTTTGTCGAAATGATGAAGGCAGATTTATAGTCAGCCTTCCATTCAAAGAGGACAAAACTCTTGGGGAGAGCAAATAAAGAGCTATGCATCTCTTCCATACCTTAGAAAAGAGACTGAATCGAAAACCACCATTAAAAGAAAAATTTAATCAATTCATGAATGAATACTTGTCGCTTGGCCATGTGAAGGCAATTTCGATTAACAGGGAGAAAAAATCGCCTAATTGTTACATCCCATATCATATGATTCAAAATGACAACTCCAGTGCCGGATCGTCTTACTACTAAGTGCCGGATCGTCTTTAATGCGTCGGCTAAAACTAGTAATGGTAAATCATTAAATGATATCCTGCTGATAGGACCTAAACTACAAACTGATATTATCTCTCATTTGTCAAATTTAGATCCTACCGTGTAGCTTTCTCAGCCGACATCGAAAAGATATATCGTCAAATTCCAATTGCCGATGATAACCTTAAATATCAAAGAATCGTTTGCCGATCAACTCCATCAGATCCCTTAATCTCTTACGAACTTCAAAATGTAACTTACGGAACATCCCGTGCACCTTTTCTGGCGTTGCGAACATTGCAATAGTTGTACGTAGAGGAGGAACACATTTTTCAAATCGCCACAAGATATGCTAAAAATCATTTTTATGTAGACGATTTGTTGGCAGGAGTCGACACTGAAGACGAAGTTAAAGCCATAATTGCCGAAATTCAAAACTTAATGAAAACAGGGGATTTAGTCTTTGAAAATGGTCAAGTAGCCATAAAATTATTTTGAAAGATTTGGATAAATTCTTGTTAGCTACATAATCTATACATTCGTAGTGCAATGAAGAAGTAAAACAGCGGGTATTAGGTATTTTTTGGAATCTTTTAATAGATTCGATTCAAGTTAGAATTGCTGATGGAGAAATTGTAAATACAAAGAGGCAACTTCTATCAGTTATTGCTAAAAACATTCGACCCACTGGGATTGTTTTCATCTTCTGTAATCAATCATATTAAAAATTATGTTGCAAGAACTATGGAAATCGAAAGCCGCTTGGGATGATCCTGTTCCTCTTACCAGTCTAGAAACCCGGACTAAATTTATACAACAAAGCTATTATCTAAATTTGATTTCAGTTCCTCGATTCATGAGAGTCGACAATAATTCTGACATCTAATTACACGGTTTCCGCGATGCATCTACAAAATCATTCACTGCCGTTGTCTATTTGAAATTTAGACAGAATCAAGTATCTCTCGTAAGTGCTAAAACTCATGTTGCTCCTATAAAACAGCTTACCATCCCGGTTGGAACTTTGCGGAACACTTCTACTTGCTGAGCTAATAACTGCCATCGAAAAAGCACTGTCATTTCCCATAAAAGAGCGATATTTATGGACAGATTCAACAATCGTATTAAATTGGATAAATAAAACCCCAAGTAAAGGGGATATTTTCATTCAAAATCGTGTTAAAAATATCTTAAATTTAACTTCAGTGTCCGATTGGTATCACATTCTTGGTAAACTCAATCCAGCCGATTGTGCTACTCGAGGACTTTTTTCAGAGCAGCTCAAAGATGCATCTTATTGGTGGAATGGTCCTGATTGGATCAAACAAGATTTTCATCCTCTTGTACCGTCGTTAGAAGTGCTAACTACCAACTTAGACGAGCCAGACTCCATGCCGGAACCTACTTCCGTAAATGCGGACAGAAATCCATTAAATAACTTGCTACTCAAATTTTAATCTCACACCAAACTTATAAGAGTATTCGCATGAGTTAAACGTTTTATTCAAAATTTTAAAACTACCTGTTCAACCTCTAAATCAGTAGGGCTCCTTCAAGCAGCAGAAGTAGAGTCTTCACTTAAGAATCTAGTTAAACTCATTCAGCAAACTGAATTCTACCAGGAAATTAAATGTTTCAGGTTGAACAAATCCATACCCAAATCTAGTAAATTACTCCCTTTAAATATATTTTTGGATAAAGATGGGATTCTCAGAGTGGGAGGTCGGCTTTCTAAACATTCGACTCTTCTCTATGATCAAAAATTTCAAATGGTCATCCCCAAAAGGCATAATCTAACTCCCCTTATAATTTGACATTTTCACCAACTCCATCTGCATGCTGGACAGAATTGGTTTTATCTCTCATTCGACAAAAATTCAGGATTCCTGATGGTCGTTCTACGGTTCGTTGGGAAATCAAACGTTGTATCGTTTACTGTCGATTAAATTCTAAACCTTCGAATCCTAAGATGGGAGATTTGCCAAGTAGTGGAATAACAAAATCTCGTCCTTTTGAAAGAGTTGGGGTAGATTTCGCAGGACCTTAGTCACAAAATGTCAGTATCTCAGAAAAGCTACCCAATTCAAGTCTTACCTTTGTTTATTCATATTCACAGCGACTAGAGCAGCTCATCTTGAACTCGTGTCCAGTATGTCTACGGAAGCATTTTTAGCAGCATTTCGTCCATTTATAGCACGACGAGGTCATCTCACTGATATTCTGTCAGATAATGGATCGAAATTCATAGGTTCAGATAATTATTTAACTCAATTATTCAAGTTAGTCCAAGACCCGTCTGTACAAAATTTCCTGATTATGAGAAACTTTAGTTGGAAATTCATACAACCATATGCTCCCAATTTCGGTGGTATTTGGGAGTCATCCATCAATCTCGCCAAAATACATCTCTTTAAGACTTGTCAAGGACGTTTGCTTAATTTTGAAGAACTGTCTACCCTCAGATAGAGGCCTGTATTAATTCAAGACCTCTAGTACCACTTTCCAATGATCCATCTGATCTCAGGGCTCTCACCCCTGTGCATTTCCTAATCGGGGAACCTCTTCTTGAACTTTCTGAAGGAACTGGTCTCATTAATCAAAATCTTAGTCTTTTTTGCAGATGGAAAAGTCTCTTACATTTAAAACTTCAATTTTGGAGTAGATGGAATAGACACGTCCTTCACCATTTGCAAGCCAGACGGAAGTGGCATCAACATCGTCCTCCCTTGAGAGTCGGAGATCTCGTCCGTATTCAAGCTGACAACATGCCTCCATTATCCTAGCCACTGGCGCGTATCCTGGAGATCATCCCCGGAGCTGATGGTATCCCTACAGTTGTCCTGCTTCGTACTCCATCAGGACCTGCCAAAAGAGCCATTAGCAGACTCATTGCACTACCGGTGCCGACGTGCCGCGCCCCGGAGGATGGTGATTCACCTGAACGCCAACAGATGGCGCAATGAAAAATCCAGAGCGTTGAACTCTTGTTTTTGTTTAGAGACTGGTATTCTTAGGGAGTGCTTGGATGTAATGGGTGCTTTCTGTACACTCGCTCGAAAATGTGTAGTCTGAAAGCGGTATGCAAAAAATGGCATAGAGGGATTTTTTTGATTGTCCTATAACTTCCGTAATATAGATGGTAGAAAAATAAATCATATTAGCCGACCTTATTAAGACGAACAACTTTTGTATTTAAAGTTTTTCGGAAGTTGCAGTTATTTAGAAGTTAGGTTCTGAAAAGTGATTTTCAATACCTAATTTTGACTGTTTCTTACATCAATAGTTTATGCTGCCAGTTTCGAAAAAAAACAACAACAACATCTATCTTTATCTCATTTAAAAATGTTTAATGCATGTTTACTAAAGATTAAAAGCGTGAAAAGCAAAAAGAATTAAACAAAAATCTAGAGGGAAGTTGATTTAGTAGCAACATGAACAGCTTAAAAGTTTCTCGAATCTACTCATTTTTCTATCTTTTTGAATATAATCTTTTCCTTGAAGAGAGTTTATTTGTTTTTTTTCTCCGATCAAACAAGAGAATCCTATATCAGCTTTCTCAACAAGGCGCAAAAAAATTATAACCAAATTTATCAAAATCCATCGAACTAACTAATATAATAAGAAAGTAAGAAAAAAGATTAATACATTTGGCGTTTAAAGAAACTACGACTTGGTCGGCATGTACCCAGTTCTTCTCTGGGGCCATTTCTCCTTTTAAAATAAAACAAATTATTTTCTAAAATAGTATTTTTTCATGATAATATTCATAAAAGCTAAATATTACTGACGTACTCAAATATCTTATGAGAATTTCCAAACAAGAATTCTGGCCAAATCTATGAAAACGAACTAATATAATAAAGAAATAAAAAAATAAGACGATTAAGGAGTTTTGCGACTTAGCTTTAAAAAAATTACAATTCGGCACAGTACGCCAGCCACCAAATGTACAATGATCACTTCTCCTCTTAAAAGGAAACAAATTATTTTCTAAAGTTTTATTTTCTTGGTGAGAACATATACAAAAGCAACAAATCTCTCTTACGCCTACTGATTACGGAATCTTATTAAATATTAGGAATTCATTTGAAATTTTTCGCGTATTTGTTGGGTAGTAAACTTCTTCTCTAAATATGATTAAAAATGTCGGAAAGATTTAATTCATACTTTGCCATCCAAAGAAAGTACTTGGTTAAATTCTAATTTAGTGCGTCCCAATGTGTGTCGCCAATATGATAACCCAAATAAGCAAGCTGAATATTTCTCCTAGTAACTCTAATTTATTTGCAATTTTTTTCGCTTGCTGAGTTGTATATCTACTATAACAATTTTGTACGAAATGAAAATTAAAAATAATCGGCAAATAAACATCCAATAAAGAATTTAATTATATCCTTTTTATAATTTTAATTATTACTGCTAATAAAATATTCTACTTTTATTTTTGAAATGAACTAAGAGTAGAAAATATTTATATCTTTGTAATTCTTTATGAAATAATTTATTCTAATTAAATCATCTGTTTACGAATTTCCTTATAAATAATTTATAGGATATTAACCATTAAATTTTACAAACTGAAAGACCAAATTATTTCTCTTTACATGCGTAATGAACTACATATTTTGACAAAAGAAAAAGGTTATTTGTGTTTACTTGAATTTATTAAGGTTTGTTCCTCAAGATTTCTTAGAAAAGTTTCACATTTCAAAAAATTAATCTGACATAATTGTTGTTATTGTAATATTGTATATTATCATACGTAGTAAAAAATAAATACAGAAATTAAAGTATTATTAGTTAACCCATTTTTTTGGATCTTATAAGTTACAAATCTTGCCTTTATTCCCTACACCTGCAAAGCGAAGAATTTCCAGAAATTTTGATGATTCACGGAATATGGATTTATATATATTCGTTTACCACTATCTTTCTAAGTATAAAATTAAGCTTTTTTCTTTAATATTTAAATGAAAGGTAGAAGCAGATCATATAAAATTTTAAAGCAATACATTTCAATGAAATTAAATTCGAAATGAAAAAAATTCTTGGAAAATAAAGTTTTGTAAGAATATATTGGATACGCAATATTTCGAATGAAAACCTTTTTTCGGTTAATCATTTTTTAAATATTTAATATATTTAAGCATTTAAGAGATTGTAAGTGAATTTTTTATATAATAATTTCGGTAAGTAATTTTATTTGATCTCAACTGTACAAGCAATCACAATTTATCAAATCATTCTGTCTAAGTACGTTTAAACCTATATCTTTTTATCCTTTTGAAAAGACTTTTAAGCGCTTTTAAGAATGAATGCAAAATATTGCACGTATATTCAACTAAAATTTCACATTCTAGCATAAAGTTTCGATCATTAAACTGGATACTTCTTAAAGACACCCTATGAAATAATTGCTCTCATAATTATATAAATATAACAATTATTCCTTTAATCATAGCTTCTTTCAAATTTTTGATCACACCAGAAATAACAAATATATGATGAATCATTGTTTCAAAACGTGAAGTATGTATGGATAGAACAATTAAGGAAATTTAAGATATGTAGAATAAATATTTAGAATGATATTCTTCGATATGAATTCCACGTCTGTATCCTGAATACTTGCAATCATATAATGATTTCGCTTTTTTCTAAAAGCATTTGTTTAGCACGCTATGTTGCTGGTAAAGCACGGAAGAAAACTAATTTGCATTTGTCAGTGAATACAAAGATTCTGATATATTTACAATTCCGGAACACTTTTGACATCCTAACAAATTTAATCAAACGAAATATCTTCCCCTAAATAAAAAAAGTAAAGTTTGGGATGATTTTTAATATATCAATAACTAAACTTAAAGATGAATGAATTCCAAATGTCCCTTCGGCTAAACACCTGATGTCGTATTTATGCAATTAATAGAAGACGTTGAAAAAATTAACATATTTTGAGATACAAAATAGAAATGCTTGACGGATTCAAACGTTGCTTTAGTTTTCTAAGCACTTTTTTTTTTAATTTTTTTCTATACTAGTCTGAATAAATCTAAACTCCGTAATGCATGTCCTAAATTTGCATGTACATATTTTTTACGTAAGGCACTGAAACTATATTCGTGATACATATCAATATAAAATTGAATCTTGCTTTTTCAGTTATTGTTTTAATTATTTTATAAGGACTTCAAACAATATCTGAATCCAAAGTAACGTCATAAATTATTTTTTAATATTTGCACTGCTAAAATCAGCACCAGTGCTTCTAATGGTAAGATAGAATTACAATACTAAAATCCAATCGTTATCCTTAAGATATTTTTCACACATATGATAACGTATATTGTACATTTATTCTTACATGTGATTACTACATTAAATTGTATCAATACATTTATAAAAGTCTTTTTTTAATGGAATCTCCTCTCTGCCGTTTTACGGAATACAGACGTAGGGAATAGAATTGAAACCTACCTCCAGAAAGATTATATCTCCTAAACGGCAATCCATTGGGGATTTTAACATTTCAACCTCTTTTCAAAGATGTTCTGAGTTTTCGATGTTGTTCGAGGTTTTGATACTAAACATGATTTCGAAATTATTTTTTCCGTTATGAAGCCTTTATTTATAATTATGATCTGAATTAAACATTTTTAGTTCCAGCCCTATATTATAAGTCATTCCTTTAGTAGATTTTCATAACCCATGATTTATTTTGACAGATAATTTTATAGCAATTTTCATTCATCTACAAAATTTTCTTTAAAGATCTTTTCGTAAAACACAAAAATAGTCATTAGTTATGAAACTAATTTAAGTATTCATATGTTCTGGAATCCGGATGTTGAAATGACGGCGTAACTGCTAAGAGAGAGAGAGAGTGAGATCAGATCATTTCCCTCGCATTTTGTTTTGTCCAAAAATTTATCTATACTTATAATAAAGCTCAATGTGTGTGGGAGTGTTGAGTCTACAGGCCAGACTGTTTGACTTACACCTATCAAATTTGGTACATGTATACCTTGGAGGTCGGGAATGTGCACCTGGTATCCCTTTTTCGAATTTTTAATTATAATTTTAATTATTAAATAAAACTAACTTTCCCGTCAAATTTTTTTTATTTCCCCACCACCAAATGCTTAAGGCTTCAGTCCCCCCCCCACTAATGAGGTTAGGCTTAACATGTTTTCTACCAATTATTTCAAACGATTCTGTTTATTTTCTTGATGATTGATGCAATTAAAATTAAACATTGTTAAAGAATCGATCTTTCAGATTCATTCGGTAGTACTTTTGAACTAAAATAAAAAAGTAAAGGAAATTAAAAATGTCTAATCTGCATAGCGTTACTCCAACTGGAGCACGCATTTGCGCTATCATAACTAGTGTTGAAAATTCACGCATTTGCGTTATCATAACTGGCGTTGAAAATTCACGCATGCGCATTGTGTTCTGACCTTTGACAGCTATTTTCAACAGATTCGGACTTGATTTAAATTATTTTTCGGTGAGTTGTGTGATTTTGTAATTAAATTGCATTTATTTTAGTTATATATTTTTTGTATATGCTTATAGTTTTAAGTACACCGTTTTTTAAGTAGTTTTTTAACCTGTTTTCGACCGATCATTTTAAACGATTCTGTTTATTTTCTTAGTGTTTAATGCATTTAAAATTAAACATTGTTAATGAATCGATCTGCTCATGATGAAAAATTCTTGAGATATTTCGTAAATTAAGAAAGATATTCTTTAGTGCCCATAAAGTTTAAATGCTCAGTGACTCTGTTTTCAATAATCATATTATAAAAAAAATGCTTTGTTTCAGTAAAAAATATTATTATATTAAAAGTATTATTATATTAATTGCAGTTTAATCATTTCTACTTTAATTTAAAGCATAAATTCTACGGGAGCTAACAGAAAATTAGACAGATACATATTACGTTATGGCTGAAGGCCTTTATAATATTATGAGTGAATTAAATGACTATCAAAATTTTAAAAATATTTTGATAAAGAAGCTCTTAAAATAGGAGTTACATAAACATTTAATTATTAAAATTTTAACGAGCATTAAAATTGCGAATCGGCAGGTCGCCAGAGGCGGCTAGTTTATAATAAAGGAAGAAGTGAGTAGGTAACCCTTCGAGCGGTCAAAAGAAAATGGAAAATGATGCGAAAGGTCGCAGTGTTTCCAATATAAGTACACAATATTGACACATTACGGCACCGCTAATTCAATAGACCATTGTTTGGATCTATAATCTCTGATCACTTTTCTTTTTGTATTTCCGTATGTATGGAAAAATTATTGCTCATGAGGGAAGACGCGAATAGGTAACCCCGTGAATAATCAGAAGGAAACAGTAGACATCAGCACAAGTATCATGCTCTGACCATTATTTAAAATTTATTTGTTCTCCCTCCGTTGTTTCAAAGCAGAACCAAATTCAATATTAAGCAGAAATACCGAACACAGATAATTTTTTTTAATTTCGTAAGAAACGAATATAGGCAAGAACTTATTAGGTATTTTACTTTTCTAACAGATTGCTTAAAGAACTGGAATAGGACTAGGTTTTTTAAAAACTTTTTTAGTTCATTTTTTAGGAAGTTCAATAAATATTTTTTAAACCTTTTCATAAACAATAGACAACAACAATGCCTTTTTTTGTTATATTATCATCTCTACTTGAAAGAGTATGATATCATAATGTGTAATGACATCCGAAAGTAAACTTTATAAATAAATATATTTTATTCCCGTTTTCAAGATCATTCATTATTGGATGTAAAGCAGCTTGAAATCTCATTTAAACAACAATTTGAACCTTTCAATCAACTTCATCTAATATTGTTTTATAAGAAATAAATTGGAAATTCTATCAGAAAACAGATTAGATAAAAAATTAAACTCGTTTGACCCCAAAAAAATGCATTTTAAAAAACAATATAACACAATAAATGAGCCCCAAAAGTCAATTTTTAAATTTTTTTTAATCTTTATAACAGTTTTGATTTTTGTTGCGACTTCTTTTGAGGTCTGAACTGGGTCCTTTCTGATGTAATGAGTGGAACAGTCTCCTGAAACGTCTTTAAAATCTGTAGTCTCCAAGTGCTCGATTTTCATCTGCTTGCAGCTGGGACAAGACTATAAAGACGGGCCTGTTGCGCATGAATTGACCCAAGTAGGGGCGTCTGGAATGAGCAAAACCGGCAGGATGAGATGGAATGGCGCTGGATTCTGATGGACCCGTCATTCCTTTAGCCGCATCCTGAAATGCAGAACTAAATAAATTACTCATGTGAAAGAATTTAATTACTTAATTCTAAAGTAGAGGTAGCCTGACGGTGAAGTTCCAGGTTAGAAAGACGGTTTCATGGACGGTTCACCATACGCAGGGATTTGGTACGCCCCATATCATTTAGTCAAATGTTCTCTCATTAAATGTTGCAGATTTGATAGGAAGTAACAAGTTCAGGTCTCGTATTCGTCATCTAACAATAGTTGAAAATTACGAATTCAGTACCAAAATAGGCTTGACATAACTTCCGAATGAGACATTACTATAACTAAATGTTACCTGCTTCCTTGCGATCTAAGACAAATTGTTGGATTAAAGTGTTTAGTAAATGTAAGTAATGTATATAAAACGTAAAAGGTACAGGTAGATTAAGAAATCCTAATTTGGGGTTATAATGTATTGTAGTTGTTTAAAGCAAAAATATATCATACTAGACGTATGCTTGTGTTTATGAAAAATATTTTGTGCAGTAATAACTCAATAATTTAATATTTTAAATATTTAATGTAAACCAAAGCATGTATTCTCTATCAGTCAGCATCATTAATGAACCTTCACATATGTGTCTATTATCCTGTATAATTGATGTCACTTACTTTGAAAATATAAATAACGAAAAGACCCAATAAGTGTTCCAGTTTTGATTTTAGATGCATTTTTCACCTTCTCTTCACAGGTGCAATAGTAAAGAATCATATTTAGAGATCAAATCCACTGCCTTAAATTTTATGAAAGCTATCAAACGTTATAGCTATCATATCCATGATGTTATCAATGCCAACATGTGCAGTTTCGGCCAATCAATGGCATGCGTGGTCATAAGTAAGAGAAGAACGGAGCCAAATCATACTTTATTATTAAGTTTTGCAACGTGTTAGTAAATAATGTTTTGTACTGACAAAAAAGAGTTTATTGTATACAAATACTTTATCCTCTAACACATTAATATATGATTGTTCTGAGGGTTTAGTTCATAAAATTAAATTAAAAAAATAATGAAAAGCATTTTCTTACATGGAATTCTGCTATATCTTCAGCTGAAATTGCTGGTTCACTTCCTGGTGGAACCATTTCCTCAAGATCAATGTTTTCAACATGTTGGGAATTGGCACAATATGATAACAATGTAGTGAATGTGCATTGCTTCCTGCAACATTCGTCGACTACACCGCCTCGGAAATTTGATGTCATTTCAATTTCAGCAGTTTCTTGATTGCCTGAGTTAAGAGTCCTGCCGGAGAGCGGAAAACGTAACTCAACGACTGATGTTTTGCTGGAACTGCGGTCGGATACTGAAAGATAACAGAACATTTCCAATAAAGGATTTTATTAATCTTTTCGCCGCTTAAGGCATTTGCACACTTTTGAGATTTTCTATATGAGGAATGATATAGTTTTACAAAGAAAATACTTTTTTACATATATACCGAGACTAGCATGGGCGAGTAAACTCGATTGATTTTGCATGAAAGGATCATTTCAGACTTGAATGAATATAAAGTCTTACGGAACTATTAAGATGAGAGTGTTTTTATAAGTTTCTGAGCTTTTCAATGTTAAAATCAAAATTGAGAATGAGCTATTTGATAAACTCATCTGAATTCTCAATATTCGAAAGAATTTATTCATTTTAGTTTTGATTTCTATCGTATTTCATTTAAAATTCGTTTAAATTAAATTTATTTGGATTCATTTCATTGAAAATTAAAAACAAGCTTGTTCCAAGTTTTACTGAATTTGAAACAAACCTTTATGATTGCTTATTCAATGTACTTGTACGTTTCTTAGAAAGTTTATTAAATGAATGCCTGATAAACGAAAATTATCTGGAAAATAACGAAATGAATCTTATCCTATAATCTAAAGCGTTTCGCACTTTTGGGTTATTAAAATGAGTTCTCTGATAATAAGTTTATAGTCTCTATTTTTAAGTTTATGACAAATATTTTGAACAGCTGAACATTTCCTTAATGCAAATTTTGTTCTAAGTATTCCAGATCCGAAAATTTTAGGACAATTTTTAATGTGCTTATGCAATTATGAATAAATATAACGTTATTAATGAGTTTCATTTCAATATTAAAAAGAGATTTAAATGAAACTATTTCGTGTAAGAAGACGGATATGAAAATATTTTTAAAAATTTTGAGATGTCTCAAATTTATATTTTCCTGTTTTTTGGTAGCTAGAATGCAATTCATTAGAAATTTCGCCATTCTATTTTAATTGCAAACTATTTCAGTGACAAGTAATAAATAATCCAACAATGTATTTTTCTAAAAGTAAGAGATTTTCGAACAAGAGATGCCTATTTTTGGAGCGACAATAATGACTCAAGAAATGTCACCTACCTCCTCGCGTTGCTCTGGGTGAATGGAATCCGCCGTGTTTTCCGCAGACGAAGTTGAGAAGATCTGCCAGGCGTCTTCCACACATTCGAACCCCTTCCGCATTGTCAAAGTGGAGGACAGATAATGCTAGAAAACCCAAAACAAAGAAGATAGAACATCGAACATCCATTTTCCAATATGGGTTTGCTGGGGCTTTTCACAGGAAGATGGTATTTCAGAGTGATTTTGTAAGACTATTGGCCACTTATATAGTCCTGGACAGGACAACGCGCCTGCTTATTTGAAAGGATAAAGAAAGCAAAAGAACATTAGTTGGAAAGTTTAATCATTCAGATCAGTGGAGCTTCAATGATGGAGCAGGCAGGGGAAGAAATCTAAATGACTAGTGAAAGAAGAAAAAAGGTTTCTTCGTCGGAAGCTATTAAAGTTATTTTTGTTACCAATTGGTTTTCCTTGCTGCAGGCCTGAACAAAATCAAACATTTTTATTAATGAGGGATTTTTTAGAGAGGAAAAAACAATAAAAAATAAATGGACTAAAATGTGATTTACAAAATTTTTAGTTAACATCACGAGAAATAAATTCTCTATAAAAAAGTATAAACTGAAGTTTAAACTTTTAATTAATTAATTCAAAAAAAAATTATATTTTTCTATTTCTATTCATTTAAATTCTATTTCTATTAAAAAAAAGACTAAAATACTGTAGCTAATTTATAGAATTCTTTCTAATCTACAAATTGAATATTTGAAAAGAGTTGAAGAATTCACATCCTTCAAATACATTTTTTTCCTTTTAAATAATTTAGTATCAATAGAAATTCGGGATATTATTTTATAGAAATGACACGCGCTTTTTCTCTTTGGAGGCAGAGTTCCCAGCAGCTGGAATACACAAATTTACAAATGTTTACTAGCAATGTTTGCCAACATTTAAATGTTCACTTATGAAATGATTTACAACTTTGGTAAATGAAACTGTTCTGGTCTTATAAACGGAACTATCTTTTGTAGGATGTGTTTCTTGCCGCTGTCATGATGCTGAAGTTTGAAAGGATGTGCCGGCTAAAATATCATCTTAGCCATCTCACAGGGTGCAATATTACAAAGTTCGTTTCAAAATAACCTTCTTGTTCTTCCAGATGAGGCTTTCATACAGCTAAACTAATTCCGCTCGATCTATTTTGAGTTTTCATATTAATATAAAATAGGAATCTTACTTGGATGGGAATAATGGATTTCGAGTTCTTGTTCTCTTTGAAGGCGGAATTCAATAGAGTTGATATTCGTGTAAAAATTCACAAATATTACTTAGATATATTTGGTAATTTTCACTTAGGAAATTATTTCTAAATTTTGTAAAAATAAAATGAAAATTTCCCGATGTTTTAAGTGAAGATACCTTCTGTACGATTTATTTATTTCCCTTTTTATGGTGCTGAAGTTTCAAGAGGGTTTCCAGATTAGGTATCATCCTCGTTATTATACTGGAGTGCTAAATTACGAGGTAAATTTCAAAATAAACTTTATCTTCTTCCAAATGAGGCGTTCATACCGCTAAATTAAATCTGTTTGATTTTGAGTTACTGACTATTGTTTCGTGGAAGTTTTGAGAGTACTTTGAGTAAAATTTTCCTCTAAGCTTGAAAATTTATTGTGTACCAAGATGTCACATATCTGGCGGAAAATGCTGTTGTTAAAGAATTTTTATAGTACTTTTGTATAGACACCTATTTCGATAATTTTTTTGTCAGCTACATAGTTTAATAATTTTTCTTCGGCCTTTATTAGTATTTGAATTTTTCTTGGCTAGTTTAAGCTACATAATAATAATCTTTCCTACATTAAATTTCATAAAGTTTTACTGTGTTTAAGAGTGTTTCTTTCTATAGATTCTAAAGATATTTAAACTGTCTTGAAATTAAGAGATAATTTAAATCCTCATATCCTGTACATTCCAATTGATAATATATTATTAAGAGAGAAAAGCTCCTTTATTTTATTGTTTGTTAATAATCTGTTCTTTACAGGACATTGATTTCTATACGTAACCTTTTTTTCATATTGGAAAAAATCTTGATAAGGATGACATTGAAGGAATTATTTTAAAAACAATGCGTTAAAATTATTTTAATAACGGTACAGTTGTTTTATTAGCAAATTTCTTTCTTTCTGATATGAGTTTATACACAAATTTCGCATCACGGAATCAATAAAGATTTGAGTAAATTGTTCATGAAATCTCTAATACTCTAATGTGTTTTTCATTCTTTTTTACTCTGCATTGAGATCAATATATTAATTGCTGATGTTGGAAAACAAAAGTTGGCTTATTGATGATTTAACATGCAGGTAATGAATACCAGTGTCGTCCTGTCTATACTGGATCATATTTAAAAATTGTTTTTTTGTCCGTATTAGTCTATATATTAGGTTAAAACTCAACGATAATCTAATGAATCAACGAAAAGAATCTTGTTCTTTTAAGATAGAAATAAAATTGTAACGTTCATTTTGATCTGTTTTTGTGTTACACGACATAAGACTTTTTTTATGTTGCAGGAAAAAGAGGGGAAGAATAGTGTAGGAGTATCAGCACTTCATTATGTAATTTGTTATCGTAATTAGTTTGATTTTTAAAATGTGAAAATAGTTATGCTGTTATGTAAGTGACTTCTTAAAATCATAAACTAAGAATTAACTACTATGTCATTCCTGTATCCTTATTAGCTTTAGGGCTGTGCCGATTTTAGATTTATCGATCAAACTCGATATGTTTGAAGAATGAGATTTATTGATATCATGATGATGTATCATGTTCTAAGATGAGTTCATTTGTTATGCAAAATTACTTTTCATTTTCGATAATTAACCAGTTTTTACAAGGGAATTTTATCATTATTGCAACTGCGTTACTTCCACATTTCGGAAACGTAAATATCAGAAGTGAAATTGAATGATTTAATGAAAATTGAATAATTATTTTTTTTGTATTTTATTTTGGCGTGGTTAACCATGTGATGACTTTGAACAAAGATAAGACGAAGGAGCTTTTTGCTTGAAAAGAACTTATTTGTTATGGTGGCTTTTTTGGTCTATTCTGCACAGTTTTTAAGATTTCTTTAAAATGTCATATTTTATCAATATCTATCATTATTATTTCAGATTAAATTTGATTAATCTACTTGCCTTAAACATGTCATTTTAGAATAAATTATTTTTTGCTTTCTAATGTGACACTTTGTAGCTACGGAATGTAATTAAAACATATCAAAAGAAATATGTATCTTTTTATTTCACATATATATTTGCAATTCAAGCAAAATTACATCATTCGATTGATTTTAAAATAACGAAATATGCCCACAGAAGTGGCAAAAAGTTAAGTTCAGAATGATTTTTAATAAATATTTGAAAAAAGGCATTCAAATATATGAATTCCAAATTCCCCCCTTCGGCAACAGAGATGCTAAACATTATTTAAAATCCTGTCGAAGCATTCATGCAGTTAATTGAAAACATTAGAAGGATTGAAAAAAATCTCTTATTTTAATTTGTGATTCGAAACTGATATGCTTTACGAAGTATTCGAACGTTGCCTTAATTTTGAGCATTTTTTTATATAATTAATTTTATACGATTTTGCTTATTTTTAAATTTTGTTATGTGTGTGGAAAATTTACATATTCGCTTTTTTGTAGAGCACTGAAACTATTTCATGATAAAAATTGATTTAAAATATGATCCTTTTTTCGATGTCCTCATGTCAATTTTTGTTTTAGTGATATTTAAGGAAATTCAATTTAATATTAATTCAATGTAAAATGGGAAATCAATTTTTAAATATTTATATTGTTAGCATAGGCATCAATGTTTTTAATGATAAGATAAGTTTTATCGTTACCCATGAAATCACTTATTATAACCTATGTCGCTCTAGCATAGAATTTCTATGTATTTGATAACAACACATATGAAAGGATGCCCCTTTGTGTGAATGGAAATCTGCTCCTACCGTTTTACGGGACACAAGTGTAGTCAATAGAAAATTAACAAAAATAGAGGAAAATTATAACACCTAGAAGGAGACTGAAATGTGACACCATATTCAGTGTCACATTTCAGTCTCCTTCCATTGCGGATTCAGATTTGAATGCTGTTCGAAATTTTTGTTCGGAAAGAGATTTCGATTTCTTTTGTAAATAAAAAAACCTTAACTTTTATTATAAATTTTCTTTGAATGAAACAAATTTAGCTTAAATCCATTAGGGTTAATCATTCTTATATTAAATTTTCATAAAAGCTATGATATATTCTGAAATATATTTTAGAAGTATTCTTAATGTTTAACAATATTTTCTGTAAAAATCATTTGGCAAAACACTAAAAAGGTCGGCAGATATGAAACTAATTTGAGTATTCGTATGTTCACAAATCCGGATGAAGAAACCACAAAGTGAGAGAGAGAGAGAGATACAGAATATCCCCTCCCTTCCTCCTCTGCTATATAACTGTTTTTCTTATCACCGGCTATAAAACATTCAATAGCTGATAGGGTATTGCATTATATACATATTTTCGGTACAGAAACTTAATTTTAAAAATAATCACTTACTGAAATAACACATAATACATTTTTTACTTGCGTCGCCCTTAAGGGAGATAGCATTGAAGATGTCATTATGGATTTATTACCACATAATAAATTATACGTTTTTTATACATAGTACATATGCTGTACTATGTATGTAGTACAATAGATTGTTTTTTGTTTTGGATGAGGAATGATATTGTTGTTGCACAGATCATCCATAAAGTTTCATTGCTTAGGTGAATTAGGTAAAGGTTTTTCGCTTAGGTGAATTTTTGGGAGATAATAACTTAGGCAAAAGATGAGTTGATCTGAAAAAGTTTAGCGATTGATTTTGGAAATTTTTATTCTTAATATTGTTTTAGTATTCCGTAAGGTGGATATAAATCTTGCACCAATGAGATAATAACATGTCAATTTTGTAGTCTTTAGCGACCGGCTAAATGACTTATGCAAAAGGTGAGATAAACAGAAAAATCTTCCGGACTGGAAAAAAAACCCGGATCTTAGCACGGTTTTTATTGCCTAATAATCAGTACTGCCAAATGATAAAAAACATTGCCCGAGAAAGCAAAATTTTGTTATTGACGGAAGGAGAGAGTCCCTTTATCTTTTACTGGTCAAGAGGAATTTCGAAGTGAGTATTGGCTTTCGTGCCTATTCACCTGGTCCTTATTCAGTATTGATAGAACTGCACTCCTCTAATTTATCAATATAGTAATGGGGATCTGCCATCGTTGTTTAGATAATTTCATTACTTTTTGCTATTAAATCATGAAAATATTTACGTTTAATAAAGAAAGGAGAGACTTCCCTTGGGGGATCTGGAAAGTGATGTATCAGGTCTCCACCCTATCCACATATCTGCTTAGAGCTCAATATTGATAGAGCCGATACATCTATTGCATCTCTAATTAATTAAGCCATTTATGGAATATATACCCACTCCTTGTCTAATGTCATTCCCTTTAACATTTGCTTTTCTATATGCATGAAAAAATTATTGCTAATGAGGGGAAATAGATGAGACAATGAATAATAAAAGGAAATATAAAGTAAGGCATCAGAAGTCTGACCATTCAAATTGATTTGTCCGTTGTCTTCATACAGAAAATGAATTCTACGTTAAGCTTGAATAGGAAAGAAGAATAATTTTTCAGTTTTGGAAAAAATGAATGGACTTGTAGGCATATTTTTTTTAAACCGACTCACAAAGGATTTGGAGAGAAAAAAGAAGATTCAATTAATATTTTTGGCTTTTCAATCACATTTCAGTTTATTCTTAAGAAATATTTTCATTAGTAATACAAAACAACAATACCTTTATACAAATATTATCATCCCTATTTAAATGTATTTGTTATTGGTATATGTAACTGTAAGTAGACATTTATTCCCGATTATTCGATATTGGATTGAAAACTGCTCACAGTCGCATAGAGTCTCATCATATCATCTCTATCTGATGAGTGTTTTTAAGAAATCATTTTGGCCATTCTCTCAGAAAATGGCTGAGAGAACACAAAATTTTTCATCTTATAAAAAGACTATAGATTTTAAAGTTTGAAAATATACATTGAATCAGCACAACAAAATCAAGAACAGTTTGTTTATTTGACACTTTTTTTATAACAGATTTGAGGATGAATTATTTTTGTTGCGGCTTCTTTCAAAGTCTCAACTAGATTCTTTCTGATGTAATGAGTGAAGCATTCTCCTGAAACGCTTTCAAAGTCTGTAGTCTCCAAGTGTTCGATCTTCATCTCCTTGCTGCTCGGACAAGACTATAAAGAAGGGCCTGCTACGAATGAATTGGCCGAAATTGGGACGACTGGATTGTGGAAAACCTGCGGAGAGCAGCTGAGGGCGAGACAAAAGGATGCTGGATTCTGACGAGCCTGATTCATTTTTAGTAGAGGCCTGAAATACAGAAACGACTCGAGTCAAAGACTTCAATTACTTGATTCTAAATTAGAGGTGGCTTGGTTGCATAATGTTAGAAGTTAGACCGAATTTTTATGATGATCCATCGAGTACAGATTTGGTGCGGGTTAAACAGGTCTGTCAAAGTTTATCCGATTAAATGTAGCAGGTGGGAGAGGAGGTTGCAGTTTCAAGTTCCGTCTTCATCATGTAAGAACAGTTAAAAATTAGGAATTTAGTACCGAAGTAGCCTTCGCATAGCTTCAAAAAGAGTTAGTAATATGACTAAATTTTAGTTTATTCTTTGTGATTGTTACGTCATGGCATGCAAGAGCGCCACCTACAACAAATGTGATCTTGTACATTCGAATGCTGTAACCCGTTGAAAGCGGTTGCACAAAATAAAGCCTGAATAACTACATAACGTCATCCGTATTTTCTTCTAATACATCCATTTTTAATCGACGATAACATTGGTCAAAAGCGAGCCGGAGCAAATACCATGGATAAAAAAGTTGAAAAAAGCGATGACCAAGAAGCGGTTTCAGAAAAGAAACTAAATAAACTGAAAGGCTCGATAAAAACTACTTTGAAAAGAATTGAAAGTTTTAATGCCGAAAAGTCAGCTTCCAAGGGCATTAACGCAATGGAATTAGAAGTGAAATTAAGGAAACTTGGACAATTGCAAGCACAGTTGGACAAGATATCCGAACAATAGTGCGGTATTGAAACGTCGGAAGATATAGAAACCATCCTAGAAGATATTGATCAAATAAATATACGGATTGAAGAAACAGAGGTAGGTCTGAAATTGCTATTAAATTCAATTAAAGATGAATTTAAAATTAACCCTGTTTCAAAGGATAATGCAGTAACTAAAATCCGACTACCGGAAATTCCATTATCAGAATTTTCTGGAAAAATAGCTGATTTTGCAAATTTTAAAAATTTATTTGTTAATTTAATTAGCAACAATGAGCAATTAAATAATTCTCAAAAGCTGTATTATCTCCGTGCATGCTTAAGAGGAGAAGCTAAATTATTAGAATCGTCTAGTGATAACTTTCAATCACTCTTTAAAGCATTATCAGATCGTTATGAAAATCAACGTCAATTGATAGACTCTCATATATTAGAAATAATAAATTTTGAGAAAATTCGTAGCGAATCTGCTAAAGAACTGTGTGCCTTAATAGACTGCGTTAATAAAAACATCAGAGCGTTAAAGGTTCTTACATTCGAACAAAATAAGCTATCTGATTTAATGCTTGTAAACATCATTCTACAGAAAGTAGATAAAGAGACAAGGAAGCAATTCGAGCTTTCTCTAAATACGACAGAAATTCCTACATTTGAAAATTTGATGAAATTTCTAGAAGAGCGAAGTTCTTTGTTAGAAAGTATTAACCGTATTCCTAGTAAATACGAACGTCCACAAAATACGAGCATATTTAAAAGAGCGAAAACACTTATAGTTAATAATAAAAATTCCAATGCTAAAGCTTGTATTTTATGCAAAAACTATCACGCACTATTTAGATGCGTTACTTTTCAAAATATGTCTATCGATGACAGAAAGAACTTCGTTAGGAATAACAAATTATGCATTAACTGTCTTAAACCTCACCCGGGGATCTGCAAATCAAAATATTCTTGCAACATTCCAAGTTGCGGTAAAAGGCATAACTCACTCATACATGATGAGTCAACTGAAAATCGCGCTACCACTTCAGATTCAAGGGCACGGGCGAGCGAAAGCCAAACAGATGCAGAAACGAAACCGAAACTAAACGTACTAACCGAAGTATCTGCTTTGACGTTGAATCCGAGAGAGACTAAACAGGCGATAGAAGGGAATAAATCAGTTATATTAAACACTCTTCTTATTTATGTGAAAACTGCAGATGGTCGGAGAGTTCAATTAAGAGGGCTCTTAGACAATGCTTCGACTTTATGTATTCTTCGAGAAGATGTAGCTAGAAAATTGAGAATCAAACTAAAATCAATAAAACAAGGTATAACTGGTATAAATGGAATTACGCGGTTTATTAAACACGCTGCTAACATTGAAGTATCAAATCGAGATTATTCATTTTCACACATGGTGAAATGTTCTATTCTTCCTAAAATAACCGATGAGATTCCTGTATCGAAATTAAATATATCTGCATTAAATATTCCCTGTTCAATTGAACTAGCTGATTTCAATTTCCACACACCAGGTCAAATTGATATACTATTAGGAAGTGAGCTATTTTTTGAGATTTTAAAACTTGAGCAACTTCGTCTGCAAAATGGAGATGTAATATTACAAAATACTAAGTTTGGTTATTTAGTTACAGGCATTCTTCCCCAGTTACCTCAAAAAGCCAATTGTTATCTCGTAAGTGAACCAAATTTAGATGAGGCAGTTAAACAATTTTTTGAATTGGAATCATTGCCGGGTAATGTTAAAGAAATAACAAAGAGTGAAGAAGAAATTTATTGTGAGGAGCATTTTGTTAAAACCTATAAAAGAGATAAAACTGGAAGATTTATAGTTCAATTACCCATAAAGGAAAATGCCGAATCATTACTAGGAAATTCCAAAGAAAATGCAATCAAGCGCCTAAATGGTATCTGGAATAAATTAAACAAAAATAATACTATGGAAATCTTATATAAGGAATTTATGCGAGAATATGAGAGTTTAGAACACATGGAGGAGATTAAAATTGAAGCTGATAGCAATGTGAACTATTACATTCCCCACCATGCGATATATAAACCTGAGAAAACGTCAACTCCCTTAAGAGTGGTTTTTGATGCAAGTGCAAAAACAACAAGTGGATATTCTCTGAATTCCATTTTACTAAATGGAGGTATTATTCAGCAAGATCTTTTTTCCATAGTAAGTAGATTCAGAAAGCACAGATATGCATTTAGTGCAGATATTAAAAAAATGTACAGACAAATACTGATCGATCCCACTCAAAGAGACTTACAGCGTATTGTCTGGAAATCAAGTGCTGATGGTCCAGTGAAGATTTACAAACTGTCTACAGTAACCTATGGAACAGTTTCTGCGCCAATTTTGGCTACCAGGACCTTAAGAGCTTTAGCAGATGAGGAAAAAAAGGACTTTCCTAAGGCTGCAGATGTGATTTGTTCTGATTTCTACATGGATGACATTCTGTCAGGTGATGCAACGCTAGAAGATACTAAAAATCTTCAAACCCAGATTTCTGAACTCCTCGGAAGAGCTGGATTTGAGCTTCACAAATGGGTCGCTAATAACTCTAATTTACTACAAAACCTGTCTACCACATCCTATTCATTTTCGAAAGAACAAGGTGTTAGTTCTGTAAAAACATTAGGTATGTTTTGGGATCCAAAAGAAGATTGCTTTACATATAAGGTAAAGATCAAGCCTAAGGACTCTTTTTCAAAAAGGGAAGTGCTGTCAGAAATAGCGAGTCTTTATGATCCACTTGGACTTTTAGGCCCTCTCATTACAAAGGCAAAAATATTTATCCAAGGACTTTGGAAGATAAAATTGGACTGGAATGAAAAATTACCATCTGATGCAATGACATAATGGAAAAGGTTCTACATAAAACTCTCGGAAGTAAACAACTTCAGAATTCAAAGGTTTATTCTACTTCCTGATGCAATTCGCATTGAGATTCATGGATTTTCTGACGCATCAGAACGTGCCTATGCTGCTGTTGTCTATTTAGAGTGCTTCACCCAATCTGGACAGTTTAAAACTAGTCTAGTGTGCAGCAAATCCAGAGTGGCTCCATTCAAGTCACTTACCATTCCCCGACTTGAACTGTGTGCTGCGTTGCTGTTATTTAGATTAGTGAAAAAGATAGTTCCAATTCTGCAATTACCCATTGATGTTATCTCATTGTGGACAGACTCTACTATTGTTTTGGCGTGGATCAAGACTGAGCCCTATAAGCTAAAAACATTCGTCAGCAATAGGGTTGCGGAGATCCAAACCCTCACATCAGATTGTCATTGGAAACATGTAAGTAGCAAAAACAATCCTGCTGACATTATTTCTAAAGGATGCAGTGCAGATGAACTCATAAGAAATAAAATGTGGTTTGCTGGTCCAGATGAACTTACTGATGAACCAGTGGACAATCAATCCATGGAGGATTTTGCTTTTGCTGATGAACTAAAATGTGTTGTGACTCTGAACATTAATGACTTTAATTCAAATTTTTATGATGAACTGTTTAATCTTACAAATAATTTCATAAAATTAATTAGAATAGTTAGCTTTATTTTCAGGTTTATTAACAACACTAAAGCTAAGGTGTCTCGTAATAAGATAAGTAAATATTTAACTACTGAGGAGCTGCAAAAAAGTACTGAATATTTAGCTAGTGTAGCTCAGTTGAGTGAATTTAAATCAGAAATAGATGCTCTAAATAAAGGTAAAAATATTTCTAAAACAAGTAAGTTAAGATCTTTAGATCCATTCCTAGATGAAAAAGAATTACTTAGAGTTGGGGGTAGACTTAAAAATTCTGACTTGCCATTTGAATCTAAACATCAAATAATTTTACCCAGTAAGCATACATTCACTAAGTTACTTTTTGAGCATGCATATAAAAAATGTCTACATATTGGTGCACAAGGTTTGTTACATCAAATTAGACTACAATACTGGCCCTTAAATGGTAAAGGTATTGCAAGAAAAATTGTCCATGATTGTATTAGATGTTTTAGGCAAAGGCCTAGGGTGTTAGACCAGTTAATGGGAAATTTGCCTTCAGAAAGAGTAACTCCTAGTTCTCCATTTTTAAATTCTGGGGTAGATTTTTGTGGCCTTTTTCAAATAAAGTTTAAAAACCAAAGAAAGGGAATATATTCAAAGGTTTATGTAGCGATTTTTGTATGTTTGTCAACTAAAGCTATTCACCTAGAAACGGTAACAGATTTGACGACTGAAGCTTTCATTGCATCTTTAAAGAGACTCTGCGCCCGTAGAGGCCGCATTGCAACATTGATGTCGGATAATGCATCTAATTTCAAGGGTGCAGCTTCAGAATTAAATCGCTTAAAAAAACTAGTTTGTCAGACTAATGAGACTTTAGCCAATTACCTATCCGCAGAATCAATCCAATGGAAATTTATTCCCCCTTCTTCCAATTTCGGAGGCTTATGGGAAGCAGGAGTAAAATCATTTAAACACCATCTTTATAGAACTTTAGCTAACAGTAAAATAACTATTGAAGAATTTGAAACAATAGTAATTCAGATTGAAGGTATACTTAACTCACGTCCCTTAATTCCATTATCAGATAATATTAATGAATATGAAGTTTTAACTCCTGGACACTTTATCATTGGACGCCCAATAACTTCAATACCTGAACCGGAAATTGTAGACATTTCTGACAATAGGTTGTCGCGCTGGCAATATACTACCAAATGTGTTCAAACAATTTGGAAACGCTGGAAAATTGACTATTTGAACCACTTACAGCAAAGAAATAAGTGGCAATTCAAAAAAAAATAATGTTAAGGTCGGGTGTTTAGTATTGTTAAAGGAAAATGATTTGCCTCCTTGCAAATGGGCAATGGCTAGAATTTTAGAGACAATTTATGGAAATGAAGGCAGAGTAAGAGTTGTTAAATTAAAAACTAACACAGGTATTTTTACACGCCCTATTTCAAAAATTTGTCTCTTACCAATAAGGGATAACTTTGAAAATTAAAATAGTTAAGATAGTTGTATATATTGTACGTACATAATAATTTTATTTATATCATGTTTAATATATAAATTTAATATATATAAATTAATTAATATATATTTTGCAATTTTGTTGTTCACTTGTAAATATTTCATCTGAATAGTTTATTTATTTGGTTTTAGAAAATGTAAGCTAATTGTATAATTAAAAGTGTTTTGAAATCTTGCATATTTCAACGCCGGGCGGAATGTTACGTCATGGCATGCAAGAGCGCCACCTACAACAAATGTGATCTTGTACATTCGAATGCTGTAACCCGTTGAAAGCGGTTGCACAAAATAAAGCCTGAATAACTACATAACGTCATCTGTATTTTCTTCTAATACATCCATTTTTAATCGACGATAACAGTGATATAAAACTATTAATACCGGTCCGTATAATTAAAATCATCCTCTAGATTAATATAGTTAGTAAAACATAGATGAAATATAAAAAAAAGTACTCGGTAGGGAGAAAGCAAATTAAAATTATATTATAGTTATGATCTCCTATTAAGTATATTTTTAAGCCTGTGGGACAAAAAAATTTCAGATGTATATTATGCCTTCCATTATTGTTTTCCTCAGATCTGCTCGACAGACCTCCTTAATTCTTAAAATCAAGATTTTTTTTTTTTTGTTAAAGAGAAAATATTCTAGATTACTTAAGTAAATATATGTAAATGCGCAAAATGCATACATGAAATTCTTATTCCCAAGTAGTAGAAATAATCTTAATTAAATAATCACCTAGAAGTTTTAAAGAAATATTGTAAATGATTCGATCTTTAAAGTTAATTTTGTATTATTGTAATAGAGAATTTGAATAAGTAAGAGTTTTTAAACTTTTGCGCCTCCGATATTCCTGCTACACGACCTCATTTGATGTCAAGTTTAAGAAATTGTAGCATGTATTAAATTATCAATATCACAGAAAAACATTTTTGTTAGATGTGCATTAGTTATTTAGGGTTAATAAAATCTAAATAATTCCTTTAAATACCATTTTTCCATTCTATTAAATGTTTATTTCTATTATTTACTAAACTTAAGTCAAGAAATAAGGCTTAGTAAAATTTTCTGGTTGCTTTCTATTTGAAGGAAATAATATTCCACCACACACAGAGAAAAAAAAACATAAGAACGTTAGGAAGAAAAATCGTTAATTGTATGGAATAGAGAAAAAGATAAATATTAATAAAAATTCTTTAGGAAGAAGTTTCTAAAAAGACTGATAGTTTTACAATGTGTCTACTTAAGACAGAATGATTGCGGTTGCTACACCCATTTTCAGAGAAAATCCTGCACGAATGTGGCCTCATGCACATGATTTCTATCTAAATGTTCAATATCATTACGCAGTCTCATGTGAAAGCATACAGAAAGAGTTGCTGTATTAGATGACATCTGACAATGGGTAAAAATGGCTTTTTCTGTCTGGAACGATCTTCTTGCTGTTTCATAAGCGAATATAAATATGACATATCAATATTTGGATGAAATTGTTATTCGGAATCTTTTTGTTCTATTATGAATTATAAAATGCAATTATTATATAGAATATTATTACGGCAAGTGGAAAAATACCTCGGGTTATACCTCGATAAGGAGAAGTTTAGTTATGAAACGTAATTACAAATTCATCTAGATTTTTCCTAAAAAAAATATTTGAACATTTTCTTCTCCAACTAAGTGAAAATAGGTGAAATATATGACATGAGATTATTGATATAAGCGTAAATTTCCAGATCTTCCTTTTCATCAATAATATTTAAAGATGCAATTCAATTTTAAGTAGTTATCAAATCAATAATGCATTAATGCTCCTTACAATATCGAATGAGTTGCAACTGTCGACATTAGCAAGAGAAGCCTTCAGCCAAACCAAAGTTGTTCTTAAAATTCGCATTAAAATAATAAATAATAGAATTTATTTTGAAGGACACAAAATGACTGAAAATAGTTAATATTATCGAAATACCTTATTAGGTGTCACAATGCTATATCACTCCTTTCTGATTGAACTCATTAAACTAAGATAAAAAATATTAATGAAAAGCATTTTCTTACTATGAATTCTGTTATATTTTCAGGTGAAATTTCAATTTCACTTCCTGGAGGAACCATTTCACCAAGATCAATATTTTCGACATTCTGGGAGTTGGCACAATATGATGCATTGCTTCCTACAACATGGAGATTTGTTGTCAGTTCAATTTCTGAGTTTCTTCAATCCCTGAGTGAATTGCCCTCCGAGACAGAGGAGGAAGTATCTCATCTTTTGCTAGAACTTCGGGCGGATACTCGAAGAAAATAGAAACTTTGAGTGAAAAGTTTTATAAATATTTCTTCTGCTTTAGGCATATACTTTCACTTGAATTTTGGATGTGAAAAGTGATGTGGACTCTTCAAAGAAGTTGTTCAAATGACAGGATTAGTATGGAAGAGTAAACGTGCTCGATTTTGCATGCGAGGGTTGTTGCGGTCTCTTTCAGACCGAATTTATGAGATTAAATGATTTGAATGAATCTTTCTTTAGATTTGAACGTAAAAAAATAAATAAGGACTCGTGATTCATGCTAAGACTTTATTATACGCTTGATAACAGGATGAATTTTTTCATTCATCCGAAAAAGCTACGAAAGCTAAAAGATTTATTTTTCTTTGTACCAGAAAAGAACATCCCTAATGCATCTTCTCTGTTTAGCAAGATTTTAGATGGTATAATAAAAATATCATTGGTATTTGATATATGATATTTTAAAAGTTTAAGAGTTCGAAAAGTTAGTTTAAGAATTGTTTTCAAACATTATGGTACAATATTTTGAACGTTGAAATTACTGTACCTTTTTGACCGTAGAATAGTTGCACATGCCTTCTCTGATTAATAAAATCATTTCAAAATCGTATGAAGCTTTTTTAAAATTAGAATCCCTGCATGATTTTGCAATAATGCAGAGAAATTTTTTAAGGTGAAATTTAATCCATATGCTCGATGATTTTCCAGTGCTCGATTTTAAGTGTATTTCTTTTTAAATTAAATATAAATTTAACGAATTCGAAGCACGTTTTTCAGGTTTCTCATGATCTGTAAATGTGCATTTCTTAATCATCTTATTAAATGGATATTGGATAAATCAATGTTACTCAGAAACTGATAAAAAAATGTCTCGTGATACAATGTAACGCATGCGAAATTAGTTTTTTTTAGTGTTTCAATTGCGAAAAGAAATGCTCTGCGATTGAGTTAGAAATATGATTTATCGATTTATAATCAATATTTACAAATGAATGAAAAACCTTTAATTGCAAATAAAATTCTTAGATAGGATAATTTTATAAGCATACGTAAATTTGACTTGTTGAATCAGTTTGATATAGAAATCAAACCATGCAAAAATATTTATTTATAAGATTTAGTTAGTATTATATAAATTTCATTTTAATATTAAAAAAACTAATTTTGATATAAATAATTCAGTGTTTCCTATGAAAATAATACGAATAGTTCTTCATAATTTTGAGAGGTCTCAAATTCACATTTTCAAGTTCTCCAATGACTCTGATGCAACTTATAGTAGAAAGTCGGCATGTCAACCCCATGTTAACTAAACAATACGTCAATGACTTGTATAAAGTTTAATAGAAAGAAAATTATTTGAAATATTATCAATTTTCTGTTCTAACTGCATATTTTGGTAGCTATTTCTTTACATACCAACATTAAAGACTAATATATATATATAACAAACCACAAACCTTCTCTTTTTGCTCCAGGCGCATGAAATCCACCATGTTTTTCCCAGATAAAATTAAGAAGATCTGCTAATCGTCTTCCACACATTTTGACTCCTTCAGTACTGTCGTTGTACAGGATAGACAATACTGTGAGACAAAGTAGATAGGACGCCGAAGTTCCATGATCAGATTTGGGATAGCTGGTACTTTTTGGAGGGGGATGAGATTTGAGAATGGTTTGTCGCTGAGCTGTAGGCACTTTATATAGACCCGGAAAGGGTATTGCGCCTGCTCTTTTGAAATAGTTAAGAAGGCAAAAGAATATTAACTGGAATGCTTTATTGCAATCAAAATACGAATTCGATTCGTGATTTTGATTCCGATGAGTTTCAGCTCTAAATAGTATTGCTTCCATTCAGAAGTTGGCCAGAAGCTCAGGAAGGAGAGAAGGTAATAGATGAACGTCTTATAGGTTATTTTTGAAACAGCCAATGCTGGACATCATTCAGATCATTGGAGCATCAGTTATTGAGCAGTTAGGGGAAGAAATAAGAATGATCAATAAAACAAGAAAAATGGTTTTTTCGTAAAAAGCTATTAAAGTATTTTTGTTAACATTTGGTTGTGTTTCCTTTATGGGTTAAGTGATCCAAAAATACTTTTTGATAGAGAAGTTGGAAAACAATAATATATAAATAGACGGATATTTTTGTATAGCTTGATGTGAACTAATTAGTCTCTGATTTCATCTTAAGAGTATATGAGTAACAAGAGTTAAGAAATGAATTTTATCGAAAAGTTTAGTTTGTAGTTATATTTCATTGATAATAATTTTTAATACAAATGAGGAATCTACAGTTACTGAATTTAAGGAACGTTAACATTCTTAGAGGCGAATATTTAAAGTAAAAGAAGAATTTAAATTGTTGGCAGACAATTTTTTTTGTGTCTCTAAAATTTTCTTATTAATAAAAATCTGGGCATCTAATTTTTTAGAAAGAGGGACAATGGATTTCTATCTGTTTTTCTTTGAAGGTGGAATTCACTGGCATCCATTTACAAATAATCACTAGACATATTTAGCAACTTTTAAATGTTCGTTTATGAAATTATTTCTAACTTAATAAAAATTAAATAAAAATCTTTTGATGGTATAATCAGATAAGACGATTCATTTAATCCTGTTTTTATGGGGCAGAAATTTTACGAGGTTTGCTAGGCAAGGGGTGGTTCTTGGTCATCCCATTGGGGTTCAAAATCACGAGTTCCGTTTCAAAATAACTATCGTGTTCTTCGAAACGGGACATAAATATTCAACCCGTTCGATTTAGATTTTTAATCTGAGTCAGTTTGAAAGTAATCGATATGATTCCTTGAAGTCTGCAAGATTGCTGTGTAGTACGATAACGAATATCAAGTAGAAAATTTTGTCCTTCAAGATATTTTGTAACAATCTATACAGAATATTGATTTATATTCATAATCTTTTTCATTAAGAAAAACATCTTATCATCGTCAACTTCAAACTCTACAGAAAAGCATTTGGATGATATTGAAGAAATTATTATTAAAGACTGTTTCAAACTTCTTTTGATGTATGGTACAGAATGTTACTCTAGCAGATTTCTTTATTCAAAATATGGGCTGATGTATAGAATCGCGATATAGAATCAATGGAGCTGTCGGAAACCAGGCCTTAACTGACATACTTAAGTGAAGACAATGAGTACCTTATAGCATTAACATCTGCTATGTTTTTGCAAGATGTAAAAGAAATAGGAGTTCCAGATATAGATCAAATAGATGCTAAGAGAATGAATAAAAGATTCTTGTACAGGCAAAAATTATGTCAAGATCTCAGAAAGCGTTTCAGAATCGAATATCTTGGACATCTTAGAGAATTTTCAAAGATTCGTAATGAATCTAAAATTAAAGAAGGAGACATTGTTCTCATCGGTGATAGTAACGTCAAGCGAATAAATTGGCCTTTGGGAAGAGGCATCAAATTATATCTTGGAAAAGACAAGAAAGTTCGTCTCGTGGAAGTCCAGACCAAATCTGGGTCTTTCCTACGTCCAATCCAGAGACTTTTTCCTCTTGAGATCAGCCAAAGTGAAAAATCTGCTATCCCATGTCTCCCAAAGAGTGATTCTCCATCCACAACGATGATTCCTGATGGTACACCTACCTTTAGTGACTCTCATGCTGTTCCAGATGTAAGACAACCAAGAAGATCCAGTTATGGCCGGCGTTTAAAGCCCAATGTTCTCCTGGACTCATTTGTTTGAGTTTCTAAAGTCCTTTGCGAAACTCAAAGGTGGGAGAGTGTCGGAAAATAGGCCTTAACTGTAACCAGTTTTAACTGTAAAGAACTTTCCCTTCTCGCCACCAGGGGCTTGTTGACTTCCTCTCGTTTTGGCGGCAACCAACGAACGCGTTTTATTCTCTTCTAATTTTGTAAATATATTCTTAATCATGTAACATATAATCAAGTATCTATTAAATAATATTCTTAAAGATAAGTTCCCCGTATTAATGAGTCATAGTCACTGAACCTGCCACTAATTAGAAATTTGAGATTTTCAGCTGCAGACGGAGACAACAACACCAGTATGTTAACAAAAAGAGATTCCAACCAATAAAACAATAAAGGTAAGCGCTTTTACTTGCCCATAATTTAGAGATTGTTCGTGTTGGAATAGGAGCTTTGTGTAAATCTCTTGTGGGGTCTCTAGTACTCTGTTGATCCTTTTATTTTGTTTCAATTGTATCGCTACATGTGTGATGAATAGATAAACTGCCAATGATGGAACACATAAACAAGTGAAACATGTGTGTCCCATGCATACAGATATGTAAGATTGGTGCTGTATTCCCTGTATTGGGTCATGTTTAAAAACAATTTTTAGGCTCTAGTTAGCATGTTACATTGAAATTCGAAACAAATTTGATAAATCAATTAAGGAATAATCGTTCATTTGTAAAAATGAATAAAAGCACAAATTTCAGCAGTTTTTTTAATGTAATGTCTTTTTTTTTAAATTTTTTTATATAAAAATAGGTGAAGGAAAGGAAGGATAGGATAGGACTTTTTTACACTTGGTTATCTAATTTTTTTCGGAATCACTTTTGTTTTAAATGTAAGAAAATTCTTAAGCTGTTGCGTGTGTGTGCAAGCCGTTATTCCTTCTACCTTATAAATCATCGCTTCTGTTGTGAATTTAAAAATATTTTGTTTATATAATGAAGACTAGCAACTATTTTATGACTATATCTCTATTAGCAGTAGGGTATGACAATTTTCGATTTATCGGGGGAAAAAAAAATCGATTTTTCGGAGAAACGGTTTTTAGGTATTATGAAGTTGAAACATAGTGAACGTCGAAACGCGATATGATTTATACGTCAAATTAATTTTCGTTTCCGGTTTTTAAGAAGTGTTTGCCCGGAATTTTCGTTGGTGTATTTATGTTAAACCCACCTTTCGGGAATGGAAATAGGATGTCTACGGACAGAATTTGTATAAAATTGAATGCTTAGCTTTGATGTTCTATTTTTGAAAAATTAACACATGATTGCTTGGAAAAGACGAAACGAAGACAGTATAAAAGAAATATTTGGCTGAGAAGAACTTAATCGTATAGATATTTTTTGTTATTTTTTCATTTCTACACAGATTTCTATCAAGACCCTGTCATATTTAATTAAAACAATTGCTTCCAGTATGTTATTTTGAAATAGATATGATTTATATTTTCGCCCCAACATATAAATTTCCAACTGCTGATTGTTATTGAATCATATCAAAAGAATTATGCATAATCGCGGAGGGAAAAGGATCCATTTCCGTTTCCCTTAAAAAAGAAATCTTTCATCCAGAAAAAGGTCTCATTCGAAAGGAATTCACATTTTTGAATTAAAATATTCGTATCTATATATTGAAATAAGAAAAACTTCAACAGCCGTATTTTCTTATCAAATTTCAAATTTGTTCTCGGAAACCAAATTTCATTATTATAGGTCTTCTAGTTTTAAAATTATGAACTAACAAAGTTTTGACTTTATAATGAAAATTTCGAACTTTTATTCATATATTAAACAATAATATAGTAATTGATCTGAAGTTATTTTGTTATGGAAATATAAGGTAGCCCAAACATTTTGCACACATTTTCATCCTTAAAAATTCATTTTTAAAATGCAAAAAAATTTCAAAAATTTAAAAATTCAACGCAGTTAAATTTTTAATAATTAACATATCTATTTTACCAAGAAGGGCATTTTATAGGAGCGTGTAAAATTTCAGTTCATTCCTACGAGTAGTGTTTCCTTTAAATTAAATTTTTGGTTTTGCCTCGCTAATGATGTCCTTAAGAGTTCATTTACGAATTTCGAAAAGTCGACAGCATTTTATTTGACATTCAAATGCGTTTGTTTATGTATTTCACGAAGCAAATATTATTTTCTAATTTGTTCTAAGAACTTATATGAAAAAAAATTTGTCAGCCTCAAAAAATGCGAAATCAAAGTTAAAAAAATGCTTTCCAGTGTAATTATAATTTATTCAAACACATTGCTTTGAAATCTGGATGATTGGCTTTGTCCTACTGGCAAGCTAGAATTTTGACTCCTCTGCTCATATGATGTCACTTACAAAATATAAGAATTGACTGAAAAATGAGAATTGCCTTTCCTAATAAATAATTTATAGGATGGTAAATATCTCATTTCACAAACAGACAGACTAAATCATTTCGCTTTATAATGAATGTGTAATGAACTTCATATTTTGTTACTAGAAAAGAGTTATTTCCATTTGTTTGAATTTATTAATGTTTGTTTATTTCATAAAATTAATCTGCCGTAATCGTTGTTACAATAACACTGTATATTATCATACGTAGGATAAAAAATTCAGATATTAAAGCATTATTAGGTAGCACATTTAGTATAAACTTTTATAGATACAAATGACGACTTTATTGCCTACAATTTCCAATCATTTGAATTATTCATGAGGTATTGATTTAAAGTTTCGGAAGTAAAAAATGACGCTTTTTTTCTTTAAAATTTTAAAACAATACATTTCAATTGACTTAAAAGCCGAAATAAATAAACTTCTTGGAAAAGAAAGTTTTGTAAGGAATGTCGTTATAAGGAAAAATAGTTTATAAAAATTGTTGCGCAAAATTTCGAATAAAAACCTTTTACCGATTAATAATTATTTAAATATTTAATACAAGGAATTTAAAATATTATAAGTTACTTTTTTATATAAATTTCAGGTCATTTATTTTATTTGATTTCAGTTCTACAAGCAATCACGATTTTTTAAGTCATTCAGTTTAAGCATTATTCCTATATCCTTTTGAAAAGAATTGTAAGAATGAATGTAAAATATTGCACGTATATTTCACAAAAATTTCTCTTTCTATAAAGTTTCGTTTATTAAGCTGGATACTTCTTAAAGACATCCTATGGAATAACAGCATATAAATATAATAAATATTCTTATATAGATTATAGTTATATCTGCTTTCGAATTTTTAATCAAATCAGAAACAACAAAATATGTGATAAATAATTGTTTCAAAAAAGGAGGTATGAAAGGATATAGCAATGAATGAAATTTAAGATATGTAGAATAAATAAATGAAAATTCGAATGCATTCCACGTCTGTAACAATCACATATCCTGAATACCAAATCCTCCAAATAATTCTTCCCTTTTTTTCTAAAAGCATTTATGTAGAACGCTAAATTGCTGATAAAGCATGGAAGAAAACTAATTGTCAGTGAATACAATGATTCTGAATTCTGGAATACCTTTTACATCCGAACGATTTTAATCAAACGAAATATCTTTCCCTAAATAATACAAATAAAGTTTGGGATGAGTTTTAATATATCAATCTCTTAAAAATAGGCAAATAAATAAATTCCAAATGTGTCCCTTTGGCGACAGAGGCTAAACAATATTTAAACACCTGATATCGTATTTTTGCAATTAATAGAAGACGTTCCTGCAGTCGAACAAATTCACATATTTTTAGATACAAAATAGAAATGCATGAAGTATTCGAACGTCGCCTTAGTTTTCTAAGCCCTATTTTTATTTGTTTCTATACTAATCTGAATAAATATAAACTCCGTAACGCATGTCCTAAATTTGCATATAAATATTTCTTTCATAAGGTACTGAAACTATATCCCTGATACATATCAATATAAAATGAATCTTGCTTCTTCAGTTCTTGTTTTAATGATTTTATAAAGACTTCGAAAAATATCTTAATCCAAAGTAACGTCATAAATTTTTTTAAATATTTATACAGCGAAAGTTGGCATCAGTACTTTTAATGGTAAGATAGCATTACAATACAAACGTCCTATCGTCGCACATAAAATATTTTTTGCGCATGTGGTAGTATATTTTGTACATTAACAAGCATGTGAGTTCTGCATAAATTGTAACAATACAGGAGAGCAGATATTGCTTAAAAGTCCCTTTTTTTTAATGAAACTAACTGATTACCTAAGGAACTAGATTGGAATAAGTTTTTTTTTTAAAATAAGATATATTCTTTCTTTTGGGCATTTATTTTTTTAAAGTATTTTCTAAAAAATTGTAAACAACAATGACTTTTATTATCATATTATCATTTCTACTAGGACGTATTCAATATCGATATATGTAATGAACGCAGTATGCATACTTTTTTATTCCAGTTTACCCTATCGTTCGATAATGCATGTTCACAATGGAATTTAATCAATAATTTTTACCATCATATTATTTCCATCTAATATTATTTTATAAGAAATAATATCGGTAATTCAATTAGGAAACAGCCTAGAAAAAATAAGGTATTCTTTGGACAGAAAAAATTATATCTTTTTCATCTTAAAAACAAATATGACACAAAGAATGAGCACAAAAAGTTTTTTATTGACCAAAGAAATTTTGTTTATTTCATATTTTTTATAACAGCTTTGATAATGAATTATTTTTCTGCGGTTTTTTTCGAGGTTTCAACTGGGTCTTTTCTGATGTAATGAGTGGAACAGCCTCCTGAAACGTCTTTAAAATCTGTAGTCTCCAAGTGAACGATCTTCATCTTCTTGCAGCTGGGACAAGACTATAAAGACGGGCCTGTTGCGCATGAATTGACCCAAGTTGGGGCGACTGGAATGGAAACCCGTGGTGGATGCAGGGGGAGATAGAAGGGCGCTGGACTCCGTCATTCCATCCTGAAATACAGAAATGAATTCATTACTCCTGTCAGAGACTGGAATGATTTGTTTCTAAAGTAATGGTAGCCACAGTCTCCGGTGAGAAAGATGGTTTTAGAGAGATTCAACGTGCACGCGCTACAAACCGTTTCGTCAAGTGTTCTGTGATTAAATGTGGCAAGTTGGAGAGGGAGTAGCAGGTTCAAGTCTCGTCTTTGTCATCTAAAAATTACGAATTGATTTCCGAAATAACCTCCACATAGCTTTAGATTGAGACATTAATATAACTAAACGTTACCTTATTATTTGTGATATAGTACTTTTAAGACCGTTAACATTGTTTAAGCAAATTTTGCATTCAAGTATATGTAAGTAATATATCTCAAAGGCGCGATTAAGAAATCATCATTTGTAATTATAAGTAGTTTTAGTGACAATCAGCTGTTTTAGGCAAAAATATATCAAAATGGACGTGAAAGTGGCAAATTATTTTGTGCTGCAAAAGTTTAACGTTCATTTTATATATTTAAAGTAAACAAAAGAATATATTCTACATTAGTCAATATGAATAGTAAACTTTCACATATATGCCTATTAGTCGATATAATCGATGCCTCTTACTTCTAAAATACAAATATAGAAAAAACTCAATAAAAGTTCCAGTTTTTTTTTATACACATTTTTCGCTCTGTTTGTAGGTGGAAAAGTAAAGAATCATAATTAAAAATCAAACCAGTTGACTTAAGTTTTAAGTTATCAAATTTATAATATATCAAATCAATGATATTAGTAAGTTATCAATGTAGAAATGCTCAGTTTTAGTCAATGAATTTTATGCGAGGTCATAACAGGGAGAAGTACTTAGCAATTTATTATTAAGATTAGTATTTTATTTTTAAGAAGGGAACATGATAATAAACAAAGTTTTGCACTTTTAAGGAAAAAAGATGACCAAAAATAGTTGAATTTATACAAATACTTCAACCTCTGACATAAATATATGATTGTTCTGAGAATTTAGCTCATAAAATTAAATTAAAAAAACAAATAAAAAGCATTTTCTTACATGGAATTCTGCTATATCTTCAGCTGAAATTGCTGGTTCACTTCCTGGTGGAACCATTTCCTCAAGATCAATATTTCCAACATGTTGGGAATCGGCACAGTATGATAGCAATGTAGTGAATGAGCATTGCTTCCTGCAACATTCGTCGACTACACCGCCGCGGAGATTTGATGTCATTTCAATTTCAGCTGTCCCTTGATTGTCTGAGTTAAGCGTTCTGCGGGACAGCGTAGAAAGTAACCCAACGACTGATGTTTTGTTGGAACTTCGGTTGGATACTGAAAGATAAAGGAAATTTCCGTTAAAAGGTTTGATTAATCTTTTCGCCGTTTAAGGCATTTGCACTCCTTGGAGTTTTTCTATCTGAGGAATGATATGGTTTTCCAAAGAAGGTACTTTTCACAGATTTCGTATACTGATACTATGAGATATACCGATTTTATGAATTTCATTTTAATATCAACAGATCAGTGTTTGATTTAAATAAAACGATTTCATCTAAGAAAATTGACATGAAAAGATTAGAATGAATTTTGTGATGCCTCAGATTAACATTTTTCTTTTTTCTATATTAAATGGCGAATTATTATTGATTTATTTCTCCCTTTTAATTTTGCCATAATAAATACAAAAAAATTATAATTCAAAGTGAATAGTCGAGTGAAATTAAAATGGAACCTAATTTAATTGATAATATTGGAATAAATGTATTAATCTAAAAACAAGCAATTTTCTGCATTAACTGCATATTTTTAAAGGGATTCCCTTCAACAATAATGACTCAAAATTATACAATTGTAATTTACCTTCTCTCGCTGTTCTGGGTGCATGAAATCCACCATGCTTTCCGCACACGAAGTTGAGAAGGTCTGCTAGGCGTCTTCCACACATTCTAACCCCTTCAGCATTGTCACTGTATAGGACAGACAATACAAGAAAACCTAAGCCAAAGAACATAGAACGCCGCAGATCCATTTTCAGATTTGGGTTTGCTGCTGCTTTTTTGGAGGAAAATGAGATTTGAGAGTGATTTGTTGTTGGATTATTGGCAACTTTTATAATACTGGAGTGGGCACTGCGCCTGCTCATTTGAAAGGATAAGGAAAGCAAAAGAGCATTATTTGGAAAGTTTAATCATTCAGATCAGTGGAGCTTCAATTATTGAGTAGGCAGGAGAAGAAATCTAAGTGACCAGTGAAAAAATAGAAATGATGTCCTTGTTGGAAGGTATTCAAGTTATTTTTGTTACCAATTGGTTTTTCTTGTTTAAGGCGTAAAAAAAATCAAACATTTTTTTTTAATGAGGGATTTTTTAGAGCGGAAGAAACAATAAAAAATAAATTGGCAGCAAGTTAAATTTACAAAATTATTAGTTAAACATCATGAGTAATAAATTCTCTATTCAATAAAAAAAAAAATAGACTAAAATACTGCAGCTAATTTATAGGATTCTTTCTAATCTAAAAACTGAATATTTGAAAAGAGTTGAAGAATTTACATCCTTCAGATACATTTTTTTTGTCTTTCAAATATTTTATTATCAATAGGAAATGGG
Organism: Argiope bruennichi; assembly: GCF_947563725.1. Classification (NCBI taxonomy): domain Eukaryota; kingdom Metazoa; phylum Arthropoda; class Arachnida; order Araneae; family Araneidae; genus Argiope; species Argiope bruennichi. The sequence goes on from NC_079163.1 coordinate 131,131,586, forward strand.
TAAATTATTTTACACAAATAAGATAATGAATTGCATGAGGTTTTCCTCTTTGGAAGCAGAGGTTATAGCAGCTGGGATGTACAAATTTACAAATATACATTAAAATGTTTGCTTATGAAATTATTTACAACTTGGGTAAATGAAACTGTTCTGGTCTCATAAAGGGAACAGTCTTTTGTAGGATGTGTTTCCTCTCTCTGTCATGATGCTGAATTTTGAAGATATGTGCCAGCTAGTGCATCATCTTAGCCATCTCACAGGATGCAATATTACAAAGTTCGTCTCAAAATAACCTTCTTTTTCTTCCAGATGACGCTTTCATACAGCTAAACTAAATCTGCTTGAATTTGAGTTTTGAAATTTCATATTCATATAAAATCGAAATCTTACTTGGATGGGAATAATGGGTTTCAAGCCCTTCTTCTCTTTGAAGGTGGAATTCAATGGAGTTTAGATTTGTGTAAGAATTTACAATTATTCATTAGTTATGTTTCGTAAAATTTAAACTTTCGCATCGAAAATCATTTCCAAATTAAGTAAAAATAAAATCAAAATTATTCCATGTTTTAAACGGAGATGTTTTCTGGGCGAATTCTTTCTTTCTTTTTTTATGGTGCTGAAGTTTCAAGAGGGTCTCTAATTAAGGCGTCATCCTTGTTATTAGACTGGAGTCCTAAATTACGAGGTCCATTTCAAAATAACCTTTATCTTCTTCCAAATGAGGCGTTAATACCGCTAAACTAAATCTGCTTGATTTTGAGTTACTAATATTCAGTGGAACTTTTGAGAGTAATGACTTTGAGTAAAATTTTCCTCTAAGCTTGAAAATTTATTATGTAGTAAGACGTCATATATCAAGTTGAAAATGCTGTTTTTAAAGAATTTTTATAGTTTTTTTGTATAGAAAGCTATTTTGATAAGTTTTTATCATCTACATAGTTTAATAATTTTTCTTTGGCCTTAATAATATTTGAGTTTTTCTTGGCAAGTTTCAGCTATATATTAATAATCTTTCCTACATAAAATTTTACTGTGTTTAAGACAGTTTTTTTTCTATAGATTCTTAAGATATTTAAACTGTCGTGAAATTAAAAGATAATTTAAATCCTCATATGCTGTACATTAAGAGAGAAAAGATCCTTTATTTTATTGTTGGTAAAAAATCTGTTCTTTACAGGACATTGATTTCTATACGTAACCTTTTTTTCATATTGGAAAAAATCTTGATAAGGATGACATTGAAGGAATTATTTTTAAAAACAATACGTTAAAATTATTTTAATAACGGTACAGTTGTTTTATTAGCAAATTTCTTTCTTTCTGATATGAGTTTATACACAAATTTCGCATCACGGAATCAATAAAGATTTGAGTAAATTGTTCATGAAATCTCTAATACTCTAATGTGTTTTTCATTCTTTTTTACTCTGCATTGAGATAAATATATTAATTGCTGATGTTGGAAAACAAAAGTTGGCTTATTGATGATTTAACATGCAGGTAATGAATACCAGTGTCGTCCTGTCTATACTGGATCATATTTAAAAATTGTTTTTTTGTCCGTATTGTTACGTAAGCATGTTGCCCCGCCTCTCACTTGTAACGCCCTCTAGCGGTATATGTAAAAAACCATCAGTCTTTGTAACATCATCGACGAAGCAGCAACGCCGAAAGGCAAGGCTCAATCCAACTCCCGAAAGCGGAGAAACAATAAAGTCTTTAAAATACAAAAAAGGTCCGTCATCATTATCGAACCTCTCCATTCTGGTCCTAGCGATCCGGAGACGAATTAGCGAAACTATGGAGAAAAATAAAACTCAAAAAGCCAAAGAGTTAAATAGAATCCGTGGAAGGATAAGGGCGAAACTAACAAGTGTTAAAAAGTTTGTTGAAAGTAGTTCAACGGTTGAAGAAGAAAATAAATTCATATTAAGCTGCCAACAAAAGCTGGCAATTGTGGAAGAAATAAAAAATGAATTAGAAATTTTATTCAAGAATTATTTAGAAATCGACGAAGATGAAACGTTAAGCCAGAAGTGCGATCAAGAAATATTAGATATCGAAGAAGAAAGAAACGAATTAGAGGTAAGTTTGAAATGCTTACTCTCTAATTATAATGTTAACAAAAATGTAATTCATAATATAAATGATCAAAATTCAAATTTGAACGCTTATATCAATCATATTCAATTAAAAACGAAACTTCCGGAAATTCCCTTACCGTTATTTTACGGAAAAATGGAAGAATTCAGTAATTTCAAAAATCAATTTATGTGTCTAATAAACGATAATATCGAATTAACGAATGATCAAAGGTTATTTTATTTAAAAGCTGCCCTCCGTGGTGAAGCTAAATTTATAGAAACAAGTGACGATACATTTGAGTCACTGTTTGCTGCTCTCGAAGAACGCTTTGAAAATAAGCGAGCAGTTGTTGATATTCACATTCGAAATATGCTAAAACTAGAAAAATTAAATTTTGAGTCTGCAAAAGGCTTACGAAATATCACAGACACAATAAATAAAAGTCTGAGAGGTTTAAAAAGTTTGAATTTAGAATGTAATGACTTAGCAAATGCTATATTAGTAAATATAATATTAGAAAGACTTGACAAAGAGAGTAGAAAGGCATATGAAATGTCCATACAATCAAAACAAATACCTTCATTGAAGGAGCTATTGCAATTTTTAGAATCAAGAGCGATGGTACTCGATCAATTAGGGAAATACCCTACAAGTAACAAATTCCACAAGGAATTTCAAGGCGCAATAAATAAGCCAAAAAACTTTCTTCATGATGCGAATAAACTAAGTAATGTAAAGCCATGTATTTTATGTAAATTTGAACATTCTTTACAAAGATGCTCTGAATTTTTAAAACTGAGTGTTTCTAAAAGAATCGAGCTTTTAGAAAAATATAATATTTGTAAGAACTGTGTGAAATTGCATAAGCCACCCTGCAAATCCACATTCCGCTGCCGAAGCTGTCAAAAATCAGGCCATAATTCTTTGATACATCTGGATCCTAAACTCTTAAGTACGCGCCTAGCAGAGGTAACGCCCCCAGACGCGGGGGAGCAACTTTATGTAAACAATGAACCGTCTGGCTCGTCGAGGTTCCCCCAAAAGCTAACCCCTGAGGCTGAGTCAGCGCTTGCAAGTAACTCGAAACTATCTTCAAATATTCTATGCATCGCGCAGTTATTTATTGAAAACGCATTTGGTCAAAAAATAAAAATAAAAGCCCTGTTGGATTCAGGGAGTTCGGTAAACATAAGAACTGCAGATTTGGCCAATTCTTTAGATTTGAAGCCGGAAAAGGGTAATGCATCCATCTCTGGTATTAACGGAGGAGAATTCTTCGTTAAAAATAAATTAACCACTACCATTTTTAATGAAGACAATGATTTTTCCAGAACTGTATCATTTTTAATTATGCCTAAAATAACGCATTTAACTCCTTCTAAAGAAATTGATATCTCAAAAGTTAACTTCCCAAGTGAGATAAAACTTGCGGATGAGACTTTTCATATTCCTTGTAAAATTAATGCATTACCCGGATGCGAGTTGTTCTTTGATTTATTGAAGGCAGAAAAATTTAGATCATATGATAATTCACTCTTGTTACAAAATAGTGTGTTTGGATATTTAGTAACGGGAACAATCAACGGCAGAAATTCTCATTTCTTTTCTGGATTAATTTTTAAAAATGATAATCTGGAGAATTCTGTTAAAAATTTCTTTAACTTAGAATCTTTTCCTGGTGATAATACAGATGATTCAGTCGAATCAAAAACATATGAACAAACTTACTGCGAGGAACATTTTCTTTCCACTCATAAGAGGGATAGTACCGGAAGGTATGTTGTTAAATTACCAATAGTTGAAGAAAAACGTTCTACACTAGGCGATTCAAGAGAAATGGCGGAAAGACGTTTAAATTTACTTTGGAAAAGATTAGATAAAAATAAAACAATGGCAATACAATACAAGGCTTTTATGGATGAATATTTCCAGTTAAATCATATGGAACGAATTTTAGATTCTCCTGAGATTGCCAATAGTGAATATTATATTCCACATCATGCTGTGTTTCGCCCAGAAAGCACATCAACACCCTTGCGTGTCGTTTTTGATGCATCTGCAAATTCTAGCAGTGGAGTTTCACTTAATTCCATTTTATTGAACGGCGGAACTATTCAACAGGAGCTATTTTGCATCATCTTGAGATTCCGAACATATCAATTTGCATTTAGTGCAGATATAAAGAAAATGTATCGCCAAATTTTGGTCGCAGAAGCAGATAGAGACCTGCAAAAAATTCTGTGGAAACCTAATAAATTTGCTCCTGTGGAAACATACAGACTACGGACTGTGACATATGGAACAAAATGTGCTCCATTTTTAGCCACCAGAACACTCAAGGCATCAGCTGAGAAAGAAAAAAGTGAATTTCCTCAAGCATCTGCAGCACTTCTTACTGATGTTTATGTTGACGACATTTTAACTGGTTCAAATAACTTATCAGAAACCAAGGCTTTACAACAGCAGTTAATAGAACTTTTAAGTAAAGGAGGCATGCAACTTCACAAATGGGTTTCAAACCATCCTGAATTATTAGGAAACAATCAAAACTTAAATTTTGAATTTCCAGACTTAACAGTTAAAACCCTCGGAATGCAGTGGCGTCCCACATCAGACATTTTCACGTTTGAAGTGACTGTCAGTTTGAATAACAATTACTCAAAGCGGGAAGTCCTTTCAGTCATAGCAAGACTGTTTGATCCTTTGGGTCTTATCAGCCCAATTATAACCAGCGCCAAGATATTTCTTCAGAGACTTTGGCAACAAAAGCTAAATTGGAATGACACAATTCCACAAAACGATTTGAATGACTGGTTAAAATTCTTAAAAGACTTACCGGCAGTGAACCAGTTAAAAATTCAAAGATGTGTTATAATCGACAATCCCACCACCATAGACCTACATTGCTTCTGTGATGCCTCAAATAAGGCCTACGGTGCAGTCATCTATGTGTGCTCAAAAAATAAATCCGGTGAAGTAAAAACAAGTCTTTTGTGCAGCAAATCGCGAGTGCGTCCAATCAAGGAATCAACAATACCTCGTCTGGAGCTGTCAGCAGCTCTACTTTTGGCACGACTTGCATCAAAGGTGATTTCGATCTTACCAGTGACATTAAATCACGTCTATATGTGGTCAGATTCCACAATCACCTTAGCCTGGATAAAAACTCCCCCAGAAAAATTGAAACCATTTGTTTCCAATCGTGTTAGAAAAATTAACAGTTTGTGTCCAAATTATGACTGGAGACATATTAAATCTATGGGCAATCCAGCAGACTTAATCTCCAGGGGAACGTCTGCAACAAATTTGATAAACAGTCAAATTTGGTTAAATGGACCCCAATTTCTACAGTCTGAAATTCCCCATAAAAAGGATGCTGTAAATTATAATGCAAATAATGATTTTCTGAAAGAAGTTAAAACTCATTGTGAATTGATTTTACTAACTAATATTTCTAATGATTTCATTTGTGATATTTTAAATTTAAGTAACAACTATACTAAAATTTGCCGAATTTTAAGTTATCTTTTCAGATTTATTAATAATTTGAAGTGTTCTGCTGAACGCAAAAGGGGTAAGATAACAATAAAGGAAATTCAAACAGCATCCAACTTCATGGTAAGCAAGGTGCAATCTTCTGAATTTTCAGAGGAAATTAAAGAATTAATAAAAGGTTCAGATGGTTTAGTCAGAGTTGTTGCAATAAGAGTTTTGAATGGTGTTATTAAAGGAGGCATTAGTCAAATATGTTTACTTCCAAAAAATAAATTGGATTTATATGTGTATATGATTGTAAATAATATATAGAGATTTTAACTCATTTGTATAAATGTGTATATATAAGAATTATTTCAGTACTATTTTGTGTAAATTTATATTTCAGAATTATTTCAGTATTCTTTTAATTTGTTTTTACATTTATTCATTTTTTGTAATAATTCTGTCGAATTTATTGTTATGTGTGAAATTCATATAGTGTCTGAATATTGAAATTGTGCAATTTCAAGGCGGGAGTATGTTACGTAAGCATGTTGCCCCGCCTCTCACTTGTAACGCCCTCTAGCGGTATATGTAAAAAACAATCAGTCTTTGTAACATCATCGACGAAGTAGCAACGCCGAAAGGCAAGGCTCAATCCAACTCCCGAAAGCGGAGAAACAATAAAGTCTTTAAAATACAAAAAAGGTCCGTCATCATTATCGAACCTCTCCACGTATTAGTCTATATATTAGGTTAAAACTCAACGATAATCTAATGAATCAACGAAAAGAATCTTGTTCTTTTAAGATAGAAATAAAATTGTAAAGTTCATTTTGATCTGTTTTTGTGTTACACGAAATAAGACTTTTTTTATGTTGCAGGAAAAAGAGGGGAAGAATAGTGTAGGAGTATCAGCACTTCATTATGTAATTTGTTATCGTAATTAGTTTGATTTTTAAAATGTGAAAATAGTTATGTGGTAAATTAACTCCACGAGAGGGCACTCTGAGTTCATCCGGTGATAGCCAGCAGTCGGAGGGCAGAGTTCAGAGTTCACTAGACGAGGGGAGAGAACGGACGTCCGCCGAGAAGGGTGCGACCGGAAACCGAGAAGCCGTGATACTCTGAGAAAGGGCCGAAACTGGAATTCTTGCGTTGAAGGATTCCTCTGAAAATGCCAGTGCACCACGCGTAGGTGGGAAAGATCCTTTGAACGACATCAACTGTCCATCTTCATGTAATATAAATTCCTTCATCATTGAATTCTCATTTGTAAAGCTCATCAGAATCATCAATTGTTAATCAAGAATAAAAAGATTAAGCTAATCCAAGTGGACTGATGCATTAAAACCCATCACACCCACAACCATGGGGGCTCGAAGCCGGTGAACAGCAAATTTTAAAAGGTACTGTGCTACTTCTGTTTTATATTTAGTCTTTCATATTTCTTCAAAATGAGTATCTTGAATAATTTAAAGAAGTGTGATTTAAAAATACTTGCCGAAGAACTCGGTGAAACTGTGTCAGAAAATGCTAAAATTTTGGAACTTAAGAAATTAATTGAGAATTCTGATGTTTTTAAAACGGATCAAGAATTTGTCCGTGGCGTCATCAAATCGATCGTTGAGGATCGTACGGCTAAGGCAGTTACTGAACAATCCAAGTTAGAGATGGAAAGAATGAAATTGGCCCGACTCGAGAAGGAGATTGAGCTAGAAAAATTGAAAAAACAATCATTGCCTAGTGAGCGATCAAACGTGCCTTTTAGTGTTGAAAATTTAATAAGAAGTATTAAAACACTAACAATTTCTGTTCCTGATAAACCCGAGGCATTGCATTTGTTTTTTACTTCCTTAGAAAAGGCATTTATTACTAAAGAAGTTCCTAAAGACTTCCAAGCTGAGATATTAATTAATTTGCTAGGGGTTAAAGCTAATAATGTTTTAACGCATGCAACTGAGCAGGATTTGTCGGATTATGAAAAATTAAAAGAGTTATTTTTAGCTGAATTTCAGCCGACACCTCGAGAATGTCTTAGTAATTTTAAAAATGCTCAACGTTTACCAAGCGAATCGCACGTACAATTCGCATCGCGATTAACTGCAACATTTGATTACTATTGTCAGGTAAGAGAAGTAAAAAGAGATTTTAAAAAATTATGTGATTTAATTGTTGCAGATAAGTTGTACGAAACTTTGGATTTCCGAACTAAAGAATATATAGGTATTCGCGAAGGAAAAACGTGGCTTCCGCCAACTCAGTTAGGTCGCGAATGTGATTTATTTTTTTCATCTCGGGGTAAATCGTTATCTGAAGTCAGTAATTCTAATGTACATAGTAGTGAAACGAAAGCATCAAGGTTTCAAAAACAGGCAATGGAAAGTGAATCGTTTCGTCGAAACAAATATCAAAATATTAAACCGGAAAGGATTTCTTATGTATGCGGGGAAAAGGGGGAAAGCTTTCATTTCGCTCGTAACTGTCCAAAACGATTTGAAAAATCTACAAATGAAAGTGAGACAGAAAACAAATTTGTTATATCGGGAATTGGAACTAGGCCAAAAAATATGCTAGAATATATTGATATTTTTGTGGATGGAAAAAAAGTAAAATTTCTAAAAGATTCTGGAAGTGAACTTATAATTGTGAACAAATCATTTTTTCCTATCAAAAAAAACAACGGGAAATATACAGGTTGAAACTTGTTTTGGAAATGAAATTTCTGCTCAAACTGCAACCTTTTCATTTGCTTTTAATGAAGAATGTAAACCCGTTGAGATTGAGGCAGTTATAAGTGATCAATTAGTAATGGAGGGAATTTTCCCGCCAAAATGTCTGAGTCTTATTCAGAATAATGAATTGGTAAGCACCGAAAATAAACAGGTAGATGCATTGAGCAGGAATGCAGTGTGCATGGTCACCCGTTCCCAAAGCAAAATTACATCTAAGATCGCAACTGCACAAGAATCTGACGAACGTATGCAATTGCTGAAAACTCTGGTCGAGAAAGAACTCAAAGATGGACGTGAACTCATCGTTGTACCGGAAACGATGGAACTAGAGGTCATTCGCGGGACAGGTGTGAAGATGCGAAACAAAACGGACCTAAGAATCAAAGAAATCCTAGATCAAGAATTCTTGCACTCCATGATTCAAGAAAAAGAAACAATTCGTGAGGAGGCCAAAGCAAATATCTTCAAAATTCAAGAAGAGAACCGACGGCAATATAATAAACATCGTAGAATTGCCCCACTCTATAAAATAAACGACTTGGTAGTTATTAAAAGAACACAGTTAGGAGGAGGTCTGAAGCTAAGACCTAAGTTTCTTGGACCTTACAAAGTGGTCAAGATAAAGCCACATGATCGTTACGACGTAGCAGAAGTAGGATCTCATGAAGGGCCTGAGGCAACTTCCACTTCAGCTGATCACATGAAGCCCTGGACTGATGCAATTGCAACTTGAGATCAATACATTTCTTTTTTTCATCATCACCCTTTTTTTTTTTTTTATTTCTATCCTTTGTCTTCAATATCCTCTCTTTTTTTTTCTCCTTCATTTGTGTGTTTCAGAGTTCGGAGGACCTCACATGTCGATGGCCGAGCGATGTGGTAAATTAACTCCACGAGAGGGCACTCTGAGTTCATCCGGTGATAGCCAGCAGTCGGAGGGCAGAGTTCAGAGTTCACTAGACGAGGGGAGAGAACGGACGTCCGCCGAGAAGGGTGCGACCGGAAACCGAGAAGCCGTGATACTCTGAGAAAGGGCCGAAACTGGAATTCTTGCGTTGAAGGATTCCTCTGAAAATGCCAGTGCACCACGCGTAGGTGGGAAAGATCCTTTGAACGACATCAACTGTCCATCTTCATGTAATATAAATTCCTTCATCATTGAATTCTCATTTGTAAAGCTCATCAGAATCATCAATTGTTAATCAAGAATAAAAAGATTAAGCTAATCCAAGTGGACTGATGCATTAAAACCCATCACACCCACAGTTATGCTGTTATGTAAGTGACTTCTTAAAATCATAAACTAAGAATTAACTACTATGTCATTCCTGTATCCTTATTAGCTTTAGGGCTGTGCCGATTTTAGATTTATCGATCAAACTCGATATGTTTGAAGAATGAGATTTATCGATATCATGATGATGTATCATGTTCTAAGATGAGTTCATTTGTTATGCAAAATTACTTTTCATTTTCGATAATTAACCAGTTTTTACAAGGGAATTTTATCATTAGTACAACTGCGTTACTTTTGTCGTGGTTAATCATGTGATGACTTTGAAAAAAGATAAGACGAAGGAGTTTTTTGCATGAAAAGAACTTATTTGTTATGGAGGCTTTTTGTCTATTCTGCACAGTTTTTAAGAGTTCTTTAAAATGTCATATTTTATTAATATCTATCATTATTATTTCAGATTAAATTTGATTAAACTTCTTGCTTTAAACATGCCATTTTAGAATAAATTATTTTTTGCTTTCTAATGTGACACTCTGTAGCTAAGGTCTTTTGAAATATATCAAACGGTCTCTGTAGATAGTCTTTTGAAAATATATCAAAAGACTATCTTTTTACTTCAGATATATTTGCAATTCAAGCAGAATTTAGCCTTCGATTGATTTTACTATCGGGAAATATGTCCTCAGAAGTGGAAAAATCCAAGTTCAGGAAGAGTTTTAATAAATTGATATAAAAAAGAATCCGAATATATGAATTTCAAATTTACCCCTTTGTCAATATAGAGGCTAACCGGTATTTAAAATCCTGTTGAAATATTCATGCAATTAATAGAAAATGTTATCACGATTGAAAAAAAATTCTTATTTTATTTGTGATTGAAAACAGATTTGCTTTACGAAGTATTCGAACATTGTTTTAATTTTTAAACATTTTTATACAATTCTTTTCACACGATTTTGTATTAATTTGAATTTCGTTATGTATGTGGAAAATTTACCTATTTACTTTTTTGTAGAGCACTGAAACTATTTCATGATAAAAATTGATTTTAAATATTATCCTTTTTTCAATTTTTGTTTTAATTATATTTTAAAAAATTCAAATTAATCTTAATTCAATGTAAAATAGAAAATCAATTTTGAAATATTTATATTGTTAGCATATGCATCAATGTTTTGAATGATAAGATAGCATTGGAATACGAAAGTACTATGTTAAATCTTTTCCACACATGTGATAACGTATGCTGTGCACTCGCTGTAGCATGCAATTTCTACTTATATGGTAGCAACACGTATGAAAGGAAATCGTGCAAATGCCTTTTGTATGAACGGAAATCGAATCTTGCTGTTTTACGGGACAGAAGTGTAGCAATAGAAAAGAAACCAAAACATAGGGAAATTATTACATCCAGACAGCAGTTTATTGCCAGTTTTTCACATTTCTGTCTTCTTTCAAAGCTATTTCAGGCTTTTGATGCTGTTTTGAGATTTCAATGCTGTTTAAAATTTTTACGCTAGTTGAGATTTCAATTTCTTTTCTATATAATGAAAGTTTTGAAGCCTTGATCTGTATTATAATTTTTCTTTGAATTAAACCAAGTTAGCTTAAATCCTTTATGATTATTCATTCCTACATTAAATTTTCATGTTATATTCTGAAATATATTTTATAATTATTCTTATTGTTTCACAATATTTTCTGTAAAATTCCTTTCGTTACACATTAAAAAGGTCCTTAGTTCTGAAACTAGTTTGAGTATTCGTATGTTCTCAAATCCCGATGAAGAAACCGCAAAGTGAGAGAGAGAGACCCCCCCCCCTCCCACCTCTGCTATATAACTTTTTGTCTTATCACCGGCTTTAAAATATCCAGTAGTTGATAGGGTACTGAATTATATACATATCTTCTGTAAAGGAAAGTAGTTTTAAAGATAATTACTTACTGAAATAACACATTATTCTTTGCTTGGCATGCAAATGATGGAGAAAGTATTGAAGACGTGACATAATATATTATACATTTTTTACAAGAGTACAAATACCGTAGCAATCGATTTTTTTTCTGGATGAGGACTGATATTAGCATTGCAGAGATCATCAATTAAATTTCACACTTTTTGCTTCGGTCAATTTTTGGGAGTGACTCCAAAATGATCTAGACAAAAGGTGAGGTGACCAGAAAAATTTTAACGTCTGAGAGGAATATTTCGGGAGTTTTTATTCTTAGTATGGTTTTGTTATTAAGAAGGGTTGATATAAATCTTGCACCAATGAATCAAATAAGTACCATGCCTATTTCTTGAGTCCATTTTCGATAGTGATGGAAAATGACTTAGGCAAATGGTGAGCTAACCAAAACAATTTTCAGACTTGAAAAAAAAAATAACGTGAGTTTTTAATCTCAGTATGGTTTTTAATCTCTATTTTTAATTTATTGTCTAAAGGTGAAAAAGGAAAGTGTCACTGAGGGAAGGCAAGAGTATCTCAATCTATTTTTGGTCAAAAGGAATTTAGAAATAATTGGTCAGCTTTAGTACCATCCTCCTATTCATATATTCAATATTGATAGAGTTGATAGCAGTTCCACTCCATTATTTTATCAGTTTATTGAGGAGTATCTGTAATAGCTATTTAGATGATTTCACATACAAGGAAAGGTTAATTTTAATAAAGAAAGAAGAGAATAGGTATTCCCTTAGTTGGTCAAAAAGGACTGCAAAGTGATGCCACCCTCCTCCAATATATCTGCTTATTACTCAACTCCGGCATGTCTATCGCATCGCTAATTAATGAAGCCATTTATAATCACTTCTTAGATCATTTCATTCCCGTTAACTTTTGCATTAAAAAATTATTACTAATGACGCAAAATCGGAATAGATAACGTCATAAATAATCAAAAGGTAATGATGTCATCTTCTGGCCATTATTTAAAATTGATTTTTCTATTCCCCGTTTTCTTAAAACAGAAAAACCAACTCCACATTATGCTCAAATACCAAAGAAAAATATTTTTTCAGCTTTGAAAGAAAATGAATAAAGCAGGAGCTTGTAAGGCATATTTCTTTTTTTTTTAACGATTGCCTGAGGATTTGGTATAGAATAAATTTTTTCTGAAAAATAAGAAAATGATTAAATTATTATTTTGGCTTTGGCAAATTTCAGTTTATTCTTTCGATAGTTTAAGACATATTTTGTTTCAATATTTTCATTAACAATACAAAATAACAATGACTTTTATCAATATATTATCATCTTCTTTTGGATGTATTCGATAACCAGTTTCGATTATTCTAGATAGCATATAAAACTGTTCATAATCGTTGTTGAGAAACAATTCTTCTAATCATATCCTCTCTATTTGATTATTGTTTTTAAGAAATAAATTTGGCCATTGTATCAGAAAAGCGTTGAGAAAAAAGAAAAATTTCCATTTGATAAAAAGGCTGTACATTTTACAGTTTCAAAACTAATATGATACAATGAATGAGCACAACAAAATAATCAAGAACAGTTTGTTTATTTGACACTTTTTTATAACAGATTTGAGGATGAATTATTTTTGCTGCGAATTCTTTCAGAGTCTCAACTAGACCCTTTCTGATGAAGCATTCTCCTGAAACATCTTCAAAATCTGCGGTCTCCAAGCGTTCGATCTTCATCTCCTTGCTGCTCGGACAAGACTATAAAGAAGGGCCTGTTACGAATGAATTGGCCCAAATTGGGACGACTGGATTGAGGAAAACCTGCGGAGAGTTCAGGGCGAGACAAAAGGATGCTGGATTCTGATGAGCCTGATTCGTTTTTAGTAGAGGCCTAAAATACAGAAATAAAAAAAAATACTCAAGCTAAAGAGATTTGATTCTAAATTCCTCGTAGCCTGGTGGTATGGTCAGATGTTACATAGACATTTTCATGGTGATCAGCCGTGTATAGATTTGGTGCGGATTAAATTGATCCATCCAAGTTGCTCCGATTAAATGTAGCAGGTGGGAGAGGAGATTGCAGGTTCAAGTCACATCTTCGTCATGTGACAGTAGTTAAAAATTACCAATTCAGTACCGAAATTGCCTTCGCATAGCTTCAAAACGAGACGGTAATATTACTAAATATTTCCTTATTCAATGTTATATAGGATTTCTAAGATCGTTGGCTTTATTTAAGCCAATCCTTGGATTAGTGTGTTTAGTAATTAGATATCAAAGTGAAGAGGTAGAAGTAGATTAAGAAATTCTTATTTGTAATTACAAGCAATTTTAGTGACAATAGGCAAAAATATATCATAGTAGAAATATAATATTTTTTGATATAAGCCTCTTAATACCGGTCGGCTAACTTAGACCTATTCTCTAGATTAGTAGAGTCAATAAAACATAGAGGCAGTTATATAAAAAAGAGGACTATGGAAAGCAAATCAAAGTTATATTCTCATTGTCAGCTTCTATTAAGTACTTTTTAATATGTGGGTATCAAATGTAAATCATACCGCCCATTCTCCTTAACTTTTTAAAAATCATGATTTTATATTAGAAAGTTAAATAAATAAATGCAAAAGCCCAAACTGCATACATGAAGCGCTTATTCAAAATGATCTTAATTAAATAATTATTCAGTAGTTTTAAAGAAATACTTCCATTTTTAATGTTATTTTTGCTTAACAGAGTGGGAGAATTCGATCAAATAAAACTCCATCATTTCTGTTCCATTTGACTCAAAAAATGGAGTATCCGAATATCCAATATAATTTTTTATTTAATTTATGAATTTGATAAATGCGCATTAGTCATTAAGGGTTAGTAACATTTTAATAATTCGCTTAAATAAGATTTTTTTTATTATATTAAATATTCATTTATATTTTTCACTGATATAAAAATAGTTGCCAGTTAAGAAATGCAAAAATAAGGTATTGTAAAACTTTCAGGTTACTTTACAGTTTCAGGGAATTGCCCCATCCGTAGAAAAACAAAACAAAAAAAGCAGAAGAATTTTATAAAGCAGCATCATTACTTGTTTTTAATAAAGAAATAGGCAAATATTGATTAATAATTCTGTAAGAAATAGTTCCTGCAGTAACTACGAGTCGATTCGAGATAACGGTCGCTAGACACTTTTCCCCAGAAAATCCTGTACGAATGCGGCCTCATGCGCATTGCATCGACCTCGTTGTTAAATATCTTTATGTCTGGATGGTATTATCAATATCAAAATGCACAGTTAATGCTCACGGCGATGGACAATGGGCTGTATCATTCTTCATTAGCAAGAGAAGCATTGAGATAAACCATACTTTGTTGTCAATTCTTGAAATAAAATGATAAATAATACATTCTGCTATGAAGGAAACAAGAAGACACAAGAGTTAAAATTATCCAAATGCTTCAATCGATGACACACTGCCATATGACTGTTTGCTGATTTTAGAAAATAAAAAATCAGAAAAACTAAAATAACATATAAATAAAATGTATTATCTTACTAGGAATTCTGCTATATCTTCAGCTGCAATTGCTGTTTCATTTCCTGGTGGAACCATTTCATCAAGATCAATATTTCCGACATTCTGGGAGTTGGCATAATATGATACCAAAGTAGTGAAAGTGCATTGCTTCTTGCAACATCACCGACTACACCACTGTGAAGATTTGATGTCATTTCAATTTCTGCGGCGGCAGCAATTCTTTCATTGTCTGAGTTTCTTCGGGACAGCTGGCGAAGTATCTCAACGACTGATCTTTTGTTGGTGTTCCGGAGAAATACTGAAATATAATAGAAAATATCAATTTAAAGATTTTATTAATCTTTTTGCTGCTTAAGGCATTTGCACTCGTTTGAAATTTTCTATCTGGGGAACGATATGGTTTTTCAAAGAAGATACTTTTTAAAGATTTCGTATACTGAGACTAGTATATAGACGAGTAAACTCGTTTGATTTTGCATGGAAGGATAATAGAACATTTGTGTGTAAATTAATTATATTTATTAATATGTTTCTGCTTTAGGTATATATTTATTAATCTTTTTCTGCTTTCTGTATTCACATCAGTTATTCCAAATCAGTTATTTAAAGATTTTATATGCTAGGACTAGTATGAAAGAGTTTGTTTGATATTGCATGCGAGGATTGTTGCGAGCTGATATACAACTTCAGATAGAATTATTGAGATCAAAATGCTTTTAACTTTATAATTAAAAATAAAAAAAAGGAATTTCCATTTACTTTCTCTAGACTAGAACTTAAATAAATAAATAATTACTATTGATTCATGCTGAGACTTTTTGATACGCTTGAAATCAGAATGGCTTTTTTTTAATCCTAAAAACTATGCATGTTAAAACTTTGACTGGCAGGTTAGTTGCAGGCTTCAGTTAGAACTATTGAAATCAAAATAATTTCTTAAGTTTTTGAACTTTTCAAAGATAAAACCAAAATTTTGAAAAAATCTGAAACTCCGTAATCTTTTTTTCGACTAGGACTTTAAAAAAATAATGATTGTTGATTCATGTTAAGTCTTTATAATGAACGCATTAATGAGTTCGAAACTAGTTTTTCAGATTTCTCCTGATCTGTAAATGTGCATTTCTTAGTCATCTTATTAAATGAATGCAAATGTTATCTGACAAAAGTTGTCACGTGATGCAGTGTAACTTTTTTTGATAATTAACTTCATTTACTAAAAGAAATGATTTGTGATTAAGTTAGAAAAATTTGATTTTTTGATTTGGGATCGATATTTACAAAAATATAAATAATCTTTAATTACAAATACAAATCCAATAATTACAGAAAAGGTATTTTTTATAAAATATTTAAATTTAATATGCTGCAAAAGTTTGATTAGATACAAAACTAGGTAAAATATTTATTCATCAGTTGCTATCATAAATAATTTTATAAACATACTTAAATTGAATTTGTTGAGTCTATTTTATGCAGAAATAAAGCTACGCAAAAATATTTCTTATATATTCTAACATATAGTTAGCATTTTATAATTTTCTTATTAGTATTAAAATTCTTATTTTGATATAAATAAAAACTGTGTCTCCCAAGAATAGATTTTTGAAGTAAATTCTCAAATTCACATTTCCTAGTTTTCCAATGACTGTAATGCAACGAACTGTCAGAAGCTCAATATGTTAGCACTTTTTTTTTTTAACTATATAATACATCAGAGACTTACATTAGATCTTGTAGAAAGAATTTTACTGTATATTTTGGTCGCTTTTTTTTTCGTACTAAAAATTGAAGACTATATAAACGCAACAAACCTTCTCCCTTTGTCCCAGGTGCATGAAATCCACCGTGTTTTTCGCAGATGAAATTGAGAAAATCTGCTAGTCGTCTTCCGCACTTTCTAACCCCTTCAGCATTGTCGATGTACAGAAAAGGCAATGCTATGAAACCCAAGACAAAGTAGGTAGTTCTACGAAGATCCATTATCAGATTTGGGATTCCTAGTAAGTTTTGAAGGAGGATTTGATTTGAAAATGATTTGTTGTTGAACTATTCGTACTTTATAGAGCCCTGAAAGGGCACTGAGCCTGCTCTTTGGAAATGATGAAGGCGGTTAAAGAACATTAAATGGAATTTTTTTATTGAAATTGAAATTCTAATCATATGAGTGATTTTGATTCCGACGAGTTTCAGCTCTAATAGTATTGTTTCTACTCAGAAATTCATCTATTATCTCACTAAGAGAGAAGATAATAGATGAATGTCTTATGGATTATTTTTGTGATTATCAATCCTAGGCATCATGTCGATCATTGACGCTTCAATTAGTGAGCAGTCAAGGGAAGGAATCTAAATGATCAATAAAACAAGCAAAATGATTTTTTCACCGAAAGCTATTCAAGTATTTTTGTTACCCTTTGGTTGTGCGTGTTTTATTGGTTCTACTTGTTGACAGGAGATTTTTTTAAAGTTGGAAAATAATAATTTATAAATAGAGGGAATTTTTTTATAGTTTGATTTGAAGTCTCCAATTTCATCTGAAGTGCATATGAATCAATTGGATAACAAGGTTTAAATAATGATTTTGATTCCAAGCGTAGTTAAAAATCATTGTAGTTATAGTTCATTGATAATAAATTTTCTGTACAAATGAGAAATCTACAGTCTTCAAGTTGAATATTTTTAAAAAATCAAATTCGTAGGAAATATTTTTTTAGGTATCGAAGATTTTCTTATTAATAAAAAATAAGAATCTCATTTTTTACAAATGGGGACAATGGATATCTGCCGTTTTTCTCTTTGAAGAGGATGTATGGGTGAATTTACAAATATTCACCAGACATGTTTAACAACATTTAAATGTTTGCTTATGAAATTATTTAAAACTTCGTTCAAATAAAATGAAAATTTTCCCATTTTATTAACAAAGAAGCATCCCGTAGGCTAATTTATTCCGTTTTTATGGTATTTTAATAGGGTTGCAAGCTCAGGCGTCATCTTTGTCTTCCGTTTCAAAGTAAACATCGTGTTCTTCCAAACGGAAGGTAAATTAAAAAATGTTCGATTTAGAGATATTGATTTTTAATCCGTTCTCATTTTGAAAAAGAGTTTCCTTGAAGCATGCAAGTTTGTGATGTAGCAAGACAGAAATTTGTTAAAGAATTTTCCATATTTGCCTAATTGTTTTGTTCAGATTTTTACTTAGTTCTTATTAGTATTTGAGACTTTCGTGGCCACATATCTTTCCTTTATTAAATTGTATAAAATATGATTGATAAAATATAAAATATGTATAGTGATCATTTTTCCAGGAACTGTCGTTCTTTCAAAAAACATTTATTTTATTAAAAAATTTTCTTTCAATAGATTCTTAAAACATTTAAACATATTTAAATAAAAAACAAATTTGATTACTCTAATGTTTTACCATTCAGATGAGAATAATAAAGTAACGACTAAGAGAGAGAAATTTTTATTCTTTTATTGTTAGTTAACAGTATTGAACTAATTTCACATAGAAAACCATCTCATCATCGTCAACATCAAATATTACAGAAAAACATTTGCATGATAATGAAGAAATTATTTCTTTTGAAGTACGGTATAGAATGTTGTTCTAGTAGATTTCTTTATTCTGGATCTGGGCTAATAATTACAGTTATCCCGCTACAGAATCAATAGAGCTTCGCAGATATCTTTATGGAGTCTCAAGTATTCTCTTGATCGTTTCATTCTCTTTTGCTATTACATCACTACATGTAAGAAAAATGGTTAATGATGGAAGACATAAACAGTCAAAACATGGGTGGCCCATGCATACAGGCCCCATAAGGCCCCATACAGGCATAGGTATATAAGATTAGGGCTGTATTCCCTGTACTGGATCAAGTTTAAAAATTCATTTCATCCTTTAGTTAGCAAATTGCAATTTTATTTTTAAAGTATGAAACTATTTCAGCTGTTGTGAGTGTGTGTAAGTCGTTTTCATTCAACCTTATATACCATCTCTTACGTTGCGAGTTTAATAATATTTTGCGAAAACAGTGTTTAAATAAAGAATGTTTAATTGAAAATTATTTTATGACTATATCTTTATTAGCAATGGAATTGTGACGATTTTCCAATTATCGGAAAAAAAAAAAAAAAAAAAAAAAGAAATCGATTTTTCGGAGAAATAGGTTTTTTCAGTATTATGACATTGAAACATGGCTCCCGATGAATTACGACTTAGTTTATATGTCAAATTAATTTTCGTTTTCGATTTTTAACAGGTTTTTACCAAGAACTTTCATTATTTGTGTATGTGCGTTAAACCTATATTTCGGAAACGAAAATGGGTTGTCTATGGATAGGATTTGTATAAAATTAAATGCTTATTTTGTTGTCCTAATTTTTGAGAAATTAACACGTGTGACTTGGAAAAAGTGAAATAAAAGATAATTTAAGGAAATATTTCCACAAGAAGAATTTATTCATTCTTGAGAATATAGGTGTTTTTTGTTATTTTTTTATTTTTACTCTTTTTTGTAAATACTTTTCAATATTTTATTAAAACACTTATTTTAAACATCTTATTTTGAAATTATCATTTATATTTGGTTCCTATTACATAAATTTCCAATTTTTGATTGCTATTCAAAGAATTATGTACAATCGCGGGTGGGTGGGGAAAGAGGCTTTCAGCGTTATTTTGGCATCATGAATTGTACAATCATAAAAAAAAGGATAATTCGAAAAAAAAATTAATATATTCTCAAAGATTTTTGAATTAAAATATTCCTAAGGGGTCGTCTATATATTAAAATAAGAACAACTTCAAAATTATCAATAGCAACACCCATTTTTCACATCAAATTTCAATGCTACAATAAAAATTATTCTAGGAAACCAAATTTTATTCCTCTAGGTGTTCTCATTTCAAATTAAGAACTAACGAAATTTCGACTCTGTAATTTTAAAATAAAATGCTTTTGTGCTTTTATTGATATATTACAAAAATAATAGAGTTTTTGGCTTCAATCTTTTTTTATTATAGAAATATCCACACATTTTGCGCCCGTATTTGTCACTGAAAATTAATATTTAGCCTGCGAAAAAATTAAAGTAAAACGTTTTTTTTTGAAGTGCACTGATTGAAGAATAAGATCTTTTTATGGGGGATGCAAAATGTCAGTTCATTCCTACGAGTAGTGTTTTCGTAATTAAATTTTCTGTTTTGTCTCTAGAATGAGGCTTTTAAGTGAGCATTTATAAAATTAAAAATGTCGGGAAATTTTATCTGACATTTAAATGCAACTGTTTATGTATTTCGCGAAGCAAATATCATTTTCTACGTTATTCTAAGAATATAGAACAAAAATTTCGTCGCTGCCAAATCAAAATATTCAACAATGTATTTTTCAATGCCCTCATATTTTATGAATAGTGTTGGAGGAGGTAGTCTCGATCCTTGTGGCAAGTTAGAATTTTCATTCGTCGGCTCATCTAATGCCACTTACAGAATATAAGAAATGACTAAAAAATGGGAATTTTATTTAATAAATAATTTATAGGATGGTAACCATTACATTTTACAAACTTATAGACCAAATTATTTCTCGTTATAATTAATACATAACGAACTCCATATTTTGTAACAAGAAAAGGGGTGTTGGGTTGGTTTGAATTTATTGATATTTGTTTATGAGCTCAATATTTCTTAGAAAGGTCTCCTTTTTTCATAAAATGAATCTGCAGTAATTGTTATTATTATAATATAGATATATAATCAGACACGGAATTAAAAAAATCATACATTATTAGATAACACATTTAACATGAACTTTTTTGGATCCTCTTCCGTTTATTCCCTTTTTATCCACATGTGAAACGAAGAATTTTCAATCATTTGAATGATTCACGAAGTGATATTTTTTGATGCTTCGTAGGCAGAATTTCCGAAATGAATCAACTTCTTGGGATCGTGATAAGCAAAATTCATCATTACCACAAAAGATACTCAAAATCTTATTTTTAGTTAATACTTTTTAAAAGTATTTGATACTAGAAATTTAAGAAATGATTTTTTATGCAATATTTACGATCATTATTTTTTTATCTCAATGATGCAAAAAATTGCCATTTATTAACTGATTCTCTTTCATTGCATTTAACCGTTATTCCTTTATCCTTTTGAAAAGAATTTTATGCTTTTAAGAACGAATGGTACAAATGACACACACGTTCGATAAAAATTTCGCATTCTAACATAAATTTTCGATTATTAAACTGGATACTTCTTTAAGACAACCTATGGAATGACTGCTCACATAATTATATAAATATAACAATTATTCCAATATATATTATAATTATTTCTATAATTATATCTGATTTCAAATTTCTAATCAAATTAGAAGTAACAAAACGAGTGATGAGTAATAACTTCAAAAAAGTGAAGTATGTAAGGTTATAAAAATAATGGAAACGAAAGATATGCAGAATAAATAAATGAACATTTAGAATGATATTCTTGGATTTGCGTTCCACGACTATAACAAGTATATATCCTGAATCTTTGTCTTTATATAGTGCTTTCGCTTTTTTTTTCAATTAACATTCGTATAACGCTAAGTTGTTGATAAAGCATGGAAGAAAACGAATTAAGTTTATGAGTGAATAAAATGCACTACTTCATTTATGAGCTTGTGCAATAGAGTATCATTTCACGTCTATTTAGGAGCAATGATAAGAAAAGTATATATTGATAAACGAAATGCAAGAATAAAGCGCAAAAAGAATAAAAGTTCGGTAAGTTTTTCACTTCAGTCGACATGAAGTTTAACACTAAAATGAGTATCTCATTTAAAAATAAAACATGTATTCAATTTTATTTCTTTCACTCCTCCAACCAAACTTTCCACTCTGAGGCTGTCGGCGTGCTCTGGAATATTTTTAGTGGAAAAGAATGAAACTTATACCAAAGAATTTCACCATAAATATTTTGGTGAAACCAAAAATATTTTGTCAAGCATGAAGTAGCAAATGATTTTGGCATGTGGATGGAAGCTTTAAAAATTCTTTTAAACTAACACAAAGATAAAATAAATATTACCTACGTCCAAAAATATATAAACCTTACATATCTAAATTATGCAACAAGCCCTTAAAATAAAATATCAAATATCATCTGATGCAATTATGGTGTTTTAACCAAAATGTGAACACTGGGTCATTTTTCCATTTGGAATCTATTCATGACATGCAGGTGTTGCCTTTGAAAAGTTTGAACAATTTTAAGATTTTCGGCATTCCCCTATGAACATTTTAGATACATCATTTTATACGTCACTAGCTTTAAAAATGTTTTTTTAATTTTCATAGATAATCACTGGCAGCATAATAAAGAGGACGACTTCTTTTTTTTCCCTCGACGGTACCTTTCAATTCTGATATATTTATGATACATGAAAACTTTTTACATCCTATTAATTTAATCAGACGAAATATCTTCCCCGAAAGAATCAAAGTAAAATTTGGGATGTTTTTTAATACATCAATAACTGAATCTTAAAAGTAGGCAAATAAATGAATTCCAAATGCGTCCCTTAGGTGACAATTTTATTTCAACACCTGATATTATATTTCTGCAATCAACAGAAGACATTCCCGCAGTCAAAAAAATGAACACATTTTGAGATTCAAAACAGAAATGCTTAAAGTATTTGAAAGTTGCATTCGTTTTCTAAACACTTTTTTTCTTTCTGTACTAGTCTGAATAAGTCTAAAATTCACAACGCATGTGTAAAACTTGCATACAAATATTTTTTCGTAAGGTACTGAAACTATATCTCTGATACATATCAATATAAAATGAATCTTGCTTCTTCAGTTCTTGTTTTAATGATTTTATAGACTTCGAAAAATATCTTAATCCAAAGTAACGTCATAATTTTTTTTATATATTTATACAGCCAAAATCGGCATCAGTGCTTTGAGCGGTGAGATAGAATTACAATAGTAAAGTCCTGTCTTTATCCTTAAGATATTTTTCACACATATGATAACGTATATTGTACAATTAGTCTAACATGTGATTTCTACATAAATTGTATTACTACATGTTAGCAGGTATAGCATAAAAGTTATTTTTTTAATGGAATCTTGTCTCTTCCGCTTTACGCGATACAGACACGGGTTATAGAATTAGAACTAACCTCTAGAATGATTATGTGCCCTAAAAGGCAGCCCATTGGCGGTTTTAACTTTTCAACTTCCTTTCAAAGCTGTTCTAAGCTTTCGATATTGTTCGAGATTTTTATACTAAAGTATCTTCCGGCAATTTTTTTCCATTATGAAAACTTAGCCTTCATTATAATTATGATTTGAATTAAACATGTTTAGCTTAAGCCCTATATTAGAAGTCATTCCTAAATTAGATATTTATAACCCATGATTTATTTTGACAGATAATTTGATAGGAATTTTCTATAAAGATCTTTTCATAAAGGGCCAAAATAGCCATTAGATATGAAACGAATTGATGTATTCATATGTTGAATAATGAAGTAAGAACTCCTTTCAAACTAATGAAATTCAATACTGAAGTATGGAATGACCGTCGAATGTAGATTGTATATATCTTACGGCCAGTTCGCGTTTGGGCCAAGAGGTTTGGCCGAAATACTTGCAATTAATATTGTATATTCTACTTTGGCTGTACATTTCGCGAAGTGGCTGGGAATCCTTGGCCAAAGCCCGATGTCATAATGGGAGATTGACAGGTAGGCGACACATTAAACAGAATAAGTCAAATCTACTGATTCTTGAGTACTTCATGTTGTTATAATAGCCCCGAGTGCAATAGATTTTAATTTTGAGCAATGCATGTTCTCACTTTTTGAATACGTACAGGGATTCGAATATGAGTATGTGTTTTTCCAAATCTGCAGAAATTATGCAAACCTAAATTTGCAAAAAGAAATCTCGACTGACATGTTGGACCCAAAAGAAATCGAACACAGACCATTTGATCTGCAGCCCAATGCGCTGCCAACTAGCCTAACTCGCACGAGAGCGAGGTGTTCTATGAAATGTTTTAAGGATGATCGTCAGTCTTTTCTTGCCCCCCCCCATAGACCTAATGCTAAATTTTCCAGATTACATTCTCTTTCGATATATCGATTCATAAAATACGAACTTTTTTGCAAGGAAAAAAAAACAATATTAAGAGTAAATTCAAATAAATATAATGACTTTTATGTATAAAATATAAATAAGGGCAAGTTGTAGGTGAAATTCTACAGCTGGTGCCAACAAAGAAATGTCTTTAAACAATATTAACAAGAAAACTATTTTTCTTGTTAATATTGTTTTGCAGGACATATTTGTTTTAATTAGCCCTTATATTTGCTATTTGCCTTTGCAAAAAATTTCATTTTTTTTGAAGCGATATTTCGGGAGGTAATGTGATCTGGGATCTATGGAGGTTAGACTAAGCCAGGTCTATGGAGCAGGTTACATTAGGTCTATGGAGAAAAAAACGACTAAGGATCACCCCTAAAGGTAATTGAGTACTCAGTTTGCCTTTGTATTCATGCATGATATGCAACGCATTTGCTCAAGATATAATTCATTTGAGGGCGCAAATCTAATCTTCTTCCCGATATCACGTTGTTAACAGCACACGTTGTTAACAGTTCACGTTCACTGAATGATTTCTATTATGGCTTTAATATGAGAACAGAATAACACGAGATCATATTTTTATATATTAATTGCTTATTTTTTAAATCAGAGGTGTCACTTATATTTGAACTCGTTTCTGAAACAATTATTCTTTAAAAAAAACTCATTTTTAAATACTTCATTTTTAACAGTATTTAAAACAATCTGCGCTTGATTTCTTTCTTCCTACTTTGTCCGATCGTCCCAAGCCCCTTCGCGAATTGGCCGGCCAAAGCCCGAAATCAAGAAAAGATCGGATATTGGCCGGTAAGTTTACAGCAACGTTAGCCATATATATATATATATATATATATATATATATATATATATATATATATATATATATATATATATATATATATATATATATATATATATATATATATATATATATATATACAGGGTGTTTATAAAGTCCCGGACCCATTTTGATGTTTAATAACTCATAAAATAATGAAGATATAAACAAACTTATGGCATTTATTGATGGAATAACTCATATATTTTCCTTTTCAGGTTCAAATATTTTTACTTTTGTAAATATCGTCTGCGCGTGTGGTCAATTTCAGATAATTTCATTTTCCAGTCTAAATATCTGTACTTTTCTAAATATCGTCTACTTATTAATTGCATTTTTCTCTCTTTTGTTTTTGGCAACTATTGCAATGTTATGTTTACTTTTGATGTGTTTGTTCTATGTAGTACTTTTGTATGTGATGTTTTATTCGAGCGGATATTAAGGAGAATGCATACACCACAAGAGAAAGCACAGATTTTATGGTGGTTCATAGAAACGAAATCGATAGTGCAAGCACAGAGAAATTTCAGAAGAATTTACCAAAAAGATCCTCCATCCAAAAACCGCATCTTGCGGTGGAAAAAGAATTTTCTAGAAATTGGAAGTATCGCAGATAAGAAACGTTCCGGACGTCCTTGCACAAGTGATTTTGATGTTGAGCGTGTCAGAAAGACATTTTTACACAATCCTAGAATATCTGTGAGATCAGCGGCAACAGAATTGGATATGCCAATTTCGATGATGTACAAGGTTATTAAGAAAAAATTAAGACTGCATGCATACAAAGTTCAAATTGTTCAAGTTTTGGAACCGAACGATAGGCCTAGGAGGATGGCCTTTGCAACAGATATGCTAAGGAGGATAGAAGATGATGCTGATTTTCTGAAGCGCATAATGTTCTCCGATGAAGCATCCTTTCATGTTTCTGGCATTGTTAATCGCCATAATGTGCGCATATGGGGATCTGAAAACCCCCATGAATACCGTGAGGCACAAAGGTTAATGAGTGATGCGGACTAATGCACGACCGAGTCATTGGGCCTTTCTTTTTTACAGAAAAGACAGTCTCATCAGTCATATACTTAGACATGTTGGAAAACTTCGTATTTCCACAACTAGAAGAGCTTCAGCCACATGTCTTTTTGCAACAAGATGGTGCGCCACCTCATTGGGGTACCATCGTTCGTACTTCTTTGAATGACCATTTTCCAGGAAGATGCATTGGGCGAGGAGGTCCAATTCCTTGGCCACCCAGATCACCTGACATAACGCCGCTGGACTTTTTCCTTTGGGGGTTTGTAAAAGACAACGTTTTCAGGAGGAGAGTGTCGAACATTTATGACATAAAAGCCAGAATTACAACCGCAATAGGCTCTGTGGATGTCGACATGCTTACCGCTACCTGGCGTGAAATTGACTATCGACTTGATATTCTCCGTGCGACGAAGGGGGCACACATGGAAGTTCATTGACAATGGGCATGAAACTTTTTGAGTCTATTTAACCATTTATGTTATTAATTTTAATCTATCTTTATTATTTTATGAGTTATTAAACATCAAAATGAGTCCGGGACTAAATAAACACCCTGTATATATATATATATATATATATATATATATATATATATATATATATATATATATATATATATATATATATATATATATATATATATATATATATATATATATATATAATTCTCGTTTTCACGATCGTTCGATATTGCATGTAAAGCAGTTTACAATCGTATCTGAGCAATAATTTTTACCATCTTATCATCTTTATCTGATATTATATCATAAGAATTCAAATCAGCAATTCTATTAGAAAACAGCGAAGAAAAAGCAATTTTGTTTGACAAAAAAATTATATATCTTACATTTTAAAAACAAATACGATACAAGGAATGAGCACAAAAAGTCAATAAAATTTTGTTTATTTTATATTTTTAATAACAGATTTGAGGATGAATTATTTTCCTGTGGTTTCTTTTGGGGTCTCAACAGGGTCCTTTCTGATATGATAAGTGGAACCGCTCCTGAAACGTCTTTAAAATCTGTAGTCTCCAAGTGCTCGATCTTGCAGTTGGGACAAGACTCTAAAGACGGGCCTATTGCGCATGAATTGACCCAGGTTGGGGCGTCTGGAATGGAAACCCGTGGATGAGATAGAATGGCGCTGGATTCCGATTGATCAGTCATTCCCTTTGTCGCATCCTGAAATAAAGAAATAAATAAATTAATCAAGTCAGAGATTGTAATGATTTGTTTCTAAAGTTGTGGTAGCCTGTTGACAGAGTCTCAGGTGAGATAGACGGTTTTATGGAGATCCACTGTGCACACGGATTTGGTGCGCGGCAAACCGTTCTACCAAATGCTCTCAGATAAAATGTGAATGGTTGGAGAGGGGTTGGCGTGTTGAGGTCTCGTCTTCGTCATCTGACAATAATTAAAAATTACGAATTCATTGCTGAAAAGGTTCCACATGACGATACATTAATATAGTTAAATTTTGCCTTATTCTTTGTGCAATAAGACTACTAAGATCATTGGTGTCATTTAAACCAATTTTTGGATGAAAATGTTTAGTAAATGTGAGTCGTAGATTTATCAAAGGTACAGAACGATTAAGAAATCGTCATTTGTAATTATAAGGAATTATAGTTGTTTTAGGCAAAAATATATCAAACTAGAGGTATGCTTGTATTTATGGCAAAATATGTTATGGTGTAAAAGTGTAACGTTTATTTTGTTTTATATTTAATATGAACAAAAGAATCAATCGTCATCAAAAGTAAACTTTCACATATATGCCTATTTGTCGGTATAATCGATGCCTCTTACTTCTAAAATACAAATATAGAAAAAACTCAATAAAAGGTCCAGTTTTGTTTTTAGATGTAGATTTCTCGTTCTGTTTGAAGGTGGAAAAGCAAAGAATCATAAACAAAATTCAAACACGCTAACTAAAGTTTTAGGTTATCAAATTTATAAGCTATCAAATCAATTATTCGCAAGTTATCAATGTCGAAATGCACAGTTTTGACCAATGAATTGCATTCCGAGTCGAAAGCGGGAGAAGCACGGAACCAAATCATATTATACTCAATGTTATCATCAAATACTTTATAATTAAGATTTGGAAAATAGTAATAAATAATGTTTTGTACTATTAAGGAAACAAGATGACAAAAAATAGATGATTTTATACAAATACTTTATTCTCTAACACATTAATATATGATTTTTCTGAGAGTTTAACTCACAAAATTAAATTAAAAGATAAAAGAAAGACATTTTCTTACATGGAATTCTGCTATATCTTCAGCTGAAATTGCTGGTTCACTTCCTGGTGGAAACATTTCCTCAAGATCAATGCTTTCAACATATTGGGAATTGGCACAATATGATAGCAATGTAGTGAATGAGCATTGCTTCCTGCAACATTCGTCGACTACACCGCCGCGGAGATTTGATGTCATTTCAATTTCAGCAGTTTCTTGATTGCCTGAGTCCTGCGGGAGAGCGGAAAAAGTAACTCAAAGTCTGATGTTTTGCTGGAACTGCGGTCGGATACTGAAAGATAACAGAACATTTCCATTAAAGGATTCTATTAATCTTTTCGCCGCTTCAGGCATTTGCACACTTTTAAGACTTTCTTTCTGCACACTTTTAAGATTTCTATCTTTTCCAAAGAAGACACTTTCCACAGATTTCGTATACCGATACTGTGAGATATACCGATTTTATGAGTTTCATTTTAGCATCAAGAGATCAGTGTTTTATTTATATAAAATGATTTCATCAAAGAAAATTGGCATGAAAAGATTATATCAAATTTTGGGTCGCTCAGATTCACGTTTTTCTTTTTTCCAGCAAATAGTGAATTATTATTAATTTATTAGGCCATTTTAATTTCTGTCATAATGAATACAATAAATAATGATTCAATGAAAGTTAAATAGTCGATTGAAACTAAAATAGATCATAATTAAATGGATAATAATATTGCAGTACGTGTATTGATCTAAAAACAAGCCATTTTTTGCATTAACTGCATGTTTTTGGAGGGATTCCGTTCAACAATGATGACTCAAAATTATACAATTGTAATTTACCTTCTCTCGTTGTTCTGGGGGCATAAAATCCGCCATGTTTCCCGCACACGACGTTGAGAAGGTCTGCTAGGCGTCTTCCACACATTCTAACCCCTTCAGCATTGTCACTGTACAGAACAGACAATACCAAGTAACCAAAGACATAGAACATAGAACGCCGCAGAACCATTTTCAGATTTGGGTTTGCTGCTGCTTTTTAGGAGGAAAATGGGATTTGAGAGTGATTTGTTGTTGGATTATTGACAACTTGTATAGTACTGGAGTGGGTACTGCGTCTGCTCATTTGAAAGGATACAGAAAGCAAAAAAGAACTTTAGTTGGAAAGTTTAACCATTCAGATCATTGGAGCTTTAAGGATTGATCAGGAAGGGGAAAAAATACTAATGACCAGTGAAAGAAAAAAGATGGTTTCTTCGTCAAAAGTTATAAAGCTGTTTTTGTTGCCAATAATTTTCCCTTTCTTAAGACGTCCACAAAATCAAAAAATTTTTTGAAGAAGGGACAATTTTTTTTTAATGAGGGATTTTTATAGCTTAAATATAATAATAAATTAACTGACGGATGTTTCGTGTAATTTCATGTGTACGAAGAAGTGTCTAATATTATTCCTACAATATATGAACCGATGGTATAGAAAAGACTTAATAATGATATCATTCCAAAACTTTAATTTACCAAATTTTTCGTTATATATCTTGAGTAATAAATTTTCTATACAAACGATTAAACTACAGTTGCGGAATTTACACGAATGTTTCTAATCTACAAATGAAATGTTTGAAAAGAAATGAATTTACAACACTCGGATATATCTTTTTCTTACTTTCAAACATTTTTTATCAATAAAATTAGGGATTTGATTTTATACAAATGGAAATACTGAATTTCATGTACTTTTCCTCTTTGGAGGAAGAGTTCATAGCAACTGGGATGTACAAATTTGCAAATATTTACAAGCTTTGTTTGGCAATATTTAAATAGTCGCTAATTAAATTATTTACTACATCGATAAAGTTGAAAGGAAATTGCTCTGGTATTATAAACGGGAGTTATCTGTAGGATTTATTTCTTTATGTTGTTGTAAGGCTGAAGAGATGGACCAACTTAGTTATCACCTTTGTCATTTGACCAGTGTGCAAAATTACAAGGTGCTTTTCAAAATAACCTTCGCACTCTTCTAAATGAGGCGTTAATACAGCTAAACTAAATATGCTTGATTTTGCGTTTTGAGTAATCATATTAATATAAAATTCGTAATCTTACTTGGATTGGAATAATGGATCTCAAATCCATGTTCTTTGAAGGCGGAATTCAATGGAGTTGAGATGTATATGTTAACAGTGAAAACCCGAAATCAGTCAAAACGCGAATTAACTAGGGAAAATGCGTTTTAACTGACAGTGCTAGGAGGAACCCGAATTAACTAGGGAAAACGCGTTTTAACTGACAACTTTCGGGAAAACCCGTTTTCTCTAGTTATTTCAGGTGTTTTCCAGTCAAAACCATACGAATTTAGATTTCTTGCTTGTGAAATTTTCAAAGCAAGTGCAGTCATCTAGTTTTATTCAGGCTGGAACGTGTTTGTGCTGTTGATTTTTTTACGATGAGTGAAGAAAATATTAATTCTTTTTGTGCAAAAAATTGGAAAAATAAATTTTTTGGACAATCACAGTCTTTTTCATGAAAGAAAGAAAAACAAATTAAATTTGAAGTTATTACATATAATGAATATAACACTCTCGTATCTGAGAGAAGAAAGAAATCTGCCGCTTCTATTCAGTAACGCAGATTCAAAAGGTTTGACATTCCTGAAATGAATGGAGTGAAAAAGTTGGTTTCCTCAAATGAGCCCATCAAATATTATTTACCATTTGAAAAATTTTTTGATGCTATCAAATATGCACATGTGGACTTAGGGCATGAGAATAGAGACAGACTTAAAACAGAAAATTCAAGAAAATTTGCTAATATAACTACTGAGATGATACAATTTTTTTTATCAATGTAGGAAACATGTAAACAGAAAAATTTAAATTAATTAAAAAAAGGAAAGGTTTGGTTTCTAAACCTATTATTCACTCAGAAATGAATAGTCGCTGCCAAATGGATTTGATTGACATGCAATCTCAGGCAGATAATGAATAGGTCTATTATGGTTTACCAAAAACATTTAACAAAGTTTGTGTTACTACGACCACTTCACAGGAAAAGAACGGAAGAGATTGTTTTTTAAGCACTTCCTCGGCGCAGCTAGTCGCGGGGTTCAGTTAAGAGGGAGTTAGTTAGTTCAGTTAAGAGGAGTTCAGTTAATAGGTTGACTTCATGGATAACGAAAAAATAAATTGGTCTTCGTTTTGTCCAATTCATGAAAAACCGAGCTCTACATTCAAGAATAAAACAATCACCATACAAATCTATGTTTGGGATTGAACCAAGAGTTGAATGACAACCACAACCTTGCCATCAGATATTTTAAAAATATCGAAGACGAGGATGAACTTCAGAAAACTTTAGATCATGAATGCAAAAGAGCAAGAAACCGAGTAAGCACAATCAGGGAGCATATACTTGCTAGTAAATCGACTTACATTTTTCTAAATAGAGAGGAAGCCAAAGAAACTTTAATAAAGCAAGCCAAACGAATGAAAAAAAATCTCCGTTGCAACACACCTCAGTGTGATATAGGAGGTAAAGTCGTTGTTCCCATTCCAAATGTTGAAAGGAAAAAAAAAATTAAGATGGCCTGTTCAAAATTGTCACGAAAGATAGAGTTCTGAACAAACTGT